>NC_135507.1:28133579-28741079 GCF_052857255.1 Amblyomma americanum | reverse complement strand
GTCCGTCCGTCCATCCATCCATCCAAAATTCCTGTGAATCAGCGAGCGTGTAGACGCCAGTAAACTGCCCATTAGCTTGGGAAAGAGTATCCGCCTTATTAGTTTGACATTTTGTGAAACGCTTTACCTCCGCCTCGTGAAGGAATTCGATCGCATGTCCTTACATGCGCTCGAATGCGCCGCCTGTGAAAATATGCACCCCGTGACTCGCCTCTAGAAATATTGTTTTCCTCAACAAATACTGTCTTGACTACGCACATTTGGAACGTATTACAAGCAGTTTTTATGGAGGTGCAAAGGAGCTTACCTCTAGGAAAGCAAAGTGTCTGCAACGTTGATAAGGAACAACATTTTGTTGCTGATTTTGCGGCGCTTTAGCATACGCTTAAAGTATACCCCAGCAAGGAAAGGACCCCATGACAGAAGCGTAATCAATATTTCGCGTAAACTGCGCGGTGAAAGACGCAGTGATCCCTTGTTCTAAGCCTAACTGCACTTCCGGGTATTCGTCGATATCCACCTATTCCCTTCAGGCTAAGCGCAAAACAAATGAGTTGCTTTCTGTGCCGCTACTACAGTAAAGGAGAAGCCGCGCGAAACTACAGAGAAACTTGCCAAGGCTTATAACAATGCGTTGAGCATCTCCATCACGCCTACGACTGTGTCCTTGAACCGAGCACTGCATCGCGTTCTGTTTCAAGCAGGATCTCCGTTGCAATTCTTTCGCGTCTCATTCTCGAAGATAGGCGCCGCGTTTATATTTACGATGTGATGTACACTATTTGAGTTGAGTCCCTTTGTAAGCCTTGTTGCACTTAAAACAAAACGCTGACGCCATGAAACCGCTCAAAAGTCCGGATTCTTTTATGGCAAAGCCGCTTACGCTGAGCCGCTGAAACAAGTATTAGAGAGAACTTATTCCCCTTTTTGGAGTCGCGCCGTGGCGGGGATGATGCGAGATAAAATATAGCGAGTCGAGTGCTTGGAAGGATTATCTTTTCCCGGGTGTTTGGGTAGAACTTTCTTTTCTAGCGCTCGCGTTTCTTAGGGGGACTTCTACTCGGATCTGGCTGCTCAGTCAGGAAATAGGACAGAATCTTGCCCCAAATACGACAAAATGTTTCGGCGTTTTGTCATAAGGGCAGACTTTTCTGTAGTAGTGTGTTATTTTCCGTGCTGTTTTTTGTGTTCTCTCGCTTCAGAGGGGACAGCGCAATAATAGTAAAAATTATGTAGCTACTACGAAAATGTCTGGTGTGACTACTACAGTGGCTGACGACGACTACAGTGTTCGACGCCTACTATACGGTTCCAATTACAGTGACGCTTGTACTAAGAGATCACGATGCCACGTCGAAGCAATATTGGAGTAAGCTCGGTCACCGGTCGCTCCTTCAAAGCGCATAAAGTACCTAAGCGCAAACAAAAACACGCCCCCCTCCTCCACACACCATCTTATGTTGCCCGACATAATACAGCGAGCGAAAAGGCAAAATAAAAACGAAATATTTGCAGGTTCTATATCCCATTCGCCATCCCGTTGTTTCTTTCTTTAGTTTTATTGTTCACACGCTACTCTGCGTAAACCTCTATCAACTCGACCACTCCTCTACCCGGGTTAAGCCGACTTCTTTCTCCTTTATATAATCTTCAGTTTAACTTTCTTTGTTTCTATTTCCTGCGGCCGTGACAACTCCGTGCCTGTAGAACTGTTATTTCACTTGTAGTGGTTGCGTCAAGCGTCGCGTCGCTATCAGGATCCTCGCGTTGACCTCGCGGTAACCTGACCAGCACGGACGTGCCTTAGACCAACCACTCGCCGGGACGCCCACAGTAACAGCGCTATACAACTGCACACGAAGCTACCCGAAGCGAGCTGCCCCTTAGACTGCCGAAGCGACGCATAACGCAGCGTGGCAGTTGACAGTCCAATACGCGCACGCCAACTCCAACTGCCAGGGCTGCGCCCGCGCAAACTTCGTCATTAAGGGGGGAGGTCGCGAGCTTCGGCTCGCGGCCAAACTTCCCAATTAGCGATGGTCCGGCTGCTAATGGGCGCGACAGACGCGTGACCCCGAGCGCGGATTAGCCGGACGTCGACTCTAGAGCTCAGGCCCTCGCTCACTGGCCTGGCTCGACACGCGCTGTTGTTCGGCGCGCGCGCGCGCTTTCTATATGAAGCACGCATTCAAAGCATTCGCGCGCAAACTCTCCCGCACTGTACAGAGAGGCCGGTGTCCCTTAGCGAGCGAGCGAGGAATGGATAAAGGCCGCAACCGGTTGTCCGAATGGGGCCTTACTCAATGAAGGCTGTCCCTCCACGGCCCGCAAGCGTTAACGAGCTCCCTACGTCGTTGCCCTCTGGACTTCGCGTATGGAGAATGAGCCGCTCGCTGTGGTATATTCGCGCGCGAGCACTGCGCTGGAGTAGTTCCCGCGACGTCCGCTGAGGCGCTGTAAGTTGTATAAGCTGCCAGGAAGCATCGCTGAGAGCACATTACTAATAGCGTGTGACCCATCTGTCCTCGAAGTTCTTTAACGAAGATGTACTGCGTCCGCCCTTTGCGGTGCGAGCTGTCTGAGCCGCCTTTCAGTAGACGGCCCCTTTTCAATACTCATTTGTATCATTTGCCAGACGGGTTTTGAGTGCGGCTACATTTGCGATGCCTATAGCTAGCCCAAAAGCGAAGCAGGGGCTTCCTTTCTAAAACGAGGATTGGACTGACAATAGGAAGGACCTTCCGAAATTTGCGAAAGAACAGCGAGCAGTTATCATCGCTGCCTCGCTGTACAGGACAAAACATAACAGGCATGAAATTTCCGGAGCCCTTCACTACGGCACCCCTCATAGCCCGAGTCGCTTTGGGGCGTTAAACGCCCATAAACCATAATATACACGTCTCGTATTCGTAAGCGGGATTTCATAAGCGTGATTGTCGACAAGTTTTTTTTTGTTTTTGATATATGATGAACGCAGACTCCACATATTGGGCTTAAATGCTTGAACATCGCCAAAGTATGTAATAAAACCTTGGTAGCTGTCGTTTATACGGCATTTGGGAATGAGAGTGTGCGAAATAAAAGTTGGGTTTGGTTTATGGCAGTTTAACGTCCCAAAGCAACTAAGGCTTTGAGGGACGCCGTAGTGAAGGGCTCCGGAAATTTTGACCACCTGGGGTTCTTTAACGTGCACTGACATCGCACGGTACACGGGCCTCTAGAAATTCGCCTCGATCGAAATTCGACCACCGTGGCCGGGATCGAACCCGCGTCTTGCAGGTCAGCAGCCGAGCGCTATAACCACTGAGCCACCGCGGCGGCTCGAAATAGAAGTGAGCGGCACAGAACGAGCTATCGCGTCTAGGAATGACGCGGCGACATGCGTTTATTCCGAAGCGTGCAAACAGCGCGCTGCCGTGTTGTCAACGCAGCCAATAACGTGCATGCCCTTAGCTTGCGCGCGTCATGGTTTGCTGTGCGTATACTCCACGAAGAAGCGGCGAGATACGTAGCGTTCTTCGCATCAGGATTCGTTCGCAGTAGTCGCGGCGTACGCCCAACTAAAAGTGTCTAATAGTGAGTTTTAGCACAGCGCAGACGTAGTAGCGTATAGAGGAATACCGGATCACCGGTCGCCTTCGTCACACGCGCAGCGGCTCCACTTGACCCCGTTCCTGGCACTGCGCGTTCACAGGAGGCGCCCAATAATCAGGTACACGTATACGTTACCACGTCTCCGCTTTGCTAAAACGTTGCTAAATAAATTCCTCTCTTTACTACTGTGCCCAAGTCCTCTTCAGTTTTGTGATTTATTTTGCGTAGTTTTTATTAGGTAATAGTGACATCCCTAGTGGGGGATCTTGAGGTCACTTTCGGACCAGTGGGGACGCAACTGCTTCATCGGCGCCGCTGACCAATCAGGATGTGGTATATGTTGTCACATGATTCGGTCTTGCAGGTCAGTACGACGAGCATAACCTCACGCCACGTCCAGGACCACCGCTTAACGGTGCTCAAAAACGAATGTTTTGGTGAAACCAAAAGTCACAGAGCACCAACATAGCTGCCTGCTCAGTCCACAGGGGGAGACATTGTTTGTTAACAAGCGGCCATGGGAAACAAAATGGTTTGAATTTATGGGGGTTTAACATCCCAAAGCGACTCAGGCTATGAGGGACGCCGTTGTGAAGGGCTCCGGAAATTTCGACCGCCCGGGGTTCTTTAACGTTCACTGACATCGCACAGTACACGGGCCTCTAGAATTTCGCCTCCATCAAAATTCGACCGCCTCGGCCGGGATCGGACCAGCGTCTTTCGGGCCACCAGCCGAGCGTCATAATAATAATTGGTTTTGGGGGAAAGGAAATGGCGCAGTATCTGTCTCATATATCTTTGGACACCTGAACTGCGCCGTAAGGGAAGGGATAAAGGAGGGAGTGAAAGAAGAAAGGACGAAGAGGTGCCGTAGCGGAGGGCTCCGGCATAATTTCGACCACCTGGGGATCTTTAACGTGCACTGACATCGCACAGCACACGGGCGCCTTAGCGTTTTTGCTCCATAAAAACGCAGCCGCCGCGGTCGGGTTCGAACCCGGGAACTCCGGATCAGCAGTCGAGCGCCCTAACCACTGAGCCACCGCGGCGGGTCAAAACCAGTGGGCCACCGCAGCGGCTGGAGGATCACAGAGTTTCGAACCGGCGTCATCAGAGAGCTCCCCTGTGGTCCTGAGAGATAGTCTTGTCAGAGTGTGGTGATGTTGGAACTGTCGTCGCCGGTGCCACTGGCCCACGAGTGGACTCAGCGGCGCTGCGACATCCAGGTTCACTAATATGCCTCACCTTTGCTTCGTGAAGCTGCTTATTTTGACGTGTTCCTGGCCATCCGGTTCCATCCCCAGTTGCGCTGCGATCCGTACCGCTGCGACTTCGCTGTTTGTGGAACCCGCCTTCATAGTGCAAGAGCGGTGCCAGTTACACTGCCCGTCATCGGCCCAGGGACCATCGGCATCTGGCGCTCAATCATGCCCTGCAGCGCCACCCAGGGAACCAGCAAACTGCGGGCCACCTACGCGCCTCGCTTTGCCAGCAGCGTCATCGTATACATATAAGGCTCCTCGGATCAGCATCCACTTCAGTGGACTCGGCGGCACTGCATCTGCCAGGTTCTCCAATATGCCTCACCTTTGCCTTGTGCAAGTATAGATGATTCTAACGCTCTTTTCGCAAAGCGAATTCGTTACGCTGGTCTGATTGTGCTGCCGAGATCGTGGTGCCTTGTTGCTCTTGTACGCATGTATACGCATGTTGTACGCATGTATTTATCATTCTTCTACTGCTCTGTGATGATGTCGAGCAAAATCCTGGGACTACCACCCGCGCTGGTGGCGCCTATAGCAAACATGATAGCGCCGATAGCATAACATAAGTCATGGCTAGGTGGCTTGAGCCACCGCCCGGTTTAAAAGGTTCAGTCGTATCCATCCATCCATCCATCCATCCACCCACCCACCCATCCATCCATCCATCCATCCATCCGTCCGTCCGTCCGTCCGTCCGTCCGTCCGTCCGTCCGTCCGTCCGTCCATCCATCCATCCATCCATCCATCCATCCATCCATCCATCCATCCATCCATCCATCCATCCATCCATCCATCCATCCATCCATCCATCCATCCATAGTAATAATGGAGTGCTGCTGGCACTGGACGATGTCGAAGCTGGGCAAGGCAGCTCTTCTGAGCAAAATGAAAACTATTCATACCATATTGGCCCAACAGGAAAAACCATCGTCAAAATGAAAACAAGACCAGCGAAACTGAGGATGACGGCATTTCTGTCATCATCATCATCATCACCACCGCCATCATCATTATCAGACTGACTGCTACCACTGCAGGACAAACGTCTCTCCCATGTCCCTCCAATTAACCCTGCTCTTTGCCGGCTACGCCCACCGTATCCCGGCAAACTTCCTAATCTCATCCGCCCACCGAACTTTCTGTCGCCCCCTGCCACGCTTCCCTTTCCTTGGAATTTATTACCTTTACGGACCATCGGTTATCTTTGCTTCGCATTATTGAGCTCGCTTAAAGCACAGTTTGGCAACGTGCAGAGTCTCGCCGAAAACAATGCTAGTGAGGTAGCTTATATTGGACAAACACTTCATGACTATCAAGGCTGCGCTCGTCGCTGTAATCTGTTATTTTTGGGGCTAAAAGACATCAACCATAAAACGTGGCCGGAATCGTAAAAATTAATCACCTAACTCTGCAATGCAAACCTCAACATTTCCAACAATCCGATGACTAGTTAACGTGCATACCGGCTCGGCCGTTTCGGCACTAATGAGAACAGACCTATAATAGTAAAATTCGCACATTTTAAAGCAAAATAGCAGGTCGTCACTAAATCAAAGAAATGGAAAGGAACCAATTACAGCATATCTGAAGACAATTCCTTCAACAGCGGGTCATGCCCGTAAGAATCTCATCGAATTCGCAGAGCCAGAAATAAAAATTCACCCTCCGACACAATACGATGACCTTTGGAAACGCAGCGTATATGTTCGATCACACGCCACTACATTGAGTACGACGTAGCTATCGGCTGGTCACAAACATAAAGCGATTTCGAATTAATTTGCGTTTCTTTACACTAACATCAGAAGCCTTCTACCAAACCGCGATGCACTTGATAGTCTCATTAACAACACTCGATGCAACGCCGTAGTACTAACAGAAACTTGGCTAAATTAATCGATACGCACCAACGAAGTGGAGGCCATATTTCGAAACTGCGATGTTTTCCGCTGCGACCACGTAGGCAAAAGAGGCGGCGACGCCTCGATAGCCACTCACCGCAGCCTTCAATGCTGCAGCTTAAAAGTTGAGTCACCTCTGAAAACATTATCTTCTCTTACGCCTCCTTTCCACGCATCTTAATCCGCGCTGGTTATCGTCTCCCTGATAGCGACACTTCCTTCTTCCCTCTATTTCAAAGCGCCCTTCAAAGGTAACCTCGAAACTTTCACATGCTAATATCTTCGTGCTGGGTGACATTATCTTCCCCGCTATATATCGGTCTAACCCGTCTGTGCCATCGTCATTCTCCTCCGAGTGCGATTTTATCAACACGCGTCAAACCCTTCTTTTAACCAAACTGATATCATCCCCAACATGGCAGACTGTTCAATGATCTTGCGTACTTGATCTGATACTAATGTTACCTTCACTTTCTTATTTGCAGGGACTGAGTGATCATTTAGTAACCTAAGCCACTCTATTCAGCCACCTGCCCAAATCGAAGAAAGCAATTAAAACAATCACACTTTAAGATAAAGGTGATTACACTAGCATTAACCAAGAACTCGACGCTTTGTGCAGCTGGTTGGTTTCTAATCCACGTTGAACAAGACAACTCCGAGGCTAGCTGGGTAGGCTTCAAAAACAAACAGCGTATGGGGAACCTGCGCTGCCAAGGTGGCACTGCAACTGTTCCATTCGGTGACTCAAAACTTCTTTTGTCAGCCGCTTGGGCCGCTGCAAACGTGAGAACACATTCTGCGCGATTAGATACCCGCGTTCGGTTGACGGCATTCATTGCCTAGCTTCTCTCGGCGTAGCCCAGATAGCTGACGCACGGCACGTGCGCCTTCGACAGAGCGCGGAGGCTCATGCCAATAAGCGCCTGAAGGTGGCGCGGGAAAGTACTAAGAGTACTACCCAGAACTGTTTGCTCTTCTCGCCAGGCAGTGTGTTATGGCGCTGCATTCGGCACCACGAACTTCGGCGCAAGTTCTCCATAAACTCATTGATAAAGTATATTCCAACAGTTACGCTCACTGAGCGCCTTACACCGCCGTGATTCAATATCCCACTAAAGCGATTTTGCAGCAAGAAAAAAAAACAAAAGCTGTTTCGATCCTTTACGGGAATTAAGAATCCCAACACATGCAAAATTATTGTGGAGTGGAAAAATGCTGTATCTCTTAAGCCCCGCCGCGGTGGCTCAGTGGTTAGGGCGCTCGACTACTGATCCGGAGTTCCCGCGTTCGAACCCGACCACGGCGGCTGCGTTTTTATGGAGGAAAAACGCTAAGGCGCCCGTGTGCTGTGCGATGTCAGTGCACGTTAAAGATCCCCAGGTGGTCGAAATTATTCCGGAGCCCTCCACTACGGCACCTCCTTCTTCCTTTCTTCTTTCACTCGCTTCCTTATCCCTTCCCTTACGGCGCGGTTCAGGTGTCCAACGATATATGAGACACATACTGCGCCATTTCCTTTCCCCCAAAAAAACAATTATTATTATTATCTCTTAAGTTCTTAAAGCCAAATATTCATTTGTTTCATCGACATTACCCATTTTGCTATGCCAAATTCTCGTCAAATTTGGAATTACGTCAGTCCTAACTGGAACTGCGCCCTAATATCGCGACGATAATGACAATCCAGCAATGATATCAATCCAACAACGAAGTTTACCCTCTCCCTGCCCGTACACATGCATATCTGTCGTCAATCTCTGCTCGCTCTGCAATGGACTGGAATGACTTGCCCAACGCCGCTGTACTTCATTTCGACCCACCATCATCTGGATCATCCAAGGAATCTACAATGTGCACTGAAATCCACTCCCTCATGTCATACACCTTTGATGAGGCCTTTGAGATATGGTAATAAATAAATAAAAATGTGTCGGCGAAATACTTTGTAGTTTGTCTTTCAGATTAGTTTCAAGAAACAGAAGAGGGCAGCGCAAAAAATTAGTATGGATTAGCCCAGCTAATCCAGGATATACAAAGGGAAAAAGCGAGATTGAGGTATCCACTGACCCACGGAGCCGGTTGTGCGCCTTTCAT
This sequence comes from Amblyomma americanum, assembly GCF_052857255.1. Taxonomy (NCBI): domain Eukaryota; kingdom Metazoa; phylum Arthropoda; class Arachnida; order Ixodida; family Ixodidae; genus Amblyomma; species Amblyomma americanum. The sequence continues at coordinate 28,732,222 of NC_135507.1, read as the reverse complement.
TGCGTGAAAATGAACGGAGTTTGCAAAATTGTCAACGCCAATGAACTCTATGTACGCCGTCGGCTCACTTGTTTGGTTTTTGATCAAAGGAAATGGCACAGTAACCGCCTCACGTGTCTCGGTGGACACCCGAACCACGCCGTAAAGGAAGGGATGAAGGAGGGAGGGAAAGAGAAAACTGAAAGTTGGATTTTGAGGAAAGGCGCGGCGCTGCGCAGCGCCGGAACACCTGTGGCTCGGTGGTACTAGTGGTGCATGCGCAGTAGTGACTAGGCAGCGAGAGAGAGAGAGAGACAGCGGCGAAAGGTCAGCCGACGGAGTCGGCGGCGGCCACCTGCGCCGTGCGTCACGTCACTCGGTCTCAGACATACGCCGGCTCGCGAGAAGCGCGGTGTTGACTAGCGTAGTGAAGCTTTTCGCTTCAAAACAACAAACGCAAGACAGCAGTAATGCAGAAGACAGGACGGGCGCTGTCCTGTCTTCCATATTACTGCAGTTCCGTGTCGTTTTTTGAGCTGTCCTCTTAAGATTCAAGTGTGAACCAACTAGCCCAAACAGCGCCCGTCCTCACTTCTCTGAAACTGCTGTGTTCCGTATCGTTGCTACGCATATTTGCTTCATAGCTAAGCAAAAATGAACCACAAGACGAAAGTTTAAGTCAAATACTTTTGATATTTGCGGTTTTTCTTTTTATTAAGTTACACATTAAAATGTCCACTTCGCTTTCTACTGTGACTGAGAGCTATATGCAGTTGTTGGTAACTGCTGTTTCTGTGAATCGTATCCTACTACGTACAGCAAGACTAAATACAGTGTCTCAGCTTTCAGCTTTGAACACATCGCTAACTAAACCGCTTTACCTTAAGTATGCTATGCTGGCTTAGATGACACAGCGTGTAAAGAAAAAGACGCAAACATTCCAAGATGGTATGGGGCATTTTATTGCACTCTTCTTTTGCTTACAAAATAGCACGCAAAGAACAATTCAAAAGTAATAATAATAAAAAACTAAGCACACCGGCGGCACAGAAGCTAAAAAAATACAGCTTCAGCAAACACATAGGGCATAAGGATCCCCTCAGTCTCATAACGGTAAGCGTTGAGTATGAAATCATTAGGAAAAATCCATGCTACTCACTTCGTATACACAATACGGTAACACACACAGACACGCAAAAAAGAAATATAAAGTTGCCTGCGCACAGATCGCGCGCACCGAAGTTCTGCTTATTTTTTTAGCGCACTTACCACAAAACAAATACATCTTCGCGGAAGACAGGCATGGACTAAATACACAACCAAACGTAAAACAAAGAAAAGAGTATTCAACGCCGATAACTAGCTGCCTGCAACAGTAACTTGCGACCAGGAACAAACACTCCGTGGCCGACAAATCACCAAGGAAACGTTGGTAAAAAAAAAAAACTCTTTTCCACTACATGGATAAGTTGATGTCAAGAACTCATGTCATACAACAGTGTACGAGTGGCACTCACGACAGCACATCGCCAAGAAAAACGCGTGTTTAGTCGCGGAATCATTTGGAATACTGCAGTCGTAAGAGCAGTGACAACTCTCCTGTTCCAGCCCTCACGGGATCCATTTAAGCACTGAGCACATGCATCCCTCTTGAACAGGAAATCCCGGTGGACCATTTCCGTTTAGCACCCCACACTCTGTATATGTACGAAGTGGTTACTGCTGGTGAAATAGCAGAGGTTTGAAATGCCCAGCACTTCACACAGGTGGATGCTGAATTCTCTGTGGCAAAAGAAAAATAAGAATAAAAGAGATTGAACAGGACAACAAGCACCCATGTGAGCACGCAACGTGTAATGTGAACGCATCGTTTGCCAGTCCTCTAAACATCGCAGTGACACTGTGACGTCATGCCAACATATTCTGAGGTGACTGACCCTTGTGGACAGGAGAATCCAGAAAGAGAATTGCTTAGGGCATGAGCACCAGGAAAGAGCCCCACCGCACAGACGCAACACCGGTTAAAGAAACCTGGATTGAAGCCCATAGCGGCTCCGGCGATTTGTCAAACCAGTGCTGTGTCTGTCTACCAGAAAGCACTACAAAGGAAAAAAAAAACGAAGACAGAGATGCCTTGACCTGGTTGGTTGCATTCAGGATTGGACGAAAGCGACGTTACAGACATAACATTCCGCGCAGGCAACAATGAAAAACAATCCCCCAACCAGGTAGTGCTCGATGCGACCTAGGAAACCTGATGCGCATTGACACCTAGAGGCCAACCCGTCCAGCGAAAAGAGTTGTAAAGTTTATTTGGCACGAATGACCACGGCGACAAAAAAAAAAAAACTCTCTCGCACCCATCCTTGTCTCTTCTGGCTATAGGTCTACAACCGCCGTCTTTTACAAGTGTCCATGCCTTCACAGCTGCCTTGTTTGAATCACTATGAGGATCCAATAACGTGTTTGTAGGGTTCGACTGGTGCTGCATCGTAAAGCAGAATAAAATCATAAAACAGCTCCTCAGTTAGAGCCATGCTGCTGTATTTCTACTTGTATACTCGTACGAGCGTTTTGCCTCGAAAAACATGCGACTACACGGCACAGACGCCTCCTTACTAGCTCCAAAGTGCGTCACTTAGGCGACTTCATTAAACCTCCATACCAGAGTCATCTTTCGTACATCAGGGACGTTTAGTGTAGTAACTGGCCGCTTTAACTTAACGTTATGATACACCGCTACATTCACCGCTACTGCCAACCTACCTAGCTTAGGGCTCGCGTCCCGCGCATGCGCACTTATTTCTTGGAATGTGGAAGGCGACGGTAATGAAAGCACGGTAACCCCAGCGCTATTAAGTTCTACTGTTCCGTACAGCAGTGACGTCCCTAAGATTAGCCGCTGCTGATGACACACTAGTACTAAGACCTTGTTGTTAAAGTATGGAAACCATAGCTACGTCACGTGACCTTTTTTTACGTAGTAAACGGGCACGTAGATACACACAAACAAACACGCTAGCATTTTCTCACGCGAAAACAAACTCGGCCCCCTCAGAATTGAGAAAAGCCAGGTAGGCGTCGGACTGCCCTCGTGACGTGCTTTAGCGAACGTGACGCAGAACGCTCTACCCCAATGTGAGCCTTTGTTCAAGTTGTGTTCGGCGCTGCGGTCGCACCATCAGTCGAGACATCTACAGTCTAGTTTAGGAACTACTTTTTCGCCATTCGGGAGCTGCGGCTATCGCTGGAGAAGAGATGCTACTGAACAGCGCGAGAATCCCGATGTGTTCAACTTTCGTTCACTCAGGAAGTATAGACAAACCAGCAACGCAGCTTTTGAGAAAAAAGGGCAGATGAACCAAGAGCAGTGAGTATTTCGCGGTCAACAGCATGCAACAACACAAACACGAGTTCGGAAAAAAAATTCAGAGAAACACATGAATAAAAGACAGTAGCAAAATAACATAGGTTAATGAGAACACAGATATTCTAACTCTTTTTTTCAGCCACCACAAAAAGTCGTCGCTGTAACCTACAACCGTCGGCACATTTCGATGGCACCCATAATGTAAGTAGCCATGGTTCAGGACATGTGCAAACAATAAAACCATTTACAGTAGTTTGGTTCCACGGAAAAATTGATCAGTGCTTTGCTGAAGGTCTTAATTTATGCACGGTCATAACCGGCAACGTTCGCACAGCTGGGCACCATTCTTCCCGCAGGATGAAATTTTTACCATTTTACGTTTTTCTTCTGTTTCTTTTCGGTCAGTTCTTCACAAACAGCATGTCTAACACCGCCGCATGCGCATCGTGTTTTGTTTGCGGGGCACCAAAATGAAGTAGAGTGACCGGAACCGTATGCTCACATTCAAGGGGGCGTACATAATCATGAAACTCGACACACGCGCACATTTTCACAAAAATATATATGCAACAACATAAACACCCACTGCGCCCCCACTTCAGCATGCGGTCGCAGGCATGCTATTACATTATGAGCGTCAAAATTCACACCACTTAACTAATGCATAGACCTCCACAGCAAATATATGTACAGCAAGCAAAGAAATCGGTGGATGTTTGAGGGAAAGACAGTAAAGTAGCACCAGAAAAAAAAAATAAAGGAGAAACAAGCATAATGCGACACATAACGCGAGAAATTATGTAAAAGACGAAAGGTGAACTATGACGATGACTGCTGAAAAAAAACAGCAGCTTCCGCCTCGATGCTAATGAAGAACTAACCAAGTTAATGCACAAATTCTAAGCATTTTAACAATGTCTCAGCACTTTACCATTGAGTTTTTTTTTCACATGTGAATCTCAGCTTAACAGAAGTTTATTTTATGACACACCTGTTTCTGCTTGACGTTTAAGTGCAAATGCGTATCACGTGCTGAGTTACTACAGTCATGACACCACACCATCGCGTCACTGGAGCATCTGAGAAATGAAATCCACACATTTATATGCCGTAAATAAAATCTGGCGTTTGGAAGGCTTTCACGAAGCCGTCAACAATTCGCAAACTGTTCGCATTGTAAAACAGACGCGGTTCGTGCTTATTTTGGCCCTTTATTTCTTAGCTGGACGCAAAACAAGATCCGTTGGGAAAATCCAACATCAGGAATTTCCGAGCACGCTGAAAAGCATGTTCCCCATTGCTAAAGAAAAGAAAAATGATTCTTGGAAAGCATCAGAAATTCTATCAACGTAAAACTTACAGCCCTAGTATCCTCAGACTCGCACTCACTCACACGAAACCTGCGAGGAAACAAAGGTACCCCACATCGACGTAATAAGCATGGACAGTACATGTAGAGCCGGTTCACTCAAGCTTTTTGTGCCCGTGACGTCACCATCGTAATATGCGCAGTTACTGACCCCCCCCCCCCCCCCCCGTCTTCCCCCGTGAAAATGGCACCGCGCCCAGGAAGTTCTGACATGCCTGACTGAAAATGACTTCAGCATTTCTTCTCAGCATCCTTTCACCACGCCCATGCTCTCCGTAGAATCTGACCTGGACCTGCGCTCCGATTTTGAGAACGGCGGTAGTCTTTCATTAATTAATAAAATGCACAAAAAATGCAGCCAGCGCTTTTCCTTTGCTCCTGTGAAAGGCGCCGTGACATTTTTTTCGGTTCAAGTCGATAACTTGTCAATTACACTACGCATTCTCGTTGAATGGACGGCCGTGCGACTACACTGCATGCTAGGCCTACTCGGCAGAGTTCAAAGGTCAGTGTGCGGCCAGCGGCCTCTTGCGGCAGATTACATACCAGGCGAGTAGACGGAGACGCTGGTACGGGATAAAATGAGCGCCAGGAATTACACTTACATTCCATATCCTGCCCCGACAAACTATGGGGCGGGAGTACGAATGCGCAATAGTACTATTACACATTTGCAGACTTTTGACAGTGAGAGGTCACATGCCTAGGAACGCCCTAAATGCCGTTTGGTAAGCCTATGATACTTTCCTATCCAGTAACATTTCTGGCAGTCGAAAAAAATACAAGAACCGCTGCCTAAAACTGTTTACATTCATCGTTTCCTTACCGCGCAGAGATTGACATTTTGTTAATGCACTCAACACAAAATTATAATAACCTTTCACGGTAACTGCATGTAGCGTGCAACTGCAGTTTGACAGGCAGTTTTCGGGGCAACTTGAAACTGGGAAGGTCGCCACATATTCCGGGAAACGAAGCCAGTACACTTCGACAATGTCGAATCAGCAGATGCGTCGGATGCTTTCTACACGCTCGGCACTAAGGAGCAAGTTTTCTCACGTTGCTAATTGCAGCAGCCTACAGTAATCCTATATGTGCTAAAAGGCGCATTTTCTGTAGCTTTGTTCCGAGGAAAAACGCGCAAGACTACGGTTGACGACCTTGTTCCCGATTGGCTGCAGCTGTTTCATTCACTTATGAAAGTAATGGCGTCGACAACGAAGACGACCCGAACACGATTCGAGCGACTCTAGTGCAGCAAAGCGGTGCAATATCGTAATTATTAGAACCGGTCGATCAATATTCTACCGTGTTTCCAGTGTCGAACAGAGAGGGCTAAAATACTGAGGCGCTAACGGGAGCAAACAGCGTTTCATGACTTCTGCCTGTTATCGAGCTTCTCTCAACTGCCGACAGGTGACGCCAGTGTACCATTTCCTTGACAGACGGTCCCGCCATGCGGAGTGGCTGCATCGTTCCCGCTCGGGTTAATTTACCCCCCAAAAAATGGCAGGAGCGTCCCAAGACGACCGCGTACACATTCTTCTAACAGCGGCCGGTGGAGCCCAGGGCGGATGATAAAGAGGTGGCGCAGCCGTCGCTACTACGTCCTGAGGAAGAGTTCCGACTTGCTGGAGACGGAAGCGCGGCTGCTGGACGCGTGCATGGCGGCCAAGCGCTTCCGTGTAAGTCGCCACTTCCGGTTGACGAAGAGCAGCATGCAGCAGGAGCCGAGGATGAGCGCTTGCACGACGCCGATCAAGCTCGCGAGCGTGTAGACCACGGGGCGCGTCAGGCACACGGCGTTGCGGGGCATCCTGTTCTGGGAGACGCCTGCAGGTTTGAGAAGAAGAAAAAAAAACAGAAGCGAAGAGAGAGAGAAGGCAGTGAGAGGGCATCTGCGTCATTGCGGGCTAGGCGAGAACGCCAACGATTTCACCGCTGGCCACGCGAATCGCGCGTGCAAGGTCCCTAAAAAATTATCAGGGACACCTAATAACATCATGTGTTGGCAATGAGATAGCATCTGTCGATGCCGCCACCGGAAGTCACGTCACATCCGGTCTGGAGACGCCACACTTCTTCAGCCAATGGAAGTTTTTCGGTTGGGTGGCGTCACTTACTTATATCCAATGGCGGAAGTGGCGTCACTTCCGGTCTGGTGACGGCACTTTTCTTCAGCCAATGGAAGTGCTTAGGTCGTGTGACGCCACTTCCCTCCATCCAATGGCAGAAGTGACGTCATTTCAGGCCTGGTTAAGTAACTTTTCTCTAGTCCATGGCACTGCTTCCTTCTCGTGACGTCCCTCCCATCCAGCCAATCAGCGAACTCGGCGTCCGACGACACACTTTTTTCCCGATGAGGCTTCTAATGCTATTGCATTATAGTAATTTCAAACAATGGCAGCCTTAAGACACCTTAGAGCAGAGTAAAAGAGAGCACACAAGAGAATAGCGTCGAGGAGAATCGTGCCAGCGTAAAATGCGACGCACAGAAGAGTGGGCGGCGCTTTGTGGCCTCTGAACTTGCGGTGATTTTTACGCAAAGGAAATGCACAACATCTTACGCGTATGTTAAGCGGAACACAAAGTTTCAATTCTTTAACATTTGAAACATGCTCATAAATTCGAGTACGATAAAGCGGTAGTGTCCCAAAAAGCCTAGCGAACAGTTTTAATAATGCCACAATCCCGGATGCCGAAACGTGATGCACGCTTCGCGCAATAGTGCATGTCGGTTTTTGAAACTGTGGGGACGAACATCTAATATACATTTTAATATATCGCATATCGATAGGCATAAAATTAGAATTTCATTAGTGAGTCTAGCGATCATTACAGAAATTGAAATACTTTAAAATGCTGCACAAAAATAACGAATGCGCAAAACAATAACAAGCATATCAACGAGAAGTGAACAAATACAGTCACTCAGCTCAGAGCCCTTTGCTTCTGACCACTTCTTTGCTGCAGGGGCAAAAGCATTCCCCTATACGTGCCCCAAAGCCCAAGAAGCGTAAGGACCCCCCCTTCGAATAGATGGTGGCGTCCGCGTTGGTTACTGAGCTCCTTTGCTTTCTCGGCGCGCATCGAATCCAGATCTTCGGTCACCTTTTTTCTTCTTGCTTCATTTGTCCGCCTCGCGCGATTCCTCCGACGGACAAACCGATATAAATGACGCCCTCTTTCGCGCTGTTCGGCTGTGCGCATGGAAGCGCTCTTCGGTTCGCGGTGGGCCGGGACTGAATAATGCATGACTCTTCCAGTGACAGAGTGGGGCCAGTCCTGCCATCCGTTCTCCGCGTCTTCGTTGCTCACATTCTTAAGCCTCTCTTGTTACTGCTTTCGGTGTGTGTGTCCACCTCTCGAGCGCGATTCGCGAATTTCCTTCCACGGTGTTCTTTTAAAGTATACGGGTTCTCCAAAAACGCGGGCGTAATATATGGGCGCCGATAAAGCAGTGCTCGTTCGGCAGCGAAGAGCGGCAAACAGGAAGAAAAACGTGCCGCCGTGCGGAACAATTTATAAATTGCGCGCGCGCCAACCGCAACGAAGTTAAATCGTGGCTCTTGAGTAAAAAAAAATTTCCCGTACCGACTGGTCGACGTGAACCGACGTTTGACGCATTCATCGTACTTCATTCTGGCTCGCAGCTGGAGAACACACGTCAAATGTGTTAAGCTTTTTGAAGGAATTTTTAATGACTACGACGTTAAACTTGCGCGAGTTTCCTCAAATAACGCGCAAGAGTAATGTGATGTCAGGTGAAAATACGCTGGAAGAACCCAGAAATCATGGTGTCATCTAGAATGTGCTGCACTGACCCGAATTGACAAAAATGAGAAAGTAGTGTCCAAAATAATCCGAAATATTGTGTCGTCAAGAAAAAAAATTCCAAAATTGCACTATTTTTTTCCAGTCCTGTAACATTTATTTCCAGAAAAATTCTGTACCTCAGTCACTACCACAAGGGACAGCGGAATCCTATAGAAAATTCGGTTGTTACTATAAAAGTTTCCAATGTTAGTACAAGTTCATGGCCGGAAATACTACAACAATATCTTCTGACCACAAAAAAATTGTCTGTCGTGTTTTTCGCCCAGGCAGTTTTCGGCCTTTAATACGCCGGGGAATGTGGGAACGACAGAGATAATTTTCAAAGCAAAACATCAAAATATAGCTTGATCAAAGAACGTACGGCGTCCAATTACATTTATGAGCATCACAGGTAAAGTGGACCTCAACATGCTGATAATCAGCTACAATCAGCGCCATGTAGAAATCGCTATCGTGTCGGCTCAAGTCCTGATCATTGTGTACACAAGTTACCCCCATCCGACATTCATTCACCTACTTATTCACATCCCCCGCCGCACACACGCACTCACACACGCACGCGCACAGACGTGCAAGTCTGAGTTTCACGTGCCTTCTATGCGCGATCATTCGGTACACAAGATGTAACCCGTCCTCAGCTTTCGTTGTGAGTAACGGGACTGTAAGGGTCCCGAGAGAGCACTTAGTTTTTTTTCATTCTTCTCTTGGCGACTGTTAATCTAACTTCGCGAATATTCCTGCCTCGCGAGACGATGTTTCGTCCAATAATAATAATAATAATAATAATAATAATAATAATAATAATAATAATAATAATAATAATAATAATAATAATAATATAAAATAATAATAATAATAATAATAATAATAATAATAATAATAATAATAATAATAATAATAATAATTGGTTTTTAGGGGGAAAGGAAAATGGTGCAGTATCTGTCTCATATATCGTTGGACACCTGAACCGCGCCGTAAGGGAAGGGATAAAGAAGGGAGTGAAAGAAGAATGGAAGAATAGGTGCCGTAGTGGAGGGCTCCGGAATAATTTCGACCACCTGGGGTTCTTTAACGTGCACTGACATCGCACAGCACACGGGCGCCTTAGCGTTTTTCCTCCATAAAGACGCAGCCGCCGCGGTCGGGTTCGAACCCGGGGACTCCGGATCAGTAGTCGAGCGCCCTAACCACTGAGCCACAGCGGCGTCCAACCCTGGACTACTAAAATAAAACGCTTGAGCAAGACAAGTAAACGTCTTCGCTAAAGTGTGTGCTCACGACATAGCCCTTCCGCTATCCGCGAAAGAGTGCCGCTACAGCACAGGCAAAAAAAAATTAATTTTGGTACCTCCACTCCCACTAAGGTTCCGGTACGGGTCCCCATAGGGCGGGCTCGAAACCAAATATGAATAGGAAAATCCATTAACCCCGCGGAAATGCAAGGAAAAAGCTTTTAGCACTCCAGATGTGTTTTAAAAAGTTTGCCGGAAGTCGCGAGAAAATTATAAAAATTCGGGCTACCAGCAATAGCATTGTTGTTCTTATATGACCACTGTGCACTAACTAGCATGCGCGGCAAGCAGGGTAGAGTTGTGAGCAATATAAGGAGGAATAAATATTGAGCATTCATTTATTGATTACTCTGTAATTAAGCGTGACAAGTTCTGCATTTTTTTCTGCTTTCTAACTAGTTTTCCTCTCGATGTATAAGATTCAAAAGGCAATCTCAAATTTGGTGGGGAAATAAAAAAGAAAACTTGTAATTTTGAGCGCAAAAGTTTGTTCCCTTTAATAGTGTTCACGACTGTACCTTGCTGGTTTCTTTGCTATCCCACTTCTCTGTAACGGTTGCATTCTTCCTCAGCGGCTAAGCCTGGCAAACGGACAGTTGTATTAAAGCTTCACAGCAGCGTATTTCCGCCCTGGAACTGAGCCGCCTAAATTTATCACTCTCGCTGAAACTTTCTTATAGAGCGTAAGTAAGGGCAAAGCCCACAGCGAGCGAAATCGCAAACCGACTCGAAAATTCCACCGACTATTCCCAGGCTTCGCGAAATGTGACGCCGCGCCTTTCGCTCTAGTATGTTTTGTTTTTTCCTCGCTACATGCGTGACCCACCGTCTTCAAGTATCTCTTGCATTAAAGATCTTCGCCTTCTGGGAGGCTGACCTTTGGTGTCCCTTCCAAGGCTGCCCGCGTCGTAGGACGCCTGCGGAGACGGGGTCAAGTTGTGGACCACGAACAGCGCCGTCTCCATGGTGACGTCGGTGACCACGTCTCCCGCCTGCAGGTCCAGGGCGTCGGTGTCAGCGCTGGCCGAACGGCGACGTCGACCAGAGCGGCCTTCGGTCGCCGAGTGCTGCTGCTGGTCGTCGTTGCCGCACTTGGGCTGAAAGAGGAAACATAGCGACAAGTGAAAATAATAATAATAATAATTGGTTTTTGTGGAAAGGAAATGGCGCAGTATCTGTCTCATTAATCGGCGGACACCTGTACCGCGCCCTAAGGGAAGGGATAAAGCAGGGAGTGAAAGAAGAAAGGAAGAAATAGGTGCCGTAGTGGAGGGCTCCGGAATAATTTCGACCACCTGGGGATCTTTAACGTGCACTGACATCGCACAGCACACGGGCGCCTTAGCGTTTTGCCTCCACAAGAACGCAGCCGCCGCGGTTGGGTTCGAATCCGGGAACTCCGGATCAGTGACAAATGAAAAGGGCGGGGGAAAGTTGTCCCATAAAGAAATGCAAAGCAGACAGTGAACACGCAATACAAGTCCTCTTGCCAGAACCCTGGCCGGCGGACTGGGCTCCTCCACCGCCCCTCGTTCACATTTTACTCTCAAGAAATCCATCTTATCTGCCCTTGCCACCACGAAAGTTATACGCAAGGTATGCACTGAATCTAAAGACTGATGATGATGATGATGGTGGTGGTGGTGGTGGTGGCGGTTAATTTTCATGGCGCAAGGGTATCTGCGGCCAAACAGCGCCATGGCACAAGGTGTTTATCGTTTTGCTCAAGGTGGCGTCAAAGACCCATTTCCCAAGCATTTCACCCTGATTACGCCGATCACCAGGGCAGGGAAAGCTTGTACCCGCTGAATCTAAAGATTACACGCATCACAGTAATGTTCACCTTTGAAACTTCAGTATAATACCCAGTCTTCGGAAATTCATCACTTAGATTGCAGGTCTGGCCCACAAGATTATTAAGTTGTTATTCTGAGATGTGCCCCCTTCAGCACTTCACTCTCTCATGTCAAAATGAAATTTCCGTCAAGTCGACAAGCAGTTTTTATTTCTTTATTGAGATCAGATATCATGCAATATGTAGTAAAACCGTCAGTCGCACTATTAATATCGTACAGACAATAAACTTATTACTGATGCACTGAAGGCTAGAATTTTGTGTCTCGAAGAATTCAGGACAATGTGCCCAGTCCTCTGCCGTATTCTATAGTTCAGCTACTTCAACATATATTCTTCATAGACTATTAAAAACAATCTAGAATTGGTCGTGCGTCAATATCATTTATTCTGGTAGCGCCAGAATGTTTCAATATTTAAAAAAATTAATGTCACATTGACGTCATAAGCTGATGTCAAAACTTGATGTCATAAGCTTACTCATGCAATATGGATTTAGTGCCACGTACCGGCGGGCAGACGTCCAGGCAGAAGGACACGGTCATCTGGAACTTGACCGTGCTGTCCGAAGCGAAGCGGAACGCCTGGAACGGGGCCATCAGGGACTTGGAACCGGCAGCTCTCTCGAATCCTTGGAATACGGCAGGCTCCACGGGGCAGCTGTAGGGGGAAAAAAAGGTAAGAAGCATGGGATAGTCTTACTTAATAACCACATGCTTAGCCAAGCACACACGACACTATGCAAGATTTACTTGCTACGGCTTCCAGCAGGGCGGTGGCGTTGGTTTTTTTGGGGGGGAGGGGGAAGGAAATGGCGCAGTATCTGTCTCATATATCGTTGGACACCTGAACCGCGCCGTAAGGGAAGGGATAAAGGAGGGAGTGAAAGAAGAAAGGAAGAAAAGGTGCCGTAGTGGAGGGCTCCGGAATAATTTCGACCACCTGGGGATCTTTAACGTGCACTGACATCGCATAGCACACGGACGCCTTAGCGTTTTTCCTCCATAAAAACGCAGCCGCCGCGGTCGGGTTCGAACCCGGGAACTCCGGATCAGTAGTCGAGCGCCCTAACCACTGAGCCACCGCGGCGTTGCTGTTTTCAATCTAAGCATCGTTCCCGTCCAGGCAAAATGAATGAGAACTAAATCCTCGGCAGCTCCTAAGTGCGAGGAGCGCCAACGAGGGACCAGATTGGCATTGGGTATTAGGAATGAAACGGGACCCGAAATGTGCGAAGAACACGTCGTCGTTCACATCGCCACCTTATGAGCGTCTACTATAAGGCTACCCTCGACAGCATATCCACTGCCTGACGTGTAGAGAGAAGCAAAATTTGTAATCTCCTTCCGTTGCATGGCAAAAAGGGGCGTTTTAGGCGAGAAATTAATGAATGCTAAAAACTACAAAAGGAAAAGTACAAAAAGAAAAAAATGTTAGCTGCTGTTCTTGGTGTACCCATCGCACGCAGTGCGTATTTCAAAAGCAGACTTGAAAATTCACAGCGACACCGAATTCAATGATCTCTTCCCAATGTCAGAGCATTAGCTCGTGTCAGCTGGAAGTGACGTCATTACCGGTCTGCTGACGCTACTTCCCTTCAGCCAATGGGCGAATTTTGAAACCGACGACGCATTTTGGCTCCACGAAGATACTAATGCTAACGCATTAAAGAGTAGGAAAACAACCTCTCTCTGCGTTCCTTCGTTTTCGATATTTTTTATCCAAGATACCTTTTGAACCACACTCTAAACACGAATGCGCTTATATGAGAGTATAAAGGTAGTAAGGCTGCTATCTGGTTCACACCCTTTCGATAAAATGGGTAGAGGATAGAGGATAGCAAGTATTAAGAGGATAGTAAGATATAGTAAGGATAGTAAGAGGATAGCTTACGCCCTTTTTACTCCTTTCTGTTTTACAGTTTATGAAATAATCACAGTGAACATCCATTTTCTAGACTTTTTCTAAAGCTACGGGATCATAAGGTGTTTAGAGCATTCAAGTGGAGAACTGTAATGTCTTCGTGCAAGGAGATGCCGAATATTCTCACAGGAGTGAGAAAAACCAGGAACTGCGCACGGCACAGAAACAGCGAGTTTCTAAACCCTCTCAGGAGCCGACCAGTGCCACTAAAGGGCTAGTAAAGTGGACATTTCAGACCACAACTCGCAGCCACACGCACGGGAAGACCGGAGGCGTCGACGCCTCTCCTCCAGCACACGTCGTCAACGCTAACGGCTATTCTTCTACCCCCGAAAAAGAGAGGCAGATAGTGCAACTTCGTTTCAACGCGTCAGGAAAGGAGTGGAGTGGCCGCGTAACTCCTCTTCGCTACCATCTCGCCCCCAAAGTTGCCTCGCGCACCGCTGTCAACGTCGCCTTGTACCACTTGTAGCGCAGGACGGGCGGAAACAAAGCGGCCTTTATCGTCGCTCGACAGCCCGAACTTGGTTTCGGAGCTCTGAACTTAACAAAAGCGAGAGGACACAGGCCCCCTGCTCCATTCCTTGCTCAAGTGCAGCACCGCTCTCTGAAGCCAGCCGTGCGCCCGACTAACTCGCGGCCAGCGACTAGGAAAGCCCTTGCGAATACAACATGTCAAAACACCTTGGCGGCCCGCCTTATAGCTCCGCGCATCGCAGACATATCAACGCATAAGCCCACTCGCGTTCTCTAAGTGTACTCCTCGCGATGCATCTGTGTATATAGAGCTAAGCTGCTGAACTCCAGGTGATCGAAACGGTGATAAAAAGGAGGAACACCGGCTGATCGAAATAAATCCGGAGTCCTCAACTAGGCTAGCGGCGCCCCTCAACCCACCGCGGTGGCTCAGCGCTCGTCTTCTGAGCCAGAGTAGCCGGGTTCGAACCCGACCGCGGCGGCCGCGTTTCGATGGTGGCGAAACGCAAAGGCTCCCGTGCGCGTTAAAGATCCCCAGGTGGTCGAAATGATTCCGGAGTCCTCCACTACGGCACCTCTTTCTTGCTTCCTTCGTTTGCTTCCTCCTTTATCCCCCTCCTTTACGGCGCGGTTCAGGTGTCCGCCGAGATGTGTGGCATATACTGCGCCATTTCCTTTAATAATAATAATAATTGCTTTTGGGGGAAAGGAAATGGTGCAGTATCTGTCTCATTTATCGTTGGACACCTGAACCGCGCCGTAAGGTAAGGGATAAAGGAGGGAGTGAAAGAAGAAAGGAAGAGAGAGGTGCCGTAGTGGAGGGCTCCGGAATAATTTCGACCACCTGGGGATCTTTAACGTGCGCTGACATCGCACAGCACATGGGCGCCTTAGCGTTCTTCCTCCATAAAAACGCAGCCGCCGCGGTGGGGGTCGAACCCGGCAAGTTCGGATCAGTAGTCGAGCGCCCTAACCACTGAGCCACCGCGGCGGGTTCATTTCCTTTCCCCAAAAACCAATTTTCAGCTTCGAGGCACTAAATCCCGCACAACGTTCGCCCAATGAGCCCTAGTGCTCTAGTCCTCAAATTATGGTAAGCGTAACCACGTCCACCGGTACGCTTACAGGGTTCACCAACGCTGGAAGTGCACGGCAACAGGACACATCATAACGCTAGAGTCAGCACAACTACTGATGTAAATCATCAGTCAGGATGCAAACGATCGTTGAAGTAATATACAACTTAACTGGAAAACGATGCGCAACAACTAACTAGTTCATAAGAAAGAGTCAGCGCTCGATTTCACTTCGAGATTTCAGTAGCTACTACCCCGCCGCGGTGGCTCAGTGGTTAGGGCGCTCGACTACTGATCCGAAGTTCCCGGGCTCGAACCCGACCGCGGCGGCTGCGTTTTTATGGAGGAAAACGCTAAGGCGCCCGTGTGCTGTGCGATGTCAGTGCACGTTAAAGATACCCAGGTGGTCGAAATTATCCCGGAGCCCTCCCCTACGGCACCTCTTTCTTCCTTTCTTATTTCACTCCTTCTCTTATCCCTTCCCTTACGGCGCGGTTCAGGTGTCCAACGATATATGAGACAGGTACTGCGCCATTTCCTTTCCCCCAAAACCAGTTATTATTACAATTATACTAGTGCATTCCAAGACAATCGTTTTCTTCTTTTTGTGCCTACCAAAGGCTCCCATCACATCGCTGAGTTCAACGTGCTGCGCCCACTTGTGATGTTCGCCTCAGGTAAGAGTTGAAGAGAAGTTTTAGGGAAACACTATAGCGGCATAAATAGAGAGCCACTCCAGTTCTCTATACAGCAGACACTGGGATTCCATGTTCGATGCTTAAAGGACCACCGAAGGTTCACAACCTGATGCAATAAACAGAGCAAAATAAGGATGTCGCCAGGTACATGCACGCCAAAGCGCTACATCAGGCCCATTGAAAACGATGCTTTACATTGATACAAAAGCATCAAATGCAATGAATTGTTTACGCAGGTGAAAAGAAGCCTCCACCACAGATAATGTAAACGATGGAAGATTGAACTACCGAAAGGAGGAAAGTAAAGGGTGAAAGATGGCGAACATCGTCGAAGACAGTAAGGAAGGATGGAGAACGCGGAAACCATGGAAAACAGGAGCGGCGTGGACAAGGGTGCCATATGGGGCTCCTTCAATACAAACTTCGCCACGTCGGCGTCTACAACCCACTACAAGCCCCTTTGACGGGCAACACCACCGACACGCGCCTGAGAATCAGTGTGAGCAAGCAGCTTCGCGTGAGTCCACTGCATTTTACTCATACGCACTGAACAACGCTATGCGCTAGAGAAAAATCCCGGCAAAATCAACATCACTACCCGGAGGCTGTGGTGGCCGAACGCTATGTCAAAGAAAGGGCTCTGACGGATCCCGGACAAGTGTGCACCATCACCGCGAGATGGCGGCACCCGAGAAAAAGACTAGCAACAAGCAAGCAAGCAAAGCAAGCAAAGCGCGCGCTTTATTAATACCAACGCTCGCGAAGCGCGCGTATCGACGCACCCCGTCCGGCTTCTACGAAACAGCGAACACGGCAGCCGCCAATACGCGGCCATGACAGGATCCCCATCCTGCCATAAGGTCCCGCGGAGTCGAAAAAAAAGGAAATAAACGACACGCATTGAGCACGCGTTCTCACGTCTCGCCGGAGAACACGCCCGGCAGATCCGCTTGAGCTTCCTTCGTTCAGACAGGAAAAGCAAAAATAATAAAGAATATTGGAAAGAAGGGAGAAGCTGGAAAGAGGGAAAGAGAGAGAGAGAGTGCTCCGGAGTTGAGCCCTGCCCGAATTCCACGCATTCCCGCAGGCACCGCGCACACGCGAAGACAGACCAGAGCGGCTTGTATAATCTCTACGCTGTTTTCTGCAGTTTTTCTCGTCTCTTAATGTTTTTCGTCTGCTCCAGAGGTCGCGGCCAGCGCTGATAGCGCGTTTTTTTTAAATTTCTTTTCACTCTTTCGGCCTACGCGCATCGACCCGTCTCCGGGTGGCTGTCGCTATACTTTCGCCGTTTTTTGGCCGACACCCTCGCAACTTATACAGCTTGGCGCGGGTCGTACCAAGTGACCTTCCGCTCGCTTCTCGGAACATTTTCGTACTCGCTCGCATTCGCTGGGTGCAGACACAGGCGGGCACAAGCTGCCTTTTCTACAGGATAGACAACGGAAACTGCTTTCTGTCTTAACTCTTTTCTCGTTTTCACGCCTCCTCGCGCGCTGCACACGCAACGTAACGAAGGCGAAATTCCGCAGACAGGCTCTCTCCCCTCTGTTATAGTACAGTTGAACCTCGTTATAACGAAGTTGAACGAGCCCGGCGATTACTTCGTTATAGCCGTAGTTTTGTTATAGCGCGTGTTGACCGAACTTCCAAGGGGAATCGTCATTCCTTCGTTATATTTATTAAATCTTTATGAACCATTTCGTTATAACGAGGCTAGACTGTAGTACCGAAGGAGAAAAACGTGTCGCGCAGTCCTGAAATTTTTCAAACACTTCGATTGCCAGCGGTGACGATTTAGCCTCTCGCACCAATCAGCAGGAGCCAACGCTGGTTCGGCGTTAAACTTCCCATGCAAATTTTTGTTTTGTTTAATTATTCCGCATTTTTGTTGCGCATTTTTGTTTCGTAAATGTTAAGCAGTGTTTTCATGACATTCGCATATTAATGGTTTCTAGTAATGTACTAACTGAGGTAGTATGTAGTTCGGGTGTCCACCGATATATGCGAGACAGTAATTACTATGGCATTTCCTTTCCTTAAAACCGATTTTCGCAATCCGACCGCGGCGGCTGCGTTTTTATGGAGGCAAAACGCTAAGGCGCCCGTGTGCTGTGCGATGTCAGTGCACGTTAAAGATCCCCAGGTGGTCGAGATTATTCCGGAGCCCTCCACTACGGCACCTCTTTCTTCCTTTCTTCTTTCACTCCCTCCTTTATCCCTTCCCTTGCGGCGCGGTTCAGGTGTCCAACGATATATGAGACAGATACTGAACCATTTCCTTTCCCCAGAAGCCAGTTATTATTTGTTATTATTAAACTTCAAAAAAGCAAACAGTGGCACTATAAACGCCCGCTTTGGATAAGAATTTCAACAGTTTTCGATAAGCTGATGCGGCATTGATTCAGAAACTGCGTAGGAATAACAAGCCACGCCGCTTATTAATTATTCGAAGCATCACGTCACAGAGAAAAAAAACTGCTTAACACGCTCTAATGAAAAAGAAAATAGTGAACACCGAGCGCTGTTACTGGCAGGGAGTTAGAGGTTGATAAACTTTCACCCACGCATGCAACGCGGCATACTAAACAAGCCTCACTGAACAACCCCTAAAAACGCGCTGATCGCCTGGATTTCGCCTATAGTTTCCCGAAACACTCCGCTTCTCGCATGCCGCGGTTTTCCTCTCTTCTTGCGAGCACGGCGCGTTTTTGCACGTTTCGTCGCTATTGGCCGATTTTTATTTGCGCTGCTTCCATTATGACCCGGCTTTCTCATTAGCTGGGTTGGCGGGAAAAGCTTTTGTTACTGGGCTTTCCTCGGCAAGTGGCGCGCGGCAACTTTTCGAGTGTTAATTAGCTTACGCGGCCTGTTCGCTGCTACTGCTGCTGCTGCTGCCCGCGCGGCACGATTTCGACGAACCTCTAATTAGCTGCCAGGCGCGTGCGATCATTCAAGATCGTACGCGGCCGCTTCGGTTCACCGCCGACTTTATACAGAAGGACGAATGGTACAAGTGATGTTTCTTTTTGTTTAACCTCCGATAAGACCGCCGAAACAAAAACAGCAGTGAGGTTGTTTTCCTTTTTTGTTTAGTACGGTCAGTCCAGGCCTATGCTCTAATTGCTTTTCCGCAGCTTCTTAGCACAGGTCACCAAGTGACGCGAAACGCTAAATGTCCTACTGAATAAATGCTGCCGCCTGGCGTCTCAAGCTGTCACTATCCGGCCGGAATCAGACCATATTGAACGAAAACCATATGAACGAACAAAAGCCAATCTACCTGATAAATCAGCGTGATCAGCAAGTGAATAGAGGGGGAAACTTGTTGTAATTGCACACTTTATGCGACTAGTGCAGCGAGCAAACATAGAACTAAGCGTTCCTGAGAAATTTATGTTTATTAGCTGGGTACCATATGAACAAAGTCCATATGAACAAAAGCCAATCTACCTGATAAATCAGCATGATCAGCAAGTTAAACTAGTTGTAATTGCACACTTTATGCATCTAGTGCAGCGAGCAAACATAGAACTAAGCGTTCCTGAGAAATTTATGTTTATTAGCCGGGTACCATATGAACAAAGTCCATATGAACAAAAGCCAATCTACCTGATAAATCAGCATGGTCAGCAAGTAAATAGAAGGGGAAACTAGTTGTAATTGCACACCTTATGCAACTAGTGCAGCGAGCAAACATAGATCTAAGCGTTCCTGAGAAATTTATGTTTATTAGCTGGGTACCATATGAACAAAGTCCATATGAACAAAAGCCAATCTACCTGATAAATCAGCATGGTCAGCAAGTAAATAGAAGGGGAAACTAGTTTTAATTGCACACCTTATGCAACTAGTGCAGCGAGCAAACATAGATCTAAGCGTTCCTGAGAAATTTATGTTTATTAGCTGGGTACCATATGAACAAAGTCCATATGAACAAAAGCCAATCTACCTGATAAATCAGCATGGTCAGCAAGTAAATAGAAGGGGAAACTAGTTGTAATTGCACACCTTATGCAACTAGTGCAGCGAGCAAACATAGATCTAAGCGTTCCTGAGAAATTTATGTTTATTAGCTGGGTACCATATGAACAAAGTCCATATGAACAAAAGCCAATCTACCTGATAAATCAGCATGATCAGCAAGTGAATAGAGGGGGAAACTAGTTGTAATTGCACTCTTTATGCAACTAGTGCAGCGAGCAAACATAGAACTAAGCGTTCTTGAGAAATTTATGTTTATTAGCCGGGTACCATATGAACAAAAACCAATCTATCTGATAAATCAGCATGATCAGCAAGTGAATAGAGGGGGAAACTAGTTGTAATTGCACACTTTATGCAACTAGTGCAGCGAGCAAACATAGAACTAAGCGTTCCTGATAAATTTATGTTTATTAGCCGGGTACCATTTGAACAAAGTCCACATGAACAAAAGCCAATCTACCTGATAAATTAGCATGATCAGCAAGTGAATAGAGGGGGAAACTAGTTGTAATTGCACACTTTATGCAACTAGTGCAGCGAGCAAACATAGAACTAAGCGTTCCTGAGAAATTTATGTTTATTAGCCGGGTACCATATGAACAAAGTCCATATGAACAAAAGTCAATCTACCTGATAAATCAGCATGATCAGCAAGTGAATAGAGGGGGAAACTAGTTGTAATTGCACACTTTATGCAACTAGTGCAGCGAGCAAACATAGAACTAAGCGTTCCTGAGAAATTTATGTTTATTAGCTGGGTGCCATATGAACAAAGTCCATATGAACAAAAGCCAATCTACCTGATAAATCAGCATGATCAGCAAGTGAATACAGGGGGAAACTAGTTGTAATCGCACACTTTATGCAAATAGTGCAGCGAGCACACATAGAACTAAGCGTTCCTGAGAAATTTATGTTTATTAGCCGGGTACCGTATGAACAAAGTCCATATGAACAAAAGCAAATCTACCTGATAAATCAGCATGATCAGCAAGTGAATAGAGGGGGAAACTAGTTGTAATTGCACACTTTATGCAACTAGTGCAGCGAGCAAACATAGAACTAAGCGTTCCTGAGAAATTTATGTTTATTAGCCGGGTACCAAATGAACAAAGTCCATATGAACAAAAGCCAATCTACCTGATAAATCAGCATGATCAGCAAGTGAATAGAGGGGGGAAACTAGTTGTAATTGCACACTTTATGCAACTAGTGCAGCGAGCACACATAGAACTAAGCGTTCCTGAGAAATTTATGTTTATTAGCCGGGTACCATATGAACAAAGTCCATATGAACAAAAGCCAATCTACCTTATAAATCAGCATGATCAGCAAGTGAATAACGGGGGAAACTAGTTGTAATTGCACACTTTATGCATCTAGTGCAGCGAACAAACATAGAACTAAGCGTTCCTGAGAAATTTGTTTATTAGCCGGTTACACACCCTTGTTCCTCTACACACCCGAAGAATAGTAAATAAATAAGTTTTAATACGATTTTAATGCTGTCCGGACGCACATCGCAAGTTGTAAACAAGGAAAAACGCCGCAGACCGTGCAGCTCATGCCACTATATTTTCGTCCATAACTGACGGCGGATTTCCGGCAAATAAACTCGATTTTTAAACCGACAGCACTACATAGTGCGTGCTAAAATGCAGATAACATCAGCAAGGCGAAACGCGACAGGGGATCAGAATTCAACGCGCGTTAACACTACGACAATCAACTGGTTTATTGTTTGTGGTTTATCCGGGTTTAACGTCCCAAAGCGGCTCAAACTATGAGGGACACCGTAGTGAAGGGCTCCGGAAGTTTCGACCACCTGGGGTTCTTTAACGTGCACTGACATGACGCAGTACACGGGCGTCTTGAATTCCGCCTCCATAGAAATTCTACCGCCGCGGCTGGGATCAAATCTGCGTCTTTCGGGTCAGCAGCCGAGCGCCATAACCACTCAGCCACCGCGGCCGCAACAATGAACTCAGTTTGTTCAAGACCGCACAAACCAGCCGCTGTTATTTAACCCTTTGTTAAGATACAAGGCCTTACAATCGGTGGACAAACTTGAGACCATATTAAACAGCACCTTCAAACTCCATCCCCAAATCGTCAAGCCTTTAATTAAGCCGAAACGTCAGTGCCACTGCAGCTCTTCCATAACAGTTGCCCGTCGTTGTTTGCCTGGCTCCTGTCAGATAAATTTGTGCGTCTTTCTTCTGTGAAGTGCATCTTCGTGATGGTAAATAGCTCGCACAGTATTCTAAGAAGTCTGCTGTGAGTCCATGTTTTCCGCTATGAGCTGCATATTTACGACCCCGATGAAGCTGTTCGGATGTTAGCGGCATTTTCTACCTTACATCATGAGGAGAGTAAATGTAGATTACGACAATTCTGAACCTAGTACGTGGCCCTCGCATAAGTCACTCCACATAGTATCATGCTCGACGAAACACTCAATTTCTTCTTTCAAACTTTCTCTTGTTGTCACAACCCTAAATCTCGTTGCCCCCCCCCCCCCTCTCTATCCCCGTTCTCTCTTATATATTTACTATTCGCTTCTGTATCTCCTTCACTCCGCCCCCGGGTTCATATATTTCTATTCCTTATACTAGGCTCCTCTTCAGAGTGCAGCACAAAACCGCATGCTGTACATAAATATTCTAAACTGCCACTAAAGCTTTTTTGTAATTCTGTTCTCTCTCACCCGCATCTCTCATAGCCTCGGTCGTTTTGCGACGTTCAATTCTATAAAACATCACTCGCTTTGCAGAACATCGTTGTAGCTATTCGCCTAGAGCGAAAGTATGCACATATTCAGTTAACGAAAAACAAATTCCTAACGGTACAAGGAGCCCCGCCGCGGTGGCTGAGTGGTTAGGGCGCTCGACTACTGATCCGGAGTTCCTGGGTTCGAACCCGACCACGGCGGCTGCGTTTTTATGGAGGAAAAATGCTAAGGCGCCCGTGTGCTGTGCGATGTCAGTGCACGTTAAAGATCCCCAGGTGGTCGAAATTATTCCGGAGCCCTCCACTACGGCACCTCTTGCTTCCTTTCTTCTTTCACTCCCTCCTTTGTCCCTTCCCTTGCGGCGCGGTTCAGGTGTCCAACGATATATGAGACATACTGCGCCATTTCCTTTCCCCAAAAAACCAATTACAAGTAACCAGAAATTCATCGATATATCAAGCGATACACTGATTGATTGATGGATTGATTGTTTGTTTCTTTGATTGATTGATTGATTGATTGATTGATTGATTGATTGATTGATTGATTGAAATACCAGCAGGCCTCACCCTTTGTCGTCCAGGAGCAGAATGGTCTCCGAACCTTCCCCGCTGCGGGCAGTCAGCGAGCTTCCAAAGATCCCAAACACAGCTTTGAGAAAAAAGAAACGAAACAAAGAATTGAAAGAGCACTGAATAAGTCTACAGCGCTTGAGCTTTCGCGCAAAAGACTGGTCGCAAAACGGAAATGCTGCGCAGTAACAAAAAATGAGCTGACCGGAATAATATTTAAAATTGGTATCCTCCTCGAGGCCGTTCGCAGTTTGGTAATCGGGGATGAACTTTTGCAACTTTCTTAAAAATCTTGGCGGCCAGCGCAGTATTAGCAAACTAACCATCAATTTTGCGTAGTTTATGAAATGGTGGAACATGACTGGGTCACTGCTGGGCTGAGGTAAGGATAGCACCTTATCGATGACCCTATCCTTACGCTAGGACGAAAACAAAAGTGATTCAGTTTTTTTTTTATTCAATAAAAATAGCCAAGACATGATATATTTTCACAAACAGTGGCGTTAGAGGATCAGAAAAGCTTTCTTCAGAAAACTGAAAACCTGTATAGTTAATAGATATAAATAAAAAATGAGAAACAGCAAATCTTCTCAGTTTCCTCGCAAAAGTAATAGAATCAAAACACAAGAGCCTAACTGCTGCACTGAAAAAAATAAATAAACGCGAATAACAAATTGTTCTGCAACATACCACTCAACAGATGTACACCAGAGAAAGCCTTCGCAGAAATTCTCACGCTACTTTAAAATAACAAAATCTCGACGCCCTCTTTACCACTCAAGGGTCCAGAAGAGGCAACACTGGAAAACCCACTCCATAAAAAAAAACAATACACGAAAGCAACACGCCAAATTCGGGGATATTGTTCGCATATTTCGCATATTTCCAGAGTGCCCCGCCGCTGCACAATCCTCCAGAGACGGCCGAGCGGTCTGCTTTTCCAACGCGATTTGGAGTTCGGCTTGGTTGGTTCCCTCCCTTTTCCTTTATTCTTCTTTCTTTTTTTATATTTAGTAAATTATTATATTGAATTGGTATAGCGCGCGCAGAGAATTTATCGTTCTCGCGTCGCCTGGCCAGCGCGGAGTATGCCCTTGGCATATGTTGTTTCCGCCGTGGGTTGGCGTTCAGAATTTTATTTTAAGCCGAATGAAGCTATCCAGCATCACAGCAGCGGGTGGACCGTTTTCCTGATTTTATCTTTCCCGCCTTTACCTCGAGCGAGGAAAAAGAATTAAGATCAAAAGCGCGTGCATTGAACACTCCTCTCTGCTATCTGGGTCAGCTTTGGCCATTGTCTCAAAAACAGGCTACAGGGCGGTTCCAGCAAAGACTCGAGGAATCGTAGATTTTCAATCGCTTCCACTTTTGTTTTCATATTTCCTTTAATAATAATACTAATAATTGGTTTTTGAGGGAAAGGAAATGGCGCAGTATCTGTCTCATATATCGTTGGACACCTGAACCGCGCCATAAGGGAAGGGATAAAGGAGGGAGTGAAAGAAAAAAGGAAGAGATAGGTGCCGTAGTGGAGGGCTCCGGAATAATTTCGACCACCTGGGGATCTTTAACGTGCACTGACATCGCACAGCACACGGGCGCCTTAGCGTTTTTCCTCCATAAAAACGCAGCCGCCGCGGTCGGGTTCGAACCCGGGAAATTTTTTCTGCAAGATTCGTTTTCGTGCATATCCATCGGCACCTAAGAACAGAGTGCAAAGCTCAGGTTGTCTGACTTGCTCATGTAACCTCCTGTTTGCAGCGTCCGTATTTTTCCATGAGCTGCTTTAGTAACATGCAGCCCAAGAGTTTCCAGCATGTTTCCCACGTGCTCTGACACAATATATTCAGACACACTTCGATCTATGGATTAGAATATCAATTGTCTTCAGCAGCACAGCAACTACACGTATAGCTAAGTTAGAACAAACGAATCTGACGCCTAAAACTGAGGTCCTTTCTGTAGACTCCGTCAGAAGCACATGCAGGCAAATAGCACCAAACAACGCCACACAACTATTCCCTCCTGGGGAAAATGACAGCAGGTTTGAGTATGTTACGGTTCCTCGTTCACCGAATTCTACACCCGCCGCGGTGGCTCAGTGGTTAGGGTGCTCGACTACTAATCCGAAGTTCCCGGGTTCGAATCCGACCGCGGCGGCTGCGTCTTTATGGAGGAAAAACGCTAAGGCGTCCGTGGGCTGTGCGATGTCAGTGCACGTTAAAGATCCCCAGGTGGTCGAAATTATTCCGGAGCCCTCCACTACGGGACCTCATTCTTTCTTTCTTCTTTCACTCCCTCCTTTATCCCTTCCCTTACGGCGCGGTTCAGGTGTCCAACGATATATGAGACAGATACTGCGCCATTTCTTTTCCCCAGAAAACCAATTACCAATTACTACTACGAATTCTACGACCGCGCGGGGGGGTATCACTGATGCATACATATCACTGCACCAGAGCCACCGAATGGGGCCCGCGACCCAAATTCTTAACCTCAAGTACATAATTTCATCTTAGAATCTTGCCCATCAGCATTATAGGGAATGAAAACTAGTTGAGGCCAACTGCTTTCACATATCGCTTTTTTATATCAGAACATGTACGCCACAGAAGCCTTAGAACAGAAACTCTCATTGTCAGGGCGAAATGCTGAGAGCTCTCACAAAGTGCTCATAAAACTGATCACTGACTAAGTGACTGCATGCGCTAGATACATTTCATCCGCATATTATGATGATGATGCACATCCGCCAACTACACCGCACTTGTTGATCCTTTTTTGTGTTTTTTTCTTGTTCATATCATATTTCTGCATAACGGCACTGCTTGGAAGTTTTCATTACGCACACATCTAGCTCGTTTCCTTATGAATCAGCATCATACAACGGACCCTACAACAAAGTAAAAAGGTATCAGAATAATTCATTATGTAACTAACAATTAATTAACTGGTTCGTTTGATTGATTGATTGATTGATTGATTGATTGATTGATTGATTGATTGATTGATTGATTGATTGATTGAATGAATTAATGAATGAATGAACGAACACTCCCTTGTATTCAAACGTGGACTACTCACATTCATCCTCCATATCGACCTTGAGATAGAGCGGTTCACCAAGATCGACTCCAGCAACTTCATCTCCGGAACTGTTCACAACCCTCAGCCGAACAGGTGGCGTCGGTGCCAGCCCCGTGATGACTTGCGTCAAGCTCTGCAGATCCCTAAAAGACAAGTAAGAAAGGAGAGAAGGAGGCTGATTAAGAAAACGGCGGAATAAATAAAGAGAAAAAAAAGCTGCCACGCCGGAAAGCCAGCCTAAACTTCGCTAATAACGTTACTATAAGAAGACATGGCCATTAAGTGAGGCAAATGTTTCAAAATTGTGACAGGAAGAATCATCAAAAAAGCGAAGTTTGCGAGACTGTGCTTAAGTTGTTCGATAAACCTAGTTATCGACATGCAAGTGCATGAGCGAAAACTCCTGACTGAAGTATGAGGAAAAGGGAACGTAGGGAGTTTTATTTAATCACTCGCGCAGACCCCGGGAAGGAGTACTGCGTGAGGAGAAATCTGCGCAATCACTAAAATACGAATCATTACAGCATGCTTAATGGTGGTCGGCCTTTATTTTCAGCGGCAATAATCGTTATCTGACATGCACCATTCTGTCTCATATATCGTTGGACACCTGAACCGCGCCGTAAGGGAAGGGATAAGAGAGGGAGTGAAAGAAGAAAGGAAGAATTAGGTGCCGTAGTGGAGGGCTCCGGAATAATTTCGACCACCTGGGGATCTTTAACGTGCACTGACATCGCACAGCACAAAACGCTAAGGCGCCCGTGTGCTGTGCGATGTCAGTGCACGTTAAAGATCCCCAGGTGGTCGAAATTATTCCGGAGCCCTCCACTACGGCACCTAATTCTTCCTTTCTTCTTTCACTCCCTCTCTTATTCCTTCCCTTACGGCGCGGTTCAGGTGTCCAACGATATATGAGACAGATACTGCGCCATTTCCTTTCCCCAAAAAAACCAATTATTATTATGCACCATTTGAGAATAGCTTGTCATGAGCTTCCAATGGCCCAAAGCTAAGTGAAGATCGGCAGCATCTCGAAAATGGCTGTCCACGAAAAATCAGACACGCTGAAACAGACCATCTCTATGCGGACGCAGTTTAACGGATTGACCGCTGCGATGATTCAGTGGTTATGGCGTCCTGCCGCTAAGATTCAAGTCCAGGTTCGAACTCCACAAAGGCGGGTACAGTAAGATGGAAGTGAAAATATACAACGCCAGTCCCTTCCGTGCACGTTGAAGGCATCCGTGCGGTCAAAAGTAGACCGCAAAAACCTGTATACGGCTTTCCTCGTATCCAAGATGCATATTTAGAATGTAAACCACTAACAGAATGTAACACCACTTTCGCATGAATGTATCTTCTACTTATATTATGGGAAAGACATAGCGTGTCGGAAATTGGCGTGGTGTCCTTGTTTCCAGCGCAATTACCAGACCCAGTTCCTCCTCGCTTAAACGAACAGCTGCGAAAATTGTGCATAAAAACCGCACTCGTTATTACTGTTTTCGTCTTATATATTCAATAGCTCATCACAAAACGATGTCACGCTCCACATCAGGTAAGTAACGCTTACCAGTTTTCGCGCTTGAATTCGATCGCGTAGCTCACGAATGTTTGGGTATGGAACGTCTGCTACTTTGTCACCTGACGTTCTACTAGCGGTACCCTGACTACGGGAGCGTGTACAACTACAAAGTGTCACTACATGTAAAACTCATTAATGGCCTGTTTATGAAAAGATGTCGCTGAAAAGTCGCTTCGCGAAATATCTTTCGTT
This sequence comes from Amblyomma americanum, assembly GCF_052857255.1. Classification (NCBI taxonomy): domain Eukaryota; kingdom Metazoa; phylum Arthropoda; class Arachnida; order Ixodida; family Ixodidae; genus Amblyomma; species Amblyomma americanum. The sequence goes on along the minus strand of NC_135507.1, from coordinate 28,704,193 downwards.
GGCGTTCCGCACCATTCCATGTGGTTCTTTGGTGCCTTTTTTTCTTCTTTTCCTTTACCTTCCGCACAGAGCACATCTCCCGATACGCTACGCATGTGCCTATCTGACGCAGTCTTCTACCCTAACGTCTAGCATTCATCGCCCATTAGTTCCACCGATTCAAGCCTCTCACACACACACAGTACAAACAACTCACAACAGAGGGCGACCGTGACTGCACGACATAGCACGCCTCGGGGCTGCATGCCGGCGTTCCTCGCATGAAATGGTAAACGTGCACTGGGCTTTCTTTCCTTCGCTACATTGCGAAGGTAAAAAAAAGCGCCATTCCCGCAAACGCGTAAGGGCCCTATTCGCGACAGCTGACGCCCGCATCTAAGCCAACAGCCAGCACCGTCCATAATAGTACCCCCCCCCCCCCTCTTTCCAGCTGTCAAGGTGCCTGACACGGCTCCATAAGCATTTCCTACGCTTCCAAATGGTTTCTCATAAAGGCCCGCGATAAAACGCGGAATAAAGCACGACAGAGGCAAACCCGCAGTCAAGCATGCATGTTATATACTACAATCTACCACCACCCGTACACGGTCGAGCGACCTGTCCTTGACGTGCGCTGGGAAATGAAACAAAAACGAGAAAGCCAGCAGTGGTGCAATGTACGTACATCAAAAGAACAAGGTATACACGGCAGAGGGAGCCAGCGTAGCAAAAAGCGGACCAACGCCGAGAAGCACCCGGAGGGTGTAGCGAGAAGCCCCACCAGCTTCGACTCACGCCTCAGGGCCAGAAGCAAGAACAGCGCCAACAGCAGCAGCGCAAACGGCTACAAACATCCGGCATATCGTGGCTGCTTTCTATAGCCTCCCCCCCTCCGCTGGGATTGTTGCCGCCGCTGTAATCATTTCGAGCCCGCCCGCTCAGCGTGCAAGCTACGCGAGCGACGCTCAGCGACCCGCCCGGCTGTGTTCTGGAGAAGCCCATCATTAGACGCGTCCCTCACCTCCGCCCCCCCCCCCCCCCCCATATGCTATTCTGTCCTTGCTTTCTATACGTCTCGGTTGAGCAGAAAGTATTCGTATTCCCCGCGATGGGGCGAAGCTCCGCTTGAGTGCGGGGGTCCGGTTCAAAAGCGCGGGAACGTGTTGTTTTCGTTTTTGAATTTTTTTTTGTTTTTTTAGGGGGACAGTAGCTCTCTCCGCCAGCGTATGCTACGCGATGTCCAATGCGCTCTTTGAACTGATGCCTAGATTGCCGACCGATGAGTATTCAGCGTTGTTCGGTGGTTGAGTCGGGAAATGGGACGCCGTGACTTCCTTCTTTTGTGGACGGAATTTGCTTCTGACCTCGCGCACAACTCCAGAGGTCACAACCGATAGTCGCCCCATGCGTTTACTGATCCTTAGTTAGCGTGTCGTATGTAACTTTCCGAATTCCAATAATGATAATAATTGGTTTTGGGGGGAAAGGAAATGGCGTAGTATCTGTCTCATATATCGTTGGACACCTGAACCGCGCCGTAAGGGAAGGAATAAAGGAGGGAGTGAAAGAAGAAAGGAAGAAAGTGGTGCCGTAGTGGAGGGCTCCGGGATAATTTCGACCACCTGTGGATCTTTAACGTGCACTGACATCGCACAGCACACGGGCGTCTTAGCGTTTTTGTGCGATGTCAGTGGACGTTAAAGATCCCCAGGTGGTCGAAATTATTCCGGAGCCCTCCACTACGGCACCTATTCCGAATTCCAGCTGTTACACATCTCGGTTTCTACGCGCGAGCATAAATTCGCATTCGTAAGAATGATAAAGGAAAATGAAGGAAATTTTTGGGACCATGACGCGCATAATAAGTGTTCTTCCGCATCTCAAAATTACGCATCTCGTTTGGAGAAGCAAATGCATGCCAGAGTGCTACACTTAATTCTACGTTCCTGCGTTCAGCACTTGGACAGTGGTGTGGTTCGCTCCGGCGTGCTACGGTGCGCACTTTGGCTGAAGGGATTTGGTATATTTCGCTATATTTTTTTAGAGTATACGTATAGCCCAAGAACGACATTATACTCTAAAAACTTATTAGTTACTTTGCATAAATACGCTTCCTTAAATTTCTTGACACGAAGGTAGCGCGAGGGATAGGTCTATTACCGCCACCACAGATGATCACTGGCTTTACTTTCTATCCTGGTGGCAGCCATCGCCTAACAAGTAAAGCTCATCAAGTATCATACTTGCTTGCTTTGCTTCCTGGTTTAACTACTCTCTAGCCTACGTCAACCAAACTAATCATTGCCTTTTACTTCTACCATCTTTCATACGGCACACGTAAGCAGCTAAGGCTATCACGAGGCAAACATGTTTTCTTAAAAATGGCTGCCCGTCACACACACTGATGTCACGTGCAAAGTGAACCTCAGGGATGTATGGCAAAGAATGTTTTTCAGTTTCATTGAGCGGGTTTTAAATTCCAGTGCGCCTGAAGCAACTGTAGCAACTAACGCATTATTTCACGCCTTTGCCTACTACACAGCTTTTTTTACCACCCAACGTCAAAGCACCCCCTGCTGAAACCGCCAATCCGAACTTCCATTCGCCTCAGCCACAGCCACCCCATAGCCAGCATCACGAGCCGTACTTTAGCAATGAGCAGTTCTTTTTTTCCTGACGCAATAACCCATTGGAATGCCGTGTCAAACGACGTAGTTTCATGCAACGATCGCAAAGCATTGCGCGCGAAACTCACTAGTCATTTTCTGAACACGTGAACTTGCCCTTACTTTTTCCTGCATTTTTTCCTTGTATTTTTGTGCTTTCTCTTTTCTTTTCTCCTTTTTTTTCTTTTTTTGCTTATCATTTTGTAACCGCTTGATCCTCTTTTTTTAGTGTTTTTTAGTGTTTACAGTTCCAGTGTTACGTTCATTGTGCCTATGTTTTCATCATGAGTGCATTTACACAAACCCATTTGTAAGCCCCTCCTCATGTAATGCCTTCGGGCCTTTAAGGATGAAATAAATGAAATGAAGTGGTCCAGTTTAATAGAGCCACAAAATTGGGCTTTTATGTCATTGCGAACTACTGCGCACCAAGAGCACCAAATATCGTCTCTGGCGGCAAACTTTCGTCCGCAGCCCCTCGAACCCAAACCCACGCTCGTAGCTTCTAAACGTAAAGCGCTTTCCCTTGTCTAAGTAGTGGTTTTATTAAAAATAGTAGTAAAAAGGAAGGAAAAGATTCTTGCTAGCCCCGGCATCTGCCATCGATACTGAAGCACCTGAGCTGGGGCAGCGGAAATAAAGGATAGCAGGCAGAATGGAGAAGTGTCTAACCGTCGAATACACATTTTACCTTTGGCTTGCGTACCAGGGAGAGCGTTTCCTGACGCTGTGCTTATACTCGAATTAAGCTAGCGCTGCAATAACAACAAGCACGGAACGTTTCCCTGGCGTTTGCTACTCGACAAGTAATTGGTTTTTGGGGAAAGGAAATGACGCAGTATCTGTCTCATATATCGTTGGACACCTGAACCGCGCCGTAAGGGAAGGGATGAAGGAGGGAGTGAAAGAAGAAAGGAAGAGAGAGGTGCCGTAGTGGAGGGCTCCGGAATAATTTCGACCACCTGGGGATCTTTAACGTGCACTGACATCGCACAGCACACGGGCGCCTTAGCGTTTTTCCTCCATAAAAACGCAGCCGCCGCGGTTGGGTTCGAACCCGGGAACTCCGGATCAGTTGTCGAGCGCCCTAACCACTGAGCCACCGCGGCAGGTAATACTCGACAAGCTCGATTTCCGTTTACGGCGTAGTCAAGAATCCCGCACCCCCCCCCCCCCCCCCCCCCCCAAGGAAAAACAGTCGACCCTCACTTCTCTGTCGTAATCCTTCTTCCTCTCTGTGCGCAAACGCAAGATGCCTGTCTTCCGCTGCCATGACAAATGGATTCATTTTATCCTTTTTCTTTCTTTCTTTTTACCCTTACGTACGCCCGTGCCTCACACCTGAGCGAAACGACGTGCGTTCGGGAGCCCTCTTTTCCCTTAACCTCTTCCCAAAAACGCTGCCCCTCGTGCATTCAAGCGCTCTCCCCAGTCCTCCCGCATTTCCCCCTCCCCGTTACCTCCTAATGCCATTCACGACGCTGACAAGGCTTCGGATCGGCTCAGCAGGAAAAGCCTAATGTATCTCATTAGCCGTCACTGCCTCCCCCTTCCCCGCGTCCCAATTTCGTTTTGTAATTTCTGTCGCACTCAAAGGCTCGTCAGTATGGTAATTAGCTCGCCGGCCATAAGATTATTCCAAAGACTTCCCCTTTGCCTTTTATTTCTTTTTCCATCCCGTTCCTCTCCTGCCTCTTTACGTCGACATGCCGCCGGCGTCCGCTATACTTTCAAGCTTGGAGTTTCTCTGATACACAGCTTCAATGTTCCTAGCTTCCTTCTTTACGGCTTATTTTTTTTCTCTCGTTTTCCTTCTAAGTCTAGGCAGCAGCATTCGGGGGACCCAGGTACCCGTGTGCTCTAGCGCGAACGTTCGAATTTGGGCTGAATAGATCCCAGTGTTTCAGAGCAAAATTTGGTCATTGATTTCTTTTTTTTGCCCGAAAACTGCCATAACGAAGAGACCTAGTCCTACGTACGCGTCGAAGCTCAAGAATTAGGGGAAATCCCGCGAGCGATTAAAGAAAGACCTCTCCGCACCCTCCTCACTCTCGTAATATGTGCGCAGTAACTGTACGGTCCGCAGCCCTCGTCCACGGAATCGGCTTCGATTGAAAGGACCACTCGCAAATGGACCGGAAGTTATATTAATTACAGTAGTGTAGGCAGGGGCTCTCTCTTTGTGACTTTGTCCGCGGCTTCGTGCTGCTGAACTGTCTCTCTTGTTTTATTCGTCGTCACTTAAGGACCCTTAATTGAGTCGCTGGAGGACAGAGATGTGAATTCACCGAAGGCCTTATTCCGGAGCCCTCCACTACGGCACCTCTTCTTCCTTTCTTCTTTCACTCCCTCCCTTATCCCTTCCCTTACGGCGCGGTTCAGGTGTCCAACGATATATGAGACAGATACTGCGCCATTTCCTTCCCCCCCCCAAAAAAAAAACAATTATTAAAACCGAAGGCCTGGCAGTCGCAGCAACAGCGCGAGTCTTTCACGAAAACAATAGGGAGTTTTTGTGTGATTTGTTGACCGAAAGGAAATTATGCACTGGCGCGCGAAGTGCCGCGGTACCGGAAGTTTTAAAACTTAGGCACGCGCTGAAAGGATCATGGCTACCATTTTATCTACTCGGTGCTGTTACATTGCTATGCAAACATTTGCTTTATGTATTGTTTAATGCAAACTCCGGCCACGTCAGAGAATCCGCACTTCTTGAGCAGTCGCATTCAGCGCTTTTTTTATTTATACAACGTAGCAAACAGCATAAAATTGCATTTACTCGACCAAATATTGCCTAAGCGAAAAAGACTGCATAAAGTACTCTACAGCCGCTTGGTAATTCCAAATTATGAGACTAAGGCACCAGGTTGGAGGAGGCAAGGAGATAAGCGAGAAATATTCTAGGCAAAGGATTGGTGCATAATTTGGAGTGGGGAGTCACTGCTAATGTCATGTCTCTAATCAAGAGACATTTTGAGGAGATGGAAAAGACGCAAGAACAAGCATCATTGGAGGCGGTCGTCCAGTACGTTGGAGTAGAGTCAAGTGGTTAAGTTTTCTCGTGACTCTACCCTGGAGTACTACCGGGAGAGCGACAAGGCGACGTCTCGGCCAACTGCAGCGTTTACATGAACTTGACAAAGCACGGGTCGAGTCTGTTATTAAAGATAAACAACAGGTTGTGAGGAGGAAAAGCGCGACCCCTACTCTTCACTTTTCCTCTGCATGTTTACTCTTTCCTTCGAAAAGGGGACTCAACCCGACCTCTGTCGAGTTCGTGTAAACTCTACATTGGAGCAAATACATCTCCTTATAAAAGCTCGGAATAGTTATTTTGTGAACGTCAATGCCCTTGCTACAATTTTACCGATGTACTTACTATACGTACAGCTCCGAAAGCCCCTAAGAGTATTTAGAATGCCTTTAGAACGTGCCAAAGATATAGCTGGTTATTTCGTTGCTGTTGTGAGGGACGCGTGGAGCTATTTCCGACACAAATCATCGAAATATATATAATTGGTTTTGGAGGGAAAGGAAATGGCGCGGTATCTGTCTCATATATCGATGGACACCTGAACCGCGCCGTAAGGGAAGGGTAAAGGAGGGAGTGAAAGAAGAAAGAAAGAGAGAGGTGCCGTAGTGGAGGGCTCCGGAATAATTTCGACCACCTGGGGATCTAACGTGCACTGACATCGCACAGCACACGGGCGCCTTAGCGTTTTTCCTCCACAAAAACGCAGCCGCCGCGGTCGGGTTCGAACCCGGGAACTCCGGATCAGTAGTCCAGCGCCCTAACCACTGAGCCACCGCGGCGGGGACAAATCATTGAAAAAAAATGGCTTTGGTTTAGCTCTGGTTAAACCTGGAGTGATGCGATAGCTACAGCTGGCTGAGTGGAACTCGCTCAGTCGAATTGCGAAGTCAGTGTTTCGCTGCTCCGTTTCGCCGGGCGTTCCCTCTTCATCTTCGTCCCACTTGACACAGCGCATGCCCACAGCTGTGGCAGCTGTTGCGCGCCGCGCCGCCGGCAGCAGCAGCAGCTGCTCCACACCACGTGACCAACAAACGTGACCAAAGGCAGCACCACGTGATCAACCAACGTGACCGATCACGTGACCAACGGCGTCGCCACGAAGCTCAAGTGGCGCCACGCTGAAGGGTCGATGAAGAGGCGTAGTGTAGCTATCGCTACAAAAGTAATCCCGCCTGCGTTTAAAAGTCGCTTCCACAACTACAGTGTAGGAGTTTAAACTCTGCAGTTGGGCATCTTGGCGGCTAGACAGGTTTTATTAAAGAAAGGCGCAACAAAAAAAACGACTTGAGTGATGCCCCGCCGCGGTGGCTCAGTGGTTAGGGCGCTCGACTACTGGTCCGGAGTTCCCGGGTTCGAACCCGACCGCGGCGGCTGCGTTTTTATGGAGGAAAAACGCTAAGGCGCCCGTGTGCTGTGCGATGTCAGTGCACGTTAAAGATCCCCAGGTGGTCGAAATTATTCCGGAGCCCTCCACTACGGCACCTCTTTGTTCCTTTCTTCTTTCACTCCCTCCTTTACCCCTTCCCTTACGGCGCGGTACAGGTGTCCAACGAATATATGAGACAGATATTGCGCCATTTCCTTTCCCCCCAAAACCAATTATTATTATTATTATGATTCAACGAACACTGAAAACTAGCGGATAGAGCTGTAGAAAACCAAGGAGAATTCCAATTAAAACAAGGACTTTTTTTTCCTATCCGTTCTATGCACGTTCCAAAAAAACATGTCCTTGTTGTTATTGGACGCATCCTCGGTGCCGTCATCTTTAAACTCCTTATTCCGCCGTCTCCGTAATGGCAAATCCTCCGCAGCTGGTTCCTTCCACTTATTTATCATTTATTCCGGATTCAAAACGTACGCGTGGATGCTGCTGGGAAATGAAAATTTCTCCACTGTGGCGAAGACGTTTGAAGACACTTTGGGGGGGGGGGGGGGGGGAGAGAGAAAAAAAAGTACGCGTCGTGAACTCGTTTCTGAATATAAAACCTGGATTGTGCCACCACGAAAATGAACCCCGAAAAGTCGCTAAGAAGAACGCAAAATAAAAGTAGGGAGAATATGGCTCGAACGGGGGGCCTAGCGAACGCTCGATTACCCCTGCCATCTTCGGGTACATTTTCTCGAATAAAGCGCAGGCAGCAGGAATATTAGAAATGCGGTGTGCACGCACAAAAAAAAATCAACTTCAGAAATATAATTTCTGAATGTTTGTTTCTGTGTTTATGACACGTGATTATACATGCGCAAGAAAGGAAAAAAAATAAGCAAGGAAATTGAAAAAGAAAGGCAGAAACAAGTGCGCGAGCTTACACGTAGAAACAGGCTTATTGAAACGGATGCAAGTTATGACGGCGCTGTATTAATCAGGCAGCTGGCTCGGAACATCCACTTCATTGGAGCTCGTTTCAGGGCACCCACTTGGTTTCGTCCCGCACTCTCGAGAATACGGACATGAAATTACTTTATAATTGATAGCGGAACACGCGAAAAGAATTATTAAGCATGGCACAGTATATGCTGGCCGAAAGGATGTTACACTTTGCAAAAAATAAGAGGTCGCCATTTTCAATAAATGTGTTCACAAGAGGCTTAGTTTTGCCGTATCGACTTTCTTATGCTTGTTTTGTTGTTTTATCCCTCCTTTGACGATGACACAGAAGCCCTATGATTAGCGATGTACTCGTTACAAAATGGAGCCTCATTACCTGTTCAGCGGTTACTCGTACGCTTGCATTTCAACATGTCGCTCCTGTCTGTGAAATGAGTCAGCCTAATATGAGAACTCCTTTTTTTACTTCTAACATTGATCTTCTGTGTGCTCCTGTACGATGTTCAGTCACAATGCATTAACGCTGACACCGTTGTGGCTGACATGCGGCTCTGCAGCAACAGCTAGGCCGCAGCGTTCATTTGGTGATCAATCTCTCGCGATCAACCATTAACTGTATGACACCTTCCAGGGTGGCAGGGAGGGCGCGCTGCCTATCCAGTGTGCGGAACACAACCAAAGCAGGTTTTTGCAGTTGGACAGCAACGCCACGTACATGAAAGCGAGATTGAGGTCTCCACTGACCCACGGAGCTGGTTGTGAGCCTTTCCTTTCGTGAAAATGAACAGCCTTTGTAAAGTTGTCAACGCCAATGAACTCTATGAACGCCATCGGCTCACTTGTTTGGTTTTTGAGGAAAGGAAATAGCACAGTAACCGCCTCGCATATCTCGGAGGACATCCGAACCGCGCCGTAAAGGAAGGGATAAAGAAGGGAGGGAAAGAAGAAAGAGAAAACTGAAAATTGAAAGTTGGACTTTGAGGAAGGCGCGGCGCTGCGCAGCGGCGGGACACCTGTGGCTCGGCTCTACTAGTGGCACATGTGTAGTAGTGACTAGTGAGTGAGAGAGAGAGTGAAACAGGCTACGGAGTCGGCGGCGGCCACCTGCGCCTTGCGTGACATCACTCGTGCTTTGACATACGCCGGCTCGCGCGAAGCGCGGTGTTGACTAGCGTAGTGAAGCTTTTCGCTTCAAAAATTATAAACGTGCATTTAACCCTACACGATGCAAGACTGCAAACGCTGCGAGAAATGTAGATGCCACAAAAGGAGACATAAACCCCCTAAGGCCCAGTTTAACGAAGAACAAGAAAAACTACAAACGAGCATTCAACCATAAACGATGCAAGACTGTCAACGCGCTCGGCTACTGAGCCGGGGTTCCCAAGTTCGAATCCTACAACGGCGGCCGCGTTTCGATGGAGGCGAAACTCAAAAGGCGCCCGTGTCCTGTGCGATGTCAGTGCGCGTTAAAGACCTCCGCCCCGCCGCGGTGGCTCAGTGGTTAGGGCGCTCGACTACTGATCCGGAGTTCCCGGGTTCGAACCCGACCGCGGCGGCTGCGTTTTTATGGAGGAAAAACGCTAAGGCGCCCGTGTGCTGTGCGATGTCAGTGCACGTTAAAGATCCCCAGGTGGTCGAAATTATTCCGGAGCCCTCCACTACGGCACCTCTTCCTTCCTTCTTTCACTCCCTCCTTTATCCCTTCCCTTACGGCGTGGTTCAGGTGTCCAACGATATATGAGACAGATACTGCGCCATTTCCTTTCCCCAAAAACCAATTAAAAAAAAAGATCTCCAGGTGGTCGAAATTATTCCGGAGCCCTCGACTGCGGCACCTCTTTCTTTCTATTTCTTCTTTCACTCCCACCTGCCTCCCTTCCCTTAGGGGGCTGTTGGGGTGTCCACCGAGTTGTGAGACAATTATTGCGCCATTTCCCTTCCCAAAAACCTTTTTTTTATTTTCATTGTTTTTTCTAGTTAAACGTCCCTGCAATTGCGCAGGAAACACTGACCACAGCCCCTTTTAGTGAATGATCAAAAGGCAAAGTAAAAACTTGTTACTGGGATATTCGGCAGGTTCCAGCGTTTCGCATCTGCATCGTATCGCATCTGGCCACGTGTGTGCATATTGGTAAGTTGAAGGGGCGTTGCTCCATTTCGTTGTACACAATGCGACCGCTGAATAAACCCAGTGGGATTCGTGCCATGGCACTTGGCTCCCGCTTGTCTCGTCGGCCAACACAGCAGATACAGCATCAAAGAATGCGTGATGGTGCAAATATGCAATCATGTTTATAAGGTATATCAGTCTTTCGGAAAGAGCATTCTTCGATTCGGTATAACTGTATGCGATAATTGTTCACTCAGCCGGCAAATAAAAATTAACAAACTTCTCTCCAGAATATGTAAAAGTGTATGTAGAACAAACCGACAGGAGGCACATGAAGAAATAATGAAAAAATCTCCCTGTTAAATTTTCTCAACTGTATGTTTACGATATATTGACCTCTCGATATTATAATAATGAATACAGAACACCGTTCAAGAAAGAAAGAGCACTAACAAAAATCTTTTACACAAATTACCCAAGGAATGCGCGAAATTGAGTAGCATCAAAGCGATGAAAAAGTTGCTAAAGAATCGGTGCTTTCTTCTTTCATGAAGTGTATTTCATGTAAAACTAATTATTGTTCTTGCTTTCGATCGAAAAGAAAATCATTCATCATTGCTATATAAGTCCTGCTTAAACTTACGCATTTGTGTCCTTCCTGTGTTGACTTTTGTATTCGGAAAGTATTTTTTTTTCGTTGGTTCCCATTCGTTGACAGCTTTTGCTACAAATGTTAGTAAATCATGTTTGAGACCGCGTTGAATCTTGTTCTGATTACTTCTTTATATAACACATGCTTTGCCCGGTACATACCCGCTTACCAGCCAACCCGTCCAGAAGCACAGTACATTTAGGTGTGGTAAAAAATGTACACATGAAAATACAAACAGCAATAAATAACATTATTATTATCATTATCAGACGTGCGATGCGGATCCGCAGACGGGGAAGTAGAGATAAATCTACTCGCGAAGTACTTTGGTGACTAGCGCAAGAGCTGACCTTGTCTTACTCGAATGTATTTAACCGAACCCACCAAGGCCGAGTAGATTAAAATTAGGACCCGACCGCGGCGGCTGCGTTTTTATGGAGGAAAAACGCTAAGGCACCCGTGTGCTGAGCGATGTCAGTGCGCGTTATAAAGATCCCCAGGTGGTCGAAATTATTCCGGAGCCCTCCACTATGGCACCGCTTTCTTCCTTTCTTCTTTCGCTCCCTCCTTTATCACTTCCCTTACGGCGCGGTTCGGGTGTCCAACGATATATGAGACAGATACTGCGCCATTTCCTTTCCCCCAAAACAATTATTATTATTATTATTATTATTATTATTATTATTATTATTATTATTATTATTATTATTATTATTATTATTATTATTATTATTATTTACTTGCTCATTAACATTCACTTGAGCGCCGCCATATAACTGCATGGGAAAAGCACACTGACTTTTCAGAAGCTCCACAGTCTAATAAAAACTTCATAAAAAATCCTCTATCTGTGAAGCTCTATCTCCTTTTTAGCCATATAGCTGCGCCTCAAGTGGAAGTTAATAAGTAATTACTCCCTAACAGCCTTGTTTTACCCATTCGTTATTAGTGTGTGGTGCATTATTAAGCAACTCGTTTGAGTTTGGTGAAGCTGTTTGGCCAGGAACTCCTAGATATGCAAGCATGAGTTTGACTGGTGTCGGAAATGAATAACGCACTTTATTTTACACATCTGCTTTTTGTCCTTTGTGCGAAACACAGTTCCACGTAACTTTTACAATATAAGCGGAAAGCATTTCCAGAGGCGCATATGTGGTGCAGTATTCTGCAAAGGACTTCGGTAACTACTTGACGGGAAACATGTTCCACATATTTCATTCCATTCTGTATCTGGAACACAGTTTCACTTCTTTAAGCTGAATTTTCGATGTTCTGCTTAAGTTCTGGAACACGATTAAGACTGTAGGTTGGCTATAGAGGTTCAATCTAATAATATCCCGAAGCCCATTGTAAAAAAAAAATTGTATTTAAACGATGGACTACTCACAGGATCAAATAAAGAACTGAGTCCAACTGTGCCGAAAAATATGCGTGCACCCCCAAGCTTAATATATACACGAAGTTAACATGGCTGAGAATAATAATAATAATAATTTGGTTTTTTGGGGAAAGGAAATCGCGCAGTATCTGTCTCATATATCGTTGGACACCTGAACCGCGCCGTAAAGGAAGGGATAAGGCAGGGAGTGAAAGAGGAAAGGAAGAAGGTGCCGTAGTAGAGGGCTCCGGAATAATTTCGACCACCTAGGGATCTTTAACGTGCACTGACATCGCACATCACACGGGTGCCTTAGCGTTTTTCCTCCACGAAAACGCAGCCGCCGCGGTCGGGTTCGAACCCGGGAACTCCGGATCAGTAGCCGAGCGCCCTAACCACTGAGCCACCGCGGCGGGTCACATGGCTGAGAGTCGGATCCAGGAATGGGCAATCTTTGAATAGAATGTGAGACAAAATACAGCGCCTTCTCAGCGAAAAAGTTAACGCAACAGATAATGTTTGTCGTCTTTACATTTGTTTCAAGAACGACGTAAGTGAATTCGAGATGAAAACAAATACATTTCCCTCGAGACGTCCGCGAGTGCAGGTTTCCAAGCTGGTTCCCGTAAGAGGGCGCGCGCAGTGCCTTCCTTCGGTAAGCTGATTTCTCTCGGGCAGAAAACTCTGTAAACCCATTTTAACTGCTTCTGTGAGAAATATTTCGTTGCTCGAAGCAAAGTACAAGAAATAACTCTCGCTGAACTCATAATTTATCACGAGATAAACGCTTTCCCCTCGACACTGCGCACTAATGGAAATGAATATCGTGATTTATTCGGCCTCTACAGCAGGGCAAAGCAGCCTCCTCTGGTATGAATCTTGAACATGCAGCGTTTCCAAAGAGCTTTTGTTCGCTGCATAAATGCATCTTTTCTCGGTGATACAGGTTGCGAAAGAGCTCGTCTTCATTAGAGGTATGGCGCTCGGAGTCATTAGCACGGAGCCAGGTTTCGAAACTCAGGCCGGAGAATTGCACGTCAAAGCGCGGAAGGCATGCGTAATGAGACCTGATGTACGGCGTCAGGGGTTTATAATCTGCGTTCCAGAAAAAAAAATTCTGTGTTTCTGGCGCAATATTCCGCGCCTCCCTTTATGCCCCTACCCCAAATCGCAGTGCATTCTTTGAAGTTGAAACTCGCTGCAAGAAATCGTGAATAGCGACCCAGTTTTTGGTGGGTTTAGATGACATTAGCTCACTTCGCCTCGTGTTCGGAGCAAGCTGAACGCTCGGTTCTGCAATGGCTTAATGAAAATCGGTGGGCGTCAACCCCAACGTTAGCAGCGGGGTTACTGGTACGAGATTAAGCAACTGCCCCGCGTTAAAAACTGTGACCCCAAGAAACTCCGCGTCGATGGCACCGCAAAACAGAAAACATGAAACGTTCAAAGCACTAAACCTGGTACTAAAATATTTGAGAAGCGTATGATGGCGTCCCTTTAGAAAGGTGCGCATTTCAATCGAAGGATGCTCTTATACCCCTGTCACACGGGCACTTTCGATCCTCATTGAGTCAATGCTCATCGAACTCAATGCAGATCGACGGTTGTCACACGGCCACTTTCAAGCGCAATCGAGTTCGATCCTGCTTGACTCGATGCCGATTCCTCAAGAGTACTTGAGGTTCCAAGCACAATCGAAAACACTCTCGCTCTCATGAAGCTATAAAAATAAACACAAGTTAACGAAACCAAACCACAATTGTTGTCGTTGTAATTGATTAAAATGTAATACAGAACATTTTTCAGGTACTATGCCTGCTTATATGCAAACATTTGAAAATAATCTCTACACCACACTCCAAGCTTCGCCGTCAGTGTAAACAAAGATGGCGTCCTCCTGCTCGTAAGCACGGAAACTGTGGAGCGAGCGCGAGACAGCCGCTCTCATCGACTGCTGGCAGGACCGCCTAAATAATTTGCGGCGCCAGAAGAGAAACGCCGCAGTCTATGCAGAAATCGCGGAGGCGTTGCGGGCCCTTGGGTTGCATCGCACAGCAGCAGAGGTGCGCCACAAAAACCTGGCGCAGATACGCAATGTACCGATTTGGCTACGGATTTGGCTGCCGCTGCCCCCGACTGCACAGTGTTACCGGACATCGCCATGTTATGGCTGTCGGCGGAACATTTGGCGCCACCTAACACACATGAGGGAAACTTCTCAATGAGCATTGAAAATGCCCGTGTAGCACCGGATGTTTCGAGCGTGCTCGAAAATCTCGATGCAGATCGAGCTCAATGAGGATCGAACGTGCCCGCGTGACAGGGGTATTATATAGCATGCCGCAAAACTTCAGGAAAACTACCACAGCCGCCGTAATTCAGCTAGCTTTTTATTTTTCTTCTAAAACGCGCTTTAACCAAGCAACTTTGCTTTTACCCCGGAAGCCGCTTTCGAATAACGACTTGCCTCGTAAAATAGATTTATTTAAACCGGTTCATGCTGTCGTCCTTGCTTCAAGCAATAAATATGAGTGGCTGGAATACAGATGCAGGCCTAGATGTTCTACCATATAATTTTACACGCGCCGTGAGCCATAATTTTCCCACAAATTTACGACCGCAGATTATAAACAAAATTTAGAGCAAGTAGACAGACATATGCTCTTCTGAATAAATTTATGCACGATTCTCGTATAACCAAGCAGGAAAATTATCAACGCAACTTGCGGTTGCATTTTCTGACGCTTTTGTTAGCACGTCACTCATTTAGAAAAATAAGAAGCCAAATGCAGGGCATGTAAGAACAAGGTGTTATTATTTATTTATTTTTTAAATGTTCATGCACTACACGGGTACACTAAAACAATGAGCAGCTAAATTTATTGTATTTTATTTGTATCTCACCAGTTATTACATTAAAATGTTTTGTACTCACTGATGGTTTCTAATTAGTAGTCGCGTGCTGTACACTATGCCTTGTATATGGTTTCCTGGGCCTGCTCAAGCTGGGTTAGCAGCTTTTATCCAGGAAACCAACCAAAAATGTCCGGTGAATAAAACTGAATTGAATTATTTTGCGATCTCAGCAAAGTCGGAGAAGTTTCAATGCACGAAAGTGAGACAAATAACGATGAAGTAATTCGCAGCTAGCTGCCGCGATCCATAATACAGACCAAGATCGGTCGCTCTTCTTTCCATGTCTAAGATGTCGCGAGCACTGGCAAATTCATAGTTCGACGGTTGTTCCTATTACTTGTTTTAGTTAGTATGAAATAACAGAAAATAGCGTCTAGAGATGGAACAAGAAAGAGACGACACACAAAAATCACTGCGTGTGTACTCTGTTTCGTGTCCAGCTTTTACGTGCTGTTTTCAGCCATGTTTACTATTCTCCAACTACCTTAACTTCAGACTGTTATCTAGTCAATCACGTTGTAGTTAATCTGCCGTTGCCGTTATTTTCGCCATGAAAACACAATGAGCCGTGAGGGGCGTCGTAGTGGAAGGTTCCGGGTGAATTTCGAATGCCTAGGATAGTTTAACTGTCAAATCGAGAGTTGGATGAAAACTCGTCTGGTCGTGAACAAGCATAATAAAACGCGAAAATTGTTATAGTTCTGGAATCTGAAAACAATTCCGTTTTACCAGAGGCTGAAACTTATTATCTTAGCTTTTCTTAATTTCTTGAGAGCCATCCGAATTTTCAAGTTTTTATAAAGAATCTTTCACTGAAATCTCAGTGAAGAGGCGTTTTTTTTTAGATTTCACTTCGTTCACAATGCGACCACCGCAGCTGCGTGCTAATTAGCATGCACACCACCTTATTCACTTAGCCACCGAAACGGGCACAATTAAGTTATGCTGAAACAACAAACCAAATGCCTGATATTTAGTTCTATTCAACGGACATAACGGAAATCGATTCTTCTGGAAAGTTAATTAAACTCCGCTGCCTAATTATTGATCTTATATTCGTAAAAAAAACATTTGAACAAAGTATCCATCTTGCAAGATAACCCAAGACCAGAAACGATACACTGTGGCTGTTGTGGCAGAGTTAATGGTTTATGATTCATGGGGGATTAACATCCCAAAGTGACTCAGTCTATGAGGGACGCCGTAGTGTAGGGCTCTGTAAATTTCGACCACCAACATGCACTGACATTGCACAGCACACGAGCCTCAAGAATTCCGCCTCCATCGAAATTCGACGGCCGCGGCCGGAATCGAACGCGCGTCTTTCGGGTCAGGAGCCGAGTTCCATAACCACTTGAGCCATCACGGCGGCCTTAAGCCAATGTTTATAAAACAAAAATATCAGATATGGTACTAACACTTGTAGCGTCCTTTTCATAGGATGCGCGCTGATGTCAAAACACCTTCGCTTCGGGCTCTTGGAAGCAGCTGCAGAAAGCTCTCGCTAGTAGTTTCACATTGCTTGCGCCAAGTGCACACAACCGACCAGCATGTAATATACCGACGGCCATGAAGCCCATTACCACAAATGTCTGTTAGTTTCAAGAATGCCGATGCCGGAATGCCCCCATGACCCTTCTATTTCGAGGCTTAGTGTCTGCCACGCCTTGAAGACAGCGCAAGGAAAAACGCTAAGGCGCCGTGTGCTGTGCGATGTCAGTGCACGTTAAAGATCCCCAGGTGGTCGAAATTATTCCTGATCCCTCCACTACGGCACCTCTTTCTTCCTTTCTCCTTTTACTCCCTCCTTTATCCCTTCCCTTACGGTTTATAATTGGTTTTTTGGGGGAAAGGAAATGGCGCAGTATCTGTCTCATATATCGTTGGACACCTGAACCGCGCCGTAAGGTATGGGATAAAGGGGGGAATGAAAGAAGAAAGGAAGAAGAGGTGCCGTAGTGGAGGGCTCCGGAATAATTTCGACCACCTGGGGATCTTTAACGTGCCCTGACATCGCACAGCACACGGG
Organism: Amblyomma americanum; assembly: GCF_052857255.1. Taxonomy (NCBI): domain Eukaryota; kingdom Metazoa; phylum Arthropoda; class Arachnida; order Ixodida; family Ixodidae; genus Amblyomma; species Amblyomma americanum. The sequence continues at coordinate 28,687,094 of NC_135507.1, read as the reverse complement.
CGCTTTAGCGTTTTTCCTTCATAAAAACGCAGCCGCCGCGGTCGGGTTCGAACCCGGGAACTCCGGATCAGTAGTCGAGCGCCCTAACCAGTGAGCCACAGCGGCGGGTTCGAAATTATTCCGGATCCCTCCACTACGCCACATCTTTCTTCCTTTCTTATTTCACTCCCTCCTTTATCCCTTCCCTTACGGCGCGGTTCAGGTCTCCGCCGAGATATGCGAGACAATTACTGCGCCATTTCCTTTCCCCAAAAACCAATTATTATTATTATTATTATTATTATTATTATTATTATTATTATTATTATTATTATTATTATTATTACGCTCACCCTTCGAGAACCTGCTTCCCTCCACGTAGCTTGCGCTCCACTTCTTCGTACTCGCACGAGATGTCGATGCGGCGGTCGGAGCTCTGCAGTACGTACGGGTGGTGCTGGACGACGATGCTGTTTAAGAAAGTCCCGTTGCCCTGAAAGCAGTAAATTAGACACGGGTGTAGAGAGCCTGCTCTTCAGAAAGCTTGCACTAAATTAGGCTCAAGATGAGCCTTAACACTTCTCGTAGGATGCCACACAGCACTCAAGGAGCCACGTAGGGGGCAAGAGAGAACCAAAAAACACTGCGTATCGTATCCATAACTTTCTGCGGCCCTGTGCTTAAACAGAATGCATAAAGAAAACACAAAGATGGGAGATGCATGCTGCAGATGTTGTTATAAGGGAGTGATTACTCAGTGGCATCCACCCAAGCGTAGCCTACGGCTACTGAGGAAAGCTATACTGCTTGTTACTTTCCTTTGTAAAGCCTAGTGCAGTTCTACCCCACTATCGTTCTCAAAGAGGGTCTTACTTAACATGGCAATAAGTACGCCTATTTTATTGCTGTCTAGTGTCTCAAAACTCGTTCGTTGCATTCGCGAGGTTTACAAATTAACATCTTAAAGAAATTCTGCCCGGACTGCTGTGACGGTGTTGGTGCATCGCGTACCAGGTTCTTGGTGCCGCACTGGCGCCCGTGCAGGGGTACGGTGAGGGCCACGTGACCGGTGTCGGTGACGGAGGACGAGAAGCACTGGTGGGGGTGGCCCACTGCGTAGACCCTGCCGCGGAACGATGACGTCACCTGGATGATGGCCGTCATGGCGGTCGCTTCGCAGCGCATCTCCACTGCGCACGGAAAAACAAAGAAGACAAAACAGAAGTTAGGGATACCCGACCATAGCGGAAGCGTCTGTTGCGGTAGCTTCAAGGAGAGCCAAAATGAGAAGGGCGGGGGAGAGGGGAGGGCGCAAGTTTTGCACTATATTGTTCCCTGCTGCCCAGAAGACATGGACGGGCCCTACCGTGAACTTTTCCGCCACCCGTCTTATGAGGAGACCTGTGCCCGCTTATGACGACCACTGCATGCATTACACATGCGAAAAACGATAGCAGCACTCGAAGTAAACACTGCAGGCGCTACTTTGACAGTCATATCACCTGCCATGGCCCGCGCGCCTATACCTACACGCGCAGTCACTGTCCACATCACGACTCGAAATTACACAAGCTTAGGTGTCCACTGACCCAGGGAGCCAGTAATGCGCGTTTCTTTTCCTTTCGCGACTTTTGCGTGCAGATGGACGTTGATGAAGACGACGACGTGCAATGCACAGCGCGAGGGAGTGCTGTAGTTTAACTCGAGGCGTGATCGGTTGAGGCATTGTTTTAGTCTGTGCATTGACGCTGTGTTCTTCTGGAACATATTACAGCGAACAATTAAGAAGGACATTGACATCACACCCTACAGCATCCGTTTTCTGCCTGTGGAGAAACACTGTCTTGTGGCATATGATCTATTTATGTTGCTGGGACTATTTAGTCTCCGGAAGAGCCGCATGATGGACCGCCACGCCGAATCACCACTGTCGTCGAAATCTCTATTTCGTGAACAATGCGCTTTGGTGCGGGTAGTATATGCTGCCCTGCAAGAGCCGCCTAGCTGGCTCCACTATCTGGATGCATGTGTGTGCCTTCCAGACTTTTGATGTTTGGGAAGGAGGGGTCATGCAGGGGTATGGTGGCCTGGCGTTTTGTGGCGTAAGCGTGCTTAGACTTTTCTTTTCGGCATTATTTCCATGCAATAAAGAAAAAAAATTCTGGCGTTAGCATAGCATAGCAGATCTGTTCGCGCCGCCGCGTGTTCGAAACCCCGTCGCGGCAATGATTTATTTATTTTTGCAGGTATCTGCGAGGCTCCAGACAACCATCGGCTTTTTCAGGTTTGCTAACGATGTCGTGCTTTCTCACTAAAACAGATGTGCAAATGAATTCGACAGTAAACACGGCAACAGTTCCCCATGGCTCTTACAAAGCTTCAAGCTTGCATATATACCTGCAATGTTACAAAGCTTAGATGCGGTGAAAGCACCTTCACTGCGCTCGTACCTCTTTCCTCGCGTCACTGCCGCCGAGTGATACATTTGTGCCGTAGGACGCCAGCGAACCATGATACAACCCGGCCAGACGACTTGGCCGGTGTCAACGTTCGCACCAGAAGCTCCATGCTCGACTGGACTGCCCACACCATTAGGCAGAATTCCCTAATCGCGTTTCGGACTCTCCGCCTTTTCCAAGTAGAACCTGAACAGGGCAGCTGAATCGCTAACTGCACAAGGTCTGCGTCTTACCATGTTCTGTGCAGCACAGCCGAAGCTGGTAGCGTTAGAAAGAACATGTCACGATACGCTAGATAACGCAGTGCCTTTCTGAGGTTCACTACAGAGGTGTTTGGCTGCACTGGACGTTGATTAGTCCGCGGAACGTGTAAGTTGATTAGTACCTGCATCGGCGAAGACAAAGGGACTGACTATCCGGCGGAACTTAGGGTTGGGCACCTCAATGAAGTTACAGTTTTCGAACTCCCAGGGTATCTAGAGTACAGCGCTGAAGTAGTGTTGCCCTTGGCCGTGCTGAACAGAACTACCTGAGACGATAAAGTCGCGAACGGCTCCGGACTAACGCCACGCGCCGTCCGCTTTTGTCCACGCGCCGTAACGAACACACAATGGATGAGGACACTTCTCGCGCTCGAGTTGCAAAGAAGCCGGGCACGGCGCCACTGGCGCATCATTTCCCGCGGAAAAGAAGGCAACCAAAGAGACATGCAACCATGCGGAGACTGGCCGCCGACGACCCGCCTCGTGCCTCACAAAGAGCCCTCGCGACTCCCCCTTCTCAGGTAAGCGCGCCCGCGGCCACTATGCAAACACAACACGCAGAGAGAGAAGCCGAGGGGTGTTCGGCTCGATCGGTGGCGGCGGCAAAGCATCCGAGTGATGGAAAGCGAAAGTGCAAGGTACAAAGAGTCAAAGACCCTCGGCTGTGTTGGCTGCACTGTCCGGCTGCCGAGTCCGGACTGCCCGCCCGCGGGGAGCGCCAACTGGTTTTCCGGTGGCGTGGCGCAGACGTCCTTGGGGCGACGGCACGAGCCGGGTAACTAGTTGCACGGCTTCAGAAAGGGAGAAGAATAAACGAGCACTTGGAGCCGCCCCCCCCTCCTCCTCCTCCTCCTCGTCCCTTGCGTAATCGTGCTCTTGTTGCCAGACGTAGCATGCGGGGAGGCAGGGCACGAGAAGTCGGTTCAGAGGAACACGCTAATGCTTGCGTCGCCGGAGGTACTTTCTCAGAACTGCGCCTTCGGCGAACGCTGCGGAGAGTTAGGATATGGCCCCTCGATCACGCTCAGTCGTGAGTGTTCCCAAATTTCGAACAAGTAACGCTGTATTGCGATCACTAACGCGACCTCACTTGAAGGGAGCATCTATGCTGGCAATCATGTAAGCCACAATAAAATGGCGGTCGAAGGCGCGGGCATTCGACCCTCATCGCCTTGCTTCCTGACCATAGGAAAGGCCACGGTCCTCGGGCAATACGCGGCCTGAAGCTCCCCGTAGGCCGCGAGCAAAATTGGTGCGTGGATGAACGAAGCCGAAGCACCCGCTCTTCATCGAGCACGACTTACTGCCTAACACCTGCTCCTCGCATGGAGCTTTTCATTGCGACTTCCTAGAAAAATACGATGCCTGTCGGTACCCTGATGCTAATGACGAGCTTCCGACTCGTATACCCGGGCCGAGACGCAGTCCTATCACGAAGTTGTGGACTCATTAGTCGTGAGTTCTGGTGGTCACGTTTGCATAGCGGTTGCAGCGTTGTATAAAGTGAAAGGCAGTTCTCGACGAAGGCTAACGTGCACGCTAAATAAAAGGGTTCAACTTGAGGACAACGCAGCGATCTATGGAAAGGAAAATTATACTTGTAACGTCAAGGGGCGCGAACAGGTCAGGGTAGGTCAAGGAAGAAAGGCGAGTTAGTCACATTCTAGTCGAAATAAAGGAGAAATAGGCAGGGCATGTAATACGAAGGCAGGGTAACCACCGGTCGTTAAGGATAACGGACTGGATACCAAGATAAGGCAAGCGTAGCAGGGGGCGGCTGAAAGTTAGGTGGACGGATGAGATAAAGAAGTCTTCGTGGATATGGTATATGGTGGCCGCAGCTGGCATAGGAGAGGTATGGGAGAGGCCTTTGCCCTGCAGCGGGTGTAGTCAGACTGATGATGATGAGTTCTCCGCGGAGGGACAACAGGCCGTCTACACGAAAACCAGACGCCATAACGTCTACTGCAGGACAAAGACCTCTCCCAACGCCCTCCAACTAACCCTGTCCTGCCCCGCCTACGGCACCTCCACCCCTGCATGCGCCCACCGACACTCACTACCTGTTATCTTGTTTTCCCATTGAATTGCTCGTTTATGATTCTTGATCTCAGCTGGGATATCATTTACCTCTCGTTTCTTCCTTGACTCGCTCTGCTCTCTTCACATCACAACATCAATGAAGGCCTTTCGCGGTATACTATTTCCTTTATTACGATAGCGGTATCACTGGCGCTTGACGAAAATGTCGGTGTCGTCTTCGAGAAGCCTTGGCTAGTGAAGCCTGCGCTAAGGTGTCTAAGGTGGCAATCTAGCCACCTTAGTTTGGTGGTGGGTGGCGCCTCTGGTGGGCGCAGGTAAGGTGGCTAGATTGGTGGGCGCCACCCACCGCCAAACCACCTAACTGCCACCGTCCACAAGGCCTGCGTCCACCAGAATACTACGCGGAAGAGTAACGAAAAATCGAAGGCGAAATAAAATGGGACGGCGATTAATGCATGCAAAAGTAAAATATACAGTCGTGAACGAAATAAGAGGGAACAAAGTTTTGAGCATTCATTTATTGATTACTGAATAATTATGGTTGGCAAGCGCAGTTTTTTTTTTCTTTTGGCTTCTAGCTATTTATCTTCCTCGCGTATAATATCTAAACGTAATTCTCAAATTTAGTGCCGAAATAACCAGAAAATGCGCAATTTTGCTCAAAACGTTTGTTCCCTTTCATATTGCTCGCGACTGTACAACATATACTACTAACACACATTTGTCACGTCACATCGTATGACCGCCTGTACATTTATTGTTGCATGTTTTTGCCTCTCGATGACAGCAACATTGTGCGACGAGAAGAAGAGGGGGGGACTCACCGTCGATGCAGGAGCCCTTCTCGAAGAGCAGGGCCGCGTCGTCGTCGGACGCCGCCCTCTCCTCGGCGGCCGAGGGGGTGGCCTCCTGCTGGGCGCTGTAGCTGTCGTCGGGGCTGAGCAGGCACAGGCGTCGCGACTGGTCGTACACGAAGCTGCGGCACACGAAGACCGTGTGGTTGACGCACGACTCCTGGCAGAGCGCGTGCGACGTCGCCTCTTCGTCCACAAACACGTGGCCCCGACTCAGGGATCGGCCGCGCAGCGGCCGGAAGTTGCACCGCGGAGGCTCTGCGAGAAATGGCGAGAAAAAAACGAGAGAGAGAAAGAAAATATTGTCACGATGGTCCGATGAAAGACACTAATAGTAATTTCCAGCGTTTCGAACCCGAAGAGACAAGCTCCATTCATAGGACATTTGTGTGGTATTCGCTTTTAATAACTGCGACGTACATGAACAGACTCAGCACGGCTCTTTCAATGACGGGAGTTGAGCACCTTGAAACATAACCAAAATTGCGTGCAACACCCCTTACTCCATAGATCTTCTAGACAGCCTTATGGCGCGTTCACACATTCGGCGGCGAGAGCGAGCGGAATCCGCGGCCGCCGAAATGCTCCCTCGTTCACACTTCCCCGCCACCGCGCCGCCGCTGACTGTCTGTTTCATCTGCTCACGGCGTACACAGATGTGGCAAGAGGTTAATCGATGCTGTCTACATACCAAAACCGTATGCACGCTTGCTTACGGTAAATGCAGCTATTTTGTCGGGCGTTACGCCATTTCTAATATTCTCACTTTTTTAAAACTCCTAGTGGCGCCATCTGGTGGTTAGGAGAGGAACCATTGTTGTCAACAAATCGACGCCCCTCTTAAGCCTAAAAGGAGAAAAATCGTCACCCGAACTGAAAACTACAGAAAATTTATCACTCAAACGTTTTCTTATGGGCGAGATGAGACAAAGCGAAGGACCGCTGGCTCTTTTATGGCCAGTGAAAGCGCTGAAAAAGGCAGTAACAGCGACGAATTCAGTCCGAAGCGAGGCGTCCTGCATCGAAGGGCGCCGCCATGTTTCTCGCCGCGGGTACTCGTCTTCCTATTGGGTGACGAGATTCGGCGGATTTTTTTCCGGCGGCAGAATTCGGTCCTGGACCGATCGACCTTTCCGGTGGGTATTACGGCGGAATCTCTGCCGCGGCAGCGGATTCCGCTCGCTCTCGACGCCTAATGTCCAAGTGTGAACGCGCCATTGGTGGGGTATGGGGGTATACAAGAAATTTTTGTTCCCCGTAGTGTGGCCTTTGTTTGCTGGTTACTGGCTACGCCTTTGACCGCCGGCATGTGTGATGGAAGCCGTGTGGCGCTATAGAGAAGCTGGTAACGCACCCCACGACTCACCGACAACATTAAAAGCGAAGGTCAGTCTACAAGAGGCACTCTAGCTCGAAATATTTACGGACCACCGCCGCTATTTTTTAGCCACCATGGATCCTCGTTACACAACCAAGCAGAGGAAAATGGTTTAATAAGCCCGCGAAGCATTCCAAAAACTCTTGCGTCAGACAAAAGATAAGCTAAACCACGGCTATCCCTTCGTCAGACTATAGACTCCTTCTAACCCTCAAATAAGTAAAGGTCCCTCCAATAAGAAATCAGTTTGCACAAAAAAAAGAAATGTTTCGGTTGTTTTTCTACTGAAGCCAAAAACAGCGACTAGATACTGAGATACGCCAACAGGGAAACTAGTTAGACAAAAGAATAAATAGTGCGTATCCCAAATAATTATACAGTAATCATGAATGCTGAAACCCTACTCCCTTTCCTATTGCAGCAACCTGTACTAAGCTACGTTTTCAGACCGTCTTCTTCCAACCTCGCGATTCTGGTTCGCCAACTGCCTAGGCATGCTAGCCTGAATCAATAGAGCGCACCTCATTCAAGCTCATCGGCAATCTGGACTAGCGCTTTAGTTTCAGCGGCTGCCACTCTGTGCTCGTGGCGCTGAGCATCAAAAATTAACGGTGGAATTTTGAATCTTTAGTGCACCGTATTTCATTTATTATAGCCTCAAAACTCTGCAGTGCGAGCGCGAGAAGCATTTTGTAAGTTATGTTGAGCAGGCGTAAGAAGAATAAGCCATCAATACCAGCACCTTCGAGCACCACTTCACGGGAGACTAGTTTTCTCTGAATAATAATTGAAAATATTCCCATTCAGTTACCCGGTGTTCGCTATCGGCGGCCTACAGTCGGCGCCAGTTGTTGGTATCCAGTGGTGTTCCTATATATGCTCCCACAAGGAGCAGAGTTACATGAAGGTCCGCCATTTTGTTCCAAGCTCTGGGGGAAATCTGCCTCTCCTGTGACAGCGGCCACAGGAGAAGGCAGTTTGGTGTCTACCCCCCCCCCCCCCTCGCGCTGGTGGCTATACAATATCCCCTCACGCTTACAAAAATTTCTTTAGACAGTCTATAAACTGTCCATTGATTTCTGTCTATAAACTCTCTATAGACAAGCCATAGAGAACACTATAGACAATACAAATCCTATGGCCAGTCTATATACAGTCTATAGATCTATGACCATACAATTTTAGTATACTTTTTTCTATAGACAGTCCATAGACGATGAATAGGCAAAGAGAAATATCAATAAGAAGGCAATACAGTCTATAAGAATTCTATAGACTGTGTATGGACCATTTTTGTAAGAGCAGTCAGGTAACAAAAGATTGCTTCCATAGATTGGAACCAACTCGCCCAGCATACTGTATTGTGGAACAAAAGATTGCGCTCAAGATGGGAGTAGCCCCCCGCTGCCAGGAATTCGAACATATGACGTCAGCAGGATCATGTGATCACCGCTCCGGGAATCGTGTCACGAGTGGGCGGGGAAAAGAGCGCGCAACTCTGCTCACGGTGGAAGCACATACAGGCACACTAATGTCCAGGGAAGTTGGGCATGTTTCAACGACGGGTTTCTAATACTCACCGGAGACGCATTGGTTCTCGCTGTACAGCACGTCCGCCGAGGAAACTTCGTCGAGCGCCGTCCTGCGGAAGGACTCGGCGGCGGTGCGGCGGTCGTGCCTGCTTAGTACGCATCGCTGCCGCGACGCCTCGTAGCGCGTCGAGCGGCACACGAAGCTCGCCTCGGAGGCGCACAGCTGCAGGCAGCCATCCTGGTCGACCACCTCGGACACCACCCGGTCCTCGAAGCCCACCAGCTGGAAGCGGGGCACCCGCTCGAAGGACCAGTGCCGGAGGCACGGCCGCTCTGCAACGAGAGAAGCAATTCCTGCATTCGCCACGGTCCATTAATAGCTTAGTTTGCATTTATTCGTACTACTGCACGGTACAGCCTTTGTCAGAAGTACAAATACCAAACGGCTGGCTTCTAAGAGATGTACTATAGTAGGGCTCTTGTAGCATTCGCGGAAGCCCTAAGTTTAGGAAGGTTCAGGGTACTGATGAAGGGTGGTAATTTGGGCCTCTTGGGTCATCACAGAAAAGGAAAATATGCAGCGCAAAAACACGCACGAACGCTTGTGTTTGTACCCGCCGCTGTGGCTCAGTGGTTAGAGCGCTCGGCTACTGATTCGGAGTTCCCGGGTTCGAACCCGACCGCGGCGGCTGCGTTTTTATGGAGGCAAAACGCTAAGGCGCCCGTGTGCTGTGCGATGTCAGTGCACGTTAACGATCCCCCAGGTGGTCGAAATTATTCCGGAGCCCTCCACTACGGCACCTCTTTGTTCCTTTCTTATTTCACTCCCTCCTTTATGCCTTCCCTTACGATGGGGTTCAGGTGTCCATCGATATATTAGACAGATACTGCGCCATTTCCTTTCCCCGAAAACCAATTATTATTATTATTATTAACGCTTGTGTATGTCTTTCTTCTGTCGTCCATGCGTTTTGTAGCGATTACTACATTACGGTAGGATTTCGAGCCTTCAGCGTGGCGGCGCCGTGGCGGTGGCGGCGCGCCGCCCTGTGGCGGCGCCGCCACGCTGTCACGTGGTTGGCCATTGGCCACATGGTGCGGAGCAGCTGCCGGCGGCGCAGAACCGTGGCTGATTACGTGCTTCGTCACGTGGTTGGTCACGTGACCAAGTCCCACTCGGCCAGCTGTAGCTATCGCGTCACTCCAGGTTTAACCAGAGCTAAACCACCGGCAATTTCTTTTTGCGCTAAATATTTTCCTTTTTTGTAAGGTTTAGGGTATCGATCGTGCTTCTCATCTTCGAATTATTTAAAGCCCGGGTAATCTGTACAAGTGATTCTAGTTTGCACGTCTGCTACCACCTACACCGTGGCGCTGCACACTCAAAGTCACCGTGGGAATCTCGAATGTTCGGTACATCCACTTCATTCCCAAGAGCGTCGGTAAAAGCTGATGTTAACGCAGGAAGCATTTATAAGTCGGATTTTGCAGCGAATAAAAGAAGAAAAAGAAAGAGAAAAGGGTGCAGGTGTGAGGTCAACAACAACAACAACTGCCTCACATATCTGGGTGGACACTCGAACCGCGCCGCAAGTGAAGGGACATAGGTGGAAGTGAAAGAAGAAAGGACGAAAGAGGTGCCGTAGTAGCGGTCTCCGGAATAAATTTCAACCACCTGAGCATCTTTGGCGTGCACTGACATCGCACAGCACACGGGCGCCTTTAGCGTTTCGCCTCCATCGAAACGCTGCCGCCACGGTCGGGTTCGAACCCGGGAACTCTGGCTCAGTGGACGAGCGCCTTAACTGAACCACCACGGCGGGCACTCTGGAAAATAAAATGTTATATCCTATAACATTTTATTTTCTGCCAAAACACATTAGACGTCAGTTTTCAGCCATTTCATTACTATAATATCGTCTCTGCGATTAGGTCCTCCTCCTTATGGAGGAAAAACGCTAAGGCGCCCGTGTGCTGTGCGATGTCAGTGCACGTTAAAGATCCACAGGTGGTCGAAATTATTCCGGAGCCCTCCACTACGGCACCTCTCTCTTCCTTTCTTCTTTCACTTCCTCCTTTATCTCTTCTCTTACGGCGCGGTTCAAGTGTCCAACGATATATGAGACAGATACTGCGCCATTTCCTTTCCCCCAAAAAAAGCAATTATTTTATTATTTAGGTCCTCCAAAAAGAAATTGCGGAACGAAACGTGGGAGAGTGAAAAATTATTTCACGCAAGAATTTCCACTGGGGTTTTCGCAAAGCTCATGTTTTTCCTCAAGAAAGATTATAAACATTTTCCTTTCCTCTCCACGATATTTCCTCACAAGATTGTCTGATGTAAAGAAATTTGACACACTTTTGTAACAGCTTACAAATTGACAAAACAAGTTCGCCAAAGCTTGTGTAAGTGGGCTCTCCCGCACGATGCCTGCGCACCGCAAAGAAGACAGCCCAGCCCACGCTCAATGGTAACTGGAAAGCACGCTAGAAATAAAACGAAAAACTGAAGCGCACGCCTTCCATTTTTGTCCAAGTTTGAATCGTGAGCGCCGTTATCTTTGTTGCGGCTGTAAAGACTCGCCAAGAAGCGCGCTTGCGTAATCATGCATAAGGTGCCTTGCGAAATTAGCGAGCCTTTTTCCTTTCAGCGAAAGTCTTTTCAAAGAAGCATTTCACTGCGGTCGATAGTTGAGGAAGTCCGCGAAGGATCCCAGAAATTTAAGTGTAAAGTACAAAAACTTAATGTATAGCGTGTTCGTCGTAGTAAATACCCGTGCCTAGCCTTCTGGAAAAGACGGTGCCGAAAAGCATGTTTACCAACAAAGTTTTTGCGACCAGGAGTGACCGAATTGTTTCTTTTTCTTTGATGTTTTCTAAACACGAAGCAATATCGTCTGCGGAATGTTGCAGCTTCTCTGGTCATTCGGGAAAGGCGTTGTTTAGCAGACCAAACGCCGCCCCCCCCCCCCTCAAAAAAAAAATGAATGAAAAAGTGTTCCGGGTCAGAGCATATCCCGGCTGTTCCGCGTGCATTATTTCTTCGAAACACACCTGAGGCTGAGGTTGACGAGACATTGAGGGAGGGATACTTTAATGGAATAGGAGAGGCCTGCCTGGTTGCTGGAAAGCTACTTGTGTGGTTAGCGTTGCGGATTATGCCGGCAATCATTCCACCGTAGCGCCACACAATATACCTTTCTCTCAAAGTGCTGTGTAGATGCTCGGGCTCTACGCCTGAGGAGGCAGAGGAGACCGCCATCGCCCTAGCCCTTGCACATTCGGACGCCCAATACATCTTCAGCGACTCCAAAACGACTCTGTCCAACTTTGCCAGGAGCAGGATTCACGCCCCTGCCTGGCAATTGTTGAACACCCCTACTCAAAATTTACCGCGCAGGGTAGAGCTTCTGTGGGTGCCGGCTCACTCTGGGAACCCTAGAAACGCGGCTGCCGATAAATTGGCCCGAGGCCTGATTTGCCGGGCTCAGGACAGTCTCGATCCAGGATTCTCGAGGGAGCGGGCGCACACCTTTGCGGAGCTCACGCAAATACCCCGTTTGGACCGTCGGGCTTACCCTCCTCCTCACCCCTCTCTTACGCACTCCCAACAGATCCTCTTCAGACGCCTCCAGACCCGCTCTCTGTCATCCCCTCAGCTTTTATCCCACTATTGCGGCACATCCCCTGCATGCTCCCTATGCGGTGACCCCCACGCCACACTCTCCCATATCCTTTTCGGCTGCCCTGCTGACCCTCCCCCGCGGGGACAGCACGCCATCTCGAACTGGGAGGACTGGGAGGTCCTGCTCATGTCTGCAGACCCGACATCGCAGCTTGCTGCGGTGACTCGGGCTGCCGACGTCATGTACCGGCATGACCTACTTGATGCAGTGCGGGACCGCGCAGTGGCCCAGGGACCCAGCTGGGTCTAAAACTCACTTGCTCAATAAAGTTTTTCTGTCTGTCTGTCTGTCTTGGCAGCAAATCGCGACTCTACACCTGTTTTCTTCTCATTATGAAGGTAATGCGTTTAACATTAGGGAAAAAAATGGTAGGGTTTTAACGCAGTTAGGCCGACTAGACGTGCGAAAGCATGTGTTTAGCCTGGTTGGCTCATGGTTTTGCTTTGCTGGGTCGTCGGCACGTGTGGCGACGATATTAGACTCAGGTTAAGCTCTGATCGAGGTTAAGCTGATCTGCTCACCCCGCACATTGAAGCTGATGAAGATGACTATGTGCAATGCCCAGCGCAAGCGTATGTTGCAGTTTAATACGAGGAGCGACAGTCTGTGGCGATAGCATAGTGCTGTCGTGTAGTGGCCAGCGAAGCTGATATGTTCGTGCCATTGTGGGCTCGAATCTTAGTCGCGGCCATATTTATGTATCTATTTATTCAAGGTCAATGTCGAGGCTTCAGTGTTGACCTAATTTTGTACCTTTTGTCGCGAAGTCGAGCTTTAGCTCAGGAAAAGCCCACTGGATGTCGCCAGCGCCATACATTCCTTCCTTGTTAGTTTGAACCCGCCAATGTGGCGCTGTGTTCTGCCTGCAAAGCCTATGGTCACGGGTTCGACCCGGATACGACGACAGCATGAAAAATCCTTTGCGCAGTGAGATTGCAGTGCACAATTAGAAGCTCCAGGTGGTATGCAAGAATCAATGCAGAACCTTCCACTTGGGCGTACTTCATAATTGATTAATTAATAACTGAATGTTCAATAAATTAACCACCACATCAATCAATAGGCTTTTCATTTTCGTTCTCTACAATCACCGAATGGGACGTGATCGATAGAGACTTGAGTGGAGCGGCAGTAAGGTCATGCTCATCGCGAAGACAGATAAGGTCAGAAAGACGAGAAACAGTACACCACTGGATGTACTTTACATACACTCACGCCTCGAACGGGGGGGGGGGGGGGGGGGGGCGCCTCATAACAAAAGCACGCACACGTTATCACGAATGTTTTTCAGATCCGGGAAAAATGACCGTTCATGTTTCTATGGCGAAAACGAACCACGAAACGACAAAAAAACACAGAGACGGTGAAATAAAAAAAAAATGCAACGGCATACACAAATCCGGCAAAACAGGGGAAACACTACTTTCAAGGATAACCAAAACGAGTAGGGGAAGAAAGGCCGGCACTAACTGTTGTTTATCGCCGCCGTTACCACCCCGCCCCACCACATTCTATTCTCATGTGTGAAACTAGAAAAACTAAGAAAAAAGTACTTCACTCAATTTTATCATGAATACATTCCTTTTCACCCAACATTGCTCTTAGCTGATAATGCCATTGTTAACATACCCTCCGTTTTTAGCTTTTTAAAAGCAGCGGGCGTTCTCGAAAATTTGTAATTTTTAAACCACTGGTTCCCTTTATTACATGATACACCTCAGCCACTTTCTCATTCCTGAGAAGTAGGCTGAGGCTTTTTATTTGATTGGTTGGGAGCCTCAGGATCCTTGCCTAGCCAAGGATAGCCGCTAAGGCTGCCTGGCCTTCTTTAAGGCTTTTACCATTAGCGATTTCCAAATTTCTTCTCTTCTTTTACTAGGCAGCACAATGTTTTTAGGTCATCTACGCCATCGGCATTTTTCGATATTCGTAAACATTCTACAGAAAGCCAATTCTACACCTTGAGTTTGGCGCATGATGGCCTTAGCTGCCTATGTGCCATAAAACCCAACACACACACACACCACCCCGCCCCAAGCGACGGCTGCTGCCAGCATTGCGAGATATCCTAGACGCTACGCGCTTTGTTGCGCAAGTAAAGGCAAAACAATAGCAAGTCTACAAAAGAATACAAGCGACCTCTTGTGACAATGCAGCGGCAAATACTGACAAAATGGTGTAGATATGAGACAAACACGAAGAAAAGAGAAAACCAAGGAGATTAAGAACGAATGGGCTGAGCGAAATGGCAGACGCTGGCGGCAGTTAGGACGGAAGAAAAATAAAGTGGGGGGTTTTGGGGGTGGGAGAGGGGGGGGGGGGGGGGGGCTCTTGCGACAGGACAAATCTTCTCGTCGGGCTCTCGGCGCAAGGCTTTGGCAGCAGACTCGACGCAAAGGTCAACAAAGGCGCGCTAGTTGACTGTCATGCGGATGAAAGTGTGAGCAGCCGCAATAACGGCGCTGTGTCTACCGCGCGATGTGCTCGGCGGAGCGCCCACGAAAGACGTAGTAGGATGTTACCGTCGGATCAGCGAAAAGTGCAGACACCGCACGGAGCGGGTGGCGGGGAGAATTGCCCGTATTAATCCAGCTTTCAGTACTTTCCCCTTGCTACACTTGCCTAAGGTGCCTTGCTAAAACGCATGCTTGGTAAAGGGGCTTGTGTTGAGCAAACCTCTCTGCGTTCCCCTTTCCATTCTATACACTCACCTCTTAACATTCGCTGGGTAGTAAGTAGCGCGTGCGCTCGGCCTTAAGTATTTATGCTACTATATTACAACAAGGAAAGCAGAGCCGATAACGACCGTTGGATACGTAGAATCGTTAATTCTGGTGTTTTTTCGTCTTGTAACCAGTTTAGCGAAATTCCCTGAACAATGATCAACCAACTAGCCCCCGTGATTCGTGCCTTGTTAAGGTTTCAGACTAATAAAGTCATCTTTGCATACACACTTTTGCAAAGAGTGCATCGCTCCCGACACGCCGACTTGGCAAAGTTCAGATGGTAAAACCAGCTGAAAACCAGCCATTAGAGCGTTGTCAGTAGCTACAGAACTCGTCAGCGTGCCAACATAAATGCGCTGAAGAATTAGACTTCATTTTTTGCACTATAGTGTGTGATGTTTCATGTGTTTTATTTTCTTCGGGACATATAATGTCTTATTACCAGCACAGTGATGCCCCTCCAATATGCATTTTTTTTTTCGGTTTCCCCACTACATCAAGATGTTTTTGCGACTACAGCAAGATATTTCTCTCGCAAAAAATTCTACAATGTTGCAATATATGATCTAGAACCATGCATTCAGCGTTACGGTCACTGGTTCATGGGTCAGCTGGCGCACTGCAGCGCGTCAGCTAGGGAAATCAAAATTGCCGTGATTGTTAAAAGTGCCTTCTCTTCATTTATTCTATATCCTAAACAACAACTGTCATTTTATTTGCAATGAATAATTCCGACATTCGCGCACCTCTATGCAAAACAAGGCTAAAAAAAATAGGGGGGGGGGGGGGGGGACTGTCTTGAAAGGCTCGCTTCTACTAAAGTCTTGCTCTCTTCTCAAGGGTCCCCCTTTAATACTTCTTTTATGCTTCAGAATAAATCTCACCCTGCATCAGGGCTACCCAGGCCAATATTGTCAGTGAACAAGAAGGCAAAAGTACGGTTCGGCGAGCACTCTCTGCGTGAACTACTTTCTTTTTTCAGAACAAATTTCCTCGAAATTGCCCTCGTTCATCTAATTTTTTTTTCCGTGAAAGTTATCTAGCGTTTACTTAGCCCATCCTCGCCATTTTACTTGCAGTAATTCAAAAAAAAATTCTGTATCTGCGTTTCCCAACAAAGGCGGCCACGGCAGTGAACGGCGACAGCTGCAACATTGTGTAATCTCAGAGGAGCGAAGAAGTCCATTAGCCGGTGCTCCTTCACACGCTCCAAATTTTACGCACGCGTGACAACCTTACAGCGGGACTGCGCAAGACTGCACGTGAACTTAAAGAGGGGGAAAAAAAAAACCCCGAGAGATGGCGCTGCAATTACGAAAGACGTAGAAAACCGAAAAAATAAAAAGAGCCAAAATCATCAGCGTCATTCTTAGCTATGATACTACGACTGCCGTTTCTCCTTCTTCCCTCCCCCCCCCCCTCCCACCACTCCTTTACTGTAAGCCCATTGCTGCTGAAGAGACGGAGGACCACACAAGAAGCGTGCTCCATGTCGTCAGCGTGCTGGGCGCTACGACTCTATAATTACATCAAATGTTTGCTTGCCCTGGGGCGGGTTAACGTGCAGAGCGCTCTTCCCTCTACCTATCTCCTCGGGTTTGGCGAAAATGGAAGATCGCCGCCCGAACGCGTCGTGTCCGCCTCGTCACGTGCTAATGAGTTTCTCTCGCTAAACCCGCTGCCTACTATTACCAGCACGAAATTGCGCTTCTTCCTGCTTTTCTTCCTATCTTAGGTCTTCAGTCTCCTTCTTATTTCGCAAACTCTCTTTAACGAGCTGAGTGGTAAAGGTAAACGCGTCACCCCAGCTGATAAACGTGCGGCATTCACCAGCACCTCTCTCTTACTTTCGCGCCAATTCGTCTCCTAGTAAGCTACGCGCCTCTTTAGTTTTTTTTTGTCTTTTTTACCGTTCGCATGTTAACCGCTATGCGCACGCCTACCAGGTGAAAGCCATTGCGATGAAAGTCACTGCGATCAGAGCCATTGCGTCCAAGGTCATTGCAGTCTAAGTGATTGCGATCAAAGCTACTGCGATCAAAGCTATTGCCATCAAAGTCGTCGTGATCAAATTCGTTGCGATCAAATCTGTTCCGATCAAATGTCGATGAAGGCAGCACCCAATGAAAGGAACGGCGTTTACTAACCTGTGCTATCGTCGAGCTCCGGGCCAGCGCTTAGCACGAATAAAGCTCCAGTTCGGAGCATTTCTTCGAAGGAGCATAGCATTTAATTCGATGACAGGAATGGAACGAGGCAAGAAGTGAGAAAAAAACAGTTAAAAACTAGGGCAGAATGTAAAGACGAATATTCTCCGTTTTTAATTATGTACTCCACTGAGCATTTAAATTAGCCATTGAGGCTCATGCCCGTGAGGAATCAGCGGCACAAAAACAAATTGAAAGTTTCAAAAATTTGTTTTTACAGTGTGTAGCGATATACGGTGGATTAATTCTTCATCGGTAACAATCAGTAACAACTCGTCTCCGGTGGCTTCCACAGACATTTCTACTCAGAAATGAAGCATCATTCGCAACATTTGCAGCGGCTGCTACACGCGATGAACAAGTAGTGGTATGCGCTATATTGCCACCGAGAAACTATAAATACGGCAATTCTCAGCAAAAATCCCGTGCCAGTGGCAATGAAAGCTATAACTACAAGCAGATATAAATACACCAAGCATTTCTGAATCGGTCCCCGAAGCGCACCTGTTCGTCAATGGGAGCTTGCATCGATCAAACGTTTAAGCACTTCCAGTGTTTCCTGAAGTAGCACTTCACCCATTTTAGCATGCATAATCTGGATCAGCGAGAACAAAGAAGCTAAGCGTGATTCGTAGCAAAAGAAAAAAAAACGTTTTTTTCTCTCTCACGGGTTACTGAGCGCCGTGCCTGTCACTGAGTGCAGACTTCATCGACATTTGATCGCAACGCATTTGATCGCAAATACTGGCTTGAATGACTTTGATTGCAATCACTTTGATCGCAATAGCTTTGATCTTCTGTTAGCGGAACGAGATTCTTGCACTCTTTCGAACACTGCACCAGTGCAAACCCAAGTAGCACAGGTCATCGGCCCAATATTCCAACAAGATGGTCCCATCCTGGTCCTTTGTAGGGCCAGCTTTGCCAATGCAGTTCCAATGAATGGCCAATTATTTGTGCTGCTTGGGAAGGTAGGGGACTTTGGATATAAGCTCACGGCTGCAGTCCTGCCAAGTCAACCTCGTTTAAACTAGCGAAATGTTTTGAACCTCGAAGGCTGACTTCCTCCGTTCCTGTTTTAATTCAAGCTCGAACTTCGTTTTGCATTCAGGGTCAAACCACTAAAGGAGCCATTGCTCAAGCCCATCATAGCAAAATTCAAATGCGAGTACATCGCATGGTTAACGGTTAGTGAGTGCGCACCGAGATGGAAGAGCATGATAATAAACCCCGAGTGATGGCGTGTAGGACACTCACCAGGCAAGCAGATCTTGCGGTGGAAGCTCCAGTTCGGGTCCGGCAGCAGGTAGTCGGATCGGTTGGCCACGTCGAACCACGTGAGCGCGCACACCTGGCGCACGTGGTTGACGCTGTAGCCTCGACAGCGGTCGTCATCCAAGCAGCGCAGGTAGCACTCCTCAGCCGTTGACGGCGGGGGCGGCTGCGTCGGCGCCGCCGACGTCAGCGTCCGCTGAGCCGCCTGCAGGTCGGCCACCTTGTATCCCGACAGCCGCTCGTACGAGACGTGTTCACGCAAACACCACGGCTGCGGTGAGGCCGGTTCGGACAGCGCGGATACGACGACCGCCCTCCCAGACGCCGATTCTGACGCTGGCGCCGAGGTAGACACCGACGTCGTCGCAACTGACGTCGGCGCTTCTGACGTTGTGGACGCAGGCGTCGAGGACGACCACGCTTCGTACCTCGTGGTCGTCGTCACCGTTGCCGTGGGCTGTGACGTCGACGCTCTCGCGGTCGTCGGTACGTCTGTGCTTGTGGCGGCCGTGGCGACGCCAGTGGTCGTGAATGGCACGTCTTGACCTGCGCCGCATGGTTTCGCGCGTTAAGTGCGCCGAGAAGTGCGGCTACAATAACGATAAGAAACTTAGTCTGCACGACACGAGGTGCGTTGCGAACTCTAAGGAGAGCGACTTCCGTGCGCTAATTTCTATTTCGTTCATTCGGCACAGAGATGAAGAAATTTGCAAACGAACGTTCCCACAGAACAAGCAGGCTGTGTGATCGTTCGGACGAACCACCACGTTCACAACGTGTGCTGTACAGTAAACAACCACCAGGATACCATTACCATCCCCCATCATCCCGCCTAAGGGAGCACGCGTAGGCACACTGCTCATTCACGTCCGATGAGCGATATTTTGTTGTGGCGTTACTATTAACGCATCTCAAAATCAATTCACCGAATGGTTTTTCTTCAGTCGGGGAATGTCGCACGCCACACCATATAAAACTAAGACAT
Organism: Amblyomma americanum; assembly: GCF_052857255.1. Taxonomy (NCBI): domain Eukaryota; kingdom Metazoa; phylum Arthropoda; class Arachnida; order Ixodida; family Ixodidae; genus Amblyomma; species Amblyomma americanum. The sequence continues at coordinate 28,667,707 of NC_135507.1, read as the reverse complement.
GTTTTGGGAGATTCTTTTTTATTTTGTGTTATTTCATAAAGACATTGACGTTTCGGTGGTACAACCGGCAGAGTTACATTTACAAAGTTCAGTATATCATTGAGTGCCCTTGACGCCTGCACACTCGAGCACGAACACCTCACGACATCATGCCTTTGTATGCAACACACCATGCTCCTGTACAAGTTCTGCAGTATCCTCGACTTTCTTAAAGATGGCATGCATGGTTGTTCAGTTATTTACCGCACCTACAATACAATCCTTTTGTTTAGCATTCAAAGAACGTTTCTCTTTCAAATAATATCTTTAAACGTTTCTGCGTGCAGTCGACCTAAAGTAAAAAAATTTCGAACAACATGACAAAAAGGTAAATAAATGTCCTTAGTGGGAGACAAGTCAAGAAAAAAGCGGCTCTCCCCGTCAGAGGGCCCTGTTCCAGCCAATGGCATGGGCCGATTCTCCTGAATCTGCTTGCGTGAGCGGCGCGAAAATGCAGGGAGTGAACTATCATCTTTCATCTGCCACTCTCCGCATTGTCGGGCTAGCAGCTTCATGGGAACTGGCCGACGCCATTGGCCGGAACGAGGTTCCGCGCTGTCTTACGTAGTCGCACAAATTGACGGCCCTTGTCTAGCTTTGGGCAATATGTGAGGTAATTACAAAGCCGTGTAACAAACCCTTAATACCTTGTTACAACGCTCGCGTATTTATTTATTTGTTGTTCTTTCTTTAGAGAAAGCGAGCATAAAGAGGAAGGACATTGAAAAATAATTCGTTCACAATATTTTGGCAGCATATAGTCAAATGTAGGATAATTTAAAATAAGAGCCACTTGGGATTCAAATGTTTGTCTTTTTATACTTCGTTTCCTTAGGCACTCTTAGCTATCCAAACTAGCACGCTCACTCACCTGTGGTTGCCGTTGTCAGGACATGAAACAGCAGAAAGAGCAGGAAAGGTAACCTCGGCATCTGTAACCTTGTCATCTTTCCTGCAGGAAACAAGAAAAAGAAAAGTTGGCATTGAGTAAGTAGCTCAATGTACACACGGGGAACTAGCACTGCAATGCGAGGAACTCGCTCGCCAAAATTCCTTCCTTTCTAGCCGTTAATACCTGTGGAAAAAGCTCTTTGAATATTTATTGTCTTGTACAGCACGGCAATTCAAAACAGCATTAGGCCCGAAGTACCAGTTAACTTCCGTATGTCCTCAAACTCTAGTTTTCAGCCACTGTGTTGGCTGAAAATTTTCGTTTCTCTAAAGCTACTTACAATCAATCTGTATGCTGGACGCATTCTCGCATCTTTCGCTAAAACTGTGATTCGGTAAGGTCTCAAGGAATCCGGTATGCCAAAAATTTCGTTTCCTGCGCAGTGCAAGCGAATTGAAGTAGTTGTAATCGTCAAACACCACCTTTGCAAAGACAGACGCACATACTGATGCTATAATTAGCAAAGCGCTGCTTATTTTTTTTCACCTGAACTTTCGCGCGACATTTCCACACGTAGCCACAGGGCTCAAAACATTCCCACGCTTTGCTGTGGAATTTTCTATAACTGCGCTGCCATTAGCATCGAGAGCACAAGGGATCATGTTAACCTATACAATGCTTAATCTTATAATCATAGCCATAATATTCCACAGGGCTGTATGGTAGTCACTCTATAACAGAGAATTCACATAACACCTAATTCTATTATGTGTTGACAATGAGACGGCATTAGCAGCTGTTGATAACATTACCGGAGTAATGTCACTCTTGGCCTGGTGAGGTCACTTCCCTTTAGCCAATAGGAATTGTCTGGTGACGACATTTCCTTCCACTCAGAGAGAATGTTCCGGTCTGTGGACGTCACTTGCCTCCAGCCAATGGATGAATTTTTAAACCAACGACGAATTTTGAATCCATTAACACTGGAGCGTTGGCAAAGGCTTAGGTGAAGGAACACGTTGCTTCTGCCAGCGTCTCTTCGCACCTGTTGTTCAAAATGTCCGGTCAGTACGGAGGGCTGTTATTCATTGCTTTCAATTCCGAACTGTAGCGCCAAAGGTCAGAGCCACAATGTTACTTTTGTTAGTCCTATTTGGTGCACAGTGCTTCCTGACAACAATCGATGACGGGAAACGTATGTGCCCCTTCAGGCATCCTGAGCACCAAAAAGGTGACCTTAGCGTTCGCCACCACAGATACCATGATCTTTTTGCCATAAATACGTTTACAACATAAATTTCGCCTTCTATTAGCCCCGCCGCGGTGGCTCAGTGGTTAGGGCGCTCGACTACTGATCCGGAGTTCCCGGGTTCGAACCCGACCGCGGCGGCTGCGTTTTTATGGAGGAAAAACGCTAAGGCGCCTGTGTGCTGTGCGATGTCAGTGCACGTTAAAGATCCCCAGGTGGTCGAAATTATTCCGGAGCCCTCCATTACGGCACCTCTTCTTCTTTTCTTCTTTCACTCCCTCCTTTATCCCTTCCCTTACGGCGCGGTTCAGGTGTCCAAAGATATATATGAGACAGATACTGCGCCATTTCCTTTCCCCAAAAACCAATTATTATTATTATACCACGGTCCCAAAATAATGTTTTCTACAACCAAAGTGAGCATTGCTCAGACAGACAAAGACCGATTAGCTTATCCTCACGCATACGCACAAGGACGACACATGGCAAGGAAAAGAGATGCGCGCTGACTTCCCAGGCTTAAAAGCTGAAAAAAGCAGCCACGCAGTCTAAATTATACACTCCTCTCTGTTAGGCTCTCAGTTTTCCAGATCGCAATATCCGGGCAAATCTGCCCTGCCCCAGCCGAAGCCTACAAGCAAGAAAAGGCGCAGGCACAAACGAAATTAGGAGACAACGGGGAAGCCAACTTGTGAGATCGCGGACACTACGCCAAGCCGAGTGGAGGATTCTCGAAAGCCCGAGCGTAGCGCGCATTCCACGCCGTGCTGCTGTTTGTAAATGAAAGCGGGAGAAAAGAAAAAAAAATGGCTTAGTTCGGCGCTTTCGGAGCGAGTGCCTACTCCGCGATTCAGTTCCCAAGTGGCCCACGGGTGAGAGTGGGTCACGGAAGCGCGTGAGCAAGTGTTCGCCACTCGCGAACATTTCCCCTCCGATGCGGCGGCGGAGTTTCCTCTCGAAGAGCACGGCCCCTGGAGGGGACGGCAGCTGAATGCGAGGCAGCCAAGCCGAAGGCGCAATTATGCCAGGAGCAGCGAGAGCTTTAAAAGTACCGAATGCGCGCTCTCTCTGACATGCTTGTCTCTTTTTTTATAGCGTTTTATTTTGCAGTCTGTATGGCACAGTGCGTCGCGTCAAGCAAATTCTCCAGCCTCTTCTGAGCTCTAGATGTTGATGACGAATCACGGAAAGCAAAATGCCCAACCTTCTATTTGAACCCTTATAAAAATGGTCTATATGCAGTCTATAGACTTCTTATAGACTCTATTTCCTTCCTATAGATATTTCTTTTTGCCTATTCATAGTCTATAGACTGTCTATAGACAAAGGTCTACTAAAAGTGCATGGCCATAAATTTATAGATTGTCTATAGACTGTCCATAGGATTTGTATTGAAAATAGACTGTTCTCTAGGGTTTGCCTATTGAGACTCTATAGATTTTATAGACAGAAGTGTATAGACAGTCTATTATAAAGAAGTCTTTGTAAGGGAAGGAGTCGCTCGAATACGTCAAATCCACTTCAAGATTTGGTTATGTTTATCTATACAAAATTGTGACTTGTGAGCAAGCGCAATTCTATTCTGTCGCGAGAACACTGAACGTTACGTGAATTTATAGTTAAAGTGTTAGATACATTTGATGAAACAGATGCACCTGAAATAGTTGCCCGTGAAATAGCTGCAGTACGGTTCAGATGCTGAAATATTTTACCGTCATTTCGCGTTCTAAGTGCAGTCATAGGACAGGATTCGAAACACAAAAGAAAACATGAGTATATGTTGCGGAAACCCACAATATCCTACGCACAGAAGATTACGATATGCTGCACAAACATACGCCCACATTGACCGATGAGAAGTGAGCTTTCTACGGGCCGCTCGTCGAAGCAGATTGCATCGGGCCTTTTGTTTATATATGCGCCGGCTCCCACAGAGTAACAAGAGCAAATAAACAAAAAAGACTTCCTGAATAAGTGATTGCCGTCACGAATTGAGTTTTCAGCGATGCGCACCGAAAACCACGAGGGAAATAGCCGCCGCTCAGTCAATCCACAGAGGAACACTGGCACGACCACGGTGATGTGAGCGACCGAATCTCATGCGGGTCAGGCCACTTGTTTGCACAGAGACCGGCTGCGGCACGCGAGTAAACAAACAGCACGTAGCCTCAGGTAGGGGGCACACGCCCGGATTCAATCTTCGAGGGGAGCTGGCAGTGTCTTAATTCGCATCAGCGGCGAATTACGCAACAACGGACCGAGAGATTGGTAACCTTGTAACGAGCACTGCGCTACCGATGGAGGCCGGTATTGTTTACACAGATTCAAATCATGAGCTGTTGGGTTCGGTTAAGAACACACAGGTATGAACAAGCCTAGAAAGGGAAGAAAATGCGTATAAGATTACCTTCCACGCTCGCTATTTCGACACACACGCGTTTCCTGTGATTTCTAAAGGGAGATGTGCTATTCTAACAATGTATATTTAGAACGCCTTCACTTAACTTTCTTCTATTAAAGCAGTATTATGTAGCATGGTACCAGCTCAAGAAACAAGGACGAAGGGAGAAGACAGACAACACGAACGCCGGTTCGTGTTGTCTGTCTTCTCCCTGCGTCCTTGTTTCTTGCGCTGGTACCATGTTCCATAATAATGCAAACCAACTAGCTCAGCTGTCTACCCTTATTAAAGAGGATACACTAGATGAAAACTGGCTGCACTTATTTCCGATAATTCCTGGTAATATTCATAAAGGTAATAAGCTTCCGCTATATTTTATCTTGGTTTCAATAAACAACAGTAATGACGAAGAGCCTTTCAACTTTTCAGCTCACAGAAGTCAAGGACAAGTTAAGCTATAACGAACGCTTCTCCGCGTGTCCATACAAAGAGTCGGCGATTTTAGAAAAAAATTACAAATTTGCTTCGATTATTTGACACTCGGCAAACGTATTACGAATCAAGCGAGGGCATACATTACTCCTTGGTCAGCCTAGCGAAAATCCACCATAGAGCTTTCCTTTTCATCAAGACGAAACGCAAGCGTCGCAAAGGTTAAAGCTACTTTCCATCATGCAGTATCGTCTCGTTAAGCTTCTGTCAACGAAAGCACCGGATTCATATCACGCAAGAATCAAACACCAGAGATCATCCTCCAACAGGTACTCAAGCGTAGAACAGTGCGGCGCAATATTGAAAGCCACGAAAAAAAAAAGAAGATTGTCCGAATAATCAGAAATCCGCGCTGTCGTCTCAACCTGGTTAATCTTCCCGTGCTCCGCCTTGCTATTTGCACACCAGGTTCACGACCGGCGGGAGCAAAGACAACAAGAGGAGATTGAGGCTTCGTCGACTTCGTCGGCATGTGCAAGCACACACACACACACTGGCACACGCATGCACACACACGAACGCGCAGACACTTGCACACGCCCTTCTATGTCTACAGTAATACCACGCCGCGGGTGTGTTCAGGAGTGTCTATTTGCAGCCGCACCAGTCGCTGACTCGTTCGTTGCACCCGAAGAGGGGTGCGGCCTCTTCCAACGAGAGGTCCACGCCCGGACTGGAGAGACAGAACTTGTTTGATCCGCGCACGCGAGCGCACACTTGAGGTTTATCCCTTTCTCGTGTTTATTTCCTGCGCCCTCTCCCCCTCCCCCCTAAGAGCACTCTCCCTTTAATACGCCCTCTTACGCGGCGAGTTTGCCTTTCCGATTTAGAAGTGAAAGGATAATCCTCTCTTGATCCTGAACGACGGCTATACGACAGAGAGGCTGTTATATATATACAAGAGAGGCATTCGAGTGATCGTGCATGCCACACGACGTTAGTCGGCTCATGAAGGCTTTGCCTCCCGGAAATGAGATCGCTCTTCTAAAACAACTAGTTGCAAAAGTGAAAAAATGTAAACAGTTCCCGCGTGTAGATTATAAAACAACTGCAATTCTCCCTATCGTGTCTTACAGCTAGAGAGGGGGCAGCTTTTGAAAGTGCGGTTCAACGTACATTACGTTCATTGGCTGACGGTTTGACGTCGAGTTAGCAATAAACCGACCGGCTATATTTTTACCTTCAAATATATAAGGTAAGCAAACGCGTCCTCCCTTATAATCGGTATTCAGAGCTCCACCAAGCAGTTAGGACTTCGCGCTCAAATATCCAAACTCACTTCCTGATGTGGTCTGCCCAGAAAGCGCGTATATGAAACTTAAAAATGTGACCCTCAAGCAGTGCAGATCACGAGGATAACTGGCGACATTTAAAAGAAACAAACAGCGCAAAATGAAAGAACCTGGAAGTAACGCATGCGCGGTTGTATTGGTTTTTGCGTCCTAGAGTCAAACGTTTTGCGTTATAATTGGTTTTGGGGAAAGGAAATGGCGCAGTATCTGTATCATATATCTTTGGACACCTGAACAGTGCCTCAAGGGAAGGAACAAAGGAGGGAGTGAAAGAAGAAAGGAAGAAAGAGGTGCCGTAGTGGAGGGCTCCGGAATAATTTCGACCACCTGGGAATCTTTAACGTGCACTGACATCGCACAGCACACGGGCGCCTTAGCGTTTTGCATCCGTAAAAACGCAGCCGCCGCGGTCGGGTTCGAACCCGGGAGCTCCGGATCAGTAGCCGAGAGCCCTAACCACTGAGACACCGCGGCGGGTTTGTGCTTTCCGTGAGACGCGACTTAACGCCACTGATCACCGCACCGGCAACAACACGCATGCTTTAAATTTCACATTCTTCTTCCAGCGTGAAAACGACCACTCAGTTACCTCAAACGCGATCGAACCGAGTTGCGATGTTGAATGGAGTGAAGTTATTGTTAGGAACAGCCAGTGCCATCTCCTATAAGCAAACCTGCGCCGCCTTGAGCCTGGAGTTTACTTCGAGCCGAACGAAGCGTTACTTTCGACGCACCGTCATCGCGACAACGTTGCATGCTGCATGACCTCGAGGTGGGAAATCGCTGCGCTCAGTATCAAGCGGAAACAGGAGTCGTCAGTGAGCTACTAGCTCTGCGCGTTTCTACGGTTACCTTCCGTGCCCGGCGATAACTTCACCTGTGTGGCTTCCTCCTCGGCGCGTAAGCTGATATGCTGCAGGGTCTTGTGCGCTCTTCTAGTGAAAAGAAGAATAATAACAATGTTCAAAAATCTCACGGTGTCACATTTGCCTTTGTTGCTACTTTCCCCCAATACGACTCTATTTGCAGGAAAGCGACATTTACAAGAAATAACCAAAAAGTAGTTTTGCGTGATGCCCCGCCGCGGTGGCTCAGTGGTTAGGACGCTCGACTACTGATCCGGAGTTCCCGGGTTCGAACCCGACCGCGGCGGCTGCGTTTTTATGGAGGAAAAACGCTAAGGCGCCCGTGTGCTGTGCGATGTCAGTGCACGTTAAAGATCCCCAGGTGGTCGAAATTATTCCGAAGCCCTCCACTACGGCACCTCTTTCTTCCTTTCTTATTTCACTCCCTCCTTTATCCATTCCTTACGGCGCGGTTCAGGTGTCCAACGATATATGAGACAGATACTGCGCCATTTACTTTCCCCAAAAGCCAATTATTATTATTATAGTTATTATAAGGTGTGTGACCCGCGGTGGCTCAGTGGTTAGAGCGCTCTGCTACTGATCCGGTGTTCCCGGGTTCGAACCCGACCGCGGCGGTTGCGTTTCTTTCGAGGCGAAACGCTAAGGCGCCCGTATGCTATGGGATGTCAGTACACGTTAAAGATCCCCAGGTGGTCGAAATTATTCCGGAGCCCTCCACTACGGCACCTCTTTCTTCCTTTCTTATTTCACTCCCTCCTTTATCCATTCCTTACGGCGCGGTTCAGGGGTCCAACGATATATGAGACAGATACTGCGCCATTTACGTTCCCCAAAAGCCAATTATTATTATTATTATAGTTATTATAAGGTGTGTGACCCGCGGTGGCTCAATGGTTAAAGCTCTCTGCTACTGATCCGGTGTTCTCGGGTTCGAACCCGACCGCGGCAGTTGCGTTTCTTTCGAGGTGAAACGCTAAGGCGCCCGTATGCTGTGGGATGTCAGTGCACGTTAAAGATCCCCAGGTGGTCGAAATTATTCCGAAGCCCTCCACTACGGCACCTCTTTCTTCTTTTCTTCTTTCACTCCCTCCTTTACCCCTTCCCTTACTACGCGGTTCAGGTATTCGCCGATATATGAGACAGATACTGCGCCATTTCCTTTCCCCAAAAACCAATTACAATTATAAGGTGTGCATATCCTCTCCAAGTAATGCACACCGAGTTCAAAGGTAGTTGTTCTTGCCAGTAATGTCAGTAATGCCTGATAGTACCTCTCCTCAGAAGCATGATCCTGCGGCCTGCGTCAGCATGAGCTGATGAGTGTCACAAGGTTAGTGCACATTAAGATTTCAAGTGTTTTTTGACAAAAATGAACATATTTATAAATTATCTTAGACAGCTTGCGATGCAGTGAATTAAACGTTGACCAAGTACGCCGTCGACATGAATCCCAGTCACCAACCCCGCCTAGCCTACAAACTTCGCCAGAGACTAATCTGTCCATTCCTCCTGAACAACCGCCACTTTCTTCAGCCACAGGTTCCGAAGTGCTGCACCCTCAAGAGGTAGTTATCGCCAGCCCCCACGACAGTCGGCTGACAACACTGCCAGAGTCTTCACCTGCAAAAGTGGCAACCCAGGGACAAGTACTACGGCGATCTACCAGGCAACGCAAGCCAGTGCAGCGGTTTCATTTCTGAGAGAAGTGTTGCGAACAGCACATCTTTCAGGTCGACCCCCCGCCCCACAAACACACACTTTTAACCTCTTTTGTTTCTGTCGAAGTCTCTAGCGATAGCTGTTTCTGCTCTATTTTCCCTCTGGACCCCCCCCCCCCCTCATTCCCCGCCAGCTGTGTCTTAATTAGGCGCAGTAGGAGGTACAAGCTGAAGGTGGTGCAGGGCTACGCGCCTGCATCCAGCCATGATGACCAGATCGCTGGAAGTCTACGAAGACGAGGAATCGGCAATTAACAAATTGAAATCACAATATACCATACTGATGGGCGACTTCAATGCGAAGGTGGGCAAGAAGCAGGCAGGCGACCAGACGATAGGCGACAATGGGATAGGTTCTAGGAATAGCAGGCGAGAGTTATTAGTAGAGTTCACAGATAGAAATAATTTACGGATCATGAACAGCTTCTTCTGCAAAAGAGAAAACAGGAAGTGGACTTAGAACACCTTAAATGGTGAGACTAAAAATGAAATTGACTTCATACTATGCGTTCACCCTATCATTGTGCAGGATGTGGAGGTCGTCGGAAAGGTGCGTTGTATCGACCACAGAGTGGTAAGGTCTCGAATTAGCCTTGATTTTAAGAAAGAACTGAAGAAACTAGTAAAGTTATAAGCAGTCAACGACGAAATATATCCCTTAATGCGCTGTCACGCATGCGCCAAATTCGCCCCCCCCCCCCCCCGCCCCCACATCATTTTCTTCCATGTAAGCCAGCTATAGCATCCCGTTGTACCTTTCGCCCCCATTCACGGCTCTTCAGAAACGCCGTGAAAGAAATTTATTCGGCGTGAAAAGACAATAACAATCCGTTCGTAAGGACTGCTTGTCTCGCAAGAATCGAATCGTAGTGGCTTACACCTAACGTACTGTTTTCGCGAAGTTCGGCGGATTAAAAAACAAGATAAACATCCCAACGCGAGACGACGTCTCAGCGGTTTCAAGCACCCTAAAGAAAGGCCACGAACTGACAAAATCGTAAGCGCGCCTGATAAGTATTTCCACAACTGCGCCCTGCCCCAAAAAAGCGCACCTTAAAGAATTTCGCGCGATTATAATTAACGCTTCGGTTCAAACACGTTCCTCTTCACTGCTTATAAAATCCCACGTGGGCTACGCGCGTCCATTACTTCGGCCTTTAATCATCAAAAGTTTAAAATAAGCAAGCAATATTGTACGTAACAACCATTTTTCAAGAGCAATGTTCAATCCCATCAAAATAAGACAAGCATACACGAGTACACGCCGAGAAAGGTGTAAAGGTGCAATAAAAAGAAAGTGATATGGACGAGACTACGCAGAGGCCGAGTGAAAGCCCTGCCTGAGAAAGGAAGCGATCATTTTTTTTTCCCCCGTTAAACAACCTACAAAAAGGCGTCAAAGAGCAGAAGAATAATAAAAGCGCACAGCGATACATCTTGACAGGCGCGAAGGTCCGGGCGCCCGGCGAACACGCGGAGCGCAAATTACCGGACAGTATGGCGTCGCTCAAAGCGGCCGGCACACAATGGCTCCGGTTCTTCTTTTCTATCTTCCTTCCCTTGCAGCGCATAATTAGCGCCTGAACGTCGGCGCCCCTTACATCACCACGCCCACCTTCTCACGCCAAGTCGGCGCTGACGCTCTTTGTGTTGTTGCTGGGCCTTACCTTTCTTTGCCGCTAAGTGTCGGTGAAAAAGAGCAAGACGCAAAGGCGCTCCAAGGCGATAAGGTGGGACGCACGCGAAAGCGGCGAGATAAAGCTAGCAACGGGGGCCGGGCGAAGCAAGCGACGACTGCGTCTCACTGAGAAACCGTGCAGCGCGGCGAAAGCTGAGGATGGCGCGATGGAACCGGAAGCTTGTGTGTTCGCTAGGCCTGCCCAAGAGTGGTTCCAGATTGTTCGGGTTAGCGTCTTCGTTTGAAGATCCGCCTCGCATGCGGGAAGGTCCGGGGATCGACACCCACTGCCGGCGGGTACCCATCGGTTTATCGCTCGGTACAAGCTTTCTCCTTGTCCGGTGCTCACCATCTCTGACAAGTACGATTCCAAAATGCCTCCTTCGCCCTCAACTCGTGCGCGCCAAAACATGTAAGATTTGGCGCGCTTTGCCCGATGTTCCCTTTCGCCATAACAATCAAATTAACATAACTGTCATGGTTTAAGCAATTTCATAGTTAATTGTGATTGGCCAGAGAATACCCCCCTCCTGCTCTATGGTTTAACTGTACCAGATATAAAACTGCGAATCCATATCTAAGCATAGCCTGTGGCTAGTTTATGAAGGGTTGCAGACGCCGGCGCCACCTACAAGTGTGGACAATTAGTAACGATTTCTGCTCTGCAACTCTGCTTTCTCCGCCGTATCGGGGTTTTGAACAGCCCTTATCAGTGTATCTCGATTCAGTAGGTGGCGCAACAATCAGCTAACCAACCCACCAGTTTCCAACCAACGAGCATTACATGGTTCCCGCGGGGAGTCGCGATAGTCCAGTGTACGAGAGCCGAGGAAGCTCCCCAAAGTGCGAACAGCCATTGAGATCTCGGTTCCCGATTCGCTGGCGCCCAAACGCATAGCTTCCGCTTCACTGCCAACAAATTGAGAAACACAATGTGTAGCTTCCAGAACGGTGCACCCTTTTGCTTGGATAGAGTACGGACAGCCGACGAGAGACAACGAACACAAGAGAGGTTGGTTCGCGAGGCCCTAATTAGATAAGCCCCTTCGTGACCGGAGCACATTTCCCGAGGATGCCGGGCGATTCTGCCGCTCGCACCGCTCCGGCGGAGAAGACTCGCGAGCTGGTAAGTGGCTGATTTAGGCGCGAACGGCTCAGAAACGAATGGCTCGACATTTTCGGCGCGGAAGGAATGTCTGAATGAGGCAGAGATAAAATACGCACTGTAAGCGTAGTATAACTGCTGTTTAGATACAGCTTCTCCGTTTCTAGAGCGAACGCTCTGCTCCTTGGGGTGCAACTTCCGGTTTCGATATGGGCGAGACAATGACCTTCAGTGTCTCACAAGGTCAAACCGAACTTCACTGCGTGGTCGTATGGCCCAAGCTATAACAGTAAGACCACGTCATCATATGACTACGGCCAATGAGTACCTGGCTCTGACCTTGACCCTTGACCTTGGCATTTGATTTGAGACAGTGGGCACTCCATCGACAATGACCTTCAATGCCTCACAAGGTAAAACCGAACTTCGCTGCGTGGTGGTATTGAGATGAGCTGCTGTAGTTGGCCACGTGATCATATGACTATGACCATTGGGCACCTGGCTTTGACCTTGACCCTTGACCTTGGCATTTTATTTGATAACGGGCACCACATCGACGATGACCTTCAACGCCGCACAAGGCCAAACCGAACTTAACTGCGCCGTGGTACGGCCCAAGGTACGGTAGTATGACCATTGGGTACCTGAATTTGACCTTGGCATTTCATTTGAGACAGTGGAGACCATACTTACCAGAACTTTCGCTCGTGTAACCAAGTTAAAGCTGCGTTGAACCCCAGCAATTTTTTTCGGCTTGCAGATTATACGCACAGCTGGAACCGATAGAAAGGTTGGTCTTGGTCGCGCTCTTCTTCCAAGCGAGAACATCACGACCATGTGTGCGCGGTGGGAAATTAGTAATTGGGGTTCTATATATTGAAAGAGGAAACACATTCGGCGAGATCATTCCACGGCTGCATGACTACATTAGAACAAAAACACACGCTCGTTGTATTCTCGTCGCGAATTATCAAGGCGAAACGCAAGAATGTTTCGATGTTTTCTCAGAAGCGTAGTGTAATGCAGATAGGAAAATAAATAGTTCGGAGCAAGGCGATCCTGCACGTGGGAAGGCTGAGGGAACCTAAAACCCATTTCAATGCGAGTTGTACTTGCGTGGCAGCCGCTCTACAAACACGAGCTGACGTCACATCAGGACCCGTATTCTAAGAAAGACATTGGGCTCCACCAGGCCAGACATTATTTATGGTTCAATGAAAGGATGGTCCAAAATTTCATGAGGACACCTAATGCTGTTATGCGTTGGCAATGAGAGAGCAATAGCAGCTGTTGTTGCTTTTACCGGAAGTCACTTGACTTCCTTGCAGTCAATGAAAACGCGACGTCACTTGACGACGTCACTTCCCGTCAGCCAATGCGAATGCTCCGGTCTGGTGACGTCCATTCCCTGCAGCCAATGGGAGAATTTTACGACCGACGACACTTTTTGGCCCCATGTGGATTCTAACGCTACCGCGTTAGTAACTTGCACGTCACGTTTCTTTTTGCGAACAAAGCAAGTCAATAAATTATAATTTTGTCACATTAGGCCCGTCGTAAATGGCACAGCGCAGAAAGCCGTCCACGGTCACCTTAACAACGACTACCAGGACGATTTCAACGAAGCACCCTTCACTGTCCAGCAGTTTTTAGGCGCTTCACACGTGGAAGAAAGATGTGCCTGCCATTCAGACCTGCTGGCGTCTACTCGCCGGTAAAGCATTAGATAGAAATTTCCGAAGACAGCCTTTGCTGGCTGGTCCTCCATCTTCTTCAAGTTGATCTCCAAGCACGAGCGCCAGCTTGTAACGGCCGGGACCGGAGGTAAAGGCTACTGCATCAATTAATGGCCCTAGCTTGCCACTAACACCATCTTACATGACAGCTGAAAGCTCACACGTGAAAAACTGTGACCTATTAGTAGAGTGCATCTTTATTAGTAACCTATTAGTAGAGTGACCATCATGCATCATTCAAAAATGGTATTTTTAAATAAAAACCATATTTCTAAAAGTCCTGCTCATAAAAGCTGTATTTTCCTACCTCCTTCGCGTAAGATGAAAACAACTGCACTGCTCTTTCATCAAGGCAATAATTAAACTCATTATTTTTTTATTATATTTTACCTTGGCTGTACAGGCCTTGTGCAACGTGGCGAGTTAACTGAACAAGCAAACAACAACAACAACAAAAGCACCAAAATCCGGCGACCTAGCCCTAAAGGAAAACATAACATATGCGACCATGTAGCTCGCGTCGCTGTTTCCTGGCCGTCAGGGGCCACCTCTGCCCACGGGACGTGACGTCATTCATCACCGAGGCGCTTGGCGCCGCAAGCATCGCGGTGACCATCAGTGCAGCGGATCCGCGGCCGTCCGCGCCACGCCTCAGAGAATGCGTGCAACGCTGGTGAATCTGCAAGCGGGAAAGCTTGTTGCCCCATAGGCAGCACAATACTGTCCACCATCTGGGAACTTGGCTTCGAGCGATGGCATAGCCAGACCTTTCCAGCAGATGGCGGGAGGTGCACAGGCAGTTTACGTAGAGGAATTTGGGGAATGTTTAAAGGCAAGAATAATCGAAGGCGTATGAAGCCGTTCACTGAAATGTACAGCTCTACAGTGAGATATAAATCGGTTTTATGAAAGGGGAAAAAAATTTAAATCCCATAGCCAGATGTCTTATGTAGACGAAAATTAATCCACCGAAAATTACTCCAACAAACAGGGTAACACACAAGCCGATAGAAGCTTAACGTCCGAAAATTAAAGTCTGTTCACTGAATGCGAAAATTTCGAAATTCAGGTTTCAAACGCTTGTTCGTGTCACTTCTTACGTATTGTCTCTGTTGGCGTTTGTTTTCTTAGTTTCAAGTTCACAGTTTTCATTTCCTCAAACTTAACACAAGTAAGTCTTAAGTAGGGAAGCGCCTGAATTTGGAGCTTTTAATAAAAAAGCGGTACAGTTCACACCAGCCGACGAAGTACTAAAAGGTGCGTGTCGAAGTCTGGTGGCTGCGGTTGTCGAAGCGCAGTCGGAGGGCCTCGTGCGTAAAATAATCAACACGAAAGAAATATGTGCACAGAAGCCACTATACAGCGATAACCAATGGCAAAACTGAAGCAATGATCCGTAGCGAACCGTCGCATCAAGACTTCACTTTATTCGACGCTTAGTAGGATAGTAATAGCAGCCGGGCACACACCACAATATCGACAAATGGCAAAGGTTAATCCGGTGTCGTTCTTCTTGCGGTGTGTTTCTGTCTACTCCAGCTGCTAAGCGTTTAATTCGCTGAAGTCGTGAAGTACAAACTAGACATCTTTGTTGCGCTGCCAGCTGAAAAGTCAAAATCGCGAAAAACGCTTTTTGCACTCGAATAGGCAACCCGCCGCGGTGGCTCAGCGGTTAGGGCGCTCGGCTACTGATCCGGAGTTCCCGGTCTCGAACCCGACCACGCCGGCTGCGTTTTTATGGAGGAAAAACGCTAAGGCGCCAGTGTGCTGTGCGATGTCAGTGCATGTTAAAGATTCCCCGGATGGTCGAAATTATTCCGGAGCCCTCCACTACGGCACCTCTTTCATCATGTCTTCTTTCACTCCCTGCTTTATCCCTTCCTTTACGGCGCGGTTCAGGTGTCCAACGATGATGAGATATACCGCGTCATTTCCTTTACCCCAAAACCAATTATTATTATTATTAATAGGCAGTGCTTCTTGTCTCTATTAAGTATTAGTTGAACTTTATTGCAACGCTCACTAGTTAACTGCATTCGCTCGATTGCCCGACTATAGGTGGAAGGTCGTGACCGGATGAGGCTCTAGAAGAGCCTCACCTGAAACCCAGCTTACTCCTCGTACACGTTTTTTATCCTAGAAATGTGCAACACCTTCCACATCGACGACCGTTACCGCCTGGGAGCTGCAACCAGTAACACACAGTCGTGTTACGAGCGCCGTGCAGAGAAGCCCCTCCACCCTAGAGCGCATTACACTGCACCCAACACGGAAGCGAGAGCGCACTGTGGTCACGACGAAGCTCGAGCTGCCCAAATCAGCTTTCCGCCCTCGAGTTCTCGCAAGATCTCGCCAAGAAGCGAGAATCAGGGAGGAAGAAACAAAAATAAAGAAAGAAAGCACATCCGTCGTCTCGCAAGAGTGGACGAGTTAGATGGATGGCGCGCACGGCGTTCGGAGATATGCGGCTCGCGCGACTTGATGCGGTCAGATTATTTTTCCTCTTCGTACCAGGAGGGGGAGGGGGGGTGCTTGCCGCTGCTGCTGCGTTCCTCATTTTGCGGCCTGCGGAGTTCGCCGAAACTTTTTTTTTTCCGGTCCCTCGAGCCCGCGAGCTTTGACAGCAGTGCGACCTCGCTTGCGATGCTGCTTCCCCAAGCGGCAGAGATCGGCAGGTGATAACTTGTCTAGGGGGAACGGCTTCATCCGTCGGTCAGAACGAGGCTCTCTTTTGCTAAGTCGTCTCGAGACTTCCGTCATGAGGCGTTTAGGGGGAAATGAATTGCGTTGCCGGCTTGTTATAGCCTGTGTAACAGAGACGAATGTCCTCTGTTTCAAAACACTGTTTCTTGTTTGAAGCGCTCATATCTGCACGTACCCTTGCGATTGGATACATTTCCACTCCAGCATTATAGCGATTAATTTTACCACTTATTTTTTTTTCTTCAAAGGGTGATTCATCTCATTACATCGTTTACACTCCAGCTCATCTCCCTGCATGGGCTAGTGTGAGTGTGCGGATGGCAAAATGCTTGTCTAGAAGGCCCGAACTACGTGATCCGGGCCGCTTCAGGCTACGCGGGCGACGTCTAGCGATAACGCCTTGTCCGAGCCAGCCTATGAGTGAGCATGAGCGGCCGAACTGATAGCATTGCCCGTCTTTTCGCGGCTCACTGACTGCCGAGGCTTTGATACCTGCTTCGGTCGTCAGAAGTGCTGTCATGACAATGACACGATTGAATGTTGCTCCCCAGAGCTTCAACACATGAGAAAAGATAAGCAGAAGCCAAGCAATAGTACGCCCGTAACAACTTAGTTTTCATTTCGCAGCCGGCACCGCAAACAGCGCTTGACGGGGAAAGGAGGCTGCAAAGCCACGTGACCCAGCCAGCTTGCGGCTAGCAAGCCGCTAAAAGACAGGCAATGCTATCAGTTAGGCCGCTCGTACTCACTAACGGCCCGTCTAGAATCAGGCGTTATATCTAGATGTCGGGCGCGTAGCCAGGAGCGCCTCGGAGCATCCCGGTAGTGCTTCCTAGACAAGCGTTTTGCTCTTTGTATTTGAGGTCTGTAACACAACCTATTTAATACGCATGCTAAGAAATAAAAATTTACATTACCCTTGCGGTCTCAAGTGGACGCATGCATTTTATATATTTCTCCGTATTATACATCTCGCAACAGCAGAGCATTCTTGTGGGATTTGCAAGTATATTGTTTTTTTCGTCTCGCTTTGCTATAGGGAACTTGCGCTGAAGTTCGCGGTGCCGATTGCAGCGCCATAACACACTGCGTAGCGAGAAGAGCAAGCAGTTTTGGGTAGTACCCTTAGTACTTTTCCGCGCCACCTTGAGGCGCTTATTGGAGTGAGCCTCCGCGCTCTGTCGTAGCCGCACGCGCTGTGCGTCAGCTATCCGGGCTACGCCGAGAAAAGCTAGGCAATAAATGCTGTCAGCCAAACGCGGGTATCTAATCGCGCAGAATGTGTTCTCGCGTTTGCAGCGGCCCAAGCGGCTGACAAAAGCAGTTTTGAGTCACCGAATGGAACAATTGCAGTGCCACCTTGGCAGCGCAGGTTCCCCATATACTGAAACGAGAGCACGCATGAAGACCTGAGAAAAAGAGAGAACGAAATAGGAATGAAAGATTGCCGAGGGAAGGGTAGTGTTGTATATGGCGCCCGAAACGTCGTCGTCATTATCATCATCATCTTCTTTATCTCCGCTATCGCCAGCAAACCCTATCGCGTAGCGTACGCGGGAAACATAACCATTCCCGCTGCTGAAGAAGCGTCACGTACACAAAAAGCAGCGGCACAGTTACAATCCAGCCCACGTGATTAAACACCAGTAATCAAGGAGTAGTTAGTGGTTTCGCGAACGCCCTGCTCACGCACTCTACGCACCGGAAAAAAAAAACTGCCTGCATCAAACTCGTCTCCAGCTTCGTGACCAACTTATACCCCCAACCTGTGATCTATGCCGGCACACAGCTGATACGCTGTTCACGGTTGCTGGGACGATCGGGCGATGTCGGCGCCTCCTCCTCCTCTCCATGCCTATCTCATCACACTCATCATCTTTCTCTTCCTCATCTTCATTCAGAACAGGAGCGCCGTCCTCGCGTGCCAAGGAACATATCCGCGCGCGTGACGAAGGAGACTACCAGCGTTCCCAGCGTTGCTATCTCACTGTATCATCTATGCACCAGCCACGGGCGGGTTCGGGTGATGAGTCCGCTGATGATCGGTCATTCCAGCCGAAGATTATTAAGAGGCGGTAGAGCCTGTTCCAGCGCTTCGTGAGCGCTCGCCGCCCCAGCGACGCCGGAGACGAAAGAGCGAAAGCGGGAGGGGGGGGGGGGGGGGGGGGGCGTGCGCGCACGATCATCGCAGCGTTCGTGCGTCAGCAGACACGGAGGCCCGATTGCGAGCGCACAAATTGAAAGCTCTCTCCGCCTCGCCCGCGTCTCTGCCGACGAGATGGGATGCACGCTGCGTAGTCGGGAACAAGTGTGGGAAAAAGAAGTCGGAGGAAAGAATTGTGAGTGAGGTATACAGCGAGAAATGAGCACCGCGATCAGCCACCAGAGGGCAATTGAATTCCTGGGTTTCTTTCTCTTTTCAACTTTTTTGCTTTCGAGTTAAAAGCGCCGGCCGGATCCTATGGCGGAAGACAGGGTGTAGGCATACATTGCTGAAAAATAAAAACAAAAAAGAAAAGTTCCGCTCGTAGCGGTGAAAATGGGGCGTCTGTTTCAAGACTCCAGGATGCAATTATGAGAGAAAAATCTCCTCCCTGTGTCAAGATTTTATGGAGGAAAAACGCTAAGGCGCCCGTGTGCTGTGCGATGTCAGTGCACATTAAACATCCCCAGGTGGTCAAAATTATTCCGTAGCCCTTCACTACGGCACCTCTTTCTCCCTTTCTTATTTCAATCCCTCCTTTACCTTTCCCTTACGGCGCGGTTCAGGTGTCCAACGATATATGAGACAGATACTGCGCCATTTCTTTTCCCAAAAAAAAAACAATTATTATCATTATTTCATTTAACTAAAGCTTAACTTAGCTCCTCGCTTCACACACCCTGAACAACATATAGAGATACTTTAATCTTGTAGCCAACAGGAAATCCTCTAGAATAAAACGATATTATTTCTTTGCCCCTATTCCATTACTTAAAGTCCTCGAGATAATCTAACGATTTCGACAATCGACGGAATCGCCAAATTATTTCGACGATTGTAAAGCCTTGAATAAAAAGAAGGGAATCTAATCGTTTTATTATACCGGATATTCTTTTGGTTACAAGAAAGCTGGCATAACGATGCCTAAACAAACGATCACACACAAGAAAAAATGCCTCAACAGCAGAAAAAAGAAACAGAGGACAGTTACAGATTTGTGGTGTTACTCTGTCCGAAGAGAGCACTTGGAAGCACCGCAAACAGCGCCCCATGTTGAAAATCTTCACGTCAGACGCCTGACGATAAGTTCACAAGCTCAGCCCTGCACAAGCGCTTCTCCTGCCACCTGAACGTACTGCATCCAACTAACGCTCCAAAGAGTTTTCGCGAGAACTGATGATGGGGGGGGGGGGGGGGGGGGGGTCGTTACTGAAGACGAGGACGAACGAAGCGCCATGAGCGCAAGTTTGTCGAGCATCGCAAACTAGCAAACGTGGATCGCTCATGAAGCTTCTGCCCGCTACACTTTTCTTGCATGCCTCGGCAAAAAAAAAAAAAACGGTAAGTACCAGGACCCTAACAAAGTCAAGGCTAATTTGCTCCTCCGCAGGAGATAAAAGTGGCGGCTTGGACAGCCCCCCTCACCCCTCTTCAGATCAGGCAACGTACACAACATAAATACGTCGATGAAGCTGCTTATATACGAGCTCGCGTTATCCTGTTCGTTATGAGATAGCGGCAGCAGGTCAAACCCAATTACGTGATCGATCACAAGGGCCCCAGCCATATCGAGCCGACGTTTACGCAGACTCCACTCTGCACGGAGAGGAGGGGATGGGGGGGGGGGGGGGGGGGGGGCGTCGGCACGAAATCCTTTCGTCCCGGCAGAACTCTCCTTCGCTGAGACGTACAGTTTCCCCCATGATCTATAGGCCCTGTATACGCAAGCACGAAGACTTGTAAAGCAGCATTTTTCTCGTGGCGTTGTTGACACAGACGGCAAACTGCTTTCCAGAAAGACGAGGGATCAACTTTCTCGCCCCGTCTTACGGTGCACTCGCAGAAACGCGTAAGGGTTTCGCTGATTGAAAAATCTTTCTGTATGCAAGATCTTCCCGCGCACGAGTCAGCAGAGCTCCAACGAGATTCAAATATGCTTACCATGGTTTCATGCAAGCGTGAAGAAAGCCCCGCAAAAATAACTACCGCTGCCGGAAACTTTACGAGATGGTGTAGGTATGTTTTGGCGCAGCAGTTATGCGTGCATCAAAACACGTAGGTGACAAAAACGGACGGACACATTCGGCTGACATCAAGGGTCTTCATACACGAAGAAAAAATAGCTTTTAGGAAAAAGCATTCGTGTCCGAATAATTTTTGTGCACTGAAATAAATCAGTAATAACCTATTTACCGTGAAACGCAGACTTCATCAAGCCCCAACCTTTCTACAAAGTCTAGCCGTGAGACCCTTGGCAGCGTCGGGTGTCTTAAAATAAACGCTTTCTTGCGCCCAGTTCGAGCGTAAAATTCATTCATTTCGGCGAAATCTGGCTGGATCCGTGATACTAGCGCGCGCCACCACAGTATGCAAGAAATGCTCTCAATCTGTGAGCGCATCTCTGAGAACAAAGACCAGTGCAGCTTGAGCAGCGTTCCCGGCGAGTGCGTGGTTGGGTAAAGATAAGGCGTCGGCGTTTAGTATTTCAGTGTAAAAAATCGAATAACAGTGAAGAAAAAAACGCGCAAAACTAGCATCGCCGGTTTCACGCCCCTCTCCGCAGCCTTTGAAAAAATGAACAGTTTAGGATCACCCCCTCTCCGAACACTGACAGAAAGATCGATACCAGCTACTGAACCGCATTGGTGTACTACGTGCATCATGCTATGCAGTCACACTCCCCGAGACTGTGTTCTCAGGCTGATCCTGCCGTGACGCTTGTTCCCAGCCGCTGTGTTCCTTCTTCTCTTCTCTTTTTTTTTTATGTGTGTACATAAAATAGACAGAGCATCTGACCCGTACACTTCTCTGCAATTCCCGAGTCGAGTTCTTCGCGCGCGCCGCCTATATCCTGACGAATGAGTTCGAAGATCCGCTCCCAGACTCATTATTTCTGCATTTGTACACTCTCGCAGTTTCTATTTCTACTTGAATCTCCCGCCACCGAGCGAGGAATCTCCGCAACAGCAGCTGCAGCAGCAGAGTATAGGAGAGGTCCTGCGATCAGCCGCCGTGGGGAGCCCTAATCCTGCTCTGCTGCGCCGCCCTCAGATAACGCTGACAAATCGCTCCCACCGCGACTCGCACTGCACACGCAGAGAGACTACTGCGAGCGGAAAACCAAGATGGGGAAAGAAAGAGCGATAGACTCACTGCAAAGAAAGAAGTACACGAGAATTAGAGGAGACCGCGCATGTCTATACCCGAAATCCGGATCCGTAATCCAAACTCCTCTTTTTTTCTTTTTTTCTTCCTTTCTTTCTGTCTTTCATTTCCCTCAAGGTCTTACTGCGCCCTCTACGCTAAGCCATTGTTATGTTGGCGCTCCGTTTCGATTTGGTACCTTGTAAATGGAAAGTTCTCGCCGGCGTCGTACAAGAATGGAAGAGAGGTCGCTGCAGTGCTCTCGAATCACAGTCTAACTCTGCACGGGATAACAGTTGCCAAGCCAGTGGAGTAATTACTATCGGTCTTTATAAACTTTTGTTTCGCGGCTGAGTTGCCTAACAACTGCGGTGCGACGTCGGAGTGTGCAGTGTTTTTTCGTCTGTCTGTCTGCTGCATTAGAAGCAGCGCTCGGCTGCGACACGTAGTCTGTTACTGCGACTACTCTTGTATTTTTTTCGAACGTCTCTGTCAAGCGATATTGCAGGCCTGTACACTCCAAAGAGAAGGGAGTAAAAAGGGACTAAGCCGTACTCTAGCGTATTCCCTTGAATAAAAGAGGCCAGTTTACTCTTCTCTAACTCCCCTATAGGCGAATTCCTGCTTATAGTCTGCATCTGGCAGTTATGCAGACGACACACTCTCTCCTTGTGATCACGCTTCTAAACTGCATTTTACATGGAGAAAGCCTTTGTCTAGCCTCTAGTGACGCTCTTTTGAAGCTCTAGTGAATTCCTCGTGACGTTACGGGCGACTTCATTATGCCAGGCCAAATCAGTGAATGGCATTGTGACCAAGCAGCGTGACGCGCTAAACTTGCTGTACTACGCCAACGACGCCACAGAAACGGAAAACGCGCCGTTAACAGCTATCGCTGTAAAAAAAAAATGTTGCTGTCGTAACGCTAAGGAACAGAAAGAGAGCGCCTTGAGCTGGAGATCAGCCGCAGGTTGTGGATACATTAGTGGAAATGAAGAGGCTGACGCATACCTGACCGTAATAATAATAATAATAATAATAATTGGTTTTTGGGGAAAGGAAAATGGCGCAGTATCTGTCTCATATATCGTTGGACACCCGAACCGCGCCGTAAGGGAAGGGATAAAGGAGGGAGTGAAAGACGAAAGGAAGAAGGAGGTGGCGTACTGGAGGGCTCCGGAATAATTTCGACCACCTGGGGATCTTTAACGTGCACTGACATCGCACAGCACACGAGCGCCTTAGCGTTTTTCCTCCATAAAAACGCAGCCGCCGCGGTCGGGTTCGAACCCGGGAACTCCGGATCAGTAGTCGAGCGCCCTAACCACTGAGTCACCGCGGCGGGTTCGGAACAAGAAATAAACGAAAAAGGCGACGGATGGTCTGTCATTGTACTAGCACGGGTTGTAGTTTGCCATTAGCGTTGCTGCAGTCTGTTCAGCTTAATATCAGTGCCATAACGGCTTTGCTTGCGCTGTGAGTCAGATCACCTCTCGACTGAGTCAAGGATAGGTGATATTATTTTAACTGGTCGGGTTCAGATCAGCTTAGTGGCACGGTAGGTCCCCAAACTATTCAGGCGTTGTACAGCGTCACGGGCCGCAGCCTGCTTATTATTTTGCTTTCGAAGCAAAAAAGAAGAGATAAAAGACGTCAGGCGACACAAGCGAACACGGAACAACACCGACAACACTAAGGTCGAGAGAGCAAGTGCTCACAGGGTCGTTAGCACGTACTTGCCTAAAGTACACAACGCCCTCTCTCGGAGCAAGGAAGAGACTCCCGTACACGCGAATCCGTCCCCGCAACGGATCGCAGCCGGGAAGCCAATGACCCGGCGCTAAGCATCCTGCGGCCCTCACGAAAGGGAGAGCGGCATAGCAGGGGTATCGAACTACGGGGCCTCCTACATAAGCCCAACAAGGCCGGCACCGACGTCTAATCCTCTCTTAATCCCTGGACACGGGTCGCCGTGCCTCTTCGAGCCACCGCTCACATTAATCCCTTCACGCGGGCTCTCCTCCTCTCCCCTTCTCTTCCCCATTCAAAGCGGCTCGTCGCTCAGTCGCCGTGACATGACACCCCTCTCTCTGTTTTTCTCCTCGCAAGTTCGTCCTATGCGCGATGTTGCCGGGGCGTTAAGACGAGGCTCTCCTCAGTCATGTCGAGCTAGTCACCGTGTGAGCCTTCTCGTCGATGTTGGTATAACGAGGCGACTCCGAGAGCACGCGCTGATGGCGGAGAATTCAGTTCAGCAGGGTCTCTGCTATGGTAATAGTAAACATCAGTTTTGCCGATGTCCACAGAGGAACTCACAATGATCTACAGCCGTCCTCTTTTGCGGGTAAAACAGTCAGGCTGCTTTTGTAGTGCACAATAAGGAGAACACGATAAACACCCTAAGCTTTGAGAGAGCGTAGCACGCTAGTATTTAGCTTCGAAAATAAATCCGTTAACTTACTGCGTGTTTACCGCACGTTCATAAAGTAAAGCTGTGTCGTCTATTTTAGGCATCTTTCAACGAACACTTCCGAGACGACAAGCCATCAAAGAACTATCGCAAGAAAATGCTTTCATTTGGTTTCGGTTTCATAAAAAACTACACAGGAAAGATAGTTTCCTCACATCTCAAGCTTCAAAAGGCGTATTGAAAACCTAGTTGATTTTAATAATAATAATAATTGGTTTTGAGGGGAAAGGAAATGGCGCAGTTTCTGTTTCATATATCATTGGACACCTGAACCGCGCCATAAGGGAAGGGGAAAGGAGGGAGTGAAAGAAGAAAGGAAGAAAGAGGTGCCGTAGTGGAGGGCTCCGGGATCATTTCGACCACCTGGGGATCTTTAACGTGCACTGACATCGCACAGCACACGGGCGCCTTGGCGTTTTTCCTCCATAAAAACGCAGCCGCCGCGGTCGGGCTAGTTGATTTTCAGAATTGCGATTTTTTAGACCGAAAACTCGTTGTAATGAAATCTGTCCCGGATTCTAAGCCCCCTAGCGCCGAAAAACGCCCGTCCGTCTTCAACCAAAAAAAAATATATAGTAATGAACCGTGATGCGTTCTTCTACGTACCTTTCCTACCATGAACCGGTAAATGCTCCAGGCCTAACCAGGCAAGACAGATCCGAATGCACTAAGTCCAACCCCTGTCCCTACAAAGAGGAACCGACTGCTTGCTTGCAACGCGGGTGGCGAGCAGAAACAGCGCCGAAAGAACGTCACGAGACAGATGATCTCCAGCATCAAATCACACAAAGAAAAGAGAATCGAACTGCAAGAGACGAACACACCCAAGACCGGAGATTGGAATCAAAGAGCGCTTTCATGTACAAGGTACTAGAAAGCCAAGTAGGACTGAAAATCTAAACGAACAAAAAAAAAAGGGGGGGGGGGGGGGGGACTTCGAATGGCGTGTTCACTCGGAAGCCACTCCCGCAAATGGACCCGCACATCTGTGCACCATTTGCGCGCCGTTTGTTGGCCCTTTATTTTTATTTTTCCAACGTCCACTTCTTCTGTCGACGTGTCGATAGGTGAGTGGTCGCGCTTGGCCTCGCGACCCGGTGTTGCTTCAATCTGCGCTTTTCTCGCGCCACGGAAAATAGAAACGACTGGAAACAAGAAGCACGAATAGCGCTCGAGTTATTCTGGTGTGCTGAGGGTGAACAATTACACCCTAGGCGCCGTGCCGTGCGCAGAGGAGTTCATTCCACACGACTCAGAATCCTCGAGCATCGCGTTAGACCCGCGCTGAGGGGTGACACGATTGCGCCCAAAGCGCCGTTCTGTGCGCAGAGGACGTCATTTCATACGACTCAGAATCCAAGAGCACGAACACGAAAAGACGACCCAGAAATCGTCAGTTTGAGCAGGCAGCATGCAAAGAGTGTGTAAAGGTGGTGGGAAGGGGGAAGGGGGGGGGGGTGAAGAAACGACATTCAAGAGGACCGAATGCAGTAACGGGAATGAAAACGCAGGTCTGCACACACATACCGAAAAAAAACAAAGATAATAATAAGGACCTCGCATAAACGCAGGAGTCCCCACTGGAGTTCGCGCTGTCTCCGTGCAGCGTGCACAGCACCAACACGAACCACCAGAATACCACTCAGGCGCCGCACCTTCGTGATCAAGATGAGTGCCTGGCGTGCTTGCTGGTCATTGCTGTTCAGTGGCGCGCAGAGCGCGCCAAGCGTCGAGTGCTGGAAGCAGCGGGACGCACTCAGGCAGCTGCAGAGGCTCAAATTGACGCTTTCGCGCCCAGAAAAGGAGGAGAAAAAAAAAAACTTGCACCGTGTAAGTTCGTTTCTAACCACTTCCCCCTGCATTCACGCCACCGAGGGCGGCTTTCTCTTTGCCGGTCGCGCTCGGTCCGAAACATCGCAATGCGTAAGGAGAGAAACAGTTTTAAGTGGTCCCGTTTCGTGCCTGAATGCTTCAAGTGCGTGCCTACGCGTTGTCATTTTGTACAGGAAGTAGCGCGCCTCGTCCGAAAAACGTCGCGGCAAGGCAGGGAACGCTGGGAAAATTGCACCTGCCGCGGCATTCAAGTGTTTTTCCTTAAATTCCGCGTCCTAAATGAACCCACTCAAGTCACGCGTTTAGATTCTGAAGAAGCATAAATAAAACAGCATTTTTGACCTCGCACTCGCACGACCTAGCTGGTAAGCAGAATCCGCAAAAGCAAGCAACAGTGATGTTTCATTCCAATATGAATGTTTTGTAAACACTACATCAAGCACACAATCTTTCATAGCAAGTGAATATCACACGTGATAATGCGTATCTCCAGAAGGACGTTATACGTCCTAATGTTATACAAATGCAAACGAGTTTCATTCTTTTATCTTAATCACCTGCCGCGGTGGCTCAGAGGTTAAGGCGCTCGTCTACTTAGCCGGAGTACTCGGGTTCGAGCCCGACCGCGGCGCCCGCGTTACGATGGAGGCGAAACGCAAAAGGCGCCCGCCCGTGTGCTGTGCGATGTCTGTGCACGTTAAAGATCCCCAGGTGGTCGGAATTAATTCTGGAGACGAGCTCCACTACGTCACCCACCTCTTTCTTCATTTCTGCTTTAACTCTTTCATTTATCCCCTCCCTGACGGCGCGGTCCCGCTGTCCACCCAGATATGTGGAACAGGTAATGCGTCATTTCCTTTCCTAAAAAAAAAAAATTTTTGATCTTAAATGTACGCAGCCCCGTTCGCAGCTACAAAATCAAGCGGCAGTGAAATCTTTTGAGCTAAACTAAGTTAAATTCAAAGCAGAAATTTAAGGGTCGTCAATGTATTTGCCATCACGAAAGCGATCATAGCAAAACAAACTGAACTGCACACGACTCTAATGCACCACCAGCAAATTCCCCTTCGACACGAAACATAGCAGCATCGAGAACGAACGCGACCCGTGATTGACGAAAGTAATAAACTCAACACCTGACCGCGGCGGCTGCGTTTTTATGGAGGAAAAACGCTAAGGCGCCCGTGTGCTGTGCGATGTCAGTGCACGTTAAAGATCCCCAGGTGGTCGAAATTATTCCGGAGCCCTCCACTACGGCACCTCTTCTTCCTTTCTTCTTTCACTTCCTCCCTTATCCCTTCCCTTACGGTGCGGTTCACGGGTCCAACGATATATGAGACAGATACTGCGCCATTTCCTTTCCCCCCAAAAGCCAATTAAAAAACATCAGAACACCTCGCATTAATCTGCTGGAGAAAATATAAGATCCAGAAGAAATAACGAAATTCGCACGCAACTATCCCCTGCACATAGAAGAGCAGGTTAGTACACCAGTAATATCTTGTGTATATAGTAGGTGGAAATATAGAGGCCTGAGAGGGACAGCGTCTGCAGTGGTCACAATCATGCCTGGGTACAACAAAACTCTGCATTCGCATTCTATATGGCACGCCGGGACATAGTTTGCTCCTGACTTGTTCTGTACAACTCACCACGTTGTTTCATCGTGATGGTATGGGCCGGAAACTGCAAGGCTCGCCTTAAAATTTGATTGTCGTAAGAGCTAAAAAGAAGCAATGCTACCGAAACACTCAGCGAGATTAGTTCTTTTCTCTCCAGAGCAAAAATAGACCAAGCGCTGATCGAAACCGCAGCTACGCACTGATGAATTTTCGGACACCTAGCGCAAACGGTCCCGGTTGAAAGCGGCGCGGTCTCTGAGGTATGGTTAGCAGAGAATATGTAGAGTAGCTCATGACACTGCCTTTATGGCCTGAGGTCATGCCATGGCATACATCTGGCCTCTTCTCGTTACGGATCCTGGCGATGACGCCATACCCAAAGTTAACGAACGCTCCACGCTGGACGTGATCTCCCGAGTTACCACGGACGACTCACCACCGAGTTACGAGTCCCAGTGGTCACGCCACACTGCCTTCTATAAGGGCTTTAACCGCAATCGCTGCGAGTGCCAGCGTTGTGTCGGCGCAGGTTGCTAAGAAACGCTATTCGGCGCCACGCTATGCAAGCACCATCCCTGATGAGGCACACATGAACGTCATGTTAAGAAACAAAACAAAAAAAGCAACGAATAAACCTGGCTTGTATTCGTACCTTGCTTCCGTGCTGACTTGAACTTCTAGGTTCACCTTTCTGTTGATTTTTTGTTCTCTCGAATGACCACAGTTCCGACTCCTCACCAAAACAAAATAAAAGATGCTCTCAAAGGGAACCCGACGTGACTGCGCCGGCGGCTCCCAGCAAAAGCCGCAGTCATTCTACAACCTGTTCGATCCACACCGCAGGAAGTGGGGGAAATGGGGGGGAGGGGGGGACTCGGGAAATCGAGTCAGGAAGTCGTTTGTGCACCTCTTTATGCAATCAAAGCCGATCGCTTCGGGGTCACCCGATCAAATCAGGCGCCCTCAAGAAACGTAAGAAGACGGCATCCTGCAAAGCGCGGTGACCGCGGAACACGCTCCCCGAGGCCCTCCGCGTGTGTGTGTGTATATGAAGAGCAAGAACAACACACACGCCAGAGCGGAGGTGGAGAGGAGGAAACATGCAGACACAGCACTCAAGAACGAGGAGCTGCTCGGACGGCGCCTAAACCTTCGCCCGGGGCAGATGCGCGACCCCCCCTAGGGAAGAGGTTACGGTCGGGGCAAGGTGACTGGGCAAGGCAAGGGCGGCTGCTGCCGTGGGCGGGCCGAGTTGGAAGAAGTCTGGGCCACGCTTGCGAGGGAGATCGCGGTAGGCACGACCCACGACGGTGGAGCGGCGACGGCGACAGAAAACCAGTTTCGCCGCGCTTTCGGTTCTCGATCACGCTTGCCGAAGGCGGCGCTGGCGACGGAGGTAGATATGCCGAAGAGGGGATTGACGCCCTTGACCCTGAAATACCGACGCGGCCAAGCCCCGTTCTCATTGATGCGTCCGTTCAGGGACGCGCCGGCCCGTGGCCGGCCCGTGGTGGGCCAGGCACGACGCCCTTGTCTCTCACGCCGCAACCGAACGCTGTGGCGTGAATGTCAATGAGGGCGCGGAACGGAAATGCGTGATTAAATCAAACTGTTGTGATGCGGACATGCATTGTAAGGGTTAAGCGTCAGTTTCTTGAAGGAACTAGTTGTGAGTCTGCCCTGCTGAGGTCACCTGTCCAGCTCACCTGGGCAATAATAAGGTGCGCGCGGTTTTGTACCAACCCTTTGATTTTGTCTTTTACTTGTCCGTCTATTTTGTTGTTTGAAGCTCTCTTTTTTTTCTTGATTTAGTTCCTGACTTGTCAGTGCGTGAACTTTCATTTACAACTCCTAGTTTTAGGGCACACGGTATAACAAATAAACAAATTATATTTACGTCTTCATACGCACGTCTTGTACGCATAGCCACGCATACCGTACACAGAATACACAAGGCCGCCTAGGCAGAAGTGTGTGTCATCCACGAAGTATAAGTGAGCTTACAAAAAGACGACGAACTAGTAGAGGAAGAGGACGGCCTCAGTAAAATATGCACATAGACCTTTCTTTACCAAGAAATCACTCGATCCATTTCATTTTTCGTTCATCACCAAACACTGACTGATGGCCTTTGTGGATATGTGCCATGTCTGAAGAGGCCAACAAAAACAATAATACAGGTTTCTATGGGCAATCAATGGGATTACACCTCTGCGTCAGTTGCACCAAGCCTTCAGCACCTGTGCCAGCGGATTTTTTTTAGACACTAAATTTAGAACTAGCAGAAGGCGTTGTGCTGAATAAAAGAAGTAACATTGGGCGGTTACTCAGTCACTTTAGTTTGCACTACCGTTTTGTGTTTTTCGGGCGAAGAAGCGTTAAGAGGTCGCCTAAGCAAGCGCTACCTGTTTTATGAGACGCTGTTTTTTGCTCGACTTGATCACAGTAAGCGTGCTTTCAAATAACGCAGTCCTCATACCGTCTAATATTTCTACCATCGGCTGCAGTAATTTTTCTTTACTAATGCTAATATTGACGCATATGCAAATTTTTGTGGCCTCGGTACTGTAACTACGTGCCGTAACTACACGACAAAAGCAGCTTACAGTGTTCCTTACTAATTTATTGGATCATTCGTTCACTGATTGATTGATTGATTGACTAATAGATTGATTGCTTTATTTATTTTTAATTCTGCTAGAACAGCCCCGCAGGCAAGCAGTAATCAATGGCTTCAGATTAACTTCAGCGACAAGGGATCTGTCCTCCGAAATCAGCTGTGTTTCCACTCTATCAATGCGCGGTTGATGAAGGCAGCTTTTAATTTTAGTGCCATTCAAACTTATCTCTGTGCCTCTTTCAGTGACCGTTTTCAGGCTACACCAGCGTGCTTAATGGAAACATCCGTTCATTACCCTCCGCAAAGAGAAAGCGGCCTAATCGCATCGGCACGGCGCAAACTGCTGCATGCAGAGAATCTCCATGTACCAACCTCGCCTTGGGCGCAGCGATGTGACTGAGGCAACTGGAGATTAAGCAAGCACGACTTCGCAAGCGCGAAGTCGCTCGTCTCTGCAGCCCCCCCCCCCCCCCCCCCCCCGTTCTTCCGAGCCCCACCTTTCCCTCACCGTGCACGCACAGGCAAAAACCGTATCAAAACGTTAAAGCGGCGATCCGAAAGCTTCGAAGGGGGTGAACTCCGGGCACGAGGAATGTACGGCGCCGGGCAATACGTCACGTCACTTTTTCGGCACGCGTTGCACCTCCGCCCAAACTCCGTTGGCGCAACGGCGCCGGCGAAAGGATGTCATAAATCCCCGCCTTCCTTGTCATTCGTGCTTCAACCACCCCCCCCCCCCCCCCCCCCCCCTCTTTCTCTGCTCAATACGCGTTGTTGCATCACCCGCGCCTCTCCTCCCCTACCCCGGTGGCTCATTTTTCTTCGCGTTCTTCCCGCACCTGCGACTCATTCTCTGCATCTATCTGTTTTCTTCGCTTTTATCATTCTGAATTTTCGAGCCCCCGAAACCACGCTGGGCCGAGGGCAGGCCTTAGCAAGAGCACCTTTCTAGAGCCGTAAATCATCAGTTCGAAGGACGGATTTCAATCCAAAAAAAAAGGCGCGAACTCGTGTCATAACGAAGCTACACGCTCTCTCAGTTTGCAAGGGTTTTCTCCTTTCCTATAGCTGACCTCGTCACGCGAGACCCACCCATGTAAGCCTGCTCTTGACTCGTTCTTGACGCATATGGATACAGCTTGGTGCTGCGTCTCTCCTGAGGTGCTATAGCACGCGTCCGTCGCGCAAGTGCGCTCACGAACGACACTTTCGAAATGAACAACGAAAATACCTGCAACTTTGTCCACGCGACTAAAATGGACGCTTGATTAGCGGAATGATATCATACCGCGCATACAGCGCCGAGCTTGCTTCACCTGCTTAACGTTTACCAATCGGTGCACCAGCCACTATCCTTTCGTGCATCACCTGTTACTGCTACTTGGTTTCATACACGAGAGAGACGCAGCATACTGAGAAAAAAACAAAACGCTCAGTCATTTATTTATGCGAGAAAACCACCAATTATTCATTTCTTCAATTAAGACAATGGCGTAGTTACGCAGAAAATCTGCGCCTGTTCTCTGCAAGACTTACTGAACTAGAGACCTGCACACTTGGCGGGGTCCTATGGGACTGCGTGTGCCAACTTTCGTTAACTTTTCGGCCGTTGAGGGCGCTCGGTTGACCTGTTTGTTTGTCATGATCATCATCATTGTCTGCTTTTCACAATAGATTTCTCTCCTCTCACTGCCTCCCTGTGCACTTGTCCTGTCTTATTATCTGGGAACCTAGTAATGAACGATGCATATATGACATTTCTTTAAATCCTAGTGTTGAATATTCTGTTTGCGCGCATGCATGCGTGAGACTTCCTGGCATCTTTGCTAAGGCAATCGATGAATGATGAATACACAATACGTAGACAAATGACAAAACTATTACATCCTTGAAATAAAATAACCGACACCATCTTTCTGAACAGGTTAATTGCAGGGCCACGCCGCCCCTAGCTGCCTTTCCCTAGCGGCAAAGGACATGAACTAGAAGTTGCGCTCTGGAGCAGTGCAAAGTGTGCAGGTCTCTAGTTCAGTATGTCTTGGTTCCCTGCCCCATCTTTTTTGAGCGAGTAGTCTTCCGCGATTTCATATGTTTGTATCTCGAGATGCCGCATCAGGAGTGCCTTCTCAAAGGCTGGTTTTCATGTGAAATGAAAACCAGCCTCGTATGCAACTACGAGCACCACGTATCCTAGCTCTGTGCAAGGTCCCGTTACGCAAGCAGTCCTACAAAAAGACACGGCAACCACTGAAAACACGTCCGTGACGTTCATGAAGGTCGCACCTGCGTCGTAGACGTAGTTTTACAACGAAAAGGTGCAAGAACGTATTCAGTTAGAGAAATAAAAATATACAGATTGTAATAATTACAGGCAAATAGTATGCGCACGTGTTTCGCGTATCGAGCCCAGACCGGATAGAAAAAAAAAAAGAATTAAGATGCTATCGCTCGTGGAAGCCGCTTAGTGTGCTTACGCACAGTAACACAAATGTGCGTCTTTTCTACCATCCCCGCCTCCGCCCCTTACAATTTTTGAAGCGAAAAGCTTCACTACGCTAGTCAACACCGCGCGAGCCGGCGTATGTCGGAGCATGAGTGTTTAGACAGTCTATAGACTGTTCATAGACTCCTGTCTATAAAGTCTATACACCCTCTACAGACAAATCGTAGAGAACAGTCTTTAGGCAATACGAATGCTATAGACCGTCTATAGACAATCTATAGATTTATGGCCATCACCTTCCGTAGACTTTTGTCTACAGACAGTCTGTAGTCTGCGAATAGACCAAAATAAATATCTACAGGAAGCCAATAGAGTCTATACGCAGTCTTTAGACTGTCTGTAGACCATTTTTATAAAGGCGGACACGCCAGACTTTTTAAACCAGCGACTTTTTTCCGGGACTTTCTCGCGTTCATACATCTGCCCGCATCTCACAGCGCATTATTCGCTTGGTGGAGCAGGGGGGGGGGGGGGGGGGGGGGGGGGGGGGGGGGGGGGGGGGTACAGGGGTGTTGCTATAAGGAAGTGGCGCTTCCCACATCTACAACAGAGGCTCTCCCTGGAGGACGCAACGCGAGCTTCCATTCTTTAGTTGGGCGTCGGAGCGTCTCGTTTAGTATTCAGCGCAGACCCGTGGCTACGGCGCGCCGCAAGGCATGCAGCAGTTAAAGGCCGCACACCGAGCCCCCGCCGCTAGTCAGAACGACCGTGTATATACTGTACGAGCTCGCGTGGCGGCGTATCCGTTTGCCCTGCGTCTACTAAAAAAAACTGGAGACCAACTCGAGCCGTCACTCGCCCTGCAGCGTTCGTAGTCCACGGGGGCGTACAGGGTCGGTCATACTCAGCGGGAACACTTGACCGCGTGCTTCTGTTTAGGATGCCTCGATGCAGCCAGCGTTCCTAGCTTCAATGTAAAAGTCAACGGAATAAATTGCAGAGCACCGCGATCCTCCTTTCCCCAACACCGGATTGGAAGCTTCATGTCTGCCCCTAGTTGCATCTGCTTGACGTTCCCAGCACTGAAATCGCATACTTGGTACCCTGTTTATCCACCTTCCCAACGTCGTTATTGCAAAAGATAAGTTAAACTTCTTCGTATTTGGTACAGCTGACTTTAGATATATCGTGAACGGACATTAGAAAAAAAAAAGTTGCCGCCACTGTCTGGAAGACGTTCAAGTAACGAGCGTTAGCTGTTTGGTTTACTAGAATTGTTATGAATGAGTCACCAATCAATCACCAATTCGATATACTAATGACGTCACCAATACATAACCAATTGGGTTGCTATATCGATTTACTATGGTGGCCGCCATTTTGAATTCCTCGGACGCCGAAGGGAGGTGGTAGCAGACCCCAAGAAATCGAGAAACGTTATGAGTTAAGAGCTCGCGCTCCTAAACCTTGAAACAATACTTTCTGTAATTCTTTTGATGCAGCAGCATGCGCATTAATGCGGGTACTGAGGAATCCAGAGATTGCATCCTGGATATTCCATGCAATTGTCAGTATTTGCTATATTTCTTTCAAGCCCGGGGGCGGTGGAAAATAGGACGCAGTACTCTGAAAACTCACCCAGTGGCGCTACTTCAATGTCTTCTATGACTCGCGCAGAGTCGCCTGCAGGCGCTTATAATCGTTCTCGCAGGTTACGCATGAACGCTTACCTTTGGCAATTATCGTGGAAAAATAAGCCTCACAATGCTTGTAGCCCGCCTAAACCCTTTTAATCTCAGTGCTGCATTTGGGTTCCTGTAAGGAGATCTTCTCCTTAAACTCTCTTGCAGCCGTCGCTCTCGTGCTCAACTCAACAGCATATCGATCCAACGCAACTTACAGGAGTGTCGAGTGTTTTTTGTTGTTTTTTTTTCGCCCCACTTTCCAGGAATTATGTGGCTCCGACCTTCATATACATTTTCTTGTCATCATGCCAGCTGCGATCCAACTTTAAGATTGTATATCCCGAAAACAGCTGAGAAGCTACAATTTCGACTTTGTCTCGCCAGACTGCCCTCATCTCCTGCACTTCTTTTAGTCCCGAGCTGAGTGCTTCCACAATGGTTAATAAAGCCTCAGATGATTTGAGTAGTGAGCGCCACTAATTGAAAAAGGACATGCTGCTCTTCCGGATTAAAAAAACGATAACTATTTGCATTTAACGAGCGGTTGAGAAACAGTTCGCTCGAAGCAAGTGAACATTTCTGACGTTAATTAGCGCTAAAGGAAAAAAAAAACATCCGTTCTTTAATTTCGTTTCTTTATACACTTTGCTCGAGGAAAGAGCAGTCCTTTTCTTTTTTCCATTTGTTCTTTTTTTAATTTTTTTAAAATTGCTTTTGGGGGAAAGGAAATGGCGCAGTATCTGTCTCATATATCGTTGGACACCTGAACCGCGCCGTAAGGGAAGGGACAAGGGAGGGAGTGAAAGAAGAAGGGAAGTAGGAGGTGCCGTAGTGGAGGGCTCCGGAATAATTTCGACCACCTGGGGATCTTTAACGTGCACTGATATCGCACAGCACACGGGCGCCTTGGCGTTTTTCCTCCTCAAAAACGCAGCCGCCGCGGTCGGGTTCGAGCCCGGGAACTCCGGATCAGTAGTCGAGCGTTCTAACCACTGAGCCACCGCGGCGGGGCATCCATTTATTCGCGACTGGAGAATATATATATATTACTTCCGTACTTCTCTCAAAGAACTGCACGCGCGATCATAAGTGATGTTTTCAAAAGTGATCTAAGAGCCTGTCCGAATGAGACGCCTCCCTTGTAAGGCCGTAAATTATGAATCAGCGCACTCGACCATTTTTTTTATGTTTCCGATTGAACTCTGAAACTTACTAGAAAGACAACGTGCAAAACAGTGATGTCATTATTCGCGCCGTATTAACCTCGCAAACCTATTATTTACGCACATTCAAATCTTTCATTGTTTCGCTAAACGAATCAATTTATTAAAAGAAGTTGTCTCCCCTTCAAAGCAGTCCCAAATTAATATGCGCCGCCGGCGACCAGTAGGAGGTCTCGTGCAAACCATCCGCCACTTAAGATAAGGCGCGTCTTATCTGCATTCAACAAAGACAAACGCCAGTCGGCGGGCACCTTTGTTCGGTGGTCTATGGAGTGATAAGAACCGCGAGCGTCTTGAAAACTCCACTTCCGGCACAGGTTACCATCGGTGCTTTGGTTCTTGTCTCGTCTGCTTTCCTGAGTGCGAAGTGCTTAGTTTTTTTCTTTGTTCTTCGCATAATAAGAGCTTCAGCTTCGATCTCTTTGCAGGGAGCGGGACTCGCAAACCGTGCCGTACGATCGCCGCTTACGATATCGAAGAAGGATCGCGTGCATTTGCAACAAAAGACAAACACCCTCGGAAGATTAAAAGCAAAAGCAACGGCACGATGCTATCATTTCGACCGCGAAAGAGCTAAGATGTACAAAGGGTGCACTAGGAGTTTTGTTGTCCGATAAAAAGAAGCACCGGCAACAAAGACTAGGCAAAATAAAACAAGAATTTGTAAGCGGGACTTGTTTGAGTAGTCGTTCGAGAACAAAGAAGTTTTGCGAGCACATGTTTTCTAGGTTCTTACTGTCGCAAACACAAGACGTGACTCCAGCGCGGCATCAGAGCTAGCCGTTCAGCTAGCCTCTGCGTTCCTCTATACGAACGCTTTTTTTTGTAAGAAAGCACTGCATCACTAGGTCTAACAGACTCAGCGAATTTGTGTGAAGCTTGACCTTGAGTGCGACCTTGTCCAAACCTTAAAAAATATTGCCACTTGGTTTCGCTGGCCACTGCACGAGAGCCCTATGCTAGCGCCGCAGCCGGTCACGCCCCGTTGTTGTTGTTGTTGTTGTTGTTGTTGTTGTTGTTGTTGTTGTTGTTGTTGTTGTTGTTGTTGTTGTTAGCCTATCAAAAGATGGGACATACCCACACTGGTGGATCGGCCAAGAATCGGGTGGCTATTCACCTGGGTTCAGGTTATTAAAATCAAAAGCACGCGGGAAAGCAACACCGGAGGATTCTTCCTCATGAACAGAAAAGGGATGAAAGTTTTTACTTCAAAATTAATAATAATAATAATAATAATAATAATAATAATAATAATAATAATAATAATAATAATAATAATAAATAGAGGAACTGCATGAAACAGAATTATTAAGCCAAAATGTAATAATTGAGAGGAAAGAAAATTTTGCATGAAATTTTGCACCCTTAGCATGGCAGTCGGTGAGATTCTATCAGGAAATTTAGAACAGCGGTACAAACAGATATGTGGCTGATCCCGAATGTGGTGGCACCAAAATGATAGCAAGAGCGGGCTGCTTAAACTAAGGCCAAGGGTCCGCAAGGGCTCCTGCAGCAACCTTCTTCTCAAAGAGGTGTATCGGCGACAATAGAGCAAAAAATGCTCAATAGATTCAGGCTCACGGCAAAATGCACACAGGGGAGAGAGCGCCAAACCCGACCTGTGTAAATAGAAATTTAGAGGAGGTATACGGCACCGCAGCCTCGTCAGAGATACTTCAAGCTGCCGAGATCGACAAACTTGCCTGTTCCAAGAATATCTGAGGTGCTGATGTTAAACTGCAACACACGCTCGCGCTGTGCATTGCACATCGTAGTCTTCGTCAACTAATAATACTATCCAACTAATATGCACACTTTTCATCAGATTCTTCTTCCTTGTCTTCGTCAACTAATCATAATATCGAACTTATATCGGCGCCAGACATGCCGACGACCCAGCAAAAGAAAACCATGAGCCAACGAGGCTAAACACATGCTTTCTCACGTCTACATCTTAACTGCGTTAAAACCCTAACCCTTTTCATTTTGGCTTCCCGAGAGCTCAGTCTGATTAAAGCTAAAGGATACAGCAAGCGGAAGCTAGATGCAGTCTTCCTTGTTGCATTATACTTACTATTTTTCCTCTTGTTTTAAGCTATATATCTCTTTCGTCAGAAGATAAACGCGGAACCATAACATTTCCAAAAAAGTATAGGCGCAACCTTGAAAAGTCTAGCTGAATCACCTCACACCGAAGTCGACGAAATACTTTCAGAGGCAAAATGTCGACAGCTATGATCAACCAAAGACATGGCGTTCTACCTTAATTTTTCTGTCAAAATCAGCGGAATCATGTCACTGGTTACTCAAATCTAAAACGTCAAAAAAAAAAAGAAAATACGGAACCCACAACACGCCTTGAAAGTTCTTCGTTCTTTTTTAGGTTTTCTTTTCCAGCACCCCTAAGTAGTTAATTTCAGTTTATGAAGTACTCTAAAAGTTATCGTCAACATTACGATAATGCACCACGACCACACAGAGCAGTGGAGAGCAAAGTATGTGGTCTATGCGATGAATTTCGCCACTTCTCAGCTACATTATTTGGACGCAAAAGCATGAGCATCAGGCTCCGCTCTTCTGCTTCCCCCCGACTTCTCCATAACGCAGTTAAGCTCCTTCCCTTTCTAACGTCACTTTTAAAACACTTCTCGCTACACCAGTGCCAGCAGCGCTTCTGCATGCGAAGCAACAGCCACTGTTGCACCTGCGACGTGGTAATACAATGCTTGTTCTAGCTGCTTCTACCAGCCACACTGAAATATGTCTTTCTTTCGTTAAATAATTACAAAAAAAAAGAACAAGCACTGTGCATATATTCTGCTTCGGCTGAAAATGTCAGAAAAAAAGAAAGAACATGAACAACAAAAGCGGGAAACAATATCTGGCTCTTCGCTCTATTTTCCAGCCCGGACTCTTCGTTCTATTCTCCAGCCCGGAAACAATTAGGTGAGTGGGAAAGACAGCGAACGCCAAACAAAGGCAAACTGTGAAAGTCGGGCATGCATGAGCAGAAATAGAAAGAAAACGGCGGAGAGACAGAGCGGAATAAATGTCGAAGGAAGAAGCGGGAAGCAGTTCACGGCAGAAAGAACACAAGAATACTCTTCTATCCAGCGAGTCGGTGCCGCCATGTATAAGGCGGAGAGGATCGAGACAGCCGGAGGATAACGAACCGTAAAGACCGTAGGGAGCTCCCTTCATAAAGTAGGGAAGGAAACGTAGGGAAAGATCGGCCACCACGGTAATGAAGAAGGAAAACATTGGAGTAACGGAAACCGGGAAGCGCTTCCCTACCTGCAACAATCTATGGCTTAGAGCACACCAAAGGCACTACGAATGCGAGCTGTGGCGCCAAGACGGAACCATAACGTACGTTTGCTACAAATACGTACAAGGCTAGAATCATGGGCTTCTTGTACCCCTGTAATCACACAATGATGTAATAATTGGTTTTTGGCGGAAAGGAAATGGCGCAGTATCTGTCTCATATATCGTTGGACACCTGAACCGCGCCGTAAGGGAAGGGATAAAGGAGGGAGGGAAAGAAGAAAGAGAGAAATAGGTACCGTAGTGGAGGGTTCCGGAATAATTTCGACCACCTGGGGATCTTTAACGTGCACTGACATCGCACAGCACACGGGCGCCTTAGCGTTTTTCCTCCATAAAAACGCAGCCGCCGCGGTCGGGATCGAGCCCGGGAACTCCGGATCAGTAGTCGAGCGCCCTAACCACTGAGCCACCGCGGCGGGTACACAATGATGTAGAAATGACAAAAGGAAAGAAAAGAAGCTCAAACTGCGAACTTCCCGATGTCTGGGATACACTGGTAGCGGCAAATAGAGCAGCTATGGAAACTATGGCACAGACGCAATGCAGAAGTGCGCAGTGCCTAGGGACGAATAGAAGCACATCGTCTTCTTGCCAATCTCCCAACTTGAAGAGCTCCGTCTTTCTTTAGTTGAAAAAAAGCGGAAACAAAAATGATTGTCCCGAAAAACAAAAGGTTTCCTCTTGCTGTGCCCCTGCGCAAGCCTCCCCTATTCGGGAAGGAACACAGGAGCTCATCCCTATGCACCCCTTCTCGACGGCCGCGTAGAAGCAAAATTACTTTCCCCGCCATTGCAGTGGGAAAAAAAAAATCGGGAAAACGCGTGCCTCGCAACATTCTTTCCCCGCGTTCTTGCCGAAGCTTTAGGGAAGAGAGGACGCCGCGAAGCTTCGGGTCGGTAATTCCTCCATTCACCCTCTCCCTTTCGACTGACTCGCGTGGGCCTAGCTTTTGTTCTGACTTCGTCGCCCACAGAGTGTCGTGTTTTCAGGCTCTAGAGGTCCTCCCCACTCCCCATATAACCTCAATTCCCTGCTCTCTTCTGCCGCTATCCCTATTTTCCGTGCCTCTCATTACTTGTGCTTTTGTCCCCACCGCTACCAGCGCGGGAACCGAGACAAATGTTCCGCCACTGTTGCCAACGCCCCGCGCAGAAAACGCCCTCTGATTGGCGCCGACTGGGCGGAGAGCGTCGTCTCTCGCTGCCAGCGCCGCGAATGTCATTTGTCTTGTTTCGCGCCCGCCCAATTACTTTCCCTCTCCGCACCGCGTCATCTCATCCCCGCGTCCCCTTTCCTCGCTCGCTGTGGCGGGAGCCCCGTTCCCCTTTCTTTTTCCGTAAACAAAGAGGGCGCGTCGCCATGTACCAGCAATCCGATATATGTGTTGCGAAGCGACGACAACAGTTGCCCAACGCCTGCGTCGCCACTGTACCTCGTTTTGATGCTTGTCTGCTTGGCTGCTTAAGCCTCGCTCTTGTGGATTCTTTTCGGGAGGCGAGAGACCACAGTTTGTCATCCACTGTGTTCCTCTGCTGCATCTTCTCCGCAGCGAGGATTTGCCGCTCTCGGAACAAAAGCAGAGTATATATATAGCATAGGGCGTCGAAAACATGGGCTCAGTGTAAACACTGCCTCCTTGCTTGGCATTTCTCCTTGATGCGCCCTCTCCTCGACAACGGAGTGGATGGCCCAAATACTTGAAAGCACCGTCGCGTTGGAGTAAACAGAAGCGGCGAGATCTTAAGAGTACGCTATGAACCTGTGCTTGCTCCGACAAAACTGACTACAAATAATTCTTTTTTTATAACGTTATTTATTGCCTCAGGTCACAAAGGGAGCTGGGAAGGTAGAAAGAGTGGGTGGGCGTCAAATATTGCACGAATTTATAGGTCGAAACATGTGTTCTATGCAAATTTATACATAGTGACTGGCTCGTGGAACAATAGTAGCACGCGATGCCGGTGCTTCAGTGCTGTCGCCGTAAATCGCGATTCTGATGCAAATTCCGTGCCTTTATTGGGATTGGCCTGGTTCGGGGACAGAACCTTGCTATGCATGTTTCAGCACGCTGTCAGCGTTTGGCCTGCACGCTATCTAGGGCTTGGCTTTCAGGTTCGTTTAAATGCATGCTCAAAATTCACAGGGGCGCCCTGGCCTCATTAAATAAAGGTTAGCGACCCCCGACTTGTTCTAGTCTTCAAAGCGAACAGTTACTCCCAGGCAGCAAAGGCTCATTACCCGTCTTGGTAATGAACGTAATTAAAAGCAGTAGAACAACTTCGAAAATATTACAGTGCGCGCACTATTTCCCTTAGCCAAGAATGTAGGCACGCATTTTGGCTCCGAGCAGTGATTATACTTGGTCGTCAGTAACATTTACTCGTATTCCGGAGCTTATGTAATTGACGTCTTCTCTTAGTATCACACTTAGGGTTCAATTATAAAATTTAGAACACAGCCGGAAAAGCCCTGGCAGTGTTGCTTCTTTCTTCGCCGAGGAGTAAATATGTCTCGTGAGGGTTCCTAAAAGACGATACCCCTTTCAATCATGGTGAAAGCTGGTTTGATGGTTTAGTTTGGTTTGGTTTATGAGTGTTTAATGTCCGAAAGCGAGCGACTCAGGCTATGAGGGACGCCGTAATGAAGGGCTCCGAAAATTTCGACCAGCTGGGGTTCTTTAACGTGTACTGACACCGCACAGTAGACGGGCCTCTAGAATTTCGCCTCCATCGAAATTCGACCTCCGCAGCCGGGATCGAACAAAACGTCGTGCTAATTTAACCAAGCGCGTAATTAGTTAAAACCCAAAAATTTCGTGCAGCTGTAATAACATTGAAACTCTACTCCTGAGATGACTAACTGCACTGGCGTAGACTTTTACATTCTGGTTCAACATTCAAAGGCTATGGAATAAAATAAACAGAAAGGTACTGTATGCAATCAATGTCTAAAGAAAACTGGGGGGAGTATTTCAAGACAAAGACGATAATATTAAGAAAGCTGAGTTTGTGAAAGGTGAGCTTTCTGATCATATATCATCCAAATGCATTCTTAGATATATCACGTGATGATGTGTCAAAACACTTCACAATGAGCTCAAGGTTACTTACTACTCAGGAAAAAAAAACAATCGACATAACCGTCTCAAAAAAACACCACAAAAGGTTTTGTGGTTTTGTTGTAACGACCGCTTTTTCTTTTGCTTTGCAGTCTTTATTTATTACCGTGATTTATTCTGTAGTAGTTTTATGTGGTCTCTAGTTCTGTAGTACGTTTCTGTGGTAATTACACAAAATTCAGTTGTTACTACAAATATTTCTGTAAATAGTAGAAGTTTTTCATCAAAAAACATCACAGATAATCATTGTAACGACAGAAACTTTCCTGCGTGCTTTTAGACACGGTTTTCATTCATGACCACAGCTTTTTAGTCCTCCGAGCGAGCTAAACAAGGTTACGCAATCATCGTCGGTAAAACATGCTGTTGTCAGTGCCCCAGCATCAGTAAGATGCAGCAACACCGCATATAAAGTTCAAAACTAAAACTCGACGAAAGCAGCTCTAGTAATAGGGGGAGCCCGTGTGTCAACAGGATCAGCAGCTCCAGCCATTTTACGATTTCGGGAGCGCAATAAGCTGTGCCCAGATCCCAAACAAATCCGGGACCCTCTTCGTATATGCGTACACCAGTACATAAATCATGCTGTCACGTTCACCCAACGCCGGAGCTGTCTCGCGCACGTCGTCAAGTCCGTCAACAGCGAGCAGGAAAAAAAAAGTACAAACAAGAAAGCTCCAGCATCATGTTTTCTACTTCGCCCTCAGCAGTGAAGCCACATATTTCAAGGGAAAAGAAGCGTGATACATGGTGAGCTGCTTTCCATTTATACGGAAAAAAGCCCTTCAACCTTCGCTGGAAAGCACCCGCCGTCAATACTTATCTCGCTCAGCCAGCTCGGGATGTGGGGGAGAAAACGTGAAGCATATATATAAAAACCTGGAACGGAACGAAACGGAAAGAGAGCCTACATATATGAGAGAAACGAGCCCACAGAGAGGACACAGGAAAAATAAAGCCAAAAAGAAAAAGACAACAGGAAAGAATAAGGACGCTGCTTTGAAGTAGAAGGGATGAGCTCCGGTGAGGCAAAGGAAAAACGAACAAGCTTTAAAGCCACGCAAGTAGGTTTAAAGAATGAAGCCAAAAAAGGGACTCCGTTCAGAAACGGACAGCTTATATCCGCGCGTATAAAGAAAAACAGAGTAAGATTCGAGGTGCAGAAAGCTCCATCCGATTCCTTCGCTCTGAAAAGTAGGGGAGGTGGGGGACTTTATTCTCTGCTGCCTTTATTTGCAGCATTTGTATCGCAAAAAAAAAAAAGGAAAGGATGGAAGAATTTCGGAAAGCAGAGAGGGACCTGAGAATGGTAAAAAAAAAGGTTTTCGTTTTCAACGCTATACTTCAAAGGCCCGAGGCGCATTCTTCTTTGGTCGTAAACACGGTGTTTGTCGGCGGAAAAGGAAAAAAAACAAAAATAAAAACTAACGGAAATGGCGTGACAACGAATCGCCAGGAACTCTCACCGTGGTAAGCGGGGTATATGGTGCTTCGAATCTAGGTGATTC
Organism: Amblyomma americanum; assembly: GCF_052857255.1. Classification (NCBI taxonomy): domain Eukaryota; kingdom Metazoa; phylum Arthropoda; class Arachnida; order Ixodida; family Ixodidae; genus Amblyomma; species Amblyomma americanum. The sequence goes on along the minus strand of NC_135507.1, from coordinate 28,624,334 downwards.
CGGGAAAACGTAATACCCTCCATGGTTTTTGCTCACAATCGTATATACCATTTGGCCACATTTGAGAGAGAGAGAGAGAGCCTTCTTTTGTTCGTCAGCGATATCTGATCGCGGTTGGGCAGTTTCTCCTTAAGTAGGCGGGGCACCGAAACCCTCCTTCACGTCTACTTTTCTAAATTTTGTCGTCGTTATTTGGTTCCCTCACGTCGTCCAAATCCGCAACCCAGGCACTGAACGCACACAGACCTCGCAGGACTCCACATCCATGTTTCCTTTCGAGTGCCTTTAGTTTTGTTTGTTTGTTTGTTTGTTTGTTTGTTTCTTCCACTCCCCTCCCGTCATCTCCCAATGCAATTTCGCCCCCTCATCTTTACTCAGGCGACGGTGCCTGGTATACGCTAGCCCTAATCCAGCTTTGCCATTTTTTTTCTTTCTTTTTACTTTGGTCTTCCGTCCGAAAGCGGAACAAAGAGGCCTCGTTTCGTTGGAGCCGCGGTGGTCCGTCCAAATTGAACTTTCGTCCAAATCCCGCTGCTGCAACGCGCCGCCCCGAAGCGCTGGTTTCCACGGGACACGCCCCGACGTCAACTCTGCCGCGCGACTCGGGCCGTATAAATAAGGTGACCGCGCCACCAGCCACTGCTGCCGTGGGCTTCCAAAGTTTATGACGTTTTAAGCTCCGGCAGAAATGCCATCGGTTAGCGAACAAAATAGAGGCGGGAAGCGCCGCAGTGAGAACAGAATAAACAAGAAATAAAAAGACAACAAACAAACAAGAAAGAACAAAGAAGCCCGCCCGTATCCGAGGTGGGCGATCGCGGGGCACCGATTGCGTCTTTGTAAATGGTAGTGACCTGCAGCGTTCTTCGAAGGCTGCGCACGTCGAAACGGCGCGGTTGGAGTGACGTTTTGGCGGGCGGCGTTCACAACGCCAGGGGGCAGTATTGGCGCCGAGGAAATACCGAGAAAGATGTCGGCGGGAAACAGCAAGAGAATTACACGGTGTTGCTTCTAACAACTTAAAAACGACAACAGCAGCCTCCACTAACTACCCGCCGCGGTGGCTCAGTGGTTAGGGCGCTCGACTACTGATCCGGAGTACCCGGGTTTGAACCCTACCGCGGCGGCTGCGTTTTTATGGAGGAAAAACGCTGAGGCGCCCGTGTGCTGTGCGATGTCAGTGCACGTTAAAGATAACCATGGTGGTCGAAATTATTCCGGAGCCCTCCACAACGACACCTCTCTTCCTTTCTTTTTTCACTCACTCCTTTATCCCTTCCCTTACGGCGCGGTTCAGGTGTCCAACGATATATGAGACAGATACTGCGCCATTTCTTTTCCCCCCAAAAAAACAATTATTATTAGCGACAAAGAAACAAGGTAATTATTGGGTTGTCAGCAAGCTATTAAATTTGATCGCTTACAACTGACAGTTTATGAATGAAATTTCTCAACGTTTTGCTTTGTGGCGGTTGCTGCGCTTGCTTTATAATAATAATAATTGGTTTTTTGGGGGGAAAGGAAATGGCGCAGTATCTGTCTCATATATCGTTGGACACCTGAACCGCACCGTAAGGGGAGGGATAAGAGAGGGAGTGAAAGAAGAAAGGAAGAAGAGGTGCCGTAGTGGAGGGCTCCGGAATAATTTCGACCACCTGGGGATCTTTAACGTGCACTGACATCGCACAGCACACGGGCGTCTTAGCGTTTTTCCTCCATAAAAACGCAGCCGCCGCGGTCGGGTTCGAACCCGGGAACTCCGGATCAGTAGTCGAGCGCCCTAACCACTGAGCCACCGCGGCGGGGCGCTTGCTTTATATATAAGCAGTCCGTGTTGGCGAAACCACTGCCACGCAGCTATGAACTCTTTGTTTTTTTCACAGCAGTGCTCCTGATTATTTGCCGTCTGCGCACGGCACTCAGTTCGTCACGTGAGGCCAGCTGTATTGCGTATAAGCCCGTTGTACTCTACTAGTTAGTCCGCGAAGACGGAGGAGGAGGATGAATAACTTTGTTGTAACAAAAAGCACTCAACCATCCCCGCGAGGGCTGTTTAGTCCGGAAACCCTCTGGACTGATCGTCCGACTAGGATCGCAGTCAAGAGCAGAGGAATTCAACTAAGTTCGAGTCCGTTCGGGAAGATATCTGGCCGTTATCCAAATAGTTCTTAGTAACGTTTAAATAGAGCACTGCCGCCCACTGCTCCCACCGAAAGTAAAGCCAATATCTGTCTAAGTCGCAACAAAGCTTAGAGGAAAGACCACGTCGGCAAATACGCCGCTTGTAACATATGCGGAAGTCCTAACTAGAGAGAGAGTAGTTTTCACCTTGAAGAGAACGCAGGAGATGCGTAACAAACCACACAGCATGCACCAGCAGCAAACTCCTCAGTCTCCATTCTTTTGCCGAAAGCCGCAGATACCGGCCCAAATGCTTAGAGCAAATGCCAGGTTGCAGCAGGCAGCTAATAAAGAAATCCTAATATTTAATTCACTCCTACAAGGTATGGCTCTCAAATTATTTCCTTCATATGCATCTATCACCCCCTGCACTGCCGACGTTTTCTCTCTGTTTTCTTTCAGTTAGGAAGTAGGTACACGTTGAACCTGGTTATAGTTGAAGGGGCCCGGCGATTGCTTCGTTATAGCCGCAGCTTCGTTATAGACCGTGTGGACCAAGCTTCCAAGGGGAATTGCCATTCCTTCGTTATATCCGTTATTTCGTTATAAACCGTTTCGTTATAACGAGCCTCCACTGTATTAAATCCCCGCTGTTCGTTATCTCCGCTATCATCTTCGTCACGCGCAGATTACGTCAACGCCGCGATAGCGCCAGCCTGATTTACGGCGCTCAATTCGAGAAAGAGCCTGCCATTATAACACCTGCCGCGAACGGCCGTTACGTAACCGAAGAACGCTCACCGACGCGGGGAATCTGCGCGGGCATGATAACCCGCGCTCGCGCTCAAACACGCCGACTCGCGCTGATTGCCGAGATGAAGGCAATCTCGGCGGTGATTAGAGGCACTTCGACGCCGTTGCTTATCTCGCGTGCATCTTTGGCAAGTGCAGCAGCCATCACGTGCAAGGGATGAAGAGAGAGACGCCCCACACCCCCCTCCTCCTCCTCCTTCTCCTACACGGGCGAGAAAATGCGATACCTCCGCCGTCTCGGACGCGAGCGCGTGGCATGGCCGAGACACGGCGCGCCGGTCGCCTCAGTTACGAAAGATGAATGCGCCGATTTAATGGGCGTAACACGGGAAGATTGGGAGGCATGCCGTTGCTGCTGCTGCTTCTGCTGCTGCTGCCGCGGTCTCAGATCGAAGGATGCATCGCCCCGGAACTTGGATGCAGTAAAGCCGGGAGCTGTGGATCGTTGCCAGCGTCTATAAGCTCCGGCGAAATCTATACAACCCTGATATTCATAACAGTGCTGAATGTTAATTCCTCGAATATTTACGTAAATAAAAAGCTGCAACTCGTTTTTCAAAGACAATGTAGTGGAGAGCTGAGGGCCGTAACTTCGGACAACTCGGCAACTCTTCAACGCGCACGAAAGGACCAAGAATAGGAACGCTTCTACTGCATTGGGCCTTTCTTTGGAAAGGGACACATCGCGGCCGGGTATCGCACCCGCGACCTTCAGCTCAACAGAAGCGGGCTCCTCAAAATGTGGATACTACGACTGAGCAACTCACAGCACCTGCAGGCTAAACTCTGCATCGCTTCGCCAGAGCAGTGTGGCTTATCACGCATTATCTGCACATGCACAGCAGTGTAGCTCTAATGTGAGGCCTGTGCTGAAATCTGGGATTCGATCTACAAGCTCGGATGTTGCACTTCGAATTAAGATACACTGTAGCAACGAGGCAGTGTTACTGCATTTTATTTATTAGTCTATACTGTCTACTGTCTCACTGATGCGTTTATCACGACTCTTTAAGCGAGTCACGGTGGCTCGCTGGGGGGCGCTGGGGGGGGGGGGGGGGGGGGGGGGCTTAATCCCAATAATATTCTCAGGAACCGCGAGTCATTAGAAAGAATGCCAGGCATGTACAACTGGTTTGCCCCAGCAACACCGGAACCGAACAGCCACGTAGGTTCGGAAACGCTGCACGCATTTGCGTCGATGCAGGGCCGGCGTACGCGCGTTGACGCTTGGCTGGTTAGCAGCGCGAGGGGTGGTGAATTTCAGCGGGGCCAGTCGCCCGGACGAATGCAACGACCGAAATGAGCCTATTGATTTACGTGTAACGTTGGGCTCCCCGCTGTACGAATTATAAGGGACGGCGTCGCCGAAGCAGTCGCGACGGAGTGGGCGCGGCCGCCGCGCGCGCGTGTGAACGGCCGATCTTGGCCTTCCGCCTTGACCTTGCACCTGCACGGGGAGCGCCTCGGCAGACTCGCACCGGGCCCTCGGCGCACATCTTTGCGTTCGGCTGCGTAAACAGTTGAGCAGGCTGGAAACGTTTGGCAGCTTCTTGCAGGCGACGGAATCTGAACTGCCTGCCGATGAAGCGAGATGCGATGAAGTGATGCCGATGATGATGATAATGAAGAAAGAAAGAACGAAAGAAAGAAAAGAAGGAAGGAAGGATTGAAGGAAGGAAGGAAAAGAAAGACCGAGAGAAAGGAAGGAACGAAGGAAGGATCGAAGGAAGAAAAAGAAAGAAAGAAGGAAAGAAAGAAAGAGCGAGAGAAAGAAAGGAAGGAAAAGGAAGGAAGGAAGGAAGGAAGGAAGGAAGGAAGGAAGGAAGGAAGGAAGGAAGGAAGGAAGGAAGGAAGGAAAAGGAAGAAAGAAAAAAGGAACGAAAGACCGAGAGAAACAAAGGAAGGAAGGACGGAAGGAAACGAAAGAAAGACGGAAAGAAAGAAAGACCGAGAGAAAGGAAGGAAGGAAGGAAGGAAGGAAGGAAGGAAGGAAGGAAGGAAAAGAAAGGAAGGAAGGAAGGAAGGAAGGAAGGAAGGAAGGAAAAGAAAGAAAGAAAGAAAGAGAGAAAGAAAGAAAGAAAGAAAGAAAGGAAGGAAGGAAGGACGGAAGGAAAAGAAAGAAAGAAAGACCGAGAGAAAGGAAGGAAGGAAGGAAGGAAGGAAAAGTAAGAAAGAAAGAAAGGAACGAAGGACGGAAGGAACGAAAAAGGACGGAATGAAAAGAAGGAACGAAAGAAGGAACGAAAGAAAGACCGAGAGAAAGCAAGGAAGGAAGGAAAAGGAAGGAAGGAAAGAAGGAAGTAGGAAAGGAAGGAAGGAAAAGAAGGAAAGGAAGGACGGAAGGAAAAGAAAGAAAGAAAGAAAGAAAGAAAGAAAGAAAGAAAGAAAGAAAGAAAGAAGGAAAGAAAGAAAGAAAGACCGAGAGAAAGGAAGGAAGGAAGGAAGGAAGGAAAAGTAAGAAAGAAAGAAAGTAACGAAGGACGGAAGGAACGAAAAAGGACGGAATGAAAAGAAAGAACGAAAGAAGTAACGAAAGAAAGACCGAGAGAAAGGAAGGAAGGAAAAGAAAGGAAGGAAGGAAGGAAGGAAGGAAGGAAGGAAGGAAGGAAGGAAGGAAGGAAGGAAGGAAGGAAGGAAGGAAGGAAGGAAGGAAGCAAGGAAGGAAGGAAAAGAAAGAAAGGAGGGAAGGAAGGAAGGAAGGAAGGAAGGAAGGAAGGAAGGAAGGAAAAGAAAGAAAGGAAGGAAGGAAGGAAGGATGATTAAGAAAGAAAGAAGGAAAGAAAGAAAGATGGCAGTTGCTCGGATGGCGTCAGTGGGTTAACATTCATATTGGTCATTTTCTCCTTTACATTCATAACTCACTTAGAGTCCTCACCTCACTCCAGGCGCAGTGGTGCAGCGGTCAAGCGATGCGCAACTGCCTTTCTATGGCAGGTGCTTCCATCGGCGGGATGTGGGTTGGTGTGGCTGGGCTGCGGACCAGGTAGCTCTTCCCGAGCGGCCTCTCGCAATTATCTGAGCTGCCACCTAACACGGTAGGCAGGTTGCTAGAATATATTCCTTGGCAGGTTGCCCACCACCCTCAGGGCAGGTGAGCAGCCTGCCACAAAACAGGCTTCAGACAAGCAGACAAACACACAATGGCTAAATTCGGCAAACGCCCACTAGCGCGATAAAAAAAGCAAGACAAAACACGAGGCGCAAAGAGTTACTCCGAGTGAACTGCCAACAGCAAAACTCATTTTATTAACTGAGATTGTGTTTGTACACGAAACACGCGACGGAGTCGTTCGGAGCGCAGCCAGATGTGTATTAGGTCAGGCGTAAATTAGGGAAGCAATTTCCTCTCACGTCGGAATGGCAAGGTCACGGCTCGCATGAGCCGAACTAGAGAACCAATTGGGACGGCATTCCACGCCACTGCTCCCAATCTGGTCGCTGCCCGCTCGAAGCACGCGCACCCCCGGCCTCAACCAAGAGGCTTTGCTCAAGCTGGACGGGGCATAATAATTAGCCATTGCCCGGAGCCGGTTTTAATTGGGACCTGGTTGGTAATTGAAACTGATGAGGCGAGCTCGCCCAGACCACAATTATCTCCGCGCCCGTCAAATATTTGTAATCGAAGCCCACTCATATCTTGCACCTCAAACCCGTGCAGTGCCTCTAAAGCTCTTTAATCTGTGATTGCGGGTCGGGACACATCGTGCACGCTTGAGCTAATCCAGCTCCCCTGGCTCCGAAACGAAAAATAGATGAAGAAAAAATGCATCATAACTGTAACCGCAAAAGGCGACCTCAGATAAACGCAAGGGGCATCCCAAGAAGTGTACATTCATTATTTCACTTTTCTTATCGTTCTATTCTTCCTCTGCCAACGTTAAAGTATGTCAGGTATTTCGTGTAAAATCGAATGCGCTTTCGCACAAACTTTCTTTTATTCTGTATTTTGTGTACTTGTGCTTTGACCATATTTATGACCTTGATATTGTGATTGTACTGCTGATTCCTGAAATTCATGCTTATTTTGGGCAATTCCTCTCCTGCAATGGCCTTCAAGTGAGGGCTACAGTATTCTTAAAAATAAATAATCATATGAAAATAAATAAATAACTGATTTCAATTTGAAGCGAATGCTAAGAATAAAGTCAGAAACATCATTACTGAGAAAGTATTTCACTAATATCCATGTTTCCAAAGCTTCAAGCACAAATGCGCATTCTGCAGTGAGCGAAAGTCTTGTTGCAAGTTTTCGCACCGTCTTTTAAGGCCTAAATATTTACAAAATCCAAGCTCATACAGCTTGAGTCAGAACGGCAAAAACACCAGTCCCATCCGCACTGCGAGCTCCATGTCCTCGAAATATGAAGCACGTTTACGATGAGTGGTGCCATTTAGTGTAGACCTAAGCTTGCATTTCGGCTGTTGATGAAATAGCTGGACAAGAAGAGCACGGATGTCATCAGCACTTGGGTCTAATAATAATAATAATTGGTTTTTGGCGGAAAGGAAATGGCGCAGTATCTGTCTCATATATCGTTGGACACCTGAACCGCGCCATAAGGGAAGGGATAAAGGAGGGAATGAAAGAAGAAAGGAAGAAGAGGTGCCGTAGTGGAGGGCTCCGGAATAATTTCGACCACCTGGGGATCTTTAACGTGCACTGACATCGCACAGCACACGGGCGCCTTAGCGTTTTTCTCCATAAAAACGCAGCCGCCGCGGTCGGGTTCGAACCCGGGAACTCCGGATCAGTAGTCGAGCGCCCTAACCACTGAGCCACCGCGGCGGGGCGCACTTGGGTCTAAAGCAGCGTTTTGGGGGGAAAGGAAATGGCGCAGTATCTGTCTCATATATCGTTGGACACCTGAACCGCGCCGTAAGGGAAGGGATAAAGGAGGGAGTGAAGGAAGAAAGGAAGAGGAGGTGCCGTAGTGGAGGGCTCCGGAATAATTTCGACCACCTGGGGATCTTTAACGTGCACTGACATCGCACAGCACACGGGCGCCTTAGCGTCTTTCCTCCATAAAAACGCAGCCGCCGCGGTCGGATTCGAACCCGGGAACTCCGTATCAGTAGTTACATGAATGCGACAGAATGCGTGTTCAGCCGGGTTCGAACCCGACCGCGGCGGCTGCGTTTTTATGGAGGAAAAACGCTAAGGCGCCCGTGTGCTGTGCGATGTCAGTGCACCTTAAAGATCCCCAGGTGGTCGAAATTATTCCGGAGCCCTCCACTACGGCACCTCTTCTTCCTTTCTTCTTTCACTCCCTCCTTTATCCCTTCCCTTACGGCGCGGTTCAGGTGTCCAACGATATATGAGACAGATACTGCGCCATTTCCTTTCCCCCAAAACCAATTATTATTATTATTATTTCTTTTTTATAAAAACAGCAGGTTTTGAGAAGGAAAGGCGCGATTCGCCCTCTACTCTCTTCCTCGACGTTTTTGTAATTTCCCTCAAAAAGTGGACTGGAGTCGACTTCTCTCACACTCATGTAAACGCGACTTAAACAACCACGCCCCTATTGACGTAAAGTATGTGGCGGCTATGCACTGACGACACACACACACATATATTGTCCCTAACCACATGCCGCTCATTGCCTCCAATGCAGATCCGCACCAACCCAGGTACCCTATTTTTGGGACAGCCGGGCCCCTCCACCTACTACACTCCGCACAATACTGTGGACGTTACTCGTCGCACATATTGTCCACGTTTTGGGCGATATCGGCTGTGACTCTCCGACTTGGGACAGTGACGCGAACCATAATAGGAAAATAAACGTTTTTTCACTGTCTAAACGAACGCGTCATCTCATTATAAATACAACCCGACATCTCATCTACGCTTTTTCATACATTACCTCTATCATTCGCTTATAAACAGGGTGTATCGTTGTATTTAGTACGCATTTTTCAGCACAGATTCAATCAATACCATTCAAAAGCTTTCACAAATTTTCTCGAACGAGCTATCTACGTGGCTGGATAACCAAACCTCAAAAGCCGTCCTTCGCGCCTACTGTACAATATTAGAGCAAATTTTGCATTCAATTAAACTGAACACCTTTTATACTTACGCCCTTCACATGACGTTACTACAGCGTATGCTGTGTGCCTACGAATCGATCTCCTAATTTCGACCACCTGCGACTGTTAAAGGGAGACTGAAGACGAACTGAAGTTCGCCTCAGGTGATAGATTACCGGATTTTAACGACAAAGACAATTCTTAAACTGGAAACGCAGCTGTCATAAGCTATAAAAGGCAAAATAAAAAATACCATGCAGGTGTCGTCATCACCGGCCGATTTCACAAGCATACTGCATGCGTCCACACTTTTTTCGCGAATCACAGAGGCTAGGCTACAATGTCATTCAGTTAAAAACGGTGATCACGGGTGCATTTTCAGTATAAACGTCATGAGTTTGATATCAGTGGCGGGAAAGCTTTCAAGGGCAGCTTTCCAAGCAATAAATACGTCTTTTGATGCCAAACGACTATCAATACACCCGAAAAAAGCCGCAAAATTGTTTTATTTAAGAAGTAAAATTGCATAGAGTTGGCCTAATTGTTCCTTTACCAAATCTTCCCTACAGTCGTGAGCAATCTAAGAAGGAACAAACTTTTTGCACAACATTGCGAATTTTATGGTAATTTCTCCACGCAATATCAGAACGATTTCTTGGCATTATAGGCCAAGATGAAAGCTAGCTAGAAAAAGAAAAAGGCTGCGCATTTCACACATACTTATGAAGTAATCAATACGTGGATGCTCAAACTTTGTAACTTCGTTCCTTTTCATGTTGCTCACGACTGTAGCTTACGCGTACGGTACGGAACCGTCAGGGTCCGCGACATCTTAACTGCGGCCTTGTCGTTGTCAGCAGCCTAAAACCCCCGCAGCTATTAAGCCATGGCCACTTACCCGAGCACTCACAACATTGTTCTGGTTTACAGCTGTAACGTAGGCAACGACGGTGCTTGCAAATATTCTGGCGGTATGACCGGACGGGCGACCAACCCGGGTCGCTTTTCAAAGGCAGAGACGCGCTTTTATGCCTTTTTTTTTTCTCCGCGCACGACACGTCTTATAATCCAGCAGCAACAGCAGCCCAGTTCGTCAAGCGTAGCCGCATCACGTTCTTCACCAGCCAGGACTGCGCATGGAACTGCTTCCGTTTTGGAACATCCGAGCAAAAGAACAGAACTACGACGAAAAAAAACTACTAAAGAAGCATGACGTCGGCACGCGTCACAGAAAAAGAGAGAGATGGCCAGAGAAAGAGTGGGGGGGGGGGGGGGGAGGAAGAAAGTACACAATAATGAGCTGAAAAGAAAAAAAGAGCCGAGGGGGGGCGGGAGAGAGAGCGAGAGAATACACCAAGCGGAGCACTAAGCTGGACACGAGAGCGTCGGCTAGGCGAGCGCCGTTATAACCGGGCAGTCCAGCCGACCATGACTCGGCCTCTCGCGGCGGGCTAGCGGTAGCGTGTAATGGCAGATGCCTAAGCTAGGCCTAGCGAAAAGCAGCGACCGGCCTCGCATATATATATATATATATATATATATATATATATTCCACTCCGTGTAGACGCAATCCACCAGCGCCTTCCGCTTTCTTGTTTCTTTTTTTTATTTCTCAAGCGGGGTATTAACGGCCTTCATTACATCGGATCGGGCAGAGTCAGCGCGTGCCTTTCGCGATTTTCGCCCTGTCTTTCGCCTATACCCCCCTCCCCCTTCGTTCTTTCATCTCTCCAGGAACAGTCTTTCTCTGTTCCTCACTCTTTCCGCCACGCGCAAACATATCGTTTCGTTTCTTTTAATTATGTCGGCCCGACTGGCTGTCGGCTTTGAATCGTGATCTCCGCATTCATATCTCGATTCCCTTTTTACATTCAGTTTGTTTTTTTCTTCTTTTCTCCGAACATCGCTCTGAAGGAGAGCGAAAGAAGAGTTATGCGCGGGCAATCGAAGGTTATAGGCGAGCGGGCCGCCGGGCGTGGACGCGAGAGGGCGCTGCGGACAGTCGAGATAAAAATCCGCAATTATCGAGAGTGCCACCCGCAGCGAAGAGATGGGGCCCGTGGCGCGCACATCCTCTCGCCGGAGGCACCCGAATCGGTCCGATCGTCCCGGAGGTCCCTGCTGCGGTGTTCGATGGGGCGAAATTACCTCCGCGCGGTTCGGAAGTGTCTCGCGCGAATTTATGGCTATTACTACCTTTTCCTTCCTTTTTTATTTGTTTATTTTTTCCAGCTCGTTCGTGGCCCGGTGAGGGGGTGCGGTGGACACGGATGCCTCTACACCACTATGCCCTGATTGGAGGTTGGGAGGTCTGACGCGGTGGCTCAGTGGTTAGGGCGCTCGACTACTGATCCGGAGTTCCCGGGTTCGAACCCGACCGCGGCGGCAGCGTTTTTATGGAGGAAAAACGCTAAGGCGCCCGTGTGCTGTGCGATGTCAGTGCACGTTAAAGATCCCCAGGTGGTCGAAATTATTCCGGAGCCCTCCACTACGGCACCTCCTCTTCCTTTCTTCTTTCACTCCCTCCTTTATCCCTTCCCTTACGGCGCAGTTCAGGTGTCCAAAGATATATGAGACAGGTACTGCGTCATTTCCTTTCCCCAAAAACCAATTATTATTATTATTATTATAGGTCTGACGACAGTGCGGAAATATTTCCAGATAAAGTATAGGGCGGAGATCTCACAATGCCGGGGAGCGTTCTATATGACTTCACTAGGCGACCGGAAAAAAAAGAAGAAAAAATAGACTGAATGCCGTGATACCATAAGCTCATAAAGTAAACACAGGACGGCGGAATACCGGCTGATTAAAGAATGTCAGAAAAAAAAAGTTTATGGTTTATAGTTTTGTAAGGTTTAAAGTCCCAAAGCGACTCAGGCTATGAGGGACGCCATATATAGTGGCCGCTGAGGATAATTTTGACCGGGTAGGGTTCTTTAGCGTGCTGCACTGACATCGCACAGTACACGGGCCTCTACAATTTTGCCTCCATCGAAATGCGACCGCCGCGGACAGGTTGAATCGAAACCGGCCGCAGCAAAAAAAAAAGAGAAAAAGTTATAGCAATAGGCCTCATTCAGTTGAAAAGAAAAAAAAAACTAAGGGGAGTACTGTCAGACCACTCGCCGCTTCAAAGCTTCCAAGCTGGAAAAAGCTGTGCAGTCTGATGTTTAAACCCTGCTGGTCCTTACGTCAGTAAAAACATCTCTGTGAATTCCCCTAGCATGCAGAGGCATGTCGATGACGTGTTGCACACACAAAGAAGGTATTTTCAGCAGGTCAACATAGCAAGTATTCGTCACATATTCTACAGCCTCAAAGAGATTCTTCTACCCATCCTGGACCTTTTAAATACGCACGCTAGTATACAATAACAAGACGCAACGTAGGTAGGAGTTCAGTTCTTGCCTATTAAGGGAGTGTCAGCTAAGCTCAGTGGTTGAAGCGCATCTCTGGAACGGCCGTACCCTCCTTTTCGCTTTCAGACACGCCGCCCGTCGGCGCTGCGAGCTATTCCTAAAGTGCGCTCCTGCCAAGGCTCCACGCGTTGCAAGTAATACTGAGCGCAATAGCACACTTTGACACGCTTACGTTGCTTCAAGCTCCTCTGCGCGTCATAACAGTATAGGGAACAGCACCCCGCTGTGAAGTGGCGGAGTTGTGCGCGGATCTAATTATGAGAAGAGGGCCGAAGATGGATAATAAAAACACCGCGACACTGGCAGCTAGGCTAACAGCCTCTTCAGTCTTCCAGGTCACCCGCTCGCACAAGCCGGACGCAACGCAGCCTCCTGACGCACATCATATATATACGAGCACGCCAGGGACACGTTCGCAAAGGCGGTTACGACGTCAGCGCCACCCGCGGCCGTCGCCCAAGACACGCGCCCGACCGGAAGCGGCAGTGGTTTACTGAGTACATAGCGCGCTGAGGGGGGTACGGGGGCCGGCGTGACGGAGCCTTGACTCGGCGGGAGATTGCTGAGAGGGCGGCTGCTGACGTAGGCATCAAAACAGCGTTAGGTGGTGCCACTCACTGACGTCACGCTGAGAAAGGAGAGGCGGATGATGTGCAGTGCCGCGTTCTGCAATTTAGAGCTGGCGTCCTATATAAACCTGCTTGAGCAAGCGGATGTAAGAAAAGAGACAGGGTCAGCACCACTGCACTGCTTCTTCGGCGGAGGTACAGGGCGCCGGGACACAAATCTGTCGATTGTGCCCGACTAAGTGGCGCGGTTAGTGTACCACAAGCAACGCAACAAAAGACACGCTTTCACTAGTTCATATGGCAGCGTCTGACATACTCCAAGTATGTGAGAGAAGATAATCAAGCCCCAGTGTCCAAAATTATTCACCCTTGCTCCCCCCCCCCCCCCTAATGCAAGGACGACATGTAAGCACAACGAAAAGAATAATCCCCCTCAGAAAACTTCTCAAGAAATAGATCCTCCAAACAAAGCATTTGCGGAGCTCAGGGAGGTGCGACACGGCTCCCGTTTCCCTACAAAGACCGGAACAGGAAGCACCACGGAGAAACAGGGGCAATGAACAAAAACAAAAGAGGCCGGAAGGAAGTGAGAGGAAAACACAAATGAACAGAGAAAGTATGAGAAGAAATGCCCGGGACCTACGAGGAAGCGTCAACTGGCCTCCCAATATAACCGCGCCGTGCCCCCCGGGGGAGATTAATGTCGCGACGCGCGAGGATTACCAGGCCCCCCGGCCGGGGCTATCAACTCCAGGGCAGGACGCGTCACGGCTTCGGCCCACGCACGCTCATCACTCGGCCTCCGGCAGTGACGAAGGAGAGCAGGCTCGAGTGTCCCCAGCTTGTCAGAAGCTGCAGCGGATTAGCTGTCTCGGCCGTGTACCCACGGAGGCTGCGGCCACCGCCGGGGTCGCCGACATTGCCGGCTCGCTTTTCCAGGGCTGCCCAGGCCCGACATCGCCGACCCGCTTCTGTGCAGGATCGCAGGACTATGTTGTACACTAGCTTTGTCATGTTGTGTTGTGTTGTGTGCTGTGTTGTTGACACTGTGTGCTTGGTAACTTCTACGCATTTTCTCAATTTTTGCTCTTTGTCCCATCTTCGCGCTTTGTCGCGTCTCCGCACCTTTGCCACTTTTGCACGCTTTCTCTGTTGCGTGCGGTTTACCACTTCTGTGGACTTTGTCACTTCTGTGTGCGTTGTCACTTCTACTAGTAAGGCGAAAGCCTTTAATGGCTCATAATCGCGGTGTCCGTCCGTCCGTCCGTCCGTGACACTCTTCAACTCGACAAAAAAAAAGCCTTTGTGCACGACGGTATTCGAACCACGATCCTTCCTTTCCGCAGCCGAGCGCGCTAACGACTACGCTACTTCCTGCCAACGCATATGTAGTTCTTCTTGTCTAGGACGCTGGAGAGTGTTTGCAGAAAGGAGTCGAATCAGATGGATGTCTCCCAAATGCCCTCCAGTGTCTCCAGCATTTAGGGTTCACAAACAGTTGTGTACTTAACCAGCATCTTAACCACACACCAGTGACACAAGCAACAACTCCGCGCTACAGGCTTTCGCCTCACCGCACTTTAGGTCAACTAAGTACTTTGACCCCTGAATTTTTTTTTTTTTTTTGACGCCTACATTTTCTTTGTGATTTTCGTGCACCCATGTATTCACTGTAACCAGATGCTGCTAGTAACCAGATGCTGATAATAAAGCAGCTTCAAGCATGAAGCTCGCATCGTCGAAACCCTAGCCTCTTACCGGTCCAGTATGCTACATGTACGGGAAAACCCACTAAACTAATTAATGAAATCAGGTTAGCCTAGTATTGTTGGAGCGCCGCTTGTTAAGTAAATGTTTCAGGAATATTTGGGATGCGAGTATTGTTTACAATCTTCGTCCAGTTACAAAAAAAACCAAGGCTTCTTAAAGGAACCCTGTCAACTTGTTGAAACGCACTGCCTGCTGTCTGGATCTGTTTACAGGCCTTTCAAAATATTCCTCTCGCCATAATACGACCTCGTAACAGCTAACGTGGTAGGGAATTAGAGGAGGACAGTGAAGCCGCCAATTTTCTTTGTCTCTATTTCGTGTTAAGGTTTGGTTTGGTTTATGAGGGTTTAACGTCCCAAAGCGACTCAGGCTATGAGGGACGCCGTAGTGAAGGGCTCCGGAAATTTCGACCACCTGCAGTTCTTTAACGTGCACTGACATCGCACAGCACACGGGCCTCTAGAATTTCGCTTCCATCGAAATTCGACCGCCGCGGCCGGGATCGAACCCGCGTCTTTCGCGCCAGCAGCCGAGCGCCATAACCACTCAGCCACCGCGGAGGCCAATTTTGTGTTAAGTCGGCTAGTCACGGCAGTGGTACTTTCTATATCCACCAGGAGATGTTTCAAGTGCAAAACTGTACGAAAGGATCGCCTCTATCGCCCAACAACTTTTTCCACCCCGGACAGCACAGCACGCTATATAAAGTAATCAAGGCACATATGTGAAATCCTTATCGGGGTGCGTGCCGAAAAGGACCGGCTCTAAACCCTGTTTTCGTGTAAAGAGTCTCAGGCTTCGGATAACTCGAGTCCCTCGGATAAGCCCGTTTCTGCCGCGAGTACCCACCCCACGTCCCCCGGTGGGCTGCGTTTATCTTACTGTTGTCTTTCTCCCCCTGCCCCGCGGGCATTGAGAACCGATCAGATCAACTTTCTCCTCCGCAGGTTGCGTCATGGCACAAGACTTCGCTTTCAGGATCCCCCATTTATGTGACCCTCCGGGCTACTTCGCAAGTTGGGTCACGTATGATACGCGCCTTGCAGGGAGGGCCCAAAAACTGCGGTGTTTTGCGTGTAACAGATCCCTGCACGCTTGTAGGCTTAGCCCTTCGCGATAACCCTATGAAGCACGTGTCATTTATAACGATGACAAGCGAGATTCTCAGCAGCCCGCCTATTTCTTCTTCCGGCGATGGAATGGTATTAAAGCGAGTCATCGACCAGTCAGAAGGGCGCTGCACTTCAGGGCTTTGTCAGGTTGTTGTTTTTTTCATGGCTACAGCAGTCTGCTCGGATATATACAGAGCCAAGCGATATACCCGCCGTGTGAAGATCGCTGTATACCTTTCGGGCACGCTCGCGTAGAAATTGCCGAGCATTTGTTTCCAGGATCGCGTGACAATGTTAATAATAATAATTAGTTTTTTGAGGAAAGGAAATGGCGCAGTATCTGTCTCATATATCTTTGGACACCTGAACCGCGCCGTAAGGGAAGGAATAATGGAGGGAGTGAAAGAAGAAAGGAACAAATAGGTCCGTAGTGGAGGGCTCCGGAATAATTTCGACCACCTGGGAATCTTTAACGTGCACTGACGTCGCACAGCACACGGGCGCCTTAGCGTTTTTCCTCCATAAAAACGCAGCCGCCGCGGTCGGGTTCGAACTCGGGAACTCCGGATCAGTAGTCGAGCGCCCTAACCACCGAGCCACCGCGGCGGGTGCGTGACAATGTTGCCGCTCGGAGTCTATGCATGGCAGGAAGGTAATCACTGTCCTCAGCTCTCAGTGTGTCGGAGGTGTTACCGAGCTAAGCCTACCGACTGCTGCAGTGTGCATACATTTGAAGACTTGAATGTTTCGGCAAAATAACATGCTTTGCTTACGACCCGCTAAGTGAGTTAGCATTCGACTTATGCGCGTTAAATGATGTCATACGTTTATTAGCACATACCGTTTAGTGTGCACAGTTTAAGAGTTAATCCCAACCGGAGAAGGCAAGTTTATCAGGCAAGATATTGCCTTTCGCGATATTTGCGAGCGCACGAGTTAGGCGATTGACCATGTTTATCGATATCTCATTACTTGACTGGAAACTTGCAACTATTGCACGAATTGACACGTCTAAACAATGGTGAAAGTTGTCATCTCTAAACGTTCTGAGTGTTACAAAATAATGGAGCCAACAAGATGCAGAATTATGGCGGTATGAACAAGAATATAACAGGTAGACTGAAAAACTTAAAAGTGAAAAAAATTTGGGTAGAAAGTCTGCGAGGGACATTCTACTCTGTCAAGGTCTTTCATATCACGACGCGAAGGTTTCGGCTCATTTATCTTATCCCATAATGTTGCTTCTACTGCTCTAGTTTCTTCTATCACAGCACACTCTTTGGTCTAATACTTTCATGCCGGTGATAAATACAGCGCCGCTTTTATCAGACCGAAGGAACATTTCCACGTATTCTCTTTCAATTATTCGGAAGTTTCGATTGAGATACGGAGTTCAACCCCCCGAAGCGTTGCACGGTTTATGAGGAACGCCGTAGTGAAAGTATGCAGGCTAATTAAGACAACCTGGTGTTCTTTTACAACGTGCGCTGATATCCTACAATACTGGGCTGTTTTTGCATTTCAGTTCCATTCATATGCAACGCCCGTAGAGGCCGGCAATTAATTTAACACTCCTGTGGCCTGCAGTATCAGTGAACGATCAACCCTGTTAATATACCTGGGGAATACATTCAAGCAGAGCAGCCGGAACAGGCTGACGGCCAACTTGCTCAGGCAGAACACGGTTTGGCTGAATTCAATCCAGAAATAAAAATAAGCACACCAGTTCACCACTCCGGTTTTGAGGGGAGCGAATGCCACGCCGAGTCTACACGCGATAAATCTTCGCAGATTCCACTCCCAGCGCCCTATCGAACCTAATCGAAAAGTTCGTACGCAGTGACGCTGAATTCTCAGCTAGGGAAGCGTGGAAAAAAGGAAATCGGGCAGAACATTTCGTTCCAGAAAGCGGAGGAGTCGAGAAATCCTCTCTTTTCCACCCGGCGGCAGTTGGAGCAAAAAAACGAGCGCTTGCAGTGAAGTAAATGAAAACAGACTGCGATGCGACGACACCCAGCCGACTGGCTGGAAAGCACCCGCCGAAGATGGGCAGCTGCTAGTTATTTTAGGAAGGAGAAGCATTTCGGGCTCCCATAGCGCGGATTTAGCGAGGAGCCCAGAAACCCCCGTTCGACGTCTGGGGATTCAGCGCCTCCTAGTGGCCAATCGTGCGTGGAACTCTCCGGGAGCTGGCGCTCCCGGCGCTCTTCTGTCGATGTGGGCAGGCTTAGGCTTAGCGCATATGAACTTGACTGCGTTTTGTAGCATACACGTCATGCGCGCTGGGTACAGCGTGAATTCTCCGCATTTTAGGTCGCTCTGTTTTTAACGCGATACCATTATAAGCCCCATAGGAATGCGTCGACCGTCATATAGAGTTAGCCCATATGCTGGAGAAAAGTGACGTCGCCAGACTGGAGGGTTCCTACTGACTGGAGGGAAGGAAATGATGTCACTTTCAGTAAAGGAATCAACAGCCCTTAAAGGAGTATAGACACCTAACTTTTCGCTGCATGTTTTCCTTTCCTTTTTGTAATAAAGCGTAAGGCAGTATTATACACGGGTTTCCACGATGCATTGTCCTACGATCGCTAAACAATTTATAATCGAATTTCTTTCAAGCGCTGTTTCGGTTTCCGTTTCAACCGCCGATTTAGAACTGGGACGTCAAATAGAGGTTACAGCTATAGGTCACGCGAGACATGACAAACTGCAATATCATCGGTGCTTCAACATTCGTTGCCATTTCCGGATCTTAATAATAATAATTATAATTGGTTTTGGGGGAAAGGAAATGGCGCAGTATCTGTCTCATATATCGTTGGACACCTGAACCGCGCCGTAAGGGAAGGGATAAAGGAGGGAGTGAAGGAAGAAAGGAAGAAGAGGTGCCGTAGTGGAGGGCTCCGGAATAATTTCGACCACCCGGGGATCTTTAACGTGCACTGACATCGCACAGCACACGGGCGCCTTAGCGTTTTTCCTCCATAAAAACGCAGCCGCCGCGGTCGGGTTCGAACCCGGGACCGGATCTTGAGGATGGCTGGCTTCAGCACTGCAGTGAATTAAAACAATAAAGCAGTGATTATATCCCAGTTTTTCTATGCCTCACGTGACGTATTACCGCACTATGACGTCTCAGCCATCGTTCGGCTGTTGAAACCGCAACAGCATGACAGAAAAATTCGACTATAAATAATTTAGCGGTTGTAGGCGAATAAAACATGGTTATTCGTGCATAGTAGTGTCTTATGCATCAGTTCAAAGAAGAAATAATGCAACCAAAATTAGGTGTCTACACTCCTTTAATGCTCTCGCGTTTCCAACACATGATGCAAATTAGGTGTCCCCGTGAATTTTTTTTCTGCTTTCGGGGGAAAGCAAGAAATGGTAAATGTATCAGGCTGTACGTTGGCTACAACGACTCTAGAGTTTTTTTAATAAAATTACTCCAAAAACCGTTGAGTCATTAGAGCATAAGTTGATGTGCGCAGAGAGCGAGCGGCGGCGTTAGATCGCGCACAAATAACTGCGTTTGTCGGCGCCGCCGACAAGAGCAGATGGTAGTAGCATCTGCCTTCGTTATTTCTTTCAGTAAATCAGCAGTTTTTAATTCCGTGGTTTCCGTCGTTAGCGCTGTAGCTGTTTCCACGATCTCCATGCCTCATCCATCGTCCCCCTCTCCGTTCTCTTATTCTTCGTCAAAACGTCATCGAAGACCACTTCTTACCGAATGAATCACGTTTTAAATATTTACACACAGCCTTTGTTATATATACCCTGTCCCTTCCGCACTGAACCGTGAAACCCATCCCGTACGCAACAGTAACGCAAGCGTTCATCGTGTTTTGCACACTTATTTTTTTTTCTCTCCCTGCACTCGACAAATAACAGCTTCTCTGCGCGTGCAACTGCTTTACCGGCGCCTATCTTTCGATGTATCCGGTGATACGCGCAAATGGGAACTTCGTGTTTCGCCCGAACAGCATTGCACGAACGCAGACGCCCGAAATCCGGCAACAAAGCGTCACCGTTTACCCGGCGACCCGTAACTCACGCACGCGTCTACGCAGAAACCGCCCCACCGGTGCGATACCCGTGCCTCTCCGTGCGTGTCCATTCAGCAGCGTGTGTTCCTATCAAGGAAAGTACAGGCTTATCAGTTGCAATCGAGACGAGACCGCGAGGCGGTAGACCACCGCTGAGTGAACTCTGGCACCCGACAAAGGACTCCATTGTTCGAAAGCAGCGATGTATCGAGGCCACCCCCCTGTGGGCTTCCCAGCAGAACGCCTTTGCGTGCGGGAACTCTGTATAGGGGGCAGCACTGCGCGAGTGCGGCGAAGCTTGCGTCTCAGCTAGCGGTGTGTACTGTTGAGGATGGCGCTTCAATCCAACCGCTGCCAACCTTTTGTTGGATGTGGGGCTTGGAGTCGCTCTCGACGGAACCACGGGTCAGGAACGACGCTTGCTCCGACCGCCAACACCACTGGGACAGGACTGCCGACGAGTAAAATGAGTTGGATGATGGGGACGAAGGTTACGAGAGGGTCTATTTACATTTTTTACGCGGTCAGAGATCGAAAGTGATCTTCTCTCCGAAGAGGGGATCTTAATGTAAGATCATAATAAAAGGAGCACGATGGAGCATCCCAAAAGGAGCATCGAGGATAATCCCTAAATGGTGCTCCCTTTTAATGCCCCATCATGCTCCTTCTGGGTGCTCCATTCAGGGATCATCCTCGATGCTCCTTTTGGGATGCTCCATGGTGCTCCTGTTATTATGATCTTACATTAAGATCCCCTCTTCGGAGAGAAGATCACTTTTGATCTCTGACCATGTAACTAATATAAATAAACCCCAAAATGGTCCGGGGTTCGAGCCCGACGGGGTTCGAGCCCGGTACCACCGCTTCACCAGAGCAGTCGCTCTACCAACTGAGCTAACTTGGACGGCAAGCTTATGGTAGGGCGAGAGCGAATTAATCAATAACTTGAAGTGGGAACAGAGTCGATTAAATCTGAACAATTCTGTCGCCACTTCGATTTACTGACCAGCTCTGTTCCCACTTCGCGTTATTGATCAATTCCCTCTCGTCCTTCCGTAAGCTTGCCGTACAGAGTTCGAACCGCGGTGGAGGACGGATCTTTCTTTAACCGCGAAGTTTCTGAGAAAGCTCTATAGCTTTCCTTTGTAGTCGTATGGCTGCGCTGGGGTGGATGTCAATGAGTAATTACTCCCTTATTACAAATCTACTCCGCCTTGGGGGATTCCCCTAAACATCTGAGCAACTAAATGTGATGAGCGTTTTTCTGTCTCTTCTTTCAGCTTACAGTAAATCTTAGATGTCGATGTTTTCTTTAACCGTTTTTGAATTATGAATAACGATTATAACATCAGTTGCATTCTGGTCCCTGCTGCACGAAAGACTTTCCGAATTCCATCGAAATGTTAACGTTCAATGTGAACCTCACGCACCTCTCATCTCCTGATCGTCTTACATGCATTTCTCCACTGGATGGAAGTGACGTCACAAGACCGAATAATTGCCATTGTCTACAGGAAGTGACGTAGCCAGATCGGATAATTCCAATTAACTGGAGGGAAGCGGCGTCTCTAGGCCGGAAATGGCGTCACATCCCGTAAAGGCATCAAATGCTTCTATTGCTATACCACTGCAAACACACGAGGTAATTAGGTGTACGTGCGAATTTTTTTAAAAATCACCTGTGGTAACTGCTGAAGGTAGACACCGAGTGGGACCTTAACGTCAAGACGACAACGCTCCACACATTGAAGCGCAGACGTAATTCTTCTTTTACGAGCGCAGTTACCAACATTGGCTATTCGCAGAAAAATTGCTAGGCTAAAGTTTTTTTTTATCAGCTTTATCACAATATGTTCAATCTGGATTCTAGCTTGTACTTGTTGCCACCCGGAAGATTGTCATCGCGTACTAACCTTCTTTTTGCAGTTATGCCGTACATGCCGAGAGTTGATGTGTATAAGTTTTCGTTTCTGCCTAAAACATGTATAGAATGGAATAACATTGACCGACGCGTATTCGACAAAAGACATTCACTTGAAACGTTTGTAAAACAGCTGGAACTGTGTTGTGTTGACTGATAATCCCAATCCCACCTTGTAACAGCCCGCGAGGGCAAACAATATTTGGAAATAAAATAAGTCATAAAAATACGTGAAGGCATGCGAGCACACACGCCAATAATGAACGCTGTCGGAATCAATGTAAGCAACATTCCACCCTCAAGATGCGTTTGCCACGACCGGCAGTGGGCCGAACCTTCGACCTCGACCGGAAAAAAAAATAAACAAAGGCCGTCCCCCGAAAGCCGCGCGCGAAGAAATCGGCCACGCGTGTAGCCGGCACAGCTCGCGCGCCTGCACAGGCGTGTCCACGCTTGTCCGTCAAATCAGGCCGCGCGTGTTCTGCGTGTGGCCGGACACGGTACGCGAGGCAGAGCGGCGCGGCCCGTGATCTGGCATTCCGGGCACGCACCTCCGCTCTCGGCAACCAGAGGGCGCAGCGTGCCGACCTTAACGCCCCCTCCCGGATTTCCTGATGGCGGCGGAGTAGAAACAATGCGAGGCATATACGCTGACCGTTGCCCCCTCCCATGCCTCCAAACACCGCCGGCCGAGCTCGGGGAAACAACTCCAGCTGCGCCTGGCGTTTACGACCGGAAGCTGAAGAACCCCTTTTTTCCGGTTTTGTTTCCGCGTTTCGGTACCAAACAGCGAAGGGAAAAACCGATGCCTGGACACAGAGAAGGCTTTCATTCTGCTGTCTAGCCCGCATGCCCAGGAGAACATGAGGTTAGAAAACGGAACAGCCTAGTCTGCCAGCTTCTGTCCATGAATAACAACCACAACAACATCGAATTCATGCAACTAACATATTTCGAACCCGACCGCGGCGGCTGCGTTTTTATGGAGGAAAAACGCTAAGGCGCCCGGGTGCTGTGCGATGTCAGTGCACGTTAAAGATCCCCAGGAGGTCGAAATTATTCCGGAGCCTTCCACTACGGCACCCCTTTCTTCTTTCACTCCCTCCTTTATCCCTTCCCTTACGGCGCGGTTCAGGTGTCCAACGATATATGAGACAGATAGTGCGCCATTTCCTTTCCCCCAAAACCAATTATTATTATTATTAACTAACTTATTGCATACTTGACGGCTGCTGCTTGTAATACGGTAGCCTCCGAAATCAACCAACTAAGGTTGCTTTTATAACAATGTGCGAGCTGCCATCGACAGCGTTTCTAGTACGCGTCTCTGAGCTACTGTGGCACACGTACAGCCTTCCTTGCGTTTATTTTACGATTCTGACAGCATTCGCGCTTTCACTGTTAGCAGAAGCAAGTCACGGCCTTTCAACGCGATAATCGAGGAAAAGCGCCAAGAACTATGGCTAGGCATACAGAAAAAGAGTTAAAAATAATATGTTCGAGCCCGTGCCACAGTCGAATCGGAGGGTTAGACCAATAGCAATTGCTTGCCCTGCAGTCATTCCATTTGCAAGGGCGAAAAAAAAATACAGCCACTCTGGTAACACTGCATTGCATTCTTTCAACAGGGTTTAAAGTGTGCTGTAGGACAGAAAGTTTCGAAGTGGCACGCTTTCATTTGTCGTTTCCCAAAGTCTGCTTTTGCATCCCCTTGAGAAATTGAGAAATTATGCTCCGTAAGCAGCTGGTGAAGAAACGCCTCCGGGCAGGTTCATAAATTCTTGAGTTTCAACGCCACTTCAACAGTACGAATAATATTTCCTAATTACCGAGGAAAAAAACCGCTGAAAAGAGGCGCTCCAGCAAAAAAAAAAAAAAGCAGATCCGGCTCCTTCAGTGAAGCATTTTTGCAGGCATCTCCGCAGTGGTTTGCCGCACTCGAGTCCGATTTTCCAAGTCTTCTCTTTTCATGTAAGGCCGTCGTCAAACTATCAAAACTACATTTACTTGCAGTGCCTCTCGTGCGCAGCAACCCCAAGAATTACACCCTTGAAAGCCTCTTTGTTACACCACATTGCCGCTGTCTCTTTTACCAAGCCACAACAAAAGCGCCTCATAACGACAGCTGCATTAGAGACGGGTATACAGCGTAGCCCGACCGGCACAGATCGAAACGACCGAAGACAACACAGAAAGAACATAGCCAGCGCACGGCCGCCCCGCGCCTGCCGAAGACAGTCGCATCGTTGTCGACATCACTGCGCCTCTTGGCCGCTCTTTCCCTTGAGTCCCTAAAGGAGAACAGCAGCCGTCGTCTGGGCTACGCGGCGCAACAAAGAAGGACCGTGGCTCGGCTAGGGACACGAGGCAATATGAAGAGGGGCAACAAAGGGCCCGGGCTCCCCCAGAAAAAGAAATGGACCGAAGCTGCCCCCGTATAAGCTGTCGCGGCGCCCCCTTGCATCGCCTGGCGGAAACACAAAACCCTCTAGTACCGCCCGCTGTCGCCACGGGTTTATTCTTACCAGCCGCATCTAAGACCTCCGCCGCTTCTTTCGGCTGGCGATGCCGCATTTCCGCGAACATAGACCGCCCTCGACGGCGACGTTTGACTAGGGCTGTATGTACTATGTGGTCGAATATGAAATCACCCTTACGGCACAATATGCAACTGTGCTTCAATGTATAAGGTGCAAAAGAAAGTCGATCACATCAAAAAGAAAAGGAATGCCGATCAAAGGTTTTCTTGGTAAATATGTTTACAGAAGCCCAACGTATAGCATAACTAAAAACGACCTGTGGTCCGGAAGCCGAAACGCCTAACATATTTTCTGACAAGCTTTGGTAGGCGTTTCTTTCCTTTTTGACACGAATCTAGTCTAGTCGGATACAACTCAAGAAAGTAGCGGCTTTTGCCCAACAAAAGAACCTGTTCTAGCCAATGGCGTCGGCCGATTTTCGTGAACCTGCGAGCGTAACAATGCACGGAGCGGCGTGACAATGTAGGGAGGGCACTATCCCCTTCCATCTCCCACTCCCTGCACTGTTACGCTGGCAGGCTCACGAGAATCGGCCGACGCCATTGGCTGGAAGGCGGTCCTTTGACGGGGAAAAGCCGCTCCGTTCTTGAGTTGTTTCGGACTGTACCCGACCAGACGAGGTGTTAAACTTTAGATTTCGAGAGTAGATCTCACGTATAAGTGCTTCTCCGAATGCAGATATAACGCTTGAAAGTCTGGTCAAACGCGAGCATAAAGCGGGTCCGAGATTAAATCGCTTTTGAATCTGGCTACCGGAAACCGGAAAGGCGTAATAGGTTTGTGCATAAGTGCAGAAGTGATTCTTTCGCACGTAAGCTCAGTATGCCTTTTACAGTCCCCAATGCGTTGAGCTGATGCACTGTGATGCCTAAAAGATGCTTCATTTACTCTCTCACGTCACTTGTAGATTGATCTCGCTTCGAACTGAATAAAATCGAAGGCACTAATCTTGGCTGGTATAGCTCATCACTAGTGACGCTAGCATTTATGCGCAACTCGGTGTCAGTGCAAGACATTTGCGTATTTGAGACACGTATAACACTATTTCATATTAGACTAATAGGCATCGCCACTCCCTTCTATTCTACCAGTGAAGCATTTATAGCTTTCGCCCCATAATCTGATGCCAAAGCTAATATTACGCATTATGAAATTGCTGCGAGACAGATTCCAGCGTATTAAGATGAGTACCGCTGCGGGGGCCAAGTGGTTGAGCATCCGCCTCGCATGCGGGAGGTGCGGGGTTCGATCCTCAGTGCCGCCGGGTACCCACCGGTAATAAAATGGGTACAAGCTTTCCCCTGGTCCGGTGCTCGGCTTATTTAGGGTGAAATGCATGGGAAATGGGTCTTTGACCCCACCTTGAGAAATGGAAAATACCTTGTGTCATGGCGCTCTTTGCCCGTAGATGCCCTTGCGCCATAAAAATCCATCATCATCATCATCATCATCGTATTAAGATGGGTGAATCATTTGAGGATACCGAGAAAAAAAACCCTTTTTTTTCAAACGCCTCTCAATGCAAACACCCGAACCTTATCGCAGACCATTCCTGTATGCAACACCGAAAGCTGCTCCAGAAGGACAAGCTTTACTTGCATTTTAGATCTGCGAGGGCGGTTACTACTTATACCCTGTAAAAATTTATGAATGTGTGTACACTGTTCGTCAAAAGTACACAGTCCACGTGATTTAATTCTGGGCGAAGTAGCGTGGCACCTTCTCAATCGCTAGCTATACAAACCTGTGAAAGGCGGTAGAACTCACTCTAATCCCTCCTAAGCTTAAATCAGCCAGGGATTTCTGACAGCCACAGAGCACAGCTTAGAAGGGGACACCTTGGGCTGTATATTTTCATCACATGCTGTACATGCCATTTCAACATTTGTTTCGTTCTATTACCCTGTCTAACGATTTTGTTTCACTTACCTAAGACCTTCTGTGGCCCACAGAGCGTTTTGCATATCGATGTTGTGTTTTTTTTTCTTTGTTTATCAATCCGTCCTATAACTGAGTGCATAAAATTGAATGTTTTGAGACGAAGTCAGCATTTTTACCTATTCGTTGCAGCTAACCGCGATGCGCGGACGTCTGAGTTTCCGCATTGTTTCTGGAAAAGCATCGAGTTGACCAAGAAAATAGGTATTTCAGGCACGTTTGGCTTTAACGGGTGCATTGACTCAATGCAGTTGAATTGAAACAAGAATTCCAGAAATAATTGTACGTGTGATCGAAGGTCGCAGAAGTGCACACGGGAAATGAGAGACGCCGTAGCGGAGGACCCCGGATTAATTTCGACCGCCAGGGGTTTCTTTAACGCACACTAACATCGCACATCACACGGGCGTCTTTTGGATTTCCCATCCATGTAAATGTGGTCGCCGCTGCCAAGGCTCAATCCCGCGTCCTCTGGGCTCACCAACCAAACGCCATAGCTACCGCGGAGGGTGCACTCCGCACCGACTCAATTCGATTGAATCTGTAGCAGCGGCACCGTTTCGTAACCAACTTGCACGATAGGACGAAGAAGAGGATGAACACACACGAGCCACGTGACATGGAGCTCGAGCTCAGGATTTCCCGATCGGATTTGAATAAAATCTGCTCTCGCGTTTTACTGATCCGGAGTTCCCGGGTTCGAACCCGACCGCGGCGGCTGCGTTTTTATGGAGGAAAAACGCTAAGGCGCCCGTGTGCTGTGCGATGTCAGTGCACGTTAAAGATCCCCAGGTGGTCGAACTTATTCCGGAGCCCTCCACTACGGCACCCCCTTCTTCCTTTCTTCTTTCACTCCCTCCCTTGTCCCTTCCCTTACGGCGCGGTTCAGGTGTCCGACGATATATGAGACAGATATTGCGCCATTTCCTTTCCCCAAAAACCAATTATTGTTATTATTATTCTGGAAGACGGCTGGGCTCGCGTCCTGTCCCCGCATTGCGCTACTAAGCAAGCAGTTTTACTCGGCGCGGTAATGAGGTTAGCAAGGCACATTTCACACAACTCCTAATAATTTCAGCAAAAAAAAAAATAATGAATGAAATGTCAAATATACATTTATAATTTTCTTATACCCCGGCCTCCTCAGCCGTGCCTTCCCTGGATCTTCTTCTTGTTCCTTAGATCGTGCACGTCCGTACAAATGAGAGATCAGTGATGCCGAAAGCAACAGATACCCATGAACAGCTATCGTTGTAAAAGTGAACTGTTTTAGAGCGATAGCTCTACTCGTCCCGTACAAAACTGAAGGTCATGTGGCTATGAAATTTGACCTTCAAAGAAGGAGGAGCGAAGGCTTGGCTCTGACGTCATGCCACGTGACTCGCCGCGCCTCGCCACAGCTGCGGAGCCGACGGCACTCTCGCAACTGCCGCAAATCACGTGGCGCGCCGATCGCTACATAAAAGCGTGCGGCGCGTGCTTACCTTCGTGCTCTGTTTTTAACAGAGCTTTCGATCGTCTTACTAGGTGCAGCCGGGCTGAACCATTGCTAATTTTTTTGTATTTCGTTATTGATGAACTAGATAAATAATTTGCGAAGGAGTTAATTGGGTGAGTTAGTTCAATACAATTCAGTTACGCAACCATACAATCATAATTTATTGCATAGTGTACCCGTTGAAGCAGTCACCCACGTCACCCCGTCACGAATAACAATTATAATTGGTTTTTGGGGAAGTAAATGGCACGGTATCTGTCTCATATATCGTTGGACACCTGAACCGCGCCGTAAGGGAAGGGATAAAGGAGGGAGTGAAAGAAGAAAGGAAGAAAGAGGTGCCGCAGTGGAGGGCTGTGGAATAATTTCGACCACGTGGGAATCTTTAACGGGCACTGACATCGCACATTAAAGATCCCCAGCTGGACGAAATTATTCCGGAGCCCTCCACTACGGCACCCGACACGAAAGAGCGCGGATTTCACCCAAGCTTTGAGGCGACACTCTGCAGCTTATAATTTCAGAGCGCGACCTCTGCTCCTCGAGGTACAACTTCCGATTTCGATGTGGATGAGACGACCTTCAATGCCTCACAAGGTCAAACCAAACTTAACTGCGTGGAGGTATGGTCCAAGCTACGGTAGTATGACCACGTGATCACGTGACCGTGACCAATGGGTACCTGCTCTTGACCTTTGACCTTGACCTTCTCATTTGATTTGAGACAATGGAAACCTGGCCCTCACCTTTGACCTCGACCCTTGAAATTTGATTTGAGGCAGTGGAGACCATGCTTAACAGACCTTTGACCTTGACCTTCGCATTTGATTTGTGACAATGCGCACATAGCCTCCACCTTTCACCTTGATATTTGATTTGAGGCAGTGGATGGAGACCATGCTTAACAGAGCTTTGGCTCGTATAACTCGGTTCAAACCACTTTGAAACCCAGCGATTTTTATGTTACCACTCATCGTCGATGTTAAAGGTAGACAGCTGCCTCTATTCGCGACTATACGGTACAGCGCCTGAAAGGCCTCCAGCGGCGCAACCGAAAGCGCGTGCCGCGGACACAGCGGTAGCAAAGAACTCCCTGATCCGTCCATGCGCAGCCCACCCTCTATCTCTCTCCCTCTCGGGATGAGGGAAAGAGCCCCATTTTATGAAGCTCCG
Source organism: Amblyomma americanum (assembly GCF_052857255.1). Classification (NCBI taxonomy): domain Eukaryota; kingdom Metazoa; phylum Arthropoda; class Arachnida; order Ixodida; family Ixodidae; genus Amblyomma; species Amblyomma americanum. The sequence goes on along the minus strand of NC_135507.1, from coordinate 28,595,375 downwards.
CTGCTGGATGCGTCCTTCTATGGACGAGCATTTCATTGTTGCTCCATTCGTATTCGTTGCTCCATTCCTCCGATGGCGCCGAGTGCTTTTGACTACCCAACCTGCGCGCGGGCGCCTCGTTTTATTCGCTCCCTTCGGTGAATTTGAGACAGCCCAGTTTTTCGCCATTGTCACTGGCCTAGATGCTAAGGAAGCTCCGGCCCCGAATCTATTGCTTTTTTTTGTCGATCAATGCTAAAAGCTGCAGACTGAGTAGTCGCGGGAAGAAGAAGGGGACTTCGTCGCACGTCGCCTCTTCAACGCATCTTCGCAAGCTGGCACCTTTAGCTGAGAAATTTTTGCATAACAATGACGTATAATTCTTTGGGCTGCACGAAACTAGGTCAATGATCGCAACCATGCAGTCATTTGGTGAACGGACCCCAGTCTGCTTCTTCTGTTCGCACTGGTGGCATTGTGCGAGGCGGCTGGCTGCTCTCAAAAAGCTGCATTGGAGCACTTTTTTCCCGAAAGTATTCAAAGCCATTCAAGTGGTCGCACAGTATCGAAGCAAGTGCTCCTCAGAAACATTTCTGACGCAACAAATCAGCAGCAGCGCTGAAAAAATTCTACCGTCTTATAATACGCCCCTCCATTAATTAGTCTCTTCTTTATTCACATATCTCTTCTATGCTAATTCTCTGAGCGCGCGCTAACGTTTGAATCGCTGAACGACGTCGGGGTTTGAAAGGCTAGCCTGAAAACTTGTTTCGAGCATTTCACTCCCTCCTTTATCCCTTCCTTGACGGCGCGGTTCAGGTGTCCAACGATATATGAGACTGATACTGCGCCATTTCCTTTCCCCCAAAACCAATTATTATTATTATTATTATTATTATTATTATTATTATTATTATTATTATTATTATTATTATTATTATTATTATTATTATTATTTCATCCACAGTCTCTTGACATTTTGAGTGTTCGCGCTGAGGGACATGCGATTAACTATGCTTTTAAGACCTAAAACGACCAGTACAATAGTTATACATCTACCAGCACGTAGACAACACAGGCACCCCTGGACAAAGCACTGTTATTTTCTTTTTAGAAAAGTATCCAATTTGTTAGCTTAAGCCCGTTTTCCTGTTTTAAGCGCGTTCTAGAGACGCACTTTAGAAGCAAGCTTGCCTGAATAAAGCCGATTCTTCGAAAAGGCCAATGAGCGCACTACAAATATGTTTCGAGGCAATTCCCTCCGCGTGTACACAAATGCGCCGAATTCCCCTGTTTTAATATTGTTTTTGTTTTGCCAATCATGTTTCCGTAGTCAAACAATACGACCTTGCGTGCTTCAGGCTAAAAAACATCACTTAGAAATGCCAGCATGTCAGAAAAGAGTCGGCGTTTCTGACGACAAGTGTACTCTAATCTTTACTTTGAGAGAAAAAGAAATGAAAGTAGAAAAAGCACAATTAGCTTAAAGGGGCAAGGGATAAACAGACAACAGCAAACCGCCAAACGAACGGGCGCTTCTCAAGCCATTCCGTATCAGCTACGCCCGGATCCCGGAAAATATTGTTGTCAGCGTTTGCAGTCAATTCCGGGGCGGCTTTCGACACTCGAGAGCAAATGTTTATCGCGGCGCTTTTGTTGACACTGCGCGAGCAGGCATACGCATTCGAACGAGCGAATATACAAACAGGAAAGGGGGAAACGCAGCGAATGCGATTCGTCGGGAGAGGGGGGGGGGGGGGGGGGGGGGGTGCGAAGCAAGCGGGCAGAAATGCGCAGAATGACAGCGACGATGACGTCGATATATCGTGTCTGTGTTCGCGCAGGTGAAAAAACAAGCGAGCTCTTTGATGTCGGCCTTTCGGAACGAGCGCAGCCGCCTGCTTGGGGATAAGTATTTGCCGGCTCCGATGCGCGCGAATACGACGGAGAATTGAGCAGTCCGCTGTTTCGATGCAGCTACAGAACGCATACACTGAGAAGGTTTATATTTAGTTCGACTGGTGTAGTGAAAGTGAGTCCAGCACACGAAATAGTGCTGTGCGATGTCAGTGCACGTTAAAGATCCCCAGGTGGTCGAAATTATTTCGGAACCCTCCACTACGGCACCTCTTCTTCCTTTCTTCTTTCACTCCCTCCTTTATCCCTTCCCTTTCGGCGCGGTTCAGGTGTCCAACGATATATGAGACAGATACTGCGCCATTTCCTTTCCCCCAAAAACCAATTATTATTATTATTACACGAAATAGGGCCCCGCCGCAGTGGCTCAGTGGCTAGGGCGCTCGACTACTTATCCGAAGTTCCCGGGTTCGAACCCGACCGCGGCGGCTGCGTTTTTATGGAGGAAAAACGCTAAGGCGCCCGTGTGCTGTGCGATGTCAGTGCACGTTAAAGATACCCAGGTGGTCGAAATTATTCCGCAGCCCTCCATTACGGCGCCTCTCTCTTCCTTTCTTCTTTCACTCCCTCCTTTATCCCTTCCATTACGGCGCGGTTCAGGTGACCAACGATATATGAGACAGATACTGCGCCATTTCCTTTCCTCAAAAACCAATTATTATTCTTATTGCACGAAATAGGTCAGTTCAAGTTCGTCAACAGCAATGGTATGTCTTCACTCACTCTACACACACACACACACACCCACTCTCTCTCTCTCTCTCTAGACACAGCCGCCGCGGTGGCTGAGTGGTTATGGCGCTCGGCTGCTGGTCCGAAAGACGCGGGTTCGATCCCGGCCGCGGCGTTCGAATTTCTATGGAGGCGAAATTCTAGAGGCCCGTGTACTGTGCGATGTCAGTGCACGTTAAAGAACCTCGGGTGGTCGAAATTTCCGGAACCCTTCACTACGGCGCCCCTCATAGCCTGAGTCGCTTTGGGACGCTAAACAACCATAAACCATAAACTCACTAGACCCGTCATAAGTTCAGTTAAGTTCAGTTCAGTTTATAACCTTAAACGTTCCCTGTAGGGGCATTACATAATGGGTGGGTTCTTATACATACAGTAAGGATCACTGTAAATATTTATCGAAAAAAAAATTGTTATAAAGAAGTTTCAGAAACGAAGATGGGCAGGTAGTAGTAGTAACGATCATCATCAGCCTGACTAAACCCACTGCAGGTCAAAGGCCTCTCCCATATGTTTCTCCAATTAATCCTGTCCTTTGGCAGTACAGAGTAATATAAAGGATGGTAACAACGATAGTCCTAACAGCGTCTGCGCAGACCACGTTGTGAATACCGCTGCAGCATCAACATCGTAATACTGCCTACCGGCGCGCCGTGCACAAAGGTTCTGATTGTCGGCGTGCCATCTCTATATTCGCAGCGGCAGTTGCTGAGCCGCCCCGCCGCGGTGGCTCAGTGGTTAGGGCGCTCGACTACTGATCCGGAGTTCCCGGGTTCGAACCCGACCGCGGCGGCTACGTTTTTATGGAGGAAAAACGCTAAGGCGCCCGTGTGCTGTGCGATGTCAGTGCAAGTTAAAGATCCCCAGGTGGTCGAAATTATTCCGGAGCCCTCCACTACGGCACCGCTCTCTTCCTTTCTTCTTTCACTCCCTCCTTTATCCCTTCTCTTACGGCGCGGTTCAGGTGTTTAACGATATATATGAGACAGATACTGCGCCATTTCCTTTCCCCCAAAAACCAATATAAAAAAAAAGTTGCTGAGCCGGTTGGCGCAACTGCACGATTCGACAGCCAGCAAGAGTATTTCGAATCTGGAATGCGACGCGGGTGTGGCACTGGAGCAAAGAGGCGCTCGACCGAATGGCAACAGTACCATTACAATGCCGCATGAAACGCGATAAGGCGATCACAACGATATATGAGACAGATACTGCGCCATTTCCTTTCCCCAAAAACCAATTATTATTATTATTATCACGCGCGTTTTAAGAAAATGCTAAAGAAGAAAACCTTTCGCAAGTCGCTCCACGCACGTGACCGAGACTCATTCATAGAATATGGTCGCTTAGAATGTGCGATATGCCTGCCATGCAAAGCAACTCAAGGAAAAACGCTAAGGCGCCCGTGTGCTGTGCGATGTCAGTGCACGTTAAAGATCCCCAGGTGGTCGAAATTATTCCGGAGCCCTCCACTACGGCACCTCTCTCTTCCTTTCTTCTTTCACTACCTCCTTTATACCTTCCCTTACGGCGCGGTTCAGGTGTCCAACGATATATGAGACAGATACTGCGCCATTTCCTTATTATTATTATTAAAATTACTGATTATTATTATTAAAAGCATCTCATACGCTCCTACTCTTGGGAAAGAGAGGAACAGCCATTTTTTTTCTGTTATTTTCCTTAGCTCACAAGAAGATTGGTCCGCACTGGTGCATTTAGTGTGCATCTGACTTTCGGAGTCTTACATTTTGCTGCTTGATTTTTTTCACATGCCCCAAGTAGCGTTTTCTTCTTTGCTTTTTTTTTACGCCCCACTGAGTGAAGCGAAATATATCGTCACTATGTAACGGGCGACACAGATCCGTCCGTTCATTTTTCGTGGGAAGCGGTAACAACAAAAGAAATGTGTAGTGAACAAGCACATAAAAATGCGATAATAAGCAGGAAGCTTTAGTTCCCGCCTTAAATTTTCGTGGTAATAAAAGAACTGTTTTGCTTTGTTTTCTTTTCTAGGCCTCACTATGTGAAACAAGGCGTAGACGTCCCAGCGAAGTCGGTAGTGAAGACTCATCCGTACATTTTTTGTCGGAAGCGGTAACAAATAAAAAAAACACGCGTAACAAAACACAAGTGTAAACGTGCGTAAACGCGTGTAATAAACGTAAAACAAAACGATAACAAGCAGGGGCCCTTAGTTCACGCATTAAATTTGTCGTCGTAATAGTAGTAGTAGTAGTAGTAGTAGTAGTAGTGGTTTATTTAAAATAACATAAAAGGAAGGTAAAAGATTTTTGCTAGCCCCGGCATCTGCCATCACGTGCGGCGGCACCTGAGCTGGGGCAGCGGAAACAAAGGATAGCAGGCAGGTGGGAGAAATGAAATAAAAAGAGGTAAGGGGACAGAAGAAAGACATGGGGGGAGGTAAATAGTACACTACATAAAATAAATATACACTGCATAAAAACATTAAAAGTGAACACTATAAATGCAAAATAAATATACTATATACATTATTTACACAAAGAGTCAAAAAGTCAGTTGTCTTCGCGGCGCGCGTGTGCTGATGACGGGAAACTCGGCAGTCAATGGTCACACGCGCGCCGCACTTTGCACACAACAGCTGGTGTGGGGCGCCCAGCTGTTAGAGCGTCCGAGGTAGCACGTAATAACAGAAACGAATCCTAACATTTTCTCGCGATTCAACAGCGGCCCATACCGCCAAAAGCGGCTGGTCAAGAACAGGCGGCAGCCCAGGTGCCCCAGATTTATAGCTCCCGTTACGTCAAGAGCTTCATATTAAAGTCCCTCCTCCTCCTCCTCCCATACGTCACCGGCTTCGTGAAGCGTCGCAGCCGCTCCGACGTCGGTTCTCATTAGACTCAGCGCACTTCTCTATCACCCGTCACCAGTGGACCGCTGAAACACCGCTATGGCGAGCGCTGTACAGCTCCACAACCCTCGGTAACGGTTAGATTTTCGGATAACCATCATTCCTTGTTACGGAAGCCGCAGTGACCACCCCACTTCCGGCGCAGGGAGCCCAAAGGGGGGAGGCTCATTTAGTGTCACTCGCAATTTCCTCGTTTATACCCGACGGTCGACAGTCCGGCGCCGCCCGCGTTCCGACGGCCGTAATTTCATCCGGCACTGCAGCGACTCACAGCCTGGCCTTGCCCCCTCCCCACGGCCATTCTTCCTTATTCTGCATCTGCGATTTTCATTTTTTTGCTTCTCCGCGGAAACAGTTTATCTTTTTTTTGTTTCCGATTTTTTGCGCCGCGTCCGTATACGTGTATATACTTACCCCGCCCGACGTGTTTGTCTTTTTTCCTAGCCTTTTCCGCTTTATCGGCGAGCACGTTCGGCCCGATCCAGCCGCGCGGCTCTCCACCCCTCCCCCGCCTCTGGGCCTGTTATTGATTACACGCTTCTGATGCGCGCTAAGCTCCGTCGCGCAGTCGTTTATTCGCATTAGCCCGATTAATGAACGTCGCTTAAAATTCCGCCTCGCGACACGGTCCGGCCGGCAAGACAGCTCGCCTCCCCCCCCCCCTTCCCCCCTTCTTTCCGTTCAGTCTTTACTCTTCTTCTCTCTGTTTTTGTTTTCTTTGTTTCGTCGTGCTTTGTATCCCTCGGAATGTTGCTCGTGTTATTAACTGGCTCCACTTTAACCGGATTTCGATTAACCGGATTCCGACGTAGTAGGCGTTCCTTTCGTGAAAAAAGGAAACGTTGTCTAAATTTCACCCGCCGCGGTGGCTCAGAGGTTAGGCGCTCGACTACTGATCCGGAGTTCCCGGGTTCGAACCCGACCGCGGCGGCTGCGTTTTTATGGAGGAAAAACGCTAAGGCGCCCGTGTGCTGTGCGATGTCAGTGCACGTTAAAGATGCCCAGGTGGTCGAAATTATTCCGGAGCCCTCCACTACGGCACCTCATTCTTCCTTTCTTCTTTCACTCCCTCCCTTATCCCTTCCCTTACGGCGCGGTTCAGGTGTCCAACGATATATGAGACAGATACTGCGCCATTTCCTTTCCCCTAAAATCCAATTATTATTATTATTATTATTATTATTATTATTATTATTATTATTATTATTATTATTATTATTATTATTATTATTATTATTATTATTGTCTAAATTTCGGTCTTTCGAAGCCACGAACAGGCTTCGGGAGCTATCCAGCTCGCGGCCAACCAATCGGAGGACTAGCTGGCCGACTTGTCCACACTTCAGAATGGGTTGTGATTGGCTTTGTGAGCTGAGCTTCCACGGGCGGAACTCTCCTTAGCCTTCTTGACTGTACGTTGACTACCTATCTTGTTTAATAATAATAATAATTGGTTTTTGGGGAAAGGAAATGACGCAGTATCTGTCTCATATATCGTTGGACTCCGGACCGGCGCCGTAAGGGAAGGGATAAAGGAGGGAGTGAAAGAAGAAAGGAAGAATAGGTGCCGTAGTGGAGGGCTCCGGAATAATTTCGACCACCTGGGGATCTTTAACGTGCACTGACATCGCACAGCACACGGGCGCCTTAGCGTTTTTCCTCCATAAAAACGCAGCCGCCGCGGTCAAGTTCGAGCCCGGGAACTCCGGATCAGTAGTCGAGCGCCCTAACCACTGAGCCACCGCGGCGGGGCGCCTATCTTGTTTCCGATTCTCTATTGATGGTTCCGTACATACTAATGCCACCCCCCCCCCCCCTATCCTCCTGTTTCAGTTGTATATGCATTGACGCAGATATACAAAGGCCGAATTCAGTGCGAACACAAAAGTGGTCCCCGATCGGTGAACCCACATATTGGCCTCACTGGTTACAGATGATGCGGTCCTGTTTTGTTCTGAATTGTTCAGAACGTTTGTTTTAGTTTATTAATTAACAGAATAAAGATAACCGAACTAAAGGAAGTTCCCTGTTTGTCAGCCGTTGTGGTGACGAATTATAAGACTCCCTGTTCGTTCGAGCAGTGCAGTTTATTTTCTATAGCAGGATACAACTTAAAAACCAGCAGTTGTTAACACTTTGCCACGGTCCGCAGAGTACTGTGTTACTCCGCTAGCCAGTCATTAAAGTAATCAAATCAGCTTTTCAATGTTAGACTTGATTAAACAAGCCAGGTATCAAAATTCTAAAGGTCATAACTTTTTCCTGTGATTAGCTTCTTGTTTCGCTGACGACAGAAGTTTTAACAATGGACTACTTTCTGGCGTGCAGGAATTCTGTGCGACTGACTGTGGGCGGAGCTTCATCATACAGACTCAAGTTGTATCCGACTATATACGGTGAACATATGCTGTCAGCACAGGCCAACTAAAGCGCATACTTTCGAACTCAACTAAGAACCTTGCTTCCCGACCGACCCTATGTATCACATCCACCTACGCATATAACGAACGGCGTTGTTCCGTGCAACGAGTGCTGAGGACTGAGCGGCTGGTTAGTTAACGCAGTAACCTCCACAACACTGCACCGCATTAGCGAAGTGCAACGAGTTTACACGCTAAAGTATTCCGCAGCTGGAAGCAGTCCTCTTCGACCGTCGTGCCCGGTTTTCCGCGTTCCACCCGTCATTGTTCGTGTTCTTCCGCTGCCCGCTGGAACCTAACCCGTCCGCTTATTAATCACAACGAGCGCGTACGCACTTACCCTCACCACGCGACACCCAAAACCACGAAAAACACAAAACAAAAATCATCAGAAACAGCGCCACGAGCGGCAGCAGCAGTTGTAGCAATCATTTAACGCTAATGACTGCGCGCTGCATTGGGCTACCGGAGAGAAATCAATTGGACCACAAGTGCGCGAGTCGCGCCACGAACTGAATTTGGGTGCTGTCGCGGGTTGGTTCTCGCGCGTCGCCGCCCGCATCTGGTTGGTTATACATGCGGCTGCTCTGCGAACAGCGCGCGCTAATTCGCCCAATGTGAGCGATGACGAACGCGGTCGCTAACTTGCGGGGAAGCGACCGCTAATGATCGTTAACAGGAGAACGTAAGCGTGCAAATTAAAGGTACGAATAATTAAATCCTTACAAGCGTGCGCTGGAAAACGAAGTGTGCGCATGGCTCTGAGCGGTGGGGCTGCGGGATAGCGAGCACGTTCGGTGAGGTCTTCGTCGGCAACAGCGGCCGAGATTAACAAGTTTACTAAGCCTAAACAACTAAGAATGGCAGATTGGGTAGATTGGCACTGCATTTTTCTTTCGTTAAAACACAAAGTATAAATGAACACGTCATTGTGCGTTCGTGCGAGCGGGTGTGCAAGAGGTCCTTGTCCGAAACTTAATTGGATGTGTGGTATGCCATTAACTACCTTCAATAAGGAGTATAAACATGCATCAAGGTTTGTGAACAGTATTCGGGCTCAAAGTAGCTTGAAAACATTACTGTGTCCGCGCGAATATAGCCTACATATGTACACTTCGTTATATAAGTCCTCGTTATCAATAACAAACCTCCAAACAATGTTGCAAAATATTGTGAAATATTTTTTTACCAGCGCTGTAACGCGAAATCAGTGTCGGCGTCCCCTCGCCCTAGATCCTTCACTTGGGCTTGCGAATTTATTAGTTTTTTATTCGCAAACTGAGCTACACTGTGTCTCATTTCCAGTGCAGTCTTACCCCGGAACAAAAAGCACTCCCGATGGCCCAAAATAACGAAAAGCCACGGCGCGCACTTAACGCTAATTAGGAGACAGCGTATGCCTGCACCTAATCACATCTTGCATCCGCTTGTTTGAACTTGTTAGGCGCGCGAATGGAGGGGGCAAAATATTATTCAAAACCGCTTCCAGGAAAACACAGAACGTGAGAAAAGAGGAAAGATGAAACGAACAGGGCAGAAAGAAGTCAGCTTAAGGAAGAAACGCGGAAAAGAGAAGATGCGAACACAATTATGCGGTCTTTGTGCGAGCCGCCAGAATCCGTTCACGGATGTGTCGGGGAAGGCACTGGACAGCGCCGTAACGAAAGTAAAAACGAAAGAAGGAAGAGAGAATAAAGAGAGAGAGAGAGAGAGAATGAAGGAAGGAAGAACGTGCTGAATTACCTTCCCCGAAACGACGATTGCGGAGGAAGCGGTGGCTATAGAAACACATGATAAAAGCGATGTACTGTGACGGGCCTCATTATGGAGAGAAGGCGCGCGCCGGAAACAAAACCACTTGCCGTGACCAATCAGCGTCTTGAAGCCTTAACTGCCACGTTGTTAAGCAAAAAAAAATGGGGGGAGAGAAAACACTGGTTAAATCGACAGGAAAGCCGCCGCAATTTACCGGTGAAGAGCTCTGATTTCACGCAATGTCGTTTGGTGCACGGTAAATATACTGATGCACGGAATGCAGAAAGAAATGCCCACTGTGCACTGAGCTGGAAACGAAAAATGGCCATCGGTTATTTTGCAAGAAACACTGGGATCTACGAGGAGTAAACAATGATGGAAGCTTCAACGTTGTACGTTATGCATTAAGTGGCTGCAAGAGAGTGCCAAAAAAAATCTGATACAATTCCGAGCTTTGCTATGTTTTACTTTATTGCCTCTTTTTTTTTCTGGAGACAACGCTGATAACATCGCGCATTATACAACTTATACAGATTTTCTTCATTGTAAATAGTTAAGGGGCAACCAGCAGCATGAGCAAGGAACTGGCAAGCGCTGGATTAAACAGACGTTTGCGGCGAATCAGTGAGACCGTGCAAGTATGTCTTCAGGAGCGCATGATACGCACGCAAGCGAACACGCGCACACGCACAGCAACTAACTTTTCGTGTAATAAAAAAATATACAGAACTGTCCTGAAAGAAACGCTGCAACGTTTGGAGTACCGTACGGCGATTCCACTGCAGTCGCTAATGACTGCCAGCCTACATTTTCTCAGGATGTCTGCCTGCGATGCTATCCACGAAGTAGAGACGTTGCTAAAGAACTCAAAAGCGAATTACGAACGTATTACGGGTATTTTCTATTTTTCTTGAAGCTGCTCAAAAGCATTTTCTCTTTCGTCGCAAACAGCCTGAAATCCTTCTCTTAGGCAGCCAGCCCTTCCCACCTTCCTGAACTTAATAAAATAGCATTAGAAGCCCCGTGGGGCCAAAATGTGCCACCGGCCATGAAATTCGCCCATTGGCTGGATGAAAGTGACGTCAGCAGACCGGAGCATTCGCAGTGGCTAGACGGAAATGACGTCATTACCGGTAAAGGCATACAAAAACTCCTAATGCTATCTCATTGCCAACACATAATGGATTAGGTGTCTCTGTGAATTTTACAGCGATAGCTGTTAGGCACCCGTGACCCAGGCTTTCGTCGCTGTCAGCGCAACCGGCGGGCTAGCGCACCCACCCATTGCGCCGGTCAACCAGGGTGGCATATGCCTACGGGTGGCTCTGTTTGGAACAGCCGCCTGTCAGTCCAGGGGTGCATCACGTGACCTCTACACCAGTGGTGACGTGACTAAACGCTTAAACAGCTATCGCTGAATCTCGAGTTACAAAGTGGTATCCGACCTGTGAGGTTTTTTTTATGCGTCTGCCTTTGCTATAACCTAACACGTTATCGCTTCGCGGCTGTTCCTATCCTGACGCATTCCGCATCGACAACGCAGCCATAAATGAAAGCTGACGCCGAACGCAAAAGACACGCAGTATCAGGGGCTGTATCCTACGGCGGTTCGTTCACCGGCAGATTCTTTTGAACCCTTATCGTTGGCATGGAGCTCGATATCTACCAGTAGACGGCAACGTTAATCGCCGGCTCCTGTATCAAAGGCTGGGCTGACCATGGGTAAAGACACAAAGAAGTGAATCCGCCGAAAGAACGTTAGAAGATACAAGTCCGGCGGAAATGTACACATTCCTGCGGAAACCAGAGACGCGACGTTTCACCGGCTTCTGACCAAAAAAAAAAAAACAAGAAAGGAGCTCCTGCCGGGGCAACGCACTAACGTGCATTGCACACGTCCGCCCCGCGGCGTGCCTCAAGAGATCGAGGATCTCGCTGGGCTAGTCTGGGCCGGCGGTGGTATTTAAGAAAAGGCAAGGGAAAAACAAAGCGTTTCCCTTTCACTGTCACTTTTACTGCGTCTCTTGGCTGCCTGTTCCGAGGCCAGCGCCCGTTTCGGGCCCGCATAGGTCGTCGGCGAGCTTCTGGTTTCAAGGACGGCGGTCGGCTGCTCGGCGTACTTTGTCTGACTGGCGTGCCGAACGCCAATGTTACAGGGAACGTCCGTTCGCGTGCTCGAACCGGACTCGGCGACCTGGGGATCACCGGCCGTTACCATGGTTACGGGCGCTCTCCTGTCCCTCAGTTCGTCTATTGTGTGTAACGCCGCGATGGAGGTGGGACACGTGCACGCTGTTCGCTTGCACGTAGAAACGCCTTGTCGCCAGATGATAAAAGTCGGAGAATTGAATAAGTCAGTAACTGAATTAAAATAAATTCACTCCTTATTTTGTTCATTCATATACGCATTCGTTTCTATTTTCATATTCCCGCGCAATAAAACGTCCAAACTTGAGATTCCGTTCGCTGCATTTACGCTTTAGGAGAGGCCGAACCTTTCGTCAAATCGAATGCGGAAGTCGCAACAAATGAACTAGCGAAACTCACCTAGACTTGTTAGTCGATAGACTTCGGCGGCCGATGAGACGGCAGCACCTGTAAGAGTAAAAACAAATTGCGAGTAAATAACAGCGAGATGCTCTAACGATCACTGTTTTACGTGTTTTGAGTGGACGGCGTTTCACTTAATTACGCCTGACTAAACAACGCCTGCAATCTTGCGGACCTAGCATACACGTCAATTTCGGGCGATTAACATCTTCATACACCTGACGTCCCTTAACCACCAGTGTTAACATGATCAAGGGGTGGATATCCACAATTTACTTTCCAGAGTGTTCAGCGCTGTCGGACAAGCTAAGAACTAATACTGAGGAAAAAAATACACGTTAAATTTACGCCCCTTGATTTTGAAGGATATCAGCCCGACTACGGCCACTTCTGGACCAGGCTATCTCCCATATCTCTCCAATTAACGCTGTGCTACGCCAGCTGTGGCCACCTTATCCCCCCCGTAAGTTATGGTATAAAGAAAATTGATTACGGCGTAAAGGCATTATTAAAAGCACAGTGTTCCGCAAGAAAAACCCGAAGTATGCTCGTTAATTTGCACACAGGGCGGAAGTCATATATCCCGCTTCTCCAGGGGGCGTTCCTTAGGCCCACTGGTTACTGCACGAACTTTCGTTAGAGGCTCTCAAAATCGCCAGCAATCCGAAATAACTAACAGCATAACCCGAGCTTCCACTAACAACATAACCCGGGCGCAATAAATATCAGTCTTGTTAGAAAAACCGTGAGACAGCAAAAAAAAAAACATGAAACAATTAAAGAGTGCCTGCCTATCGCACATGCGGGGAACCCTTCGTTAAGGGGCTCTGGGGACGGGAAAGAGGGAGGGGGGATGGATGCCTGTGGCGGTCAATCATCCGCTAAAGGCGTAGCGGCCACGTAAACTCTTTTAATATGCAAGCGTTAATGGTTTCTTATATACGCGCAAATAGCCCGCTTCCGATGCGCACGCGTATGCCCAGGAGAGCGGTCGCAATCGTTTCAATTAGCGGCGACAGGACGGCGCCGTTCAATTTCTTGAGCACAACCGGTTCCCGCGGTGGAAACCAAAGAAACAAAGCCCGCGAGCTCACGAAAAGCGAGCGTTATATCGAAGAAGCTGCCGGCGTCTCCCACCTCGCAGCGTATAATAACCCCCGGACAGCGCCATAAAAGAGGCTTTATAAAGAGCGCACTATAGCACGAGCCTAAAATGCACGCGAAAGCCGTCCCGTAATTTCCTCACGGAGGGATCGCCGGAAAGCGGCCGCCGAGCGGTGTGCTTTGAGCCAGACTAAAGCGTGAGGCGTTGGGAGTCTTGAAAGCTAGCAAGCCAATCGCTTTTTTTTTTCCCCACCCAGCCATATAAGACTAAACAGCAGCACAAAACGTAGTAGCCATTACATGAATAGAATTAGACTCACGTGTCTGGCGCATGCGCGTTGCGATCAAAGAGAAAGAAAAAAAAACGAAAAGACCTCATTTGCAGCTTTACTCGCGTAGCAGGTTTATGATAATAGCTGCGAGGGCTATTTCGGCTGCCTTAGAAAGAGTAGTGGGAATGAGCTTTACTCCATCTTGATGAGGAAATAGCGCAGAAGCTATGCGTGATCGTTTAGCGTTACCGCGCGCCGCATGCCGTTCTTTGGCCTCGTATATCTCAACACTTCTCGCCAATAGTCTGAAAAGGCGTACATTATAAAGCTTCTGCAGTTGCACAACTATAGCGCGCACCTCTTCCCCGCTGATTACGAGGCGTATATTATGCGCAGGTGAGGTTAGAGACATAACACAGACGGAGAAAGGTAACGAAGTCCATTAGAAATAACTCAAGGCTTCATCCGACAAAGATTAGAGAGTCATGGAGATGTGCACAGTAAGATCCCTCCAACTTACCTCCCACTCCCCTTTTCCCGTCAGAAAAAAAAATAGTAAGAACATAGCGAGTATTGAATGTCTTATTCCGTCATAAAGCGGTGCCCCGCCGCGCAGGCTCAGTGGTTAGGGCGCTCGACTACTGATCCGGAGTTCCCGGGTTCGAACCCGACCGCGGGGGCTGCGTTTTTATGGAGGAAAAACGCTAAGGCGCCCGTGTGCTGCGCGATGTCAGTGCACGTTAAAGATCCCCAGGTGGTCGAAATTATTCCGGAGCCCTCCACTACGGCACCTCCTTCTTCCTTTCTTCTTTCACTCGCTTCCTTATCCCTTCCCTTACGGCGCGGTTCAGGTGTCCAACGATATATGAGACAGATACTGCGCCATTTCCTTTCCCCCAAAACCAATTATTATTATTCATAAAGCGGAATGACAATGTACGACTCTCGCCGAGCATCAACTTCAATGTGAGTGTCAGAGGAACGCGTCATCGGCGTATAATGAAAAGCGAACTGGACAAATGGAGTGCTAACAATGAAACGAGCAAATATTAATCGCTAGAGAGGAAATACAAGCGGGCTTTATTAACACCACCACATACCGACATTAGCACTTTCGAAGTAAAGACTAGCTGCGCTGACTTTGAGTCTCCTTCAGCTAAGATATTCTCGATTCGCTGTTTCCGTTCTGCAGTTTTCGCATTTCATTTGAAGGCAGTACGTGTATACTGTCAGCGTCAAAAGACTGCACAATGTGGAATGCCCGAAATAATCCGAATTGCCCAGCGCCCTATTTCAACAGCGAGCAATCTGTATACGAAGATCACGATGGTAAGCAGCAACGCGGCAGTCATGTCGCACGCGCCGCAACGTCTTACGTCTGTCGGTGCAATGTTGTGTAACCGGCTGCTTGAGACTGCGTAGGGCAAAGATTCAAGTTTGCAGTCAACGCATGATGATTATCGCTAAGTAATAATTGATAATAATTGGTTTTTTGGGGAAAGGAAATGGCGCAGTATCTGTCTCATATATCGTTGGACACCTGAACCGCACCGTAAGGGAAGGAAAAAAGGAGGGAGTGAAAGAAAAAAGGAAGATAGAGGTGCCGTAGTCGAGAGCTCCGGAATAATTTCGACCACCTGGGGATCTTTAACGTGCACTGACATCGCACAGCACACGGGCGCCTTAGCGTTTTTCCTCCATAAAAACGCAGCCGCCGCGGTCGGGTTCGAACCCGGGAACTCCGGATCAGTAGTCGAGCGCCCTAACCACTGAGCCACCGCGGCGGGGCTTATCGCTAAGGCTGACAGCCCAAAATAACCCGGTATGCAAACTGCCTGTTCAATTCAAATTACGGTTCAACCTCGTTATAACGAATTTAAAGGGGCACGGCGATTAGTTCGCTATAGCCGTAGATTTGTTATAACCCGTGTTGACCGAGCTTCCAAGAAGAATCGTCATTCCTTCGTTATATCCACTATTTCGTTATAATGGGGTTCGGCTGTGCTACAGTCGGATACAACTTAAGTCTGCAGTGAAGCTCCGCCCACATTCAGGACCGGCGCACAGAATTCCTCCACGACAAAAATGTAGGCCGTTGTTAAAACTTCTCTTGTCACCTAAACAAGAAGCTAACCATGAGAAAAAAAGTTTTAAGCTGTAGAATTTTGATAACTGGCTTGTTTAATAAAGTCAAATATTAAAAAGCTGATTTCGTTCACTTTTTTGACTGGCTAGCGGAGTAATACAGTACCCTGCGGACCGTGGCCCAGTGTTAACAACTGCTGTTTTTTTTTTTAAGTTGTATCCTACTATAGCAGTCATGAACAAAATTTTACAGAATGCGAGTTCGGGAAAAAAAAGAGTATATCCGCGCGGTCATGCAAATGAAAGCAATGAAAAGTGGAACAGCAGAGAAGCACATGTGTCCTACACAACTTCTGAAATCGATACCAGCTGACCGGCAAACGAGGCAACGCAAAAATAATATTTTTCCCACGGGTACGTACCATCCAGAATTTTTTGTCCATGACTCTGCAGTACGGTTGATGTCCTTGCGGATGCTGCGACTCCTCTTATCTAAGCATGTACTAAATGGACATTCTAGCTGGCAGTCACTGCTGGCTTGAGAGGCCTATACAAGGCCTTGCCGGCAAATCGACACCTCGCAGGAAGGCGGAGACGTTTGGCTCGAACATATTTGTGTCCCCGCTGCAGCCTCGGTCACCTTGTCCTGCTACTCTTATCAGTAAATAAATCACCGGACTGATTCGTATTCACAACGCCCGAGGCCCGCACCCCAGAGATCCACATACCCTAGACGACACATATCTGCCTTCCCTACCGGCCTGTTTGTATGCCAATTTTCGCACAAAAGCAAAAAGAGCTACTGCGTTGGCAGTGACCAAGAACGCACCAAACGCTTCACCAAGCCCGACGAATGCATTGTAATAATAATAATAATAATAATTGGTTTTTGTGGAAAGGAAACAGCACAGTATCCGTCTCATATATCGTTGGACACCTGAACCGCGCGGTAAGGGAAGGGATAAACGAGAGAGTGAAAGAAGAAGGGAAGAGAGAGGTGCCGTAGTGGAGGGCTCCGGAATAATTTCGACCACCCGGGGATCTTTAACGTGCACTGACATCGCACAGCACACGGGCGCCATAGCGGTTCGCCTCCATAAAAACGCAGCCGCCGCGGTCGGGAATGCATTGTAGAAGATTTGCCGCTGGACTGCAATAGATGACAGCCTATATACTAGACATGCATGCAAGAAATTAATATATATGACAGCATGGTAGCCAGCACAAAGGGAAGGCGAAGCACCACGCGCGCGAAAGTGCACAGCCTGGGCGTGAATGATGGATGGCAAAGCGTGCATTCACCCTGCCGAAGGCGCAAGGAAAAACAGAGAGAGCCAAGGCGTTGTTACTCGGAGGAACGAACGATTGAGTGGACAGAGGGCGCCACAGGCCGACCTCCGAGTAATCGGTTTCTCTACGGCCGGCAACGCGACAGACGGAAAGCCCACCTCATGTGGTACCTGCGGCAACAGCGAGATGCAGGAAGTTACGCGCCTATAATGGATTTTGAATAGCGCTGCATACTGCATCCCGCACTCAATTTGCATACAGTGCAGCACTCGTGTACAGGCGCGGGTCCAGTCTTATTACTAATCTCCTGTTAGCGTGCAGCCGCACTCATATCCTTTTTCCTTTGATCTGTAGAGTTTTCCCCCTTCATTTTTCTTTGTCTTTACAATCTTGTCTTTCACGCAGAACACCCGGAGGTTGGTTAGCGCGAGTTGCGACACTCTTTCGCTATGTGAAACGCCTCACGAGTTTCTCTCTTTCTGCATGCATCGCAGACGCCGAGTAATCAGACCTCTGACATCCCCCCCCCCCCCCCCCCAATTACAAAGACGTTGGTACGATGCATCTGCATTTTCCTTCCCTTACGACCCTATCTCACTTACTTAGAGAGAGCAGTGCTGGCGCTTTCGCGCGCTTCTCTTCAAAGCCTTTTTGCAGTGCATCCAAGGCGACAATGAGGCCGGCCTGAGGTGCCTAATTATCGCGGCTGCCGTTCGAGAAGCGAGAGAGAATGCCTGCCTGCCGGCCCCGCAGTCCTGAATACGCAACGAACGGAAGGTTGGAGGGGGGAGGGGGGGGGGGGGACGTTCACTTCCCTTCGGTGTGAAAGGCCCTCCTCCGCTCTTTTTGCCGTGCTGTGTTTGTTTTCCCGCGCGCCGCCGAAGACGTTTTTCGCGCTTAAAGCGTCCCCTCCGCGAGGAGGGGCCATGTTTTTTAAGAGGGCCGGAGTAACGAACTGAACCGGTTCTTTGAATGCTCGCACGCGGTGTCGCAAGCGAGCCGAGAGGCTCTGTTTGCGGCGCAGTTTCGACGAAGAAAGTACAGGGCTCCTGTAATGGATGGCCCGTCCATTCAAAGCGCCGCAGCCAAGCATGTACGCGGGTACAGCGGAGGGGAACGCCATTTAACTCACTCTCGACGGCGTCGAGCGTGCTCTGAAACTGCCCGGGTCGCGTGCGCAGGACACGCTGGCCAGTGACGCTACGGGTGTGCACTGGACAGCGAGCGAAGATGTGTCGTTTCCCTTCGAGTCCGTCGCGTCCAGCATTCGGACGCAACGTTACGGGCGAGATAGACGCAACGTTACGGGCGAGATATCCTGTTGAAATATCGGTGGTGAGACCAGCCTGATGAAAGTAATCATTACTGGGACTCTGAAGGAAAGGGATGCCAATAGGATGGAAGTGACCGAGATGAGGATGCTTAGAGGAAGGCGATGGTTTTCCAGAAAGGATAAAGCACGGAATCCCCTAATAAGCCAGACGGGTATGGCCACAAAGATATTCGCGATGCTAGAGAAGCTAAAGCCCCATCGGTTTGGTCCCGTGACGTGAAGAAATGAATAATGCGTTGGAAGATTAGTGTTAAAGATGCACGTGGAAAAGGAGGGAACGAGCAGGCGACCAAACAGGAGATGGAGAAAAGCGGTGGAGGTAGATCTTGGGGAGGAGTCATCAACTAAGACAGTTCGCGCCACGAAGAAGTGGAACACAGCCACGAGAAACAGCGACCCCTCACATACAAGTTCGGCAAGTTGACGCAAGGAGTAGATTGTTAAAATAAACGATAAAAAGCAGGGACTACCGAGACCAATTCTGGCATGCACTTAACATGGGACGCCGGCCTGCATCGGAGGACCGGCAGCTATCGCCCAAGCCTTAGCTGGCGAGTTGTATGTTTGATAGCAAAGCGGTACCAGTCCGTTACAAATATTCTTGTTGAGGTGATGCAGGAGTTTTCATGAGCAGACTCAACATGACATATTGGATTTGCGTTGGGACCAGAAAGGGCTAGTTTGTATAAGTAGGCAAGACAATTCAACACGAAACACTGCACTTCCTTCTTCAGTCGTGCGTGTGCAGTCGCGCAGAGTGCAAGCTTCGAAAATAGGAAGCATTTTTTTACAACCGCGTCCCAGCGTTATGCAAGCTCGCTGCTCCTTATGAGAATTAATCTTGTCTTTCTTGCCGACTCATTTGCATATACTTGCCTAAATCGTTTCTTCTTCTAGGTATTATTGCCTCTCGGCCAGGTTTTCCTCAAAACGCCTTTACAAAAATGGCCTACAGACAGTCTATAGACTTCTTATAGACTCTATTGGCTTCCTATAGATTTTTTGTTTTTGTCTATAGACAAAAGTTTACTAAAAGCGTATGGCCATAAATCTGTAGATTGTCTACAGGCCATCTATAGAATATGTATTGATTATAGACTGTTCTCTAGGATTGTCTATAGACAGTCTATAAACTTTTAAGCGAGATTTATTGCCTTAGGGCATCAATGATGGGTCTATAGTCTTACGAATACGAATACGGTTTATTTTCATGTTTGTGCAAAACATGAGGAGATGGAAGAAAAACCTGCTGAACAGCAACTTGGGGCTTCCACCCCCCTTGTTTACATAGGCAACAGCAGCTCATACAATATACATATACAGATCAGCATACACAGACACACAAAAAAAACAAGCTTTGATGGATATTTTATACATCACTAAAATTGGTGAAAGATAATTTCCGTGAAATGTATAGGTACGAAACGCAGTGTAAGTATGCATGATTGAAAATACTTCGAAGATTTGAAAGAACAGCAGTTACAAAACCATAGACAGAACTCTATGGACAGTCTATAGACTGTCTAAAAAATTGCAAGGACGACTTTCTTTATTACGTCATCCAGCTCCGGTTCTCGTTGAGTTGTTGCCGGTGAATTAAGTTGTGCTCGCTTCCTGTGGAGAAGCCAGGCAATATTAGTCTCACCTATAAAGGCTATAATTAGCACTATCCGCACTTATTTCCGAGCTTCAGTCACATCAGATATACAAGTCTCTGCTTATGGATCCCGTTAAGGGCCCCTAGAAGGCACTTATCTCGCATATAGCGGACAGTGGACAAGGATGAAGCATCCACAGCACAGTTCCTATTTCAGTATCTTCGGCGTTACGCTAGTATCGCCAGAGTATTCACATGAATGTCATGAGCCCGGTTATTACAGTCAAAAGAACGGAGTTTCTGAGCAGGGGGAAAAACCAGTGGGTGTCTTCAAGAAAAATGGCCAAAGGGATCAAAAGTAAAGTATATTTATGTTATTGGGTAAGCTGGCGTCCGCAGAAAAAAAAAACATTAAAAAAGAAGTGGCAAGAAAGAGTTGCAATAACAGACCATTACGATGTCATCTGTGGTCAGAATCGCCGTTTGCACACCGTGACACGCTCTGCGTACAGTCTTTTTCAAAAATATAGAGCCCGTGAGGTTTTCTGCCAAGTCTTGTAGCGGGGCTTTTAAACACATTTGACAGTCCTAACCTTGAGAGCGTTCAGGACCTAAGTTCCTCCCGCCTTCGTGAGATTAGGGTCCCTGAGTATGCAGGGGGATCCGCGCTGAAGGGCTCAGAAGCAGACCCCTTGGGCTGTATACTTTTGACAAAAACTGTACATTCATCGTCAGTGCTTAAAGTGTTTCCGCATTTCGCCAGTCTGACGGGTACAGTCGCGATGAAAAAAAAAAAAAGATTAGCGCAGTGACGTCATCGGAGCAACGAAAACCGCACCGTGCGGCTTGCTCAGCACCGGGCTTCGCGAACGCTCCTAGCACTTTTGTTATCGGCATGTTCGAAACCGCAGCGCCGAGCGTTACTATGTGCCGCTCCGGTGGCACGTCAGAGTGTTCTTTTTTTTCTCGTTGCGACTGTACATCCATATATGAGTACAGCATCGACGACCGACGTGTACGCTGCGATGTTTATGTGTAGCCAGAAGCCTCGAATATACAGGTATATTGTTGTTTGGAGTGACCGTCAGTGTTTGCCGACCGTGAATGTGTACCTGACCATTCAAGCCGGTCGTCAATACACGCAGCTTGCTCACTGAGAATATACACCAGGCACTCCTACCACGCTTCTCCCGACACTCCTGGCTGACACATGTAGTCGCAGACAGAAACAAGCCGGGAACGCGGAGCGGCGTCTTCGGTGGCAGTGTTTATCATTAAAGCGTGACGAGCACGCGTCTGGCTGCCTCCGAGAGGTCGCACAACTCCGCGACATCTCCCGCGCGAACGGTGGCCCGGCAAGAAAGCAAAAAAAAAATGTCGCTCTAAACTTGGGACCCGACGTATAGAAAACTCGAAAAACAGCTGCAAACGGGAACAAACGCCAAAGCTTATCAGGACACACGCGCGCGCACGCACACTAGGTCACGCCTCTGAAACGAGCGTATCTTCAAAACCGGCTGAGATAACAGCGAACACAGAGAGAGCAGCTTTTGTGTGTTCGCCACACCAAGTGCACCCCCCCTCTCTCTCTCTCTCTCTCTTTGTCTCTCCAACGAATGCTGAGCAAAATTTTCTTCCATGGACGACCGCTGTGTCCAATCGAAGATTGTCCAGGGCGCTACTCCTTCTGGAGGAAGCTTTGCAGCCTTCTATTCGGCCTCACACAGCGGATCGCTGCCTTAGAAGAAATTTAACAAAAATAAGAAAGCAGCGAGACGAGTTGAGAACAAGAGACGCAATGAACGACTCCCAAAAGGGCAGATTTCCCGTCTGTACAACCCTAGATAAACACAGCGGAAGCTTGCGGCTACGCCAATGATGCTGCCTGCACCTACGGATCTCATACCAGGCGACCCCGCGACACCCCGTACTTTGAGGGGTTGGTTCCCTGAACGCGACAACGCTATTCTCCGACCTCCTGCTTCGCGTGGCAAGCGGCACTTTTGGATGACCTGCATTGGAAGCAGTGCAGGCGCGTGCCAGGCTGTGAGCTGGACCTGCGATCGAAGCCGATATCTATAAGAAATGCGGGAGCCGCGGAAGTGTGGTGCGCTCGGGCGCCCAACCATATCACTTATTGATAGGCACCCCTGTGAGAATGTAACGCCGTATAAGCAAAACTCGTAGGGCGAGGAGAACGCCGATTGATCTGAGGTGTTTTTTTTATTATTATTCTTTTCATTCGTGAGCAAAAGAGGAAGAGAATGGCGATTCAGTGAAGAGATCGTAACTATGATGGTTTTGGCAAAGGCAATATCCAACGCTTTTTTTATATTCTTTGTTCTAGACGCTTATCGCATGGTAGTGCTAAAATCGAACCGGCTGATCGGAGAAAACGATACAACCCTGTGGCTGCATTTGACACGATTTATTGTTCTCTTGGCCAATTCCTTCAATCATATGCCGTTGGTAGGTGCCGGTTGCTGTCAAATTAACGCTATAATACCTAGCAAGCAGTACCTGCCACCGGTCACGATATTAAAGCCTGAGACGGCAAATGGCAAGCACGCAACACAAGCGATCGAGCTGAAAACGGTCACACACTAAACGGTAGTTTCTCAAGACGCTCATATTTTAACCAGTGCGCGAAATTCTACGCTTGTCGTGTTGCAGTTCTCACCTCTATGAATAGTCCAACCAAGACTGACGTTCAATGAGCAGCGCAAAAGACCACGGGCGAAGGAAGCTCTATGTTGGTGGTGGAACTGGCGGCCCTGGGATTCGAGCAGTCTTTCTAAGTGCAAATGGCGCACAAAGACGTAGGAAGTAACTTATTATAATGCGCCACCCTATCGCGTGTGACAGCAACCGCCTAAAAAACACTTCATTCTTAAAACTCCTGCATACAGCTGTGCTAAGACAACAAGGCAGTTGGTCGTACCGGCAAATATCGCATAGGACAAAATGTTTTTGCTGCGGCTGGGAGGAACATTTGTTCACCTGTGTGTGCTGGTAGCAAAGGTTGATGAACATCGACATAAAAACGCAGCCGCCGTGGCCGGAACTCCGGATCAGTAGCTGAGCGCGCTAACCACTGAGCCACCGCGGCAGGTAAGGCGACCGTGTGCTGTGCGATGTCAGTGCACGTTAAAGATCCCCAGGTGGTCGAAAATATTCTGGAGCCCTCTACTACGGTACCTCTTTCTTACTTTCTTCTTTCACTCCCTCCTTTATTCCTTCCCTTACGGCGCGGTTCAGGTGTCCAACGATATACGAGACAGATACTGTGTCATTGCCTTTCTCCAAAAACCAATTATATATATACCATCGACACTAAAGAAAAGTGCCGTGTACAACTGAACAACAAGTGGCGAAATGAACGCTACAAGGTAGCCAAAACTTGCGGCGCTACCACTTTGGGCTCACGACCGCCTTGCTAACACTTCGGCTCTACCACTTTGTGTTTACGACCTCCTTGCCAACACTTTCGGCGCTACCAGTTATAGTTAGCGACCTCCTTGCTAACACTTCGGAGCTACCACTTTGGTTTCACGACCTCCTTGCTAACACTTCGGTGCTACAACTTTGGGTTCACGACCTCCTTGCCAACACTTTCAGCGCTACCACTTAGAGTTAACGACCTCCTTGCTAACACTTCGGCGCTACCACTTTGGGTTCACGAACTCCTTGCTAACACTTCGGTGCTATCACTTTAGGTCCACGACCTCCTTGCTAACAATTCGGCGCTACCACTTTGGGTTCAAGACCTCCTTGCTAACACTTCGGCGCTACAACTTAGGGTTTGCGACCTCCTTGCTAACATTTCACCGCTACCTGCCAACACTTTCGGCGCTACCACTTAGAGTTAACGACCTCCTTGATAACACTTCGGCGCTACCACTTTGGGTTCACGACCTCCTTGCTAACACTTCGGTGCTATCAATTTAAATCCACGACCTCCTTGCTAACAATTCGGCGCTACCACTTTGGGTTCAAGACCTCTTTGCTAGCACTTCGGCGCTACAACTTAGGGTTTACGACCTCCATGCAAACATTTCACCGCTAGCTGCCAACACTGCGGTGCTACCACGTTGGGCTCTCGACCTCCTTGCCAGCACAAGACGCCACGAAAAAGCCAGAATACAAACGGCCGTAACACGTTCCGCCTAGTCGGCTGGTACGAAACGGATCGAGTAAGCGAAGCCATTGTGAAAGGACATCCGTTTCTCACCGTCGTCTCTTATACACGGCACTCGCACAACCCACCTTTCTCCAGGTTCACAGCGCGGCGTAACGCTGAACCCAAACACAAGACGTTCGAAAAGTACAGCGAAGATTCGACCACAGCGTATGACCATTCCCACGCTGCAGGAAAGACCATAAAAACGAGCAACGAACGGGCGCCGAGCGGAAATCGTAAGATGAAAAAAAATCAATAAAGGCTGCAAACGCGCGACGAAAGCCTCGACGAAAGCCACGCCCCCCGAGTCGTCTCTCGACACGACCGATGTGAGCGATATAGAAATGTTCCGCGGCCAACCAACCTACCGCCATCGCGCTCGCTTCGAGAAGACGAAGACGCAGTCCAAGAAGGAAAAAAAGAGACCGAAATAGCGATTTCTTTTTTTCTTGGTCGTGCGCCGCCGTTCACATCGCTTTCCCTTCGCCCCCGCCGGTCGGTCCATTTCGACGCGTGAAACCGGCGGTGATGGCGGTATCGAAGAACCATTTAAAGACGATTTCGGTCTTGTCGTGATGACGGCACCCGAGAACGACCACGCCACCGGGAGAAGAACAGCCTTTGATGACCCGGCAAGACACCGTCGTCGGAGGCGTTCGGAGATCAAACGGCCGTATGGGTTTCCTGTCCGTTTCCTTCGACGCATTCGCTGCTTTTCTTTATTATTTTTCTTCCTCTTCCACTTTGCTCTCTCTTTCTTTCACTTTTTCTATCTTTCTTTATGAGCTGTTCAGCCGCTTCCTTTTTACTGCTAGGATCTGTTCATTTCTGCCTGACGCTTCTTACCCGCAGGTTTAGGTGTTTTCGAAGGCGTCTGCTTCCGCCGAACACTACGGTCACGTCGGTGGCAAAGATCTGGCTGTCGAGATGGTAAGTGCAGGCTTCCAAAGAGAATTGTTTCTTGCTGAAACTTCTGCCGTAATATGAAAGAACGATATAGCTGTAGTTGTCGAGACCGCAATGCTCCCCCCACTCGTCTTTCGGTATGTGTTGCAGGTTAACCTGAGCGCGGCAGTAGACTCACACTCCCGTCGTCACAAGTTTAATAAAGAACCATATAACCAAGTAACCAAGAACGAAGTAATATGAACCATATAGCTATAGTTCTCCTGACCGCAATGCCTCCCCCCCCCCCCCCCCCCACATATACGTGTCCTGGTATGTGTTGCAGGTTAGATTGAGTGCGGCTGTATACTCACACAGCCGTCGTCACAAGTTTAATAAAGAACCATATAACCAAGTAACCAAGAACGAAGTAATAAGAACCATATAGCTATATTTGTCCTGACCGCAATGCCTCCCCCCCCCCCACATATACGTGTCCCGGTATGTGTTGCAGGTTAGACTGAGTGCGGCAGTATACTCACACACCCGACGTCACAAATTTATGAACCATATAGCCAAGTAACCAAGAACGAAGTAATAAGAACCATGTAGCTATAGTTGTCCTGACCGCGATGCCTCCCCCCCCGTATACGTCTCCCGGTATGTGTTGCAGGTTAGACTGAGTGCGGCAGTATACTCACACACCCGTCGTCGCAAGTTTAATAAAGAACCATATAGCCAAGTAACCAAGAACAAAGTAATAAGAACCATGTAGCTATAGTTGTCCTGACCGCAATGCCTCCCCCCCCCCCCCGTATACATCTCCCAGTATGTGTTGCAGGTTATTCTGAGTGCGGCAGTACAGTATACGCACACACACTCCTCGTCACAAGTTTATTCAACATACTTTGACTCATTAATTTAATTATCTTTTTTTCATACGAAGCAGAATGCTAGAGGCTCAAAGATCACTCCCTCCGGATCAGATTCCAAATGCCTATCCCACAGTGCATACAAACACAGCGCTTAAATTAGATTTATGTCGCTAATATTTTGTTGCGTATCGTATTGACCGCAGGTGTACAGCAAAACTAAAGGTACAAAGAGCTCTTTTAAAGGCAGCAACGCTGTGTCCCATTTCGATTGAAAGATATCCCCTGAAATCTCTTACAAGCATAGTGCGTGGCTTTCCAGCTCAGCCAGCCCCTTTAATGAATTGCTGCCGCGTGAAGCTACCTACCCCTCTGCCAATCCTTCCCTCTACGCACCGGCGCGGCTCAAAACTCCTTCCTCCTAAGACCGCGGAATCCTTTGTTCACCTGCTCCTAAGTTTCGGCGGCGGCGACGGCCGAGCAATTAATTTCGCCAAGAACGCCGTTCGGGCTGGATAAATTCTGACCACGCAGTGGGAACCAGATATATTGCCTCCTCCAACGAACCGCCATCCTTTCTTCGCCTAACTACCCGCGTTTCTTCTTTTTTTTTCTTCTCGCACAGTCCCAGCGCTACCCGATTTCCACGCTGCATGCAGCCATTCGTTCTCGTCGTAAAACGGCCCGAAAAGGCACACGACGGCGCTAGCAACTTTCTCTTCGGATGCCGAAGCACCGCACCGTGCTGCAATATATACGACCGGACGAGCGCGTGTTTTCCCGACCAGAAGCTCTTCCCCGCCAATCTAGTGCTTTTCTCGCTACCTATACCGCACTATGTTGGACGCCTCGCTTTTGTTATAGTTTGGGTAGTTTTCTGCCGCGTTACCCCGGGTGGGTTAGGTGGCTATATAAGTCAGGCAAGCTGCCCTCTCCGTCTAGCTCACCGGATTAGGTTCCCTTCGTATTACGTGACTCGCATGAGTTGCAGTTGATGGGAATATCGAACAATCTTCGGGCGCGGTTAAGCAGGATTTATTTTAATGACGCCGACGCGAGGATAGCAAGGACGGGTAGAGAATGCACGCGCGAAGCTCATTTTCCTCCAAAGAGATTTTCCGGTGATTGGCCTCGGCCAGAAATTCTTAACCTGCAGGTCCAGGTAATGGCGCGGTAATAAGCAACCGCGCGTGCAAGTTGCCTCGGAACTGCGCCTAGGGGTCGTAATCCGCTGACAGCTGCTCCAGCCAAGCGACTGAGCTTCTTTGAGGAAAGGACGCTCAACCAGAAGCTCAAATGCAGACTAGGGTGCTGGCGCTCCACAGTTGAGACTGGCCATTTCAGTCCCGAGTATAGCGCCCACATCTCGAGGGAACTTACTCCCATTCGCGGCACCCGCGGCCGAGAAAATTTTGGTCCCGTGTGTACAAACAACACATGAATAAACCAGGTAAGAAGTGGTAGGGTTTTAACGCAGTTAAACCAAGTGGACGTGTAAAAGCATGCGCTTAGTCTCGTAGGCTGAATCACTCGTTGGAAGCTGGTGAAGACGACAATGTGCAATGCACTGCGCGAGGGTGTGTTGCAGTTTAACACGAGGCGTGATTGGCAGCGGCGACAGCCTAGTGCTTTCGTGCAGTGGCCAGCGAAGTGTGCATGGGCTGTTGCTATGGTACGTATGGCCAAGGTCACCCTCAAGGTCACCCTCCCATTGGCTGCAGCTATCGCGACGCCCCTCCTAACTTACCTCAGCGTCCTCCCATTGGCTGCAGCTGCAGCGACGCTCCTCCTAACTTACCCGAGCGTCCTCCCATTGGCTGCAGCTTGCGCGACATCCGATCTTACCCGAGCTTCCTCCCATTGGCTGCAGCTTGCGCGACGCTCCTCCTAACTTACCCCAGCGTCCTCCCATTGGCTGCAGCTTGCGCTACGCTCATCCGAACTAACCCGAGTTACTCGGAGGCTTCACACAAGATTCTTCGTTGGGCTCTGCCTCGTTGAATAGGCTTCGCACTAACAGGTCATGTTCATGAGGCGGCACTGATGATACACTCGTTTAAACATAAATCCGTTCTAGGCCATTTGGTTAAAAGATTGAGGAATGTGTCTTGACCACTGGTGTAGACACCAGAGAGCTATGGGAATACGCCCAGATATCAAAGACAATTAAGCACCACAAGCAGTCTAGCAGATGAAAGTGCGGTGCCGCTCCATGTAGTGTCCTGCAGATGTACCGACCTCGCCGCATCCATAAATTACTGCGCTATGCGATACGCCATCAATCGTAGTCATTGCACTGACTGCGCAACCAGATTACGGCGTCCCGTCGAGTTAATCGTCCTGCAATGCTCCCTATAGTTTGTCACGCTGAATGTACCAGGAAATGAATATGTATGGATAGCAAATCTTAGCGGGGAGGGGAGGGGGGATCATTTCTGGTGAGAAGGGTCATGCTAAACATTGATAAGACGACGCAGTGATCTTTACATTGTCGATGTGTGGTGGAAATGATTGAGAAGACACCAACGTACAATATTGTCTCGCGTGTTGTTGGTAACTCGTAATAAGACTGATTCTATAAAAAAAAAGAACACATAATAACCGTTCTTACGCGAGAAAGCGACCGCTTGATGTCCATCTCTGCAATAACCTTCACCCGCAAGGTACGCGACAGACAGCTTTGTTTGTTCTCCACATCGTCATGGACATCAACATCATAAATCAGCCAGTTACGTCTATGCAGTAATGTAAGAACTCTGTTCACTCATAGCAGCGGCGAATCGACGCAAGGGGCGCCACTGAAGCGGACTCGGAAGTCATCATGATATCAAATACATGTAGAAGTATAGATGTACCGTGAGGAAAGAAGTATATGACGCTAAAGTCACAACATTTGGCGCCATTTCGCTCGACAGCTGGATCAGAAACCCAACTGAAAATAAACACTCTGCAGGACAACGTCAAAACGGCCTGAGTGCTTCCGTTATAAGTTTTATATTCCTTCATCCTTCCGCAACGGTGATCTCCGAAGCAAGCCTAGCTTCTTCCAAAGCTGTTTTGCAATTTCTACGCAGGATGTTTCGGAACTGCTTTAAAGAACAGCGGCCGTAAAGGCAGACGGGCTACGCGCTGAGAGCTGCTGTCCTTAGGCGTTTCGGAGCGTCACGCGAGGCGATGACGACAAAATAAAGCAGACGCAGAACGTCATAGTCGCGCTAAACGGCGCGTTAATCTTAACGCAGAGATCGCTTTTACGCTAGACTGCATGACGGGCTTCGAAGGACGCAAAGCGAGGCGAAGAAAAAATGAGGCAACGCAAACACAAGACCCACAGTCTCCGAGGGAAAGAATAAAGCGAGCAAAGCTATAGCATTTAATGCAAACAAGTAAAAAAAAAGGAGGGGCCTGTCGTGATAGCGAAGGCTTGCCCAAAAAGGACGAAGCATTTCGGGAAGGAAAGCATTCTGGGAGAAAGGAAACTTTGCAAACTTTGTGAAGGCTCGCGCGTACGTTTGATGGAATCGATAACTAGGAGATTCTGCGAGCGGCGCCGCAAACAGAGGGTAACTCCAAACGCGAGAAAAACAGAGCGTTAAAAAAAAAGAAAGTTTTGAACGAAAGAAACATGAAAGGGAAAGAATGTACTGGTGCGAACGTGTTTACCCTCTAAAGCCTTCAGCACCCTGCGGGAGCGGTGGTGCCTTGGTGTTTCTTTTTTTTTTTTTCTGGCTCTCGTTGTTCGTGGTTCACTGAAGCGTCCTTACTTGCTCTCTTACTCTCTCACTCTCTCTCTTTCTCCCCTTTCTGTCATCTTCCTTTGTGCGACAGGAGGAGAAAGTTTTCCTTTGTTGTGTTGTTCTTGTTTCGGACGACTTTGCAGGCGGCCTTCGCCACGTGCCTGTGCCCACACGTTTGTGCAGAGTCACTTTTGATGGTCTTCGCGCGTCGTCAGCTCGACGTCGCCAGGCAGGACGCAGTGTCTCCCCCAAGCGAACACTCTGTAAACTCGACTGTTCTTTTTTTTAACGCCACTAACTTGCCCGCACGCTTCTTGTACACTTGACTGAACAGAAAAAGAGGCTTGAGGCGTCCTTTCGCCCGATTTCCTGGAAGTTTGAGGACAAGACAGCCACTCTTCTATAAGACGTGCCCCGAGGCGCCCGCTGTGTTCAAGAGGAACCGACCAATCCGATTGTGAGGCGCTTTGTGCGCGGTTTGGGCGCGACTGTTTGTTCGCTGAGAGATAATCTACAGGAAGCTGTCTACGTTCCACAGGTGATTGAAAAATGCGGGTTTGGCGCTTAACGTTAACCACAATGACGGCTTATGGGTTCTAGTTGTTTACTTTTTTTCTATAAAGGCAGCGAGTCTCGAATGCAAGAAAAAAAAAGCAAAGTCTCCATGAGCTTGCGTTATCCCGATCAGAAAGCTTGCCAGCTCTCTGTTAACTTTAGTTAAACGTCAGCAAAACAAAGTTTATGCTCACCATCCTAAAAACGAACCTTTAGATCATCGCGTCAAAGTAGCTCTTAATGACTTGAACATTGAGCAAGTTTATAGTTGCCGCTTTCTAGGTGCGTATTTTCGCAGTGATATGGGGTGGACAGATCATGTAAACTGCATTAGACTAAAAATGGCCAGGTCTATTTGTGTTATCTATCGTATTAGGCATCTATTCCACTACAGGTTAGAAGACAATTATACTTTGCCCTCGTTCATTCCCATCTTGTATACTGCAACCTGGTGTGGGGAACGTGCAACAAAACCGATTCGTATAAATTGCTTTCTCTTCAGAAAAGAGCTCCGCGCTCATTATATTCAAGCCTAGTTGTCGAACATAATCTTTTCGAAACATTTCATGTTCGCAATTTCTTTCATTCCTACAATTTGAGTTTGGCTGTTCACATTTTTTTATAAAGTAAAACACAATTTCAGGTCTTTCCAAAATGCTTATAATTCAAGAAAAGTTACGTATGGTTTACGTGAGGTCGCCTTATCCACTGAAAGACATAGAACAAACTATGGAAAACAAACTATAGATAACCAAATTGTAACATTGTGTAATGCTTATCAGTCTTTAATAAAAATCGCCGTAGAAAGTCATAGTGTATCTGCTTTTAAGAAAAAACTGAAGATTCTTTTTCCTGTTTAAATTCAGCTAACTTCGTATATTTTGTAT
This sequence comes from Amblyomma americanum, assembly GCF_052857255.1. NCBI lineage: Eukaryota > Metazoa > Arthropoda > Arachnida > Ixodida > Ixodidae > Amblyomma > Amblyomma americanum. The sequence goes on along the minus strand of NC_135507.1, from coordinate 28,564,332 downwards.
TTTTCGTTGCTTCTTTTACTGCCGATTGTGCATATCGTGTTTTCTGCCAATTGCTGTTTATTATCTTTGCATCGTTTTTTCAGTGTTTGCTATTTCTATCGTATAACTTTTGTTGCTTGTTTTGAAAGTGTCTTTTTTTTTGCCATGCGGCCACTGTTCGATGTATTATTCGGGGTGTAGGCCTCGTCAGGAGGTTTGCCTCGTCTTCTCCTTTTGCCTCACCTCGAGGGCATATTGTATTTATATGGCCAAATAAAAATACTACTACTACTACTACTACTACTGATACTACTACTACTACTAACTCTACCCTTGGCAACATGCCGTTCATTGTCGACCGAAGAGAATTATAATAGCTTTTCAAACAAACGAAGCTTGAACCTTACTTAACCTAATCGAATATTCAAAACAATTTCTTTCGAAACCCTTGAAGATCACTGCCATTAGTGCCACTTTGATCACATCAATTAACTTGCTCTACCCGTACCTTCTTAGACTTGAAGCCCACGCCACGTCCGCGCTTTGCCGGAGGTTTGCAAAACTATGCCGATCGCGTTCTATCGTTTACAGCGCCCGCATGCAAACTCTCCTATTCTAACACATGCGGCTGTGACTTCCGCAAAGCTGAAGTGCAGCAGTCTTGGTATAACGACGCCATCGCATTTAGTTCGTACGTCATCTGTGACGCCACTCGCACTTGCCTTTCGTGTCACAAGTACAGGTTGCGCGCCTCTACTTAAACGTAGTAAAAATCAGGCTTAAGCATTCGCTGTCATTTGCCCCACATTTGTGGTTCGGCTGAAGGAGCGGCTGTAGCCTTTTAAACAATTTGTGGTGCAGCCATTCCAAGCAAAGTAAATTTGGAAAGCAGATCTGCACTTCGTGAACTGATGCAGGGAAAACTGAACTGTCACAGTGCCGTAGGCGTACGCAGTTATCCTGGCACTCTTCGAGCTAAGCACGCAATCCCTCCATGCTAAGCGGTGCAAGGACTGGTGATACGAAATGCCTACAAGAAAGGTGACTACTGATTATTATCTTGGCCTTGGCTATTCGGTTACTCACCATGAAACGTTAAGCAGACAGAAAAATACGAGGACGGCGAATAAAAACTGAAACCGTAAGACAAGGGCTTAAACCTCGTTATAACGAAGTTTGAGGGGCCCGGCGATTACTTCGTTATAGCCGTAGCTTCGTTATAGCCCGTGTTTACCGAGCTTCCAAGGGGAATCATCATTCCTTCGTTATATACATTATTTCGTTACAAATCGTCATTCCTTCGTTATATACATTATTTCGTTACAAACCACTTCGTTATAAAGAGGTTCGACCGTGTTTCGTCGCTTGTCGTACGGCTTCTGTGTTTCTTCATCGTCCTCGTTATTTTTTATTTTTTTCGAGCTGGCTCAAGTTTAACCACGGAACTTAACAAACTTCGCGCACATTCTCGAAACAATTCAGATCTGCCCGCACTCGGAACAAACCGAGAGATCGGAGACGTGCACTGCACGAAACATGCACTCCCTTCGAGATTTAGTTTCGTCCCGCTTCCCGCCTCTTTTCGGAAGGTGCGTTGCCGCGTGTCAGAAAGCATACTACCGCAAGGAACAAGAGAACTAAACAATGAAACTGCCCATACGGTGCGCGCCTAGACTTATCTTGCTCACGCCGCCAGACAATGGTCTCCATGTCGGCCGACCGCTCCACGATTTATCATTTCCACTGTTTCTAGAACCCGGCTTCTTAAGTGCATTTATGTTTATCTTTTTTTGCAGTCCCGCCTTTCTTGAGTTATATACCCTTTCATTTATGTCTTCCATCTATCACATCCTCCGCAGTGTGTATATATTCAGGTAGAAAATGTGCCCTTCCCACAGGAAAGCAGTAACGGCGCACCAGCAATTTCTCTTCACGTCTCGCTTCACATACATACGCTCGCTATACCGGCGCCGCGGTGGTTACAAGCCGTCAGGTTAACTTAGAGTAAACCAGGCTCCGTCGCCTCCAATCCATGCAGTGTATATGCGTCAGCTGCCGCAGACTCCTTCTTCGCGCAGATATAGCGTTGCGGCGTCGTTTCAAAACAACAGCCGCTTTTCTCAAGGGCCATAGCTACCGGATCCTGTACGCCTTCGTAACGACGCTCCTCGAGAAAGAAAAGGAAACAAAAAAGCAAAAAGCGAGAAGGGAGCGTGTAGATTGAAAGCCTAGGACAAAAAGACCTCCGCTCTATGTGGCAGAGAGTGCGTACAAGTAGTGCGCGCTTCTGTACACCAACAAAAACGCCGACTAAAACAGTAATAACAGCGACAGCAACCAGAACAACATGCGCCGTTTCGGGACCGGCACGGTTAGTTCCCGCCCCCGCCATTTCGCTCGCTTCCAGCAGTAAAAAGCGGGCGGGACTCTGGTACTACACACGCTGCCAGCGCCCGCCGCACGGAGGCGCCCGAAACACAACGGGACGGCCCGTCAGGCCGAGCTCCATAAAGCTTGTTTACAACCCTAGCGCTCCGATAAAGCGGCCAGGCGAAGCCCCGACGCCGGAGCCAGCGGCAGGAAGGAGGCGGATTAGGCGCAGTAGTGGAACGGGGCGAGAACCCGAAACCAGAGCGCAGCGGCCGGATGAGGGTTTCGAGAACGACGGAGGAGATGGAGCCGGAAAGTAGGAAGCAGAAAGTGATGGAGGAGGCGGTTAATAACAGAGACCCCCGGTCTGCTTACGCGTTACACACGCTTCTTGCACGTTTCTAGATTGTATCTTTCTCGTGGGCTCCTTGTTGCCAGCAGCGCGCTGCGTTCAGCGTAGCACCCGCGCGGCTGAATAGCTGTAGCCTGAGAATGAGACGCCCCAGAGCGCGAACGCCTACAGGCTACCTCACTGGAAAGCGCGCAGCCTTGTGTTATCTAGATGCGGTGTGCGGTTTATCAGGAGCTGGATCCGCAAGGGCCGTTCCCGTGTAAGAACAGTGCTGTGATCGACCGATGTTTGGCCATGAAATGTTCCGGTCGCCATTGTTAGCGACGTGTATGCGACAGGGAAAGAGATGACCAATCAAGAACGGTTCCTCACACGTCATCAGCTTGGTACTATCGTACTGATGCACTACTTCGGTGAGACAATGCACTTTCGTAGAGCGTTCGCAACAAGTGGCCAGAGCACATATCATAATGCGCAGTATTATACACGATAGCTCCATTAAGAAGGGCAGAAGCATTCGTATATGCCATTTACTGTTCCCTGAACCAACGCTGACGTTACTAGAGCTTAGCAGAGAAAGGGGCGATTACCAGGCGGGTAAAAACGAAAAAAAAAAAACAAAAAGAAAACGATTCGAGCACAAAAACGAGAAGAAAAAAACAGCCTAATGTAAACCAGCGAGATTTATACTAAACCATAGGCAAGCTACAAGAAGAAGCGCATGCTACATATCCACACGGTCAAAAAGAAAAAAAAAAGTACGGCAGGTATATTGCCGGCTGGATGTCGGCGCAGCAAAAAATGAAATCACCTGTTGAAGCAGAACTGAAGAAACGCGCAAATCTTGGTCGGATGCACGACTACTCCTCCAAACCTTATCCAATCATCACGCTTAGAATATGAGGCTCGGCGGCGTTGCATGCTGGAAACAGTTTCCCGCAAAACCAGGGGAAGACAAAGAGAGGAAGGATTTTCCCAAAGCTGGCTTCATCAAACGGTTTGCTTATATTCCAAAGGCGTTCCGTAGCGGCTGGCCTCGTCTACTGGCTCGTGGCAAGCGTAACAGCAGCGGTCACGTGAGAATTACAGCTGGCATTATTCCGACCATTGTCACGCATTTCAACACAGGACGCGAAGACGAACAAAGAAAAGGCAGAGTTATAGCAATAACTAATATGTTTTTCATCCTTGTTAGCATCCGCATAGCGTCTCCAACGGTATGCGAGATCTCGCAAACATCAACTCGGAAGTCCATGCCGTATTCCTCCCACTCTGGCAGTACCCCCCACCCCCCCCATATTTGCATAAATCTGCCGCTATCCGTGTTTCCGCGCAGTCTTTCATTTGGGATGCCATTACGCTAGGAGCAGGGAATTCCCGAGCTCTATACACACGACGTGCCGTAAAAAAAAGCACTTTTACGAGCGCCTATTCAGGGCCTGCCTGCAGTGCCCGCGCGGAAGCCGACAGAGATCATTAGAAGGCGTTGGGTGGAGTGCGGGCGGAAAACTGGAAGCAAAAAAAAAAAAGGTAGCTTCGGGAAAGCGATATATAGATCGGGAACTGGGAAAGCCTATTAGCGGAGTGTCTGATGTCCCCTGCCCGCTTGCTCGACATATAGCGGTCCCAAAACGTGGTTGGAATGATTAGGCCATTGCGGAAAGGACGGATCTAGCAGTGCGCAGACAGCGGAACGGAGAAAAAAAAGTAAATACACACTTTCTCGGGGTCGCTATGTCAAACGCAGTGCGAAGGGCAGAGATGATCATTCGCCCCGATGGACGACGGAAAATAACAAAAAAGAAAGAACACGGAAAAGAAATATGTAGGGTAAAAAATATGTCCAAAAGAAGAACAAATTAAAGATACAGACGTATACTTTTTCATAAATGTTGGAAGTCAGCTTGGAAAAATGTAATGCTCTACGCATTATGACGGACTCTATATCGTAATGGACGTTTTTCTGGGTCGCGCCATTCATTCCGATAGACCTGAACGCTGGGAAACCGAACACCTAAACCGTTGAGCGTGAAGAAAATCCCTAGTAGCTCATAACAGCAGCTGCAGCGGTGGCCTAGTTATTTGACCTTCCGCGTCGAATGCGACAGGCACGGGATTCGAACTCCCACTACCGCGAGGTTCCCGTAGCTTTTCAAATGTGCACAAGCTTTTCCCAGGCTTGGTGTCCAGCGTTTTCTCAGGTAAGATGCTTGGGCAATGGGTCTTTAACTCCACTCCGTGCATAGCACACACGTTGGCCGTGAGGTTCTTTGGCAAAGTTTTCCTTTCTCCATTAAAATGAGAGCATCACTACCAGTTCGTAACGGCAGGGCGGTTTTATCTGGTGCATCAGGATGCTTCCGTGCATAGGCCCAACGGAGGCAATAAACAAGAAATTTTTATCTAGTTAGTTGCATATCTCCTAACCCACAACGCCCACACGTACTGCTAAAGCATTGGGGACAACGAACAACACAGATGACACAAGCAAACGTCAACCACATAGCGATTCTAGAACAGGCAATGAATGAATAGAAATGCGATAACCAGAACATAGGATCACAACACCGTAATGAGCACAGCGACTATGAAAAGCGGTCATGGTAACACTGAAAAGTTATATTCGGAAAAAACGCGGGAAAGTGTTTCTGGTCAATGTGTTATTAGCAAAACATCAAGCTGTCCTTGTTGGTTTATAGCTGTTAGCAGGATCTTTGGAGCTCAACACGACGACACAGGCCATCCTGTTCATCCTCTCTCTGTGCCATCCTATTTCGCTGCAATTCTCAAGCAGCAGAGGTGATTGACCCAGTATTGGAGAGGGTTGGTTTCACACCGGTACTTTGTAGGGCCATACCTTGCCAATACATTTCCAATATTGGACTGCGCTGCTTGATATAATAATTGGTTTTGGGGGGAAAGGAAATGGCGCAGTATCTGTCTCATATATCTTTGGACACCTGAACCGCGCCGTAAGGGAAGGGATAAAGGAGGGAGTGAAAGAAAGGAATAATAGGTACCGTAGTGGAGGGCTCCGGAATAATTTCGACCACCTGGGGATCTTTAACGTGCACTGACATCGCACAGCACACGGGCGCCTTTGCGTCTTTCCTCCATAAAAACGCAGCCGCCGCGGTCGGGTTCGAACCCGGGAACTCCGGATCAGTAGTCGAGCGCCCTGACCACTGAGCCACCGCGGCGGGTGCGCTGCTTGGTAAAGACACTGCTAACGTCAATGTGTTTTCTACTGAAGTCTTGGATACAACCAAGTAATCGGACTCTCAGTGGTTCGCTCTTCACACCACTCCCATGACGCGTTCGAGGATGAAGGCGCGAACACTAATCGTTTCATCTATGCAGCCCGCATCGGACCACACACTGGGCGAAAGACACCTCGACCAGAACATTGACAAGGGGCGCTTGGCCACGGCGTCCCCTTCAGAGGGGCGCGCGCATCCAGGCGTGTAGCTACAAACAAGGGTGGGTGACCCGGACCCATCTTCGCTCATCGGCGGCCGGAAGCGGGCCTGTTTGCATCGCTCGACTGTGACGACGGCGCCTCAAGAAAGGTGGCGCTCATTACCACCCTTTCCACCGGTGACCACACTCTCCCCTCCAGGCACTTTCTCTCCTATTTCAGCGCGATAAAAAGTGCTCCTCCTCCGCCCTTCGTACCTTTTGTTGATGCTTAGTAGCGCAGCGGGCGCCATGTTTACGGTCAGGTGCTGCCAGACCGGATGGTCGTAGGTGCGGCGTCATTTATAATGGGCTGTCCGAATTATTCCGTGCAGTGCGGGGGAAAGTGAGGGGCGCGAGAAGGCTATAGGCGCTCTCACGCGTTCCTTTACGGCGCGGTTCAGGTGTCCAACGATATATGAGACAGATACTGCGCCATTTCCTTTCCCCCCCAAAAAAACAATTATTATTATTATTACTCTCACGCGACCGATTACAATTATTACGGTGACGTCAGTAGTATTAGAAAACTGACACGACTTTGAAACGCGGTTGACCAAAATAGAGACCCGGGAGAAATAGCATAACAGTTCGAGTGAACCGCAGAGACGAAACTAAGGAATGTGCTCAGAAGGACGGTTTGTGAGTCCAGCTGGCGCACTGTAAAGCCCGAAAGAAACCCATTTTAAATGTGGCGCTCTTTTTAGCGGTATCTCTCTGTCAGTCAGCTGGCAAAGGATAGGGTTAATTGGAGAGACATGGGAGAGGCCTTTGCCCTGCAGTGGGTGTAGTAAGGCTGATGATGATGATGATGATGACGATGACTTCACGAGTGAGCAAGATCGATAGTGAGAAACAATTTGTGAGCAGAGTGATAACGTGTGAGTGAGAGAGCAATTGAGAGTGAGTGTGTGAGTGAGTGTGTGAGCGAGTATGACTGAATGAGAATTAGTGAGTAGTGAGAGAATGGTTCAGTGAGAGAGCGATTGAGAGTGAGTGAGTGAAAATGAGTGAATGAGTACGAGTCATTGAGTGAGTGAATGAGAATGCGTAATTGAGTGAGTGACAATTAACGAGTACAGTGAGTGCGAATGAGAATGGGTGAGAGTGAGAAGGAGGATGAGAAACAGAACGAGCGAGAATGGGAGTGAGGGAGAATGAATGAGTGAGCGAGAGTAAGCGAGGATGATTTAGTGAGAATTAGTGATCAGAGTGAGTGAGAATTATTCGGTACAGCGAGTGAGCAAGTAGGACAGGGATCTAATAACTTTGAGACGACTCAAAGTTATCCAAAGTCAAGCACCAGAACAGAATCCTCCAAGCCAGAAACTACGACAAACGCCGAGTCAACAAGCCAGCAGTGAGAAAACGAAGCGATACGCTCAGGCAACACTCCCCACACAGCGCGCACTTTCGCCCGAGACGCGAAGGTAACGGCTCGGAAGGAGGAAGCGAGACCGGAGGCAAGGGAGAGGCTCTCAAGCGAGAACGGAATACTCACGCTCTCATAATACCCGACTCACCGACGATACGCACACCCCGGCCTCCACCAACCCATAGCGTCGGTCAGCGCAACATTCAAGCGCGCCAGGCCGGAGTGGTCCTCTTTTCCATTCCAGCTTACATACATACGTACATATTTATTTGTCACAATTACAAGTTGAAATAAGTGTGCCCGCGGAAGCGCAAGTGCGCTTGTGGGCGGGTCACGACAAACAAACAAAGTACAGGCTCAGCATTGACGAAAAAACATAGTTTCCTGTATGTAGAAACAAAACAAATACTACACAACAAAGCTTATTGCAATAAGACACATAATATTCCTAAATACAAAAAAAGAACAATATCACTAATGCACACTGCCAAATTAAGACACTTATTTACACAGGTTCAGAAACAACTTAAACAACCTAGATTCACATGGGATGGCAAACTCAAGTATTTAGAGCATTCTTTTAATGCAAGCTTACACGGCTTTTGACATATTAAGCCAGGACTTTATTCTACATTTTGCCTCTTTAAGGGATTGTAATGATAGCATTTCAGTTGGAAGCTGGTTAAAATGAAATGGGATGTAGAACATTCGGCACCTTTTCCCGTAGTTAGTATACACTTTGGAAAGTTTGAACGGATTTATTTTTCTTAATACCTTGAGCTTGTTTTCAGGGTTTTTAAATTTATTTGAGAAATAGTTTCTGGTAATTACTACATGCGTGAATAGATCTTCAATGCAGAACATATCAGCAACGAGCATCCGTTTGGTGCTTTCAAGGGCCTCCATTGACGTGCCATACAAAACGTTAGCGGAAATTCTGCTCAGTATTCTATCGAGCGCAGTCTATTCTTGAGCGCAGTCTATTCGCTGGTGCACAGGTGATGCTTGTAATACATGTGATATTAACCAGCGTGAATGTGTGCGTTGTTCTCGTGACCTGCAATCGAGGTTAATTGCCCGAAGTACTGGCGCAGCCAGCTGCCGTGGTAAACAAGCATTTTTATCGCGCGTCACATTTGATAAGCTGTGGCAGCGGTGAGGATGCGCAGACCGGGCCGCGAAGACAGGCTTGGACGCAGGTCAATGAAAACCAGCTGGCTTAATTACAGAAACGCGGATTGCTCTTACGTGCAGTGAAGGGCCTCTTCAGTACTTGGCGTCAAACAATATTTCGGCCTCTCTGGCGTGGTGCGCCTTCAGACACAGTACATTTGTCATAAGCTATGGATTAAATCCCAGAGAGGAGCGGGAAGGGGGGGGGGGGTTGTTCCTGTCAATTAATAATAATAATTGGTTTTTGGTGGAAAGGAAATGGCGCAGTATCTGTCTCATATATCGTTGGACACCTGAACCGCGCCGTAAGGGAAGGGATAAAGGAGGGAGTGAAAGAAGAGAGGAACAAATAGGTCCGTAGTGGAGGGCTCCGGAATAATTTCGACCACCTGGGGATCTTTAATGTGCACTGACATCGCACAGCACACGGGCGCCTTAGCGTTTTTCCTCCATAAAAACGCAGCCGCCGCGGTCGGGTTCGAACCCGGGAACTCAGGATCAGTAGTCGAGCGCCCTAACCACTGAGCCACCGCGGCGGGGCTCCTGTCAATTCTGTCTCCGCTCTATAGCTGCACAGTCATCATTATCATCATCATTATCAGCCTCACTGCGCCTACTGCAGGGCAAAAGCCTCTCCCATGTCTCTCCATTTAACCCTGTCTTTTGCCAGCTGCGCCCACCGTATGCCCGCAAACTTCCTAGCCTCATCCGCCCACCTAACTTTCTGCCGCTCCCTGCTACGCTTGCCTTCTTATGGAAGAGAAGAAGGAAAGGGTTGGGATGAACGAGAGAAAGGGTAGAGGGGGAGGGAAGTGCAAAGCTCTGCGCACTGCGGCGCCGATCAGGTCACGTCACGATGCCGTGTCTCGTATCGAGGATCCGCGGCGGAAGATAGCCCACGTTCCGGTAACGACATCACGTCTTCTCATAGTGTCTTCGATTGGCTCACGGCGAGCTGAGGTCGTAAGAACGGAAACGAGGAGAGGAGAGTGTAGTGTCCGGCGATCGTCAGTGAGAATAAAGAAGACAGGAAAACAAATAAACAACCAAAACGAGGGCCCTCTGAAAGCCGTTTTCACCTCGCAGGCAACGTTATACATTTATGGGGCACCTCGTATGTGAAAACCTCTCAGAAGACGACACAAAAGTCCAGCAAGACGAGCAGCGCTGGACAAAGAAAAAGAAAATAAATAAGAAAAAGGGGAGAACTGTGCTAGCTACAATCACGGGGGCTTTGCGCCAGTGTCCGAGGAAAGCTGTGGCTCTGTCATTCTCCACACACTTGGTTTCCTGCGAGGAGCTCGTGTGATTTCCGGTTTTCCCTGGCCCCAATTATCCGCTCTACGGACTTGTGGGAAAGTGGCATATGCGAGTTCATCTTTAATGCGCTAAATGTAGTATGAATTTTTAAAAACCGCCCGACGATGCAAGCATTCATTCATTCATTCATTCATTCATTCATTCATTCATTCATTCATTGATGCCAGAACAAATATTCTGTAAAATACATTGGCTACAAAACAGCCAACAATAAATTTTCACTACCTAATCGGATGTGAATTAGAAACACAGGTTACAATCAACATTTAGCGCTCTCTGCTCCAGATCCCAGAAATATCGCAGAATAGAGTCTCTGGGGCGGGAAAAGATGGTGAAAAACTAGTGGCCCTCGCAAGCAACTGCCTCCCCCCCCCCCCCTTATTGCCCCAACGCAGCAAGTCTGAAAAATCGCCTCCGGCGCATCAATTTGTCATCGATTCCTTCCTCCGTCATAGGCGCCTGATACCGCGTGGCGATACAAACAGGCGACCATGCACGGCCTGACTAGCGTCAATTCTCATTTCCGCGAGCTACGTGTCTCCAAATCGCCCAGAGCCCCGAACAACGCGTTTCCAAGACATGCATGCACTGCACATCGCCGAGTGACCAGCGAAGACAAGGCGCGAACAGCGAGTCCAGCCCAATTAAGCCGTCCCGCTCCAGGCGCGTGCGGGTCATGTTATTTCGGTAATCGTTCCCTAAGGCGTCTCGCGCAAGGGAAAAAATAAAACAAGAAAAATTCATACCTCCCCGTAGTCAGCGAGGAACGTACTACGCGCGTGTGGCAACACTTAACGGTACACCCACTCGGGCAAACGTTCCTGAGGCGCGCAAAAGGGCAACGAACTGCCCTGCCGCAACATTCATGCCGCAAGCAACGGAGGTTTCATCTTCCCTTCCTTGTCGAGCTCATACCTCTCTCTCCACCATCCCAACTTCTCACCTCACCGCTGGCCGCCTCTCGCTCTTTCTTTTCTGCACTTTTTCTTTCCTTCCTTTTTCCTTTCTTTCTTCCCTTCTTTCTTTCTTTCTTTCTTTCTTTCTTTCTTTCTTTCTTTGTACGCCCCTGGTACGTACTGGAGCCTCTGCGAGAGCCAAATGAGCCAGCACCCTGCAGACCCGTCGCTCGGTCACTTTTCAAATGTTGAAGACTGCCGGCGGGCGGCTTCATTTGGATCGCTGCTAATGCGCAAACTCATCGTTGCATGAAGAAGCCTCCCGGGGAACACAAAAGACGGAAGCCTGCATGCGGACCGAAGGGAAATGAACAACAAGGAGAACGAGAGAGAGAGAGAGAGAGAGAGACAACGGTAGACCCAAGCGGCTGCTCCACTCTCTCCACCCCGCGTCCAAGGTCCGACCGAGAAAGAAAGACGTAAACAAAGAAAGCGACCGAGAAAGACAGAGAGAGAGAAGAAGGCAGTCCGCTCTCATTTGGGCAGCGCAAAAAAAAGAGCGCGCCTTGGAAGGACGCAAGTGTATCAGGAGAAGAAAAGGTGAGGGAGAGAGAGAGACAGGAAGAGGAAACGGCACGCAGCGGTAGTAGTAGTAGTCGGCGCAGAAACGTGCACGGCCCTGCAAGCGCTCCTCGGAGTAGTCCCCGAAGAACGCGTCATCACGCGTCACGGCCGCCCTCCGTCATACTTAGCGGCCAAGATTGAGGAGCGACCGTTAGCGGAGAAACGACGCAGACGGTGGTACAGCGGCAGGACCGACGACGATGTCGACGACGATGCTTTCGCTCCGGTCTTGCAATGAGCGGACGCCATCAAGTCGGGAACGTACAAAAAAAAAAGAAAAGGAGGCAGTCAGCAGCACGGCGCTCCGAGCGGATGGTCATAACTGTCGTCAGGAGGAGGAACTGCGCCAATGGCAGCAGTTGTTGCGCTCGTTCCGTGCACGCCAGAGCACGAAGCACTCCGCGGAAGCGCGCGCAGAACAGAACAGAGGACGCGACCTTTCAAGAAGTCGGCGCGCAAAGAAGCGCAGGCGCACCAGTGATGGGTTCTGGGCGGCGCTGGCAGCGGCATCGGCGGGAATCGACGCGTCGTCGTTGGGAATGACCGTTACAGGGACGTGTCGTCGTAGCCTAACGGAGGTCTCCAACGCCGACGCTAGCTGATATCGCGTAACGATTGGCGCGGAAGAGAGCCGAGTTTTTTCCTTCGCGAGCTACAGTGACTCCTTTTCTTTTTTTCTTGCTGGGCGCGAGCGTCGACCAAAAATGGGTTCCGGTTATGCTGTCCCCCGCCCGCTCTCGCAACGCGTTCGAAGCCGGGTAGAAGGAAGCGTGAAAGAGAGAGAGAGAGAAAAAAAGTAATACTCTAGAGAAAGAAAAATCCCCCACGTCAAGTCCAATAGTCGTAGCCGCCGTCTTCGTCTTGTTCGCGACATTGCTCGCGTAAAGATATATATATGGATGAACGGGTCGCTTGGTTCGCTCCCTCTGGCCAGACACCTCGCTGGGAACGGTGTCAGCAGGAATATGGCTTCGCCCTTCTTCCGTCAGCTCCGTTCGAACGAAGAAACCAGTAAAACGAGACCATTCTTTGCGATTCCTTTGCCACGCACTCTTCCGGCCGACGGCCGACAATAATAACAACAACAAAAACAAGCGTCGAAGTAAACGAAGAGGGCAACGGACGCAGAGAAAGAAGCCGTCGTGTGACACCTTCTTTTTCCAGTTATAGGAACGCTGGCAGTATGCACAAGAGGCACTATACGGAGCAGAATTTCCGAAGCGCGCTCCCATTCCTCTTTTCCTGGCTTCCTCGCTGTGATCTTTCTTTCTTACTGTTTTGTTCACTGATTGCGAGGCTTTGAGCCAACCATGCCCCCCCCCCCTCCCCCCCCCTTCACCTCGGGGTGCGCATCCTTTGCCTACGGTTCTGCGGGCCATTCTTCAGCGCTCGCTGCAAGGACCGAGCCGTCGTCCTTCAGGGGGATGCGGTCGCGCATATCCACACAGGCCGTCCGCCCGTCGCTAGGGCTGTTCACTTCTGTTCGCCCACGCGTCTATTTTTTATTTTGCACTTGTCTCCATTGCTCTGGGCCCCGGAGCAGAAAAGGATGGAGGCGCAAAAGTACGAACAAGGAGGAGGCGATGAGCAGGCAATGCAGACCGGAGGTGGGGGAGAGGGAACGGAGAGAAGAGCGATGCGACTGCGACGCTTTCGGGTGCACGCGGAGGCATCAAGCTGTCAAGGAAGCGCGCGCTTGCGCGCCGGCTTTATCTGCCGAGAGGCTGCTCCGGGCGCCGCCGCTCGATCTCCGAAGCGATTACCTCTTCACTGGCATCCATTATTCATGTCTTCTTTCAATGCGTTTTTTTCCCTGCCGGAAACATTGAAAAAACAGAAGCGGCTCCGAAGAAGGAGAGTGTCGTCGTTGTTGTCTATGCGCAGTGCATTCTGGGACGGATCTCCCGACAATCCTTCCAGCTCGCCATCACCTCCTACACCCCCCCCCCCCCCCCCCCTCCCTGCTGTCATACACTATCCACCGCTGAGCGATCTGACCCTCTACCGGGGTCAGCTTGAGGTTGGATCGCTTTTAGTTTTCTATTTTTGTATCGCATCTTCGGTCAGCAGATAGCATTTTGGTTACAGTGTTCACACGAGTGGCTTTTTCACCGCTGGTCGGCTCTAACGTGCATTAGGTATTTATAGTGTGCTTTACGAGAGTGAAAGATTTTCAGTGCTGCTGATATCCGGACTGAAACTTAGAACGAACTGAAGGGTCAAGCCTATACATATTCAGATACGTTGGCGTTTTTGTATGACCGCATTCTAGCGGAAAATAACGCGACTGAACATCGATCCGCTTGTCAAGGAGTCGTAAAAGGTTTGCAGCTCTTGAGAGCACCCTCCCCCCCCCCCCCCCCCCCCCCACCGCACCCCATTTTTTTTTTTCAGGGTGGACGGCGCGAGGAGTGAACACAACGTGACATAACCACCTCGCAAAAAAAAATAAAGCCGCCAAAACTCAAGCTGACGCAGAGAATTACAGTAGAGTGTCGTTATAACCAGATGGTTTATAACGAAATACAGGATATAACGAAGAAGTGACGATTCCCATTGGAAGCTCTGTCAACACGGGCTATAATGAAGCTACACTCTAACGAAGTAATCGCCGGCCCGCTTCCATCTCCGTTATAACAAGGTTCAACTGTATAAACAATTGTTAAATATCTCAGGTTCGCTAAGGAAGAAAACAGCTCTGCGTATGAGGCCTTGCAAAACCTTGAGGGACATTTAATCCAATTACATGCCGGGAATGGGTTAACATTAGAAGCCTTTTATGCGTGATACAACGTGGTTCTAACCTGATTTTCCCATCCTATCTATTTTCCCGCCGCGTTTTCCCGTCCATTTTCGGTTCTACCCGGATCTTCCCGCCATTTCTGTATACCCACCATTTTTTCCCGCCTTTTCTGCTTTCCCGCTTATCTTTTTTTCAGATAGCGTCATCTGTGACGTCACACCCCTTCCACCAATCTTTATAACGAAAGCCGTCTTCTTTCTTCTTCTTGTGTGGTTGCATGCTTTAGCGCTGCTATTTTTCTTAAATTCAAAATGCACTAACTAGCCCAAAAAGAAGTTTTAATAATAAGTTCCGCCCGTTTAGAAACTAGCACAGTCTGTAGCTGGTGTCGACACGTCTGGATCGCTGATAGCCACACCCCGACCTAAGCAGCACTTTCAACAGGGTAAATATCAAGCTTCCAGATAAGAAAGAGAGAAACCAGGAAAGGCGCGAAGGTTAACCAGGCGATGTCCGACTGGCTACCCTATAATGTACAGTGGGGAGGGGAATTAGAGGAAGCGAAGGGAAAGATAGAATTAAATTTCAGTTCAGGTTCCTATAGGAGGCAATGTGTACATGTTGTATCTGGTCTGCAACCAGGAGGAACGCGCGCAGCCAGCCGGCAGCCTGCCGCTCAAACCTGTGTCTCTTTAAACATATAACGAGCACCTCGATGGTATTTGTATAGCAAATTAGGTTTGATGCCGTAATCCCAGATAACAGTGTGAAAGAACGAAGAGGGCCCGAGATCAGCGGCGCTGAAAACGAAGAAGTGATTGTCTCGCATCAGCGCGATTCCTGACTGGCTAAGGAGATTATAAAGTTCGCTGTCAGAAGCGGGCACAGTCGACTCCACCGGCCGATCGACCACGGATCAGCTTTTTCACGCAAAAGAGGTTTTTGGGATCCGGAGTTCCCGGGTTCGAACCCGACCGCGGCGGCTGCGTTTTTATGGAGGCAAAACGCTAAGGCGCCCGTGTGCTGTGCGATGTCAGTGCACGTTAAAGATCCCCAGGTGGTCGAAATTATTCCGGAGCCCTCCACTACGGCACCTCTCTCTTCCTTTCTTCTTTCACTCCCCCTTTATCCCTTCCCTTACGGCGCGGTTCAGGTGTCCAACGATATATGAGACAGATACTGTGCCATTTCCTTTCCCCCAAAACCAATTATTATTATTATTATTATTACACCGGCCGAAGAAACCAGTGCTGCGGACTCGACACGAAAGACCAACATTATTGCGCTGTCTAAGATTGTTACACACAGTGATCATATAGTGTCTTACAAGGTTTGTGTGTGTGTGTGTGTGTGTGTGTGTGTGTGTGTGTGTGTGTGTGTGTGTGTGTGTGTGTGTGTGTGTGTGTGTGTGTGTGTGTGTGTGTGTGTGTGTGTGTGTGTGTGTGTGTGTGTGTGTGTGTGTGTGTGTGTGTGTGTGTGTGTGTGTGTGTGTTTGTGCGTGTGTGTGTTGTGTGTGTGTGTGTGTGTGTGTGTGCGCGCGCGTGCGTGCGTGCGTGCGTGCGTGTGTGTATGTGTGTGTGCGCGTGCGTGTGTGTGTGTGTGTGTGTGTGTGTGTGTGTGTGTGTGTGTGTGTGTGTGTGTGTGTGTGTGTGTGTGGCGAAGAGTAATGACGGGAATATTTGGTGGTGCGCGATTACCGACTTGTCTTTTCTTGAATCAGGCCTACAACCAGCACAATTTAGAAGTGGAAACTCCGGCATTCGCCAACTCAGAACTCCTTGCGACCATTATAACTAGCTGCACAGTCGGGGCCAAAAGTCTCTGGACCACGTGTTCCCCGAAACGAAGCCGATTACTCTGCTATTAACCGGCGGCTGGCAACCACGTTTGTGTGATCTCGAGCCGCCAGCTAATAACAGAGCTACGTACGGGCTTCGTTTGAGGAACACGTGGTTAAGAGACTTTTGGCCCCGACTGTGCACCCTGCGTTTGCGACAAGGACGTCATATGATTTCTGAGCAGGTTATCTGGCTCATATAAATGTTATTTAAATTGTCCCGCAGAGAACCCACATCGTTGCTAAGTGGCTATGGCGTTCGGCTGCTGAGCACCAGGACACGGGTTCGAATCCCGGCCGTAACGGCGGAGTTTAGATAGAGGCAAGATGCAAAAGGCGCCCGTGTGCTGTGCGCTGCCAAAGCCTGCTGAAGAATTCCAGGTGGTCTAAAAAAAAATTATTGAGCCCTCCACTACGGCGCCTCTTTCTCGTTTCCTCATTTCAATCTTCTCTTGACTCCTTCACTCGAGGCGTAGTAGTGGTCTCAACCGAAAGTGAGAAAGCCCAGTCTAAAAACACAACAGACAGTTAGTTTTCCATACTTTTGTCTGTCATGACTCTGTGGTACAACAGACAGTTTTCTGTGGTCACAAAAGATTTGTTGAAGTATTCTTGGCCATGAACTTGTCGTAACAACATACACTTTTGCAGTAACAATAGAATTTTCTGCAATAAAGATAGAATTTCTGCAGTACTGTGCTATCCCTTGTAGCGACAGAACTACAGAAAATTATCGCAATACAGTCCAACCTCGATATAACGAAACGGTTTAAAACGAAATAATGGACATAACGAAGGAATGACCATTCCCCTTGGAAGCTCGGTCAACACGGGCTATAACGAAACTACGGCTATATCAAAGTAATCGCCGGGCTGGTCAGATGCTTGGAGGAATCCCCCAAGGTGGAGCAGATTTGTAATATGGGAGTACTTACTCATTGGCATCCACCCAAGCGCAGCCATACAGCTACAAAGGAAAGCTATACAGCTTTCTCAGAAACTTCGCAGTTAAAGAAAAATTCGTCCTGGTCCGGGGTCCGAACCCGGGACCACCGCTTCACCGGAGCAGTCGCTCTACCAACTGAGATAACCGGGGACGGCAAGCTTATGGTAGGGCGAGAGCGAATTGATCAATAACTCGAAGTGGGAACAACCAGTTGAACCTCGTTGTAACGAAGTTCAAATCTGCTCCACCCTGGGGGATTCCCCTAAACCTTTGACCAACATTGTTCCCACTTCGAGTTATTGATCAATTCGCTCTCGCCCCACGATAAGCTTGCCGCCCCGTTAGCTCAATGTGTAGAGCGGCTGCTTCTGTGAAGCGATAGTCCCGGGTTCGGACCCCTGACCAGGACGAATTTTTCTTTAACTGCGAAGTTTCTGAGAAAGCTGTACAGCTGTACTGTACTATAGAAAGCCCTGTCGTGTTTTGGGCACGGTTCGGTCTTCCTTTTTTTTTACACTGGGAGTTACTGCGTCTTTCCGTTCCTTAATCAATATTAATCCGAAGAGACAAAATCAAAAACTTGAAGAGAGAATGCAGCCCTGCCAAAGCGAAGCGCAACCTCACTCCGAAATTCACATTCGAAACAAACCAGGGACAGCTCGAGCAGCGAACGAGTAGAGACCCAGCATGGCCAAAGTAATTGTTTCCTCCCTCGCCAGTGCGCACACAACCCGCCTAGAGTGTTGGCTACGACCTTAGGGAGGAATGATCTAACCCGCCCCCTGGCGACGGCTGTGGGAACGCAAACACCGGAGCCGACACCTCCGGTCGTCGCGCGATCCCTTTTGCTTTCACCCCCCTCACGAAAGATGGACGCCCGCGGAGGCGCGACCCCCGAAAAGGTCGTTCACGCCGTGTTCGAAAAGGCGCCCGTTTAATGCAGTCCATCGATCATGGCAGCTGCCAGAAGATGCCGCGGGACAGCGAAGCCGCGTGGGGGCGCCGCGAACGCATCTCCGAGCTGGGAAAGGCCTCTTCTCGGCACGCAGGCTCAGCTGTCAGGAGATTGATTAAGAACGCGCCGGGCCACGGCATGAGATATTCCCACGGCGCACACGCTTAGCGAAGAGCATGTACGAGGGAAGAGGCACGCGTGTGCGGGGAACGTCGGAGTTGCCTTCTGGGGCTTCGCTTGGCGAAGAGTTATGGCGCGCGCTCGCAACGCTACGATCGTGAAACTCGGTCTTCTAGCTCCGTTGTTGGCGCCCTGCGATCCAAAAACAGGGCTACTATAAGTCACTGGAATGTTTTCCACAGTGACTGATTCTTCTTCTCCACTGCACTGGAATGGGAGCGGATATGTGTGGCGCTCTCTAGCGTTCCAAGTGCAACAATCATCTTTGTGTTGCACGCTGTGTCTACGTACGAAACGTCGCTATTGCGCGACAGCATATGGAGCCCGCCGGCTCATTTGGCGCGTCCGGTGTCGCACCTGGGTCGATGCAAAGTGTCAGGTCACGTGGTCACACAAGGTCGGTGCGTATGATTAGGTGTGTGACTAAGCATCCCAAGAGATGCGTGGTCACGACAAGCATATCGTGTAATGTAAGGTCACATGCCATGCGCCGTCGCCAAGTCAGAAGTGACGTCGCTAAACCGGAAGGGATGACCGGAAGTGACGACAACCCTACTGAAAAATGTATATAGGTTTGAACGGGTCAGCAAATAGGATTATGGCACATTTGGTTTGGCTTTATAGGATGGACGTCCCAAAGCGGCTCAGTCTATGACGGACGCCGTAGTAGAGGGCTCCGGATAATTTCGACCGCCTGGGGTTCTTAACGGGCACTATCAATGCAGAGTACATAAAATTTTCACATTTTTCCTCCATCGAAGTGCTACCGCAGTGGGCGGGTTCAAAGCCACGACTTGCATGCACTGTTTGATGTAAGTGCACGGTAATTAACCACGGGCAATGGCAGTTATACGGAGCCCTCCACTAAGGAGTCACTCAAAGGCTGAATCGCTTTGGAAGCTTCATCCTATAATGTTAAACGAAATGTGCCATAATCCTATATGTCTCCTATTCAAACCTGTACACATTTTTCAATAGGGAAACGCCTCGACGGGCTCCTTGTGCTATCGCAACTCAGGATGGACATTGTCTAGGCACCTCTTAATTTTTATAAGTGACAACCTAAACCCCTCAGTATTTGGCGCAGTCAAGATCGACGACACTGGCAAATAATGGAGGGTATTCCAATAGGCGATTCGGAGCAGGGCCCTGAATCCGGAAAAGAGCGTGAAATTCGTCTCAGCCAATAATAACTCGGGATTGGAATACAAATCGCCCATTGAAGCATGCTTTTCGATCCGCATTGCAAGAAAATGTGCTCCGGACCGTTGGTTGGAATAGGCCGTAAACCTGAGAAAAAAAACTCACAAAAAATGTAATTTTTTGCACGCAGATCCTAGACGACATAGCCGCCACGGTGGCTCAGTGGTTATGGCGCTCGACTGCTGACCCGAAGGTCGCGGGTTCGATCCCGACCGCGGCTGTGGAATTTCGATGGAGGCGAAACGCTAGGGGTCCGTGTACAGTGCGATGTCTGTGCACGTTAAAGATCCCCAGGTGGTAGAAATTTCCGGAGCCCTTCACTACGGCGTCCCTCATAGCATTAGTCGCTTTGGGACGTTAAACCCCTATAGACGACAGCCCAGAGGCATAGGTAAGGCGCCGCTCTTAACTAATTCCTGGAAAACGTTGGTGCTCGGTGTTTAGGCAACGTTGGACTGCGGCAGCCCAACGTTCTAGAATTTTCCATGCGAGCAAACGCAGTGCGGTACTCTGAAAGCTTTTCCAGTGACTCTAAGGGCTACACGCTAATAGGGCTGTCTATAATACCTCTCGTTCCGCTCTCGGGTGTTCGTAATCAAGAGCACGGTGGAAAATGTACAGATGACTAGCTGCACAATGTCACATGAGCTTTAACGTGTATATATATATATATATATATATATATATATATATATATATATATATATATATATATATATATATATATATATAAGGGAAGCAACCGATACCGAAAATTACGCAGTGTTTACACTACGCTAAGTAAGTCGGTAAAATCCACGGCTAGGAGAGCTGCAATACGGTGACGCGAAAACGGAGTCACTTTTTTTTTCTTCATATATCACGGACTTCCTTTAATCGCAGAAACTACGGACCCCCCCCCCCCCTTACGTCAAAACGTAAAAGTATACAGCCCAAGGGGTTTGCTTGCAAGGACTTCAGCGTGCCTAGTTATGCATACTCAGCGACCGCAATCTCTCGAACGATAAATGGCTTCGAGTTTTCAATCCTCCCAAGCTTTGCATTCCTGTACGTTGTAGGGAGCCCCACTAAACAGCTTACAAGCGAACCCCTAGGGCTGTATACATTAGACGGGGGCTGTACCTGGAAAAAAAACTGAATCTGATGTTTCTGAACACGTGCAAATTGGCAAAACGCTTTTGGATCAACGATGACTATATCCAAGTTTGCATGATTAGCATGGGTTATTTATGGAAATTTAATGAAGAGCTACATTCAGTGTACCCCTAATTACTGTGCATGAAGGTAATTAAGACGACTTGCTTTTATGCATCTGTGGTGCCCCGTTTTTATTAAAGCCTCATCTCAAGTTGCGCGAAACACCTTGAATAAGTGTGGTTCCCGTTCGTTCAAGTGTCCGCGAATAATTACGGAGAAAACAAGACGCTCAGATCCAATGCACGGGGAATTGTATTGGCGCCACCATTCCTCTGTTGTTAAAAAGAGACAAGATAGTACCGCTGAGGAGTAAAGCATAAAAAAAAAACATTTGTGCCACAGATAAAAACATTTGTATGACAGTCGTTAAGGTTAGGTTGAGCGTTCAAAATGCACTCCAATGGCACCGGTGAAAGATGAAACATTACCTGGCGCAAAAATGAAAAACTGACACCCCGACGTATATGTAACGTCCCCTAACAAGACAGAGAGAGGTGCAGTCCGGTGTTAGATATGTTAATTGACTGTAGTTGCCTAACCTGTTAAGTCAGACACCGCTTCCGCATACTGCCTATAGTCTAAGTGCACTCGTCGGTCGGATCGTTAAATAGAACAGCGAAAGTAAGCAAAACGAAATGAATGCCACGAAATTCCACGTTTCCTGGTTCTCTATAATGGATGCTCTCAAACTCTGCGCCGCCTTCACTCAATCACTACAAGTCGGACGTGGGCATTCGGTCGCGTTTCATGCGCACACCTAATAGAGAAATCGTCGTCGTCGGCGAGCTATAAATCTACGCTATAAAGACATGCCAACGACAACGACCTTCGTCCCATCCTGTAAACCAGTTCCGGCGGCGAGACAGATTTCACAATCCCCTCGACACGCGGTCGGCGAGTGAACGCACTCGAGCGCTTCACTACACTATGCGTGCTCATGCTTGCGCCAGGGCAAGGCCCGGAAAGATGTTGATTTCGATAATCATCGCGACGAATCGGTCCATCGAAGCGGGCGTGAGTAATGCACGAATTATGCGCCTCTCCGGACGACTCGGCCGGCTGTACGCGTGGGCCATTTCATTCTAAGGGGCAGTTCACAGAAAAGCAAAAGCGGATTTATGGTTCCTGGTGCGTGCGGTCTTAGAGAGGAGAGCTCTTTGGCATGCCGTGTATCGATCGGTGCGGCTTCGAGGGCTGGACTGGGACATCATCGTTCAATCTGATAGATGGCTTGAGAACCGAACAAGCCCGCTATAGTTACACTCGCGTTATAAAGAAGAAAAATAAACAAACAAATAATCTCGAGCAATCCTTCTGATATTACGCACGACGGGGGGCCGCTTGCAATGCGGAAACGCAAACTTCACCCGCCTTGAGGCGGCTGCGTTTTTATGGAGGAAAAACGCTAAGGCGCCCGTGTGCTGTGAAAATGTCAGTGCACGTTAAAGATCCCCAGGTGGTCGAAATTATTCCGGAGCCCTCCACTACGGCACCTCATTCTTCCTTTCTTCTTTCACTCCCTCCTTATCCCTTCCCTTACGGCGCGGTTCAGGTGTCCAACGATATATGAGACAGATACTGCGCCATTTCCTTTCCCCCCCCCAAAAAAACAATTATTATCACCCGCCTTGAGAAACCAAATCATTTTTTTATGAAGGCATTTTTGCATAGTTTCAAAGCCATGCCGTGCTAACGGCTTTTTTTAAAAACCCTAGGAAGGGAGATTGCGCGTTACGTTTTACCACCCTTGGATTTTTTTTTTTTTAACTGACATTGAAACCTCGCCTTCCAAAGGCTCCTCGGCACCTCGCCCCCCATTGGAATGAAGCCGCCGAGGTTGGGACTCGCGCCTACGACGTCCTGTTTATCAGTAGAACAGTACGGTACGTGACGTTGAACGTCTAACAAGGTGCACGTGAACTGTGATAGAGGACGTGGTGGTGGAAACCGACTTATTTCCGATCGCCTGGCGTTCATTAACGCGCACTGACATCGCACAGAACGCCGGCGTTATTGTTATCGCGGTCATTGCGGCTGCTATTCGATCCTGACTTTGGGCTCAATCAGCATATTGTTTGCTTACATACGTAGCCTGTCAAGGTCAAGCAAAATTGCAGTGATCCGGACATTCGGATTACAAAAGACTACCACGTCATTTTGCCATTGAGCAAATTTTTGGGATCCAAATGCTATGAGCTGGAACCGCAGCAGTGGATTAAAGGCTTGAGTACTTGCCTCGTGTGCTGTAAGTACAGAGTACCATGCCCAGTGCCCGGTACCCAAAGGTTAGCAAATGTATACAAGGTTGCCCCTGGCCTGGCGCTCGGCTTCTGTGGGGTGAAGTCCGACCCTATCTTCATGCAGACCAAAACGAGTTAGCCATGACGAGAGCCATAGCTTACACCATTAAAATCAAATCATCATCATCACAGGCTGGAAATCCGAGCCTTCAAGGTCATGATTGCAAATAAACAAACAAAAGCATTGCACGGAGCAGAACGCGTATCGAGTTTGGCCTGCCGTTTACATACAGGGTCAGCGGTCTGTTCACTGATTTCTCTCGGCAGCGGTCATGCTCAGAGAGACCGCTCTTAAGCCATTCCAGCTGACAGTCCAGTGCCCTGACCTCGCGCGGCTTCGCTCTACAAAGGAAAGCAGCGTCACTCAAGCCAGCCTCCGACCGCCCGATCGACCCGTCCCTCTGATGGTCATGGCCGTGCAAGAGCGGCAACATGTATAACTTCCGCCAAGTTCGCCGACGCACAAAACGACATTCACCTTTTCTTTCTTTCATTCTTTCTTTCTTTCCATTCGTCGCTTCGCGACGAGCTTCCTCGTACACAGCGGAGTGGCAGCAGTGACCGTTGCTCTTCGTTCTATTATTCGCCGCCCGGCCAACGTACGCGCGTCGCGAAACGACTTCTTCAAACTCCGCGAGTGGAACCGGAACGGACTTTTTTCGGACCTCCGTACGCACGTACTGCGAAACACGCTGAGAGCCTGACCTAAACACACATACACGCACGCACAGGAGAACAACAACGCGGGGGCAGGGTATGTCTACTCGTACACTTCAGATTCCGTCCTCTTAATGGCTTCTTTCCGGGTGCATTCGAACCGGCTCAAGAGTGGGGGAGGACAGAGCACGCGTTCCTAATGATGCCAAAGCAGTAGCGGGGTATAGGCAGTCAAGGCGGGCTTCGAAAAAAGCGACGCTCGGAAGCGAGCGGCAGAGGCGACTCGCGCTCTGCGTCACACATTCAAACGCAGCAGCGAACGGCGCCGCACGTAGAAGAGCATCAGCACAATTGGGCCCCCCGAAGAATAATAGCTTTCTGCCAAGCAGAGCAGCCAGCGAGAGAACAGACCGACCGCAGCTCGGAGAGTCTGCGACGCCGACAGAGAAGACAGACCGGAGCGGAGAAGGGGGGGAGGCGTTCAACAATCATAAACCGATCCCCGGAGGAGTTGAATGCAGCTCGGCGTGCGTCGGTCGGCGCCTGTTTCTGTTCATCTAACGATCGTCCTCTTTGCGCCCGCGGAAGAAGCTGCTTTGGTCTCCAGTCCCCCATGCATCGAGGAAACAGCGCGCGTGCGAGTGCTTTTTTTTTTGTTTGCGAGAAACAGAGGAGGGGGAAAAAAATGAGATGCCCAGAGATGACCGTGGAGCTACCATTGTCTTCCGCTGCATCCGTCAACTCTGATGTCGGCGACGGCCAAGAGATAGCTGAAGACGGGGCAGCAACATTGGTCGGTCGGTTCGCCGGAGATAAAAAAAAAAACGAGCAGAAAAATACGGCAACACAGAGAGAGATAGTGCCGTATAAGGGGGAGAGAATAAATAGATAAGGGTCGCGAGGCATGAAGGCTAAAATCAGAGCAGACGCTTAAAAACCTCAGCGCCCTACTCTACACCCAGAGAGACGTTTCAAGAGAGCTGCACAGGAGCTATCGCGAGAATACCTACTGCAGATGTGCGAGTCGCGGAGCATTTCAGCAAGTGCCGAGAAATTTTTCTTCCTCTCCTTCTTTCTTCTTTCTCTCTCTTTTTCTATCTCTCTGCGTCTCCCGAGAGACGAGCTTTCATTTTTAGGGTCTTCCGTGACGGCTGCCCTGAGTGCCTTCGCCTCCGCGCCGTGTCCGGTTGCGTGCAGAAGAGCGAAGACACCCAGAGGCTACATGTATCACCCCGCGCCTCACCACGCTCGGCATTCATATGAGCTTCCACCTCACACGGCCCACTTCTTCCGTATATCCGCTGCCAACCAGCTCCGCCAGGGTGCGCTACACTAGGGACTCTGTCTGGGACAGTGTCTGGCTGAGTGAAGTATATATAGCGCGCTCTAGAGAGGCCCGTAAGAATTCAGAATCGGACTGCGCGAATAAAGTATGCCCTGAAGACGCTCTTTCCTACTCTTCCCGCTTGACAGGACTGCACGCAACTTGCGTGAGTCCCATATTGTATGCAGTAGCTAAGCGAGGGGCTGGGGAGTCCACGCGTAACCTTTTGTTTCTACGGGGAAGCCTCATTTGCAATTCGCCGGCTGGCGCCCACGTGAGCGCAGTCTGGAGGTCGAGGGAACGCGAGAGTGCGAACACGTGCCGTCGAGGTGCGAGATGGTGGGGAATAAGCACAGGCTTGCAACCCCAGGAGGGAAATTCGTGCGTGTAAAGAATGCTGAGCATGCCTAAATGGGAGTAAAAATGGAGTTTACGCTGTCCTTTAGGCAGCTAGAAATAAAGAACGCCTAGAGGTATGCTGCTCGTGTGACGTTGTCGGAGCTGTATAGAAAGAAGCACATTGGGCGACTTCGAAACTGTACTGTAGTGCAGTAAAGAGGTCGAACGTGCCCAGGAATGCTCTTACTGTTTTTATTTATTTTTTTGCACGAAGGCATCAGCTGTCGTCTTCTCCGCCTAAACAGGGGCTATTTGTTTGTTTGTTTGTTTGTTTGAACGAGGAAACGTGTGAGACAAGCCGACGGCTGAGCTTGAATCAACAGTGTGAACAAATATCCTCTCAGGTGCTCTGCCTGAATTCCCAATGGGGGAAAAAAGCTAGATCGGGCTACGATTAAATGCCCCGGCTGGGGTATGACGATAACAAAAAAAAAGAAGAAAGCAATGTTTGAGAAATTTTCGGCCTGAGATGAATTGGGAGCACAAGCAGGATCTGAGCTGGAGTCTTTAATTTCGTGTGCACTTTCCCTGTTTCTCGTGACCAAGATCCTCTTCGTGACATTTCCGTTCAGATTATGAGAACTGCCAATGAAACGGGGCCTGCATCACGAAATGATGTAAATAAAGTCCGATTGTATGATATAGCGTTGTACCATGTAGTATTGTATTTCATTGCATTGTACTGTACTGTATTGTGCTGTATTGTATTGTATTGTTATTGTATTGTATTGTTATGATGCAGAGGGTGAATCTAACTGCAACGATTCCGGCGACTGCGAGCGGGGCAACTGGGAGCATCAGCAGCAATGGCCAAAAAAGGAAGCAAATCTGAAATATTCTAGGGCCCCTACCAATTATAAGTTCGAAAAAGAAGCAAGTCGTATTTTACTTTTTTTTTCACCATCCTTGAATAAAATAGCGTACCCTATTGGAGCCGAATATCATGCTTCCATGGGTTAGGCAACGAAGTCGACGTAATATTACCGGGCTGAAGCTACCAGAAAGCAAAACCTCAGGGGACTTAAGCTCCGCCTTAAGGGTATGACGTGATAGCGTCCTTTCAGCAGCCTTGGTGTCCTCTTTCCTATCACTTCGCAGCTGCGGTCATTATCTACTTCACTCTATTGCCTCCCTGCAGATATTTATTTTTCTCTATTCATAGTCTATAGACTGTCTACAGACAAAAGTCTATTAAAAGCGTATGGCCATAACTGTATAGATTGCCTATAGACTGTCTATAGGAATTGTATTGTCTATATACTGTTCTCTAGTGTTTGTCTATAGAGAGTCTATATACTTTATAGAAAAGAAGTCTATGGACAGTCTATAGACTGTCTAAAGAAACTTTTGTAAAGGGGAGTCCTCGAACCACATTTGGCGCAGTGGTGCAGCGGTTAAGCGATGTGCCACTGCCCCCAGCAGGTGGCTGCTTCAAACAGAGCCACCGGTGTGGCTTGTGAGACCCAGTTTGCTCTTCCCGAGCGACCTCTCGCGAGCAATCATTAATTTAACTACATATCACCTGCCACGGTGGGCTGGTTAGGATGACGTAACGAGGACACGCGACCTAGGCGGCAGGTGTGTCGCCTGCTACTTCGCTTAGAACGCCGGCGTACCAACGACACCGGATTTTATGCAGAACGGGAGAGCGTTAACGCTATCATGTTAATAAGACTTGATGAAGAGCACATGCAATGCTTAGAACGGCCGTAAGCGGCGCTGTATCAGAGTGACAGATGGATGGATGCAAGGGGAAGGAAATGCGAAAGTCGGAAGCGGTGGGCCTAATGGTGTGGACAGATAAGTGTTAGGCGACTTCAAGCAATAGCACGACCGAGGTTGGGGGTATACAAGAGTAAGAGAAACCGGAAACCACTGGGAGAGCCATCTGTGTGTCAGTGGGCTGAACTCGGATGATGGGAATGGTTATAGATGGCGCTGACAACAATGACTATGATCACGCACCTCCGTATAACGGGTACAGATTTATGATTTTATACTGTGAATTCCGCTGAGCGATTATGACTTTCTTTTGCGGAGAAGTGTATCCCGACAACGCCAAAAAAAGAACAAAACAAATACGCAAAGCAGTTTCGCGTCAGACTTCACGCCCAAGTTTTTACCTAACAAGAAACACAATACGATTTTTGTTTGTCACCTGAAACGTCATCAGCAGTGATACACATTTAATAAGTCAATAATAGACAGGCCTGTTTATCGCATCTAAATGTTTTTATTGTCTTGTTACCTTTACGTCAGGGCGTGCTTTAAAACTGTACGTCAGATCGCAGAAACATTCCACCTGTGTTAATTCCATCGGTCCACTGCTAGCCACGGTTAAACTGTTCAGACTAATTGCATGCAAATGTTGAAAAAAAAGTCAATTTAAAAGAAAGCTAAATACGCTAAGCAACGCCTGCACGATAAGCTTTTCCTGCTGGAAGCCTCCATTTCCCTCGTCTTGTGTGACAATACAGTCTCGCCGGAGGTTACGCATTAAAGCAATCTCTCGGAAGGGACAGGTTGCCCCCCCCCCCCCCCCCCCCCTTTACACCCAATCCCCAAGAATGCCTAAAAGGGGGCGTATGCCTGACCTGATGCACGCAGTCTTGCGCAATAACGGATTAAGACACTCGCTCCCTCTAATCCCGTGGCGCATGGGAAACGTATTTGCATGTTAAAGAGATCTTTGTCCCCAAAGCCTCTACACGCCTTAGCCATCATCCGCGTCTGCATATGCCCGCTCTCCATCAGAAGCTTCCTTTCCTTCTGCCTTGACGATTCAAAAATGTAAAAAAAAGCTGCTTTAATTCTCATCACTGTCGTTCAGTTTATTTTTTGTTCAACAGTAATCGTAATCGGATGTAGGCTTCGATTCAGCCGCGTATTTCGTAATCCAGCGCGTGCTCCGCAGTCTGCTTGTTCTCGTGTCTCGAAGCGCGAAACATAAAAGCGGACCCGCTTACTGACTATACACGTGGCGAGTCGAGCTCTTTATGCATAATGCATGAGTTCTCACTGGCATGAGGCGCCGCGCGCCTAGCGAATCCCACGCTGCAAAAAAAAAAAAAAAATTGACAAGAACGAAATTTTCGGCTAGAGAGTTGCATATTATTAACCTGGCCGGTTAAACAGCGTTCAGTCTCGGCGTTAACGGTGCGGGTGGCACGGATCCATCAAGCGGGATGGAATCGTTATACTTTGCGTCCACATAACGAGATCCGGTGGCCACGTATACGTGCCCGCTCGCGATAGACGTACGTGTCCACCCAAGCGCTCGGCCCTCCGAGTTTTTAATTCGGGCTTCGAGCGATGCGGCTTCAAAAGAACGTAACGCCGCGGAGTTCATTCTAACGGTGTGAGAAGAGCTGCCTGCGCACTTTTGAACAACTTCTATGTGGGACACTTACGCTTTCACTTTTGGTTCGTGCATTGTCTGACGCGCTATACTACGCTAAGGAGTGAAATGCTGCATCCTAAACGATTGCGTGCATTCATAATAACTCAGCTATTGCTTACTGGTTTTATTATATTAAAATGCCTAATGGACGCATTTTTTTTTTCTAAAATGGTACCCAAATGGCCATTTAGTATCTATGCGGTCATCTTTCGGCAAAGCAAAAAAAAAAAGGTTTTGACGACATCTACTCGTTTCAACCAGGCATAGAATGCTAGAAAAAAAACAACATGACAAGCTGGACTCGTCAGGGGCCAGAAATGACAGTTGGGTTATGACGAGCCTAGCTCGTCAGCGACAGCTAGGGGCTTCTCGTGGTGGGTTAAGGTACTTTCATGTGGCCTTCTCGCTCTGCGGGTCACTAGAGCAAAGTCAGCCACCTGGTCTAATGTGCTTGAAGCCAATAATGAAATTAGTGCCGTATCAGAGCGTAGGAAAAGTAGCAGAGAAGAGCCTCTTCTGACTGTCAGATTAACCAGCCCGTTGCGGCGGACTGCTGGTGCGGGCTGGGAATTAATATTTTTAATTATTTTTTAAAGCCCACTCTAACTTCTGTCAGATTAACCCTTAGTGGCACGGGCAGGGGCAGTTTATTTTTCGTTCTTTTTATTGTCCCACAATAATTTTTGTCAGATTAACCCATGACCCTTCATATGGGGTCAGGTATTACGCCAAGGGTGGTAGAAGGCGTAAGCCTAATTCACCCATTTAGTACGCTAAAGATCGTTTTTTTTTGGCAGCTCATTGCATTGGCATAGCATCCTTGCGAAATTCAGTTGTCTGGCCGTAGTTCGGCACTTTCGACCTACCCAGGTCATTCATTTCAAAGAAAGATTTCTCTCGGCGCTTCAATGTCCTCTGTATCTCTCAACGACTTCATGCCGATACCTCTAGGCAAGTATGCGTCAGAAAGCGTATTATACAGCCTTTGTAGAGAATAAAAAGCTCGCTACAAGCTTCCCTGCATGGCATTTTTTATTAGAGCGAGAGCTCTAACCCCCCCCCCCCCCCCCCCCCCCCCTGGAATACAACTTGCGATTTCGACGTGGAGGGGACAATGACCTTCAGTGCCTCACAAGGTCAAACCGAACTTCACTGCGTGGTGGTATGGCCCAAGCTATGGTAGTATGAATACGTGATCATATGACTACGACCATTGGGTACTTGACCTTTGATCTGAGACAGTGGGCATCACGTACCACCTAGTTATAACCTCCGAGTAACCCAAGTTCTAACTGCAAGCAATTCATTTACAGACCATAAAACAGTCTTCACCTTAGTCAAGCCACAGCAAAACGGTGATGGAGCCTTTGATGTGCTATAATAAAACATTCAAACCAAGTGAACCGTGTCTCGCCATGCTTACTGAGCTTTAGCTTGCATAACTAGGTTTAAACAACGTTAAACCCCAGCCATTTTTTTACTGCGAAAATGCCAGTGTTTACCTGTCTGTACCCTTGAATAGTGAACCCTCCATTGTCCACAAGCAGCACACAATAGCAATCTCCCCCCTGGCCCGCATCCACTCCTCTAGCTAGAGGGCTGCCCACACACCCACCCACCCACCCACCGCGATCCACTTTCACCGTGCAGAAAAAATCTCCCGCGTGCGTGAATCACGGCCTTAGAGTAAAAGCACTCAGAATAAAGGCATCAAAGCAATCGCCGAGAGCAAATCGCACTGTTTTCGCAGAATTGTCGCGTAAGATGTCTGACAGTCCCGGACATTTCATTTATTTATTTTTTTGCAGTTATCTAAATCTCTAGGCATGAAATGCGACGGTACCCCTCTATTCTTCACAGCATGCGAACGACAGCTAGGAGTTCAATAAATTATGTCCACAGGTCAGCAAAGCGATATATGGTCTGTCAGAAGTTCTAGTATAAATTAATGATGCCCATTCCTGGAATAGGATGGCAAGTAACGTGGCCAGAAGAAAACTGGATTTGCTGTTCGGCATTTCTCCTTGCTCTTGTATCTGTGAAGCTTAACTGCAGCGAGCTGCCAGCAGTTCGACGCTGACATCTCAGAGGAATCCCAGGCTTACAAAACTGCGCTTGTTTCGGCCGACGCCAGTCAAATAGTCCCTCAGCGTCATCTTTCAGCTATTTTGCATTCCATACCTTGACAAAAGGCAGGTCGTAGGGGGCGGACCCCTGGAAACCCCTTTCTCATCGTCCAAACCACGGAACATACGAATATCCGGTCCTCTTTTCATCCTTCCAACCGTCGAAACATTCCACCAAGTCACTCCCTCGTATCCTACGCCGGAGATGCGCACGCAGAGTTTATAGGCGCTGGTGCACAAGCAATAATTCATCAAGAAATATTACAGAGACGCGATGTACGACCTGTTTTCTAAGGCAGCTTGATTACCTCCCTAGCGGGCCCTTTCTTCACGCGAAAAAAAAAATCATCTAGAGAGTAGCTGTTCCGAGAAACCGCCCGGCAGGTTCCCGTAACTAGTTGTCTCGAAAAAGCAACAACCGGATGAAAGCAATAAATAAACAAATAAATCGGAGTAATGAAAGAAAATCCGGAGGAACCTGCAACAGAAGTATCATTACACGGTACACTCCGCCCGCCTGGGAAACGCGCAGTACGAACTGGGCGCAAAAAGAAAAGAGAACAAAAAAAAAAGAGGTGAAAAGAAAATGCAGCGTCTCATTCCCAGGGGGAAACGGTACTCCCGAGCGCACACGAGCGCGCGCTCCGCGGAGCGGTGCCCGGGCCAGGTAGTAATATACCGCTCTCCCCTTTTGTGTGCCCCGTCGTGAGTCCGGATGCCACACCATTCGGGCTGTGGCAGCGTCCGCTGACAAAAGTCAAACGAGTCGGGGCGCGAGAGTCGGCTTCGTGATGATCCCCTCGAATGTGAAGCCAGCGAAGCGGGTGTAGGTAATGGTCATTGCCTGCCTCCGTGCCCGGATGTGGGACTGCAGCGTCCAGCCGCCTTGCCGTTTCGTTTCTGTGTGTGCGAACGCAGCATGGGACTGTGCGAGGGAGCGAGTGTTGACTTTCATTGCACTTGAAACCCTGAGTGCTGCAATCAATGTTTGTCTACACAGCGGGAGATGGACGGACGGACGGTGGACGAGCTCACGGGCACCCATCTCTATCCTCTATGTGTGTATTTGCTTTGCGGCGACAATGGAGTCGAAGAAAGCGGCGCCCTCTTACGGCGGAGGAGGCAAACAATAGGGTGCGATAGGACGTAAGCGCCGCGTGTGTGAGATCCGGTCTTGCCAGCAGCGAAAGCGAGAGCGGATTTACTTCGCATACACAGCTCAGTTTCACATCGCAGACTCGCTGTGAAGGGCTTCGAAATTCGATGTTATACAGAGTTTAAGACTTATTTCGGATTCATCATCATCATCATCAGCCTGACTACACCCACTGCAGGGCAAAGGCCTCTCCCATGTCTCTCCAATTAACCCTGTCCTTTGCCAGCTGCGCCCACCCTATGCCTGCAAACTTCTCGATATCATCCGTCCACCTAACCTTAAGCCGCCCCCTGCTACTCTTGCCTTCTCTTGGAATCCACTCCGTTACCCTTATGGACCAGCAGTTACCTGGCCTTCGCAGTACATGCCCTGCCCATGCTCGTTTCTTCCTATTGATTTCGACTAGGATGTCATTAACACGAGCTTGTTCCCTGACCCTCCCACTCTGCCCGTTTAATCGCTAATTACTTAATCGCGGGAAAATCCGGCAACGCATGAATTTCTTGTTGTTGTTTCTTTTTTTGGGGGGGGAGGACATGTTACAATAACCACAATGATGCCATGCGTGGACACAAGGTTCACCATAACAATGCATCAAACGTTTTAGTGGGACTCGTTTGTCGAGTTGGCCAGCGGTGATCTGAAGAGATTTCAGAGCGATAGCTGTACCAAATGCAAAAGTCGATCTCCGTGTCGGTGCGATCTTTGCCCTTGATTGACCTTGACAAGGAAGCATAGCAACAGCATCACTTCATGTCGAACTACGCATAACAGAGAGGTGGTATACCATGGCCGCCACGATTTCATGGTGGTCATGTTATCCACGGTGGCATGACCTTCGACCTTGACCCTTGACCATGCCTGGAGTCACTTCCAAAATATGATCGGGATCATCCACGAAATATGACCTCGGCTGATTTTTGATTAGGCGATTAGAAGTATATGTCCACCACCCAAAACACAGGCAATTCATCCGTCGCGGATGGTTTACCTCGTTAAAACGCTAACAAAGCGAAAAATGCTACTGCGGAAGGAGTGGCTGAATAACGTGCGCTTTCGTGTACCCGACAGTTTCCCGAATCACGCCGAGTCGAAAAGTGGCCTTTCTCCCCCACACTCCCGCCACCGCTCACCTCCGGGGCGACGACACAACAGCTACCCGAGATTTCACCTCACGAAAAGACGATGTATAGAAAGCTGAAGGTTTTACGGCCGGTGTCAAGAGACGACTGAAAATCGCCGGGAAGCCTACCCCGTACGCGACGGTAGAACTGCACCTCGGCTTCTTTCTTTTGTCACCGCCGCCATCTACACCAGCCCGAGTCCCCCTCCGCTCATTCTCCTCTTCCGCATTTATTCTTTTTTATCTCCCACGCTGGGTCTTCGCGCCGCCAACTTCGTGACAAGATATGCGCGGGCGCAGGCAAGCAGAGCGCTTCCAGCGCTAGAGGCTCTAAGCCGCCGCCGACCAGTCTGAGGGTCCTCTTTCCCCTTTAAAGAGCAGCTTCAATGTGAGGGTCGAGGGCACGATGGAGCCGTGCTGCTTCCGACGGTGGCGGCGGCAGGCGCAACAACCAGAGGAAGACCGATATCGTTGCGACCAACCAACAACGGAAGGCGGCCAACTAAAGAAAAGCAATAACCAAAAGCGCCATCCTTGGTGGAACGCGAGCGAGAAAGGAGGTGGCCGCGAACTTCTCGAGACAAAAATAAAGAAAAAAAACACAGCTGCCCGCAGACTACCGCCGCGCGGTGAAAGTCTCGCCGCCTTGGTCACGCTCCGCACAGCGGTGCTCGGCGCGCGGCGTTTGGGCGTCACGCACGCCGGAAAAATAAAGGACGGTGAAAAAAGCTGGGAAAGTGGGAAACCCGAGGATAGAAAGAGAAGAACAGTAGACGATTCGAGAGGGAAGGAAAGAGATGGCGCGAAGAACCGACTTCTTCCATGGCCGGTCGAGGTCACGGTTCGCGGGAGTTCTCATAGCGTGACACGACGCTTGGGTGAAGAAGGCGATTCCTTTTGCCCGCGCTCTTGGCCGGAGCGGTCAGCGGGATGT
This sequence comes from Amblyomma americanum, assembly GCF_052857255.1. Classification (NCBI taxonomy): domain Eukaryota; kingdom Metazoa; phylum Arthropoda; class Arachnida; order Ixodida; family Ixodidae; genus Amblyomma; species Amblyomma americanum. The sequence goes on along the minus strand of NC_135507.1, from coordinate 28,530,307 downwards.
TTGTGCGCGATGCGGCGGCGGTAGTTGGGGGGGCGAAAGAGCTCAGGCGGCGGCCACCGGTCTTCCGCGAGGTACGCGAGGAGAGGAAATGGAAAAACGTGACGACAACGCATGCGCGCGATTGCTGCTGCTGCCGGCTGCTGCTGATTGCGCCAAACAGTCGGTAACACAACCCGCCTTTGTTCGCCGGGGAGGTGTACAGAAGTGGTGTCCGGCTTCGTGCATCCACAGCTGACAGACCCCCGGTGTGATCGACGGGCGCTGTATACGTGACACCCTTTGTGCCCGGAACAGCGCTAGGAAAAGACAGTGTTGGTTTACAATGCGAACAGTGGATAAAACATTTTTTTTTTCTCAAAAACAACGCGGTTTGCGATGCCGGCCAGTAACAGCGACGGTAGCGGTGACCAGGGGCCGTATTCTATACCCGTAAATTGTCCATTTGGTCCCCTGGCATTGGTCACTGAGGCTTTCAATCGTCTGTGGGAAGCGACCCGACCATTGGGTGATTGGCGACTGGACCTCATCATTGGCTGCGTATCTCAGCCAATGGTGATGGCCGGTCCCCAACCACCCAATGGTCGGATCGCTTGCTACAGACGCTTGAAAACCGCGGGCATGTGTCAATGACCAATGAGAAAGGACTAAATAGACAAACGGACAATGGAAAGGCTATTGAATACAGCCCCAGGGTTCCATTTTTTTGTGACCAGAATTACAGAGGGTTTTTCCTCAACAGCCCCAAAAGCCACCAACTCCATGACGACGCATTCTTCTTGTGTCATTAAAGCCAAATTTTGTACTGCGACCACCGAGTTTATTTGCAGTTCGATTCAACCTGCCTTTACCTGGACAGTTTTACAGACCTGTCCTAATGTGCAACACCATTACATCAGCGTACACGGACTGCACAAAAATTCTCGCCATAACCCCCGGACTGAGTGGGCCTACGCGTCGGTTCCATTTGTCCTCTCGCATCTTAGCCCTAAACTCCCCTCAAAGAATCGCGAGACCGAATCAAATCAGTGTGAGCTGCCAGAGCTTTCCCACGGGATTCCAACACTCCATCTTCCGCCAATAGACGTCGGTAGTATGTGGGCAACGAACCAGCAGCCAAGGGCATCAAGCCCCCTACATCTTACGAGTGGTCAGAGCCTAGGGGAAACGCAAATAAACCCCGCGGCCACCTTTCAATCCCACATCTAAATACACCTCTTGAAGCAGAAAGAAAATGGTCCGCGGTAGTAAATCAAAGAAGCATGCCAATATGTGCTCGACTCCACACCAGACTGAACACCAACAAAAGGGCGCCCTACGCATTTCAGGGCCAGCGGGGCGTGAATATGCTTCCGAAAGTTGCGTGCAGCTGAGGTGAAATTGTGCGTGGTCCAGAAACTTGAAGCCCGCTAAGCGCGCAACCTTGTTGCTTGGACTTGGATCTGTCTTCAGTGCGCACTAATAATAATAATAATAATAATAATAATAATAATAATAATAATAATAATAATAATAATAATAATAATAATAATAATAATAATAATAATAATAATTGGTTTTTGGTGGAAAGGAAATGGCGCAGTATCTGTCTCATATATCGTTGGACACCTGAACCGCGCCGTAAGGGAAGGGATAAAGGAGGGAGTGAAAGAAGAGAGGAACAAATAGGTCTGTAGTGGAGGGCTCCGGAATAATTTCGACCACCTGGGGATCTTTAACGTGCACTGACATCGCACAGCACACGGGCGCCTAAGCGTTTTTCCTCCATAAAAACGCAGCCGCCGCGGTCGGGTTCGAGCCCGGGAACTCCGGATCAGTAGTCGAGCGCCCTAACCACTGAGCCAGCGCGGCGGGGCATCGCACTAACTGGCAAACGAAAAAAAAAAAACGCATGACCACCAGACACCCAAAATAAAGGCAACTGAAGCTAAAGAGGAACTAAATAATAAATGAAAGGAACTGAAGTCTTTCCCAAGCGCTGTATGCAACTCCGTAGGTTAAAACCACATCCCCGGGTGCCGTTGGCACCGATTATTTGAGCCGCTGGGAAGGGATGTGTACGTAGCGCCAGTGCGCCAGTCACTGACTGACACGGCGGCGATCGACGCCGTCAGGAGGACGGCAACACGCTTCACTGGACTTCTGTAGACCGCCGAGTACAACAATAGACGCCTAGGTGGTGAGAGTCTGCGGCATCTTGAACATATCTCATCCATCTAGGTACCTATCTGTCCACTGCTTTGAAATGGTCACGCTCGCCTGCTTCAGCTGAGGGGAGCCCTGGCTCAACCAAGTGACCAAGTGCTCCTTATTTGTGGAGGCCCGCTGGGGAGGGGGCTTCGCCGGAGAAAGTGCGTACTTATAAAAGCCGAAGCCTCGGACGCGGCGTAGAAAGGTATTCCAGTCGAAGGCGTAGCCAGCCACACGAGAGCCCCTCACCGAGAAAGCTGGCGCAGAGTACATCTCCCAACCATCCGCCTCGCACGCGGGAGGTACGGGGTTCCATCCCCAGTTGAGTTGAGTTGAGGTGTTGAATGCTACAGGTGGGGTTAACCTCGCTTATTCTGCCGGCAATTGCTCCACCGTAGCGTCCCATCTAAGTTAATAATGTCCTAAAGCCTGTCGTATCTACCCCGCTATGAGCACAGTTTCTTATAATAGTACACATTCCTCTCCCGCAGTCAGCATCTCTGCACACAATCACTCCACACAGTCCACATCACAGTCCACTCCAGAAGTCACCATCTATGCACATATTCAGTCACAGTTAAACATAGGCCATTGTAGTGCCACAATCCATACACACATTCACTCACAGTGCCGCCTGGTACCCTCCCAGTGATACAGTTAATAGAAGCTTTCCCCTCGCCTATAGTCTGCGGCTTATCTGGTGTAGAGGGGGACATTGTTCCAGGAGGTTCTCGGCCAAAGCTGTGCTGATGGCATAAAAATTTATCACCATCATCAGCTCTCACAAGGCTCGAATGCTGAAATGAGGCCCATAGTCGATTTCGATAATTTGTTGATGTATAGTAACACCGTCATCGGAGATTTTTGTTGTTGCTTTTTTCTTCGTTTTGTGCGGACAAGTTCTACAAACTGGTCCTACGAGTGGCAGATAGCTTCACTGTAAGACAGTGCTGTCTAGAAGCTTTGAAAGGAAGTGCCACGAGAAGCGTCATGAGGCGCATCATCGCCGAATGGATCCGGCAGGAATCAAAAACTTGTCACGGGCGAAGGTGTACATTTACCCGCCGCGGTGGCTCAGTGGTTAGGGCGCTCGACTACTGATCCGGAGTTCCCGGGTTCGAACCCGACCGCGGCGGCTGCGTTTTTATGGAGGATAAACGCTAAGGCGCCCGTGTGCTGTGCGATGTCAGTGCACGTTAAAGATCCCCAGGTGGTCGAAATTATCACCGGAGCCCTCCACTACGGCACCTATTTCTTCCTTTCTTCTTTCACTCCCTCCTTTATCCCTTCCCTTACGGCGCGGTTCAGGTGTCCAACGATATGTGAGACAGATACTGCGCCATTTCCTTTCCCCCAAAACCAATTATTATTATTATTATTAAGGTGTACACCAGTAAACTATGTTTCTCGAGTGCAATTAAACCCGCTCTGCTATTCTCTGTTGATCCGTTTGTGAACAGGAGTAATTATAATAATAATAATAATTGGTTTTTGGGGAAAGGAAATGGCGCAGTATCTGTCTCGTATATCGTTGGACACCCGAACCGCGCCGTAAGGTAAGGGATAAAGGAGGGAGTGAAAGAAGAAAGGAAGAGGAGGTGCCGTAGTGGAGGGCTCCGGAATAATTTCGACCACCTGGGGATCTTTAACGTGCACTGACATCGCACAGCACACGGGCGCCTTAGCGTTTTTCCTCCATAAAAACGCAGCCGCCGCGGTCGGGTTCGAACCCGGGAACTCCGGTGAACAGGAGTCAAGGAAAGGAATCCGGATAAGCATGACTGCAGTTTGGCATCCCATGCATCGTGCTCGAATCCCCGACTACACATGGGTACCTGCGTCTCGGTAAATGGAAGTTTTTTTGGAAACAATCGCCTGATTTCTCAGTGCTTGGATTAAGCTTTGCTTGCAGGCGAACCCTTACTACCGGCCGCGCAGTTTTCGTGAAGCGATTCAGTGCTAAATAAAAAGTGTACCCCGAAATTCTGATAGTTAAACTACACGTCAGCTAAGGTGAACATTGCGGGACATTCTGAATTCGAAATATAACGAGCAAAAAAAAAAAGAAAACAGGCAAACACGACACATTTTTCAAGTTTCAACACAACTACATAACGTTAGTTTTCAAGAACTAATAGTTGGTGCAAGTTAAAAGAGGTGGCTTTGTGAGGTCTCGTAACTGGACAAGGCAAGGCGAGTGCAGGCTTACCCAATCTATGCTTGGCACGATGATGCAAGTTGATGTGCAGGCAAAAGCCCCAGTATCCTGAAACGAACAGAAAATGTTGTACAACAAAGTTCGCTTTCTCGACCAGCGAAACAGAGCTACTGCTGATCAATAAGTTCAAGCTAGATTTGCACACAAAGGACAATAGTAATAATAATAATTGGTTTTGGGGGGAAAGGAAATGGCGCAGTATCTGTCTCATATATCGTTGGACACCTGAACCGCGCCGTAAGGGAAGGGATAAAGGAGGGAGTGAAAGAAGAAAGGAAGAAGAGGTGCCGTAGTGGAGGGCTCCGGAATAATTTCGACCACCTGGGGATCTTTAACGTGCACTGACATCGCACAGCACACGGGCGCCTTAGCGTTTTTCCTCCATAAAAACGTAGCCGCCGCGGTCGGGTTCGAACCCGGGAACTCCGGATCAGTAGTCGAGCGCCCTAACCACGAGCCACCGCGGCGGGATACCGGATATAAAAACCGTGACATAGCCTGAAGTAAAAAATTGAGAGGGACACTTAATTACATTATATGTAATTAAATGTAAGTAATGTTCAGCAGTCTAGCAAGGGAACAGCAGTTCAAGATTGGTAGCGAGGTGTTGGAAGTGGTAAAGGTCTACTTAGGGCAGGTAGTGACCGCTGATCCGTATCATGAGAGAGAAATAACTAGAAGGATAAGAATTGGGTGGGGCGCATGTGGCAGGTTCTCTCAGATCAAGAATGGCAGTTTACCAATATCCCCCAAGAGAAAAGTGTACAACAGCCGCATCTTACCGGTACTCACCTACGGGGCAGAAACGTGGAGGCTAACGAAAAGGGTTCAGCTTAATTTAAGGACAACACAGCAAGCCGTGGAAAGAAAAATGATAGGTGTAACGTTAAGAGACCGGAAGCGGGCAGAGTGGGTCAGGGAACAAACGCGTGTTAAAGACATCATAGTCGAAATCAAGACGAAGAAATGGGCTTGGGCAGGGCATGTAATGCGAAGGCAAGATAACCGCTGGTTCTTAATGGTAACGGAGTGGATTCCAAGAGAAGGCAAGCGCAGCAGGGGGCGGCAGAAGGTTAGGTGCGCGGATGAGATTAAGAAGTTTGCGGGCATACGGTGGGCGCAGCTGGCAAAGGACAGGGTTAATTGGAGAGACATGGGAGAGGCCTTTGCCCTGCAGAAGGCGTAGTCAGGCTGATGATGATGATGATTATTAATACGAGTCGCAGCGCTTCCCGCGCCTTCCAGGGACATAAGAGCACTGCAATACTATTTATAAAGAAATCGAACACCGAAACGACGTCCATATACATGTTATGTTTTTTTTTCTCTTCCTTATTCCATTATACGCGTCTTCCCCCATCAACAAGATTGCTGAGTATAAGTTTTGATACAAGCAGCGCAAGCAGATGAAAAAAAAAAATCCCGAGCAGGACTGAAAAGAACAAGAACACGCAGACGGCTGTGTATTTGCTCTGCTGGGTACCAAATGAAAACGAAGCAAGCGCAAATGTGTCCATACGTGGGCATCTTCAAAGGCTTCCAGACATCAAAGCTTCAGGATTTCGGCGCCCGTGTGTCGGATTCTTACAAGTAACGGAGCTCCGTTTCTCGACCGGTTAAGAAGACGAGAGAGAAAAAAAATTGAAACGCCGGGGGTTCATATAGGCCGTAACGAAGCCGGTAGCAGAACAGCCTTTGAAGAAAACTGAACCAGCTACTTGCTTCGCCTGTCTCGGCGGTTTCTTGTGAAGGTATTGGTTTGCCCATCAAAGTCTAGCTCTTTGCTCACTGTTACTTCTGTTCTTTCGATAACTTAAGCAGTTGCTCATTTATTTGATACTTTATTCTCTGCCGGCTGGGTTAATGAAACTTTATAGGCAGACCGCAGTGGATACTCTGTGATGCAGCTAATATTTACCCGTGTCAACTTTACTAGCGCAATAAAATCTTGATTTTGAGAAACCGAATGTTGTAATTTTTTTTTCGACTTGAGGAACAAATTTTGAATTCTCTAGCGCTAGCTCCGGGGCTTACAGAATTTGTGGACTAAGTCTAACGATCCAAATAAATTCGGCCGTAAAACGCCATTCTGAGAACCACTTCCGGAAACACAGGCAGGAGAATTATGAAAGATAAAATTAAAAAAAAAGAAATAGAACCATTAATGCGCTCAGCATTCGTTCGCGCTCGCAGTACCACGGTAAGAAAATGGAAAGAGAAATAAAACGAAAACTCTCATCACGGCCTGGTCCCCCACTGCAAGGAACAGCAAGAGAGCTGGGAAAATTGTTCCTGCGAAGTGAATTTTCGACCACTTTTTGCATCTGCGAGTTCTCCCGTTGTGGAAAAACTCGCACTTCAGGTTTGTGGTTTATGGTTTATGGAGGTTTAACGTCCCAAAGCGACTCAGGCTCTGAGAGACGCCGTAGTGAAGGTCTCCGTAAATTTCGACCACCTGGGGTTCTTTAACGTGCACTGACATCGCACAGTACCGCGGCCTCTAGAATTTCGCCTCCATCGAAATTCGACCGCCGCGGCCGGGATCGAACCCGCGTCTTTCGGGTCAGCAGCCGGGCGCCATAACCACTCAGCCACCGCGGCGGCTCCGGACTTCGGGGATTTTGCGAAATTCGCTATCGAATATCATGCTTGGCGTGCATGTGGCTTATTTCTCTCGTTCCTTAGCACTTCTATGAGCAAAGCTACGCGCCTTTTTTTGTGGCGAAAAAACGAGAAAAACTCGATTCACCTCAAATTCAGTTCAATCTACGCTCCTGCAAACGACTCAAGAACTTCGATTCACCCCAAATTAAGTTCAATCTACGTTCCTGCAAACGACTCAAGAACTTCGATTCACCTCAAATTCAGTTCAATCTACGTTCCTGCAAACGACTCAAGAACTTCTATTCACCTCAAATTCAGTTCAATCTACGTTCCTGCAAACGACTCAAGAACTTCGATTCACCTCAAATTCAGTTCAATCTACGTTCCTGCAAACGACTCAAGAACTTCTATTCACCTCAAATTCAGTTCAATCTACGTTCCTGCAAACGACTCAAGAACTTCGATTCACCTCAAATTCAGTTCAATCTACGTTCGTGCAAACGAATCAAGAACTTCCAAGAACATCAATGGCGCCAAACGAACCTCACAAACGACGTCCCATTCGTAGCGCTCTTCAAACGCAAAGCTTGACGTATCTTCGAGTTTAACTCTCACGTGACCTTTATTACGATGCCGCTCACTTCTCCTGTACGGGCCTCGGGCGTTTCAATGCGTCCGAAATCATGTTGCCAAGGCAGCAAGAACACGAAAATGCCCGACAGACCAAAACTAAAGAAAAGGGAATCGTGGCTGCCACGCTGTCAAGTCCAGAAGAACCAAGCGTGGCTCGAATGACACTGGGTTGATTTGCGGTCAGCAATGCGAAGTGAAGGCGAGGGAGGTGGTGGCAGGCACACGGGTAAGGGACAGCTGGAAGGAGCAGGGGGAGAAAAGGATGGACAGGGAAAGAAAGAAAGAAAGAAAGAAAGAAAGAAAGAAAGAAAGAAAGAAAGAAAGAAAGAAAGAAAGAAAGAAAGAAAGAAAGAAAGAAAGATGGAAAGCATTAGCAGACGCCGCACGTATACAGGAGTGCACGAACCCCATGTTTTCGCCGACCGCCGGGATGTCCAGCCAACCCCGAAATAGAATTTTTCTGGACAGCGTGGGCCACCGAAATGACAGCGGCAAGGGAAGGTGACATTTTCTATGTGTGCTTGCTTCTTTACTTACGCCCCCTGGGTTTGAATCTACAGAAGAAGATGACAGAAATGGAAAAATATAAAAGAAAAGGAACACCCTGCAGTGCCTGCCCTGATTTCTTTTTTTTTTTTTTGCAGGCGGAAACTGAGCGGCATGCATTCAAGCCTTAAGGCTTGGAAACAGTGCATCTAGATTCCAATAAACCACAACCACATTTTGTGGGCATTCTTTTACGCTTTTGCCATTTGTGAGAGCTGCCTCTGATACGAGAGGTGACGGTTAATGTTGCTTGTTAAGTATAAATCCCGATGCCACACAAGACCAAAAATAGGAATCAATCACAAAAAGAATATTTACGAAATAAAGCCGCGGAATTCAACGACGAATGAATGAATGAATGATATGACATCACCAGGGCGACTAAAAATTAATAGCGTGAGAAAGATCCAAAGAAATAAAAGAAGCTAATGTTTGTGATTCAGATCTATCAAGGCAGCGTCAACGTTGTTATTCCTCGCGATGTCTTCATAATGCATTCCTGACCTCAACGTTTTTTTTTTCTTTTCTGCACGACAATCTCTTTTATCGTACGTCGCTCTTACTTCAGTTTTATTTCCTTTCTACGATGACCTACACATTTCGATCTTTCTAAACCTACGACTTACACACTATATTTTATCCTGCCGTCGTAACAGGCGCGAACAGATGTAGCGGTTGGAGGTAGCTTGCAAGCTGCAGCATCTTCAGCGACATCGGCAAAGTTCAGAGACTGTTGTCATTAATAACTCCTCATCTATGTCCTCTATGTTGATTCCCTTTCTCCTGAAATAATTAAACGTATTTGGAAGGGCTGTACACAACAGTTGAATACCGTAATTGGTCCGTGAATGAGGCACAGACCAGAATTCTGTATGCCGCGTAGAATAATAATGATTCTTAGGTCTTAAACATGCTATGACGTAACAGTCGTCACCCTGTCCGCGAGCAGACCGTGAATCATCAACGTCAGGCGAATAATGAACACTGATGTAAAAGGCCAGGGCACCAACAACCTTGTTTACAGGGCAACATGAAAGAGCCCTGTTTAATCTTCAAAGTTGTCCTTCCACGGCGGTCTTCCGCGCTAGTTCACGAGACGTGCTACACTTGCTCCTCCCTTGCGTGACACGGGACCATCTGTCGCCGGCGACCTCAAATGTCCTCGCGCCGCGTCCAGTCCACACAGTTGATTACGAAATGGCGGAAAGGGCGACACGCATTTTCTGGTAAAACATGAGCATAGTGCACGTCGCGAAGAACAAAAACAAACAAACAATAACTCACCCCCCAGCTGGACGCCTTTCAATTAACAAAAATGGCGACGGACAACAACAGCTTGAGGTCTTTGGGCCACTGGTCACGGTCGTTTCCTCCTCTCAGCCGCGGTCGTTACCGGAAGGCGAAAAAATTTCCGCCGGCGCCCTCTCGTACTACGGGGATTTCAATTACGGCCACGCTCAACGTTGTTGCGCCGGTGGCGTGCGCGATGCAGGCATGTATGTATACGTGCCTACCTGGGTCGGGCCGCGTTCAAGTCGGCAGGCTTTGGTCTCTTGGGGCCATGCTGCAAGACACTCCCGGTCATTGGGTAAAACTGTGCAACTCTGTCGAAGCTGTGAGAGTTGCACAGTATAGAGGGGCTTATGAACGTAGCGGCAAAGGCGCACAGAGTTTGGACACAGTTGGTGCAATTCGTTGGGGTTTTAGCAGGACTGGCAGAACTGATTAGCGCTCTACCCTTCTTACACAGAGTCGGTGGCGTAAGCTCGTATGAGCAGACCCTACGGAGAGTACGTTTAGGACGGTTTGTATATAGACAATAGCACTCCAGACTGGTTTGATACGAGCTCTACAACTTCTGCAGCGCTGCACCTTTATAGTCGGGGGCAGAGTGTGCGGCGGTAGATGGACTCCTGGGAATAGTCTCACGCTGGTTCGTGCGCCTGGCGGCTGTGACACGAGGACCCGCCGAAAACGCGTTAATCGCGTGAGTAGGGCCAATCACGGGGAGAGCATTCCTTTCGAGGTCCGTAATGCGTGGCCCCTTCGGTGTGCGGCGCCTATATAGCTTCGTACCTGCCTCTTCCTGCCTGAGAGGAGTCCTCTCTCAGTCGCTGCGTGTGTAACGTGGATAGGTGGGTGCGGGAGCGTGATACAGCGCTCCTGCGAGACAGTGACATGGGAGCGGAGATCGTGTTCGGTGCGGGGAAGCTGAGAGCTCTCTTCTTTCGCCACTTTCCGGGGGCTGTAACTACACGGGAAGGAAAAGGAGGCAGAGAAGGAAGGCTGAATAGAGAGAGAGAGAGAGTTGGGGAGAGAGCGCCGATCCAGTGCTTTCTGAGTGACTGATCGCGAAATTGCTTGATTACAAGGAAGAACACCGAGAATGGATCGGCTTGGAGAGATTGCTGTTGTTCCCCGCGCTGAGCGGTTGCGGGAGAAACGCGGCGTAGTCTCGGATATCGCGAGGTAGTTAGGCAATTGACCCGCGGCTCGTCGAGAACGTCGCCAGGCGCTGCCTGTCGTGATTGTGGCTAGGTGCGCTGGAGGGGATGCCCTGAGGACGTGTACAAAGTTGTCCCGTAGAGAGGTACAAGTAAGTGGCTCGGCTCGTAAGCTGTGACAGCTTCTTCGGCGAGGTGACGCCTTTAACTAATTGTCTCGGCGGTGGGTGATATTTAATGGGACCTTTCTTCAAGCGTGACAGAAAGCGTACGCGTGCGAAATGTCTCGCGTAACCGGAGTTAACATGATGCGTCATAATTACGCGGTTTGCGGAGTGAGGCGATTAGGGTGTGTGCTTTGGGCACTTCCGAGGTGGAGTTACGTGGGATGGAGCACAGTGGATTGTAGATACGTAAGGTAAGCTTGGGACAATTAAATCTGACAAGGATCTTTATGTGGACGGTCATTTATGACAACAGACTTTGAGCTTTTCCGTGGGATGGAGCACAATGGATTGTAGGTACGAAAGCTAAGCTTGGGACAATTAAATCCGACAATGATCTTTCTGTGGAAAGTTATTAATGACAACAGTCTTTGAAGTTTGCCGATGTCGCTGAAGATGCTGCAGCTTGCAAGCTACCTCCAACCGCTACATCTGTTGGCGCCTGTTACGACGGCATGTATTTTTGTTTTCCTATGACGCTACTACCCGACCAGACGAGATTTCGTCCAACCTTAGACTTCATAGAGGACTTGTAATTGAGTGCGCTGAACCGGTTGTTTTTGTCATGTTTTTCTCCACATCTGCAAAATTATGGGCATGCTCTAACGTGACTAAGGTCATGTTACATCATTTCTGTGCTTTTCGCAATTCATTGTGTATATTGCTATTATCTGCGCTTTTGATTCATTGCAACTCGTTGCAATGAATCAAATGAATCAATGAAGGTCATGTTACATCATTTCTGTGCTTTTCGCAATTGATTGTGTACATTTGCTATTATCTGCGCTTTTGATTCATTGTAACGTAACTTGTTGTTGTGTAGGTTCAAGTTCAATCATGTTTTTGTTTGTCTTTAATTGACATCTTGTGCATCTGTAGCTGATGCCCAGCTCTTGTATAGGGGATGGCAGCCGAGTCAAGCTGCATAATAGCAGCTTTTTCACCCATCTCCTCATGTATGTGTGGTACACGAAAATAAATCAAATCAAATCAAATAAATGTGATGCTGCTTAGCACACTACTTTACAGTTCCACCTTCGCGCCTCCTCCGTTTTATTCCGGCCGTGCGGATGCGCGTCCAGTACCAGGACTTACTAGGGTTAGTATATTCTCCTGCCGCTGATAGACGATGGTGTGTGCGCGGACAGGGTGACGAATTTTGCGCTTACACTGGAATCAATGCCTTTGTTTCGTGCGTTTTAAATCAATCAATCAAATCTTTATTTACATCATCCAGATGTTAGGGGCGCAGACAAAAAGCTCTCACTGGAGCTTGATTGCGCGCCTACGCCCCCGTACAAGGTTTCAAGGTTTGTTTGATTACATATATTGGCAGCAACTAACAAAACAATTGCGTTTGAGGAAAAATAAGCGAGACACAACTGACTCGGAAAAAATAAAAAAGAGATAAAAACAGACAAAAACAGGAAAAGAAATAAGATGCAAAAATACTGGTTTGTAAGACTAACGCAAAGCATTTAGCAATAATGGTAAGAGGTAGCTGAGCATTTGACGTCCATAGTTAGTTCGTATTTGGGGAATGAACCATTTATCGCGGTTTCTTATGGCATAAGTGTGTTCTCTAGGTGTTAGTTGAGACAAAGTTTCAAGAAAATTACGATAGGTATTACTTCTCCTATATCGTTTTATTAAGTTGACATTATATAGCTCGTGTATTGGAGTTATGTGGAAGGCATTAAAAAGGGGTTTTGCCGCAACGTCGCGGGGGATGCTTGCAATGCTTCTTATGGCTCGTTTTTGGATTACATGTAACCTGTTTAAGTTTGAGAGTGTGGTAGTTCCCCATACCGTGAAACAGTAGTTTAAAACGGAAGCAAACATGGAATTATAAAGAATTAGCTTCACTTTTTGTGGCAGAAAATAGCGTAGTTTACTTAACACACCAGTTATTTTTGACAGCGTGTCCGCTGTTTTATCGACATGTGTTGGCCACGATAAATGCTTCTCAAAATATTCTCAAAATCTGCTCCCTGTCCAGCTGGTTGCTCGCAAAACGATCCAGGTCACTCACCGCTTGTTGATACCTCATCTTACATCGGTGTTCTAAATATGCCTCGCCGTTTATTCGCCATGGTGCGGGTGTACTGGGTGATGCTTGTTACCCTTACAGCGTCACAGACGATGTTCTGCATGTTTCAGATGTGTTCCGGAAACTTGTGCGCAGCATTGCATTGAAATGTTTTTGATTGGATTTTATTTGCAGGAAGCAATACAGATGAATCCTTGCGTGTTGCTTAAGGCTAAAGGCTCGAAAGCATGACCAGGTCTTAGCCTCAGCAGTCCAGAAGACCCAATGATTGCTGCTGCCGCCGCTCACATCATTGCTCTTATATCGATTCCTGATGATAGTTTTCTTCAGTTTTGTTTTATTTTGCACAAATCTGTGTTATATGCATATGTGCTTATGGGTGCCTTTTTGATTTCTGTGCACCGCTTTCATGGATGAACGTGTTTATGAATTCTGTGTAAAAACTGCCCACTTCTCTGAGTGTAAGAGTGGAAACCGGGTAACACTTCACTTCTTCAGGCAACTTTGTTTTGCCTTTTTGTCGCCTCCTCGGCAACCAGTGCTGTTTGAAATAAGCTTTGAAACTTGAAACTTTTGACAATTACCTGACGTGGATTAGCATAGCCGCCTTTCTACTTGGAACTTCCTACACACGCCTATTTCAAAGCGCTAACAGAACAAAGGTGAGCACAAATCTTCGTTCTCGAGATGGCTGTAGCATCCTTTATGATAGCACACGCGTTGTATGTCACTTCCCCTGACCGCCGTTGCATGTCCGAACCAATGGAGCATGCTATGGACGAGCATAAAAGCACGCACAAAAAGGCCGCGTTTGAAACGCAGCTTAGCGATACCTTCATGATGATACCTTAGCGATACCTTATCATCATGAACGTACACCAACTAGCTCAGTTTTCTGCCCTGTAGCGATACCTTCCCCATGATCCTAGGCGTGGACAAAGAGCAGAGAGGCAGGTCTGCACGAAATAAGCTTGAAATCGATCAATACGACCACCAAGTTCTAAAGCCACAGAGAGCCGTCTATTGTATCTATAAAATAAAAATACAAGACGTCACAACTCCGCTGAACATTCCGTGACGAAAGCATCGTTGCACCCTTTGCTATATGGTGCTGCATTTTAATACCACAGGCGAAAAAATTCTTGCAACCAATCCAAGACTCTTAATACACCAGAGAGAAAAGTTAGCGCAGATCCGAAGCGACAGACGCCGCGTTAAAAAAAAAAAGTTAGCATATCTAGAATTGTAATGTATCAATCACGCTGTATTTATTACCTCACACTGAACTGTATTGTAGCGAAAGCTTTACTGGCCGCAGGTTGAGCAGTTTCGCGTGATTCCTGGAGAGCCGTGCTGTGCATGCGCGAGGAGCAGTGACGACACACGGCGCATTTCTCTCTCTCTCTCTCGCTTCCTAGTGACAACTGCGCATGCGCCATTAGTAGCACCGAGCCACAGGTGTTCCGCCGTTGCGCAGCGCGCGCCTTTCCTCAAATTCCAATTTTCAGTTCTCTCTTTCCTCTTTCCCTCCCTCCTTTATCCCTTCCTTTACGGCGCGGTTCGGGTGTCCACCGAGATATATGAGGCAGTTACTGCGCCATTTTCTTTCTTCAAAAACCAAACAAAACAAGTGAGGCGACGGCGTTCATAGAGTTCACTGGCGTTGGCAATTTTGCAAAGGCCGTTCATTTTCACGAAACGAAAGGCGCGTTACCGGCTCCGTGGGTCAGTGGAGACCTCAATCTCGCTTTCGCTTTGCATATCCTGGATTAGCTGTGCTAATCCACAGTAATTTTTTTTTTCATAGCATCGCATAATTCTCTTGACACTGTACTTATCTTGTTATCCCCTCCCCTTTGTGTAGTGCCCTAATAGGGGCACTTAATGGTAAAGTGAATAACGAAAATAAGGTCGGACGAGAGATTTAGGGGGCGACCACTGTTAGCTACGCCAACACTGAAGCACCTGCCTTACTCAACTCTTTCCCACCCCTTCTTCGACGCGGATCATGCTCCAAAAGGAACGCAATTCCAGGAAGCGAAGCAACGTCATACAAGAGTTAAAACACCACCTCCGCTGAGGTGCGGCACCTCACGCTTCCTCGCTGCGGTTGCCGGGGGGGGGGGGGGGGGGGGGGGGGAGAGGACCTTGGGAGGCACGCGAGCAGAACCGCAACGACGACGTTAGCGGAGAGAACACGACAACTAGCATGGTCCCGCTGGATCTCCCAGCAACACCGCCCGACGCCGTCACCGCTCGGCGGAGCGTTAACGCTGACGCCGAGAGTGACAACAATGGGATTCATTACCGGCGCGCAGCGGATGAAAGGACTCAAGAGAAGGGGAGGAGAAGATGCGCTGCCAATGACGCATTGTGTGCCTTTCGGAGCGTGGCCGTCCACTCTCTCCTTGCCCTTGGCTTTCTTCTTTTACGTAGCGACTCTCGGACGACGGCGCCTCTTGCAGAGTTCGTCGGCCACGAAGCGAAAGGCAGGCAGCCCTATAGAGCTCGCGGTGCAGTTCTCCTCGTCGCCAGAACAAACAAAGCCAAGCGAAGCCAAGCGAAAGCCAGTATTCAGCCAACGTTTTTTTCTCTAGTGGAAGAGGGCGCTCTCTCTAATGCGGCGAGGACACGGTCCAGCGCTGGTCCGCCGCTCTGTTTCGAAGAATGCTTCCCCCCCCCCTCCCCCCCCCCCCCCCCCCTTACCTAGCTCCTGATCCGCCAGAGCAATGTTCCCATGACGGTTTATCTTAGTCACTCAGCGTCTGCGCCGTAAGGCACACGAAGCACGTTCGTTCAGAAGCATGCCGGAACGTTTAAAACGCAATCCCGTCCGGGCAGCGTTCCCATACCGAAGCTTGTGGAAAGAATTAAGTGGAGCGTACACTCTCTGAACTTGAGTAAAGCGAGCACGACGCGGTTGTCTGTCTCACGCTATACCGTTACACATTAAAATGCATGGTATACTTTAGTGGGAACATAACTGCGATAGCATCGTGCACTAAGGCGTCATAAAAACGCCCATAAATTACCGCTAGCTGGCGCATCAGTGAACTTAACATGCAGAAGCGTGCCCCTGTTACTTTTGCTGCCTCGTGTACAATTCGTCTGTCCTTGTTCCGTCTCTGTAGCTGCTAAAGCCTATCACCGACGTCTTGATTTACTGATGAAGAACGAATTAACAAATCTGAAATCTGGTTCATAAGGAAAGGGTGGGAAAAGGACGGTACGTTTAAGAGGCAGCCGCTAGAGACTCACTTGTCGATATATGAATGCAAGGCGGGCTTCTTGTAATCCTGCACTGTTTCAAGTGTCTTGCGTCATCCGAGGGTTAATTCATGAAGGTTGAGGAGAGAATTTCGCCACACCGTGACAAAGCATAAATTATGCAGCTACCAACGCATTAATGTTTCCGTTTGAGACCGGTCAGTCCTCAAGACACGTAGAAGAAGGTAGCAGCAGCATGAGGGAAAAAAGAGCCTAACGGATACATTTTTTATCAGTAGTCGACAGCGTTGTAAAGACGCAATGAACCGCTGAGCCAGTGGCTCTCACTTGAGGCTCAATAACGTTCTTGTACCGCGCGTGTGCATACTAATAACAAAAATTAGTTATTAATAAGGGAGTAGTTACTCACTGGCGTCCACCCTAGCGCAGCCATACGGCGACAAAAGAAAGCTGTACAGCTTTCTCTGAAACTTCGCAGTCTGTTAAGGTCTGTGCTCACGCCTGATCATTTTGACACGGCCGCATTTAACTTACCGCTGCAGCTAGCTGCTACGTATACAGCTGCTACTGCTACTGCTAATTGGTACTATTGCTACCACTGTTATAAGTCGGATAGAAGTAAAAAAAAGCTGATTTTCCTTTTCAAAGGACCCCCTTCCAGCCAGTGGCGTCGGCCGATTTTCATGATCCTGCTAGCGTGACAATGCAGGAAGTGGCAGATGAGGAGTAGTCCCCACCCTGCACTTTCGGGGGTAGATCCTTCCATGCGTTGTCACGCTACTCCCTGCATTGTCGCCTATACACACGATAGCAGGCAACCACTACTCATTCTACTGGCACGCTGCAGCTAACTAACTGC
Organism: Amblyomma americanum; assembly: GCF_052857255.1. NCBI lineage: Eukaryota > Metazoa > Arthropoda > Arachnida > Ixodida > Ixodidae > Amblyomma > Amblyomma americanum. Next base: position 28,513,314 of record NC_135507.1, on the reverse strand, counting down.
ACTAGCACCCCAAAATGGCGGGAAAAAATGGCGGGTGCTGTGACGTCGGCGAATACCCCCACTACACTTCTCGTGCCCGTCGAGTTTACGTGCAGCAATGCATAAACACTGGGGGAATGATTCATGACTTCAGGAAAACTGCAGCACGCACCGACGGGTATTTCTCCCGAGTCCCGCCCAACGGCATTTCCGCCCCGGTGTGCCACAGGTGAGCGCCAGTACCGAAGCTGCTGCTGCGAGAAGGTGTGGGCACGCAAATGCACGGTTCCTTGGGAACCGTCCTGGTCACATTTCCTGCCCCGTCCGTTTTCTCACGCACCCCGCCATCAAGGGGAAGAGTATAAATATTAGGAAGGGTCTAAATAAACATCCGGACGTTAGCGGCACGAAAATGGCTGCGGCGTCGAATTGCGAGAGCCTTGTTATCGCGTTAGATGTATATGCCTTAACGCAGGATAGAGATGGAGATAATTAGTTCCATCCGTTTATATCGCGAAGATGACTATTATCTCTCAGTTAACCATTCCTAACCTGTCTTCTTCGAATCCATTTCGGCAATGTCCTTTTTTTCCCTGTAGTCGAACTACTCTCATCCCCTAACCACCATCCCCCCCCCCCCCCCCCCCGATCTCTCGAAATTCTAGAAATTGTTAGCAGCCTGTTTGTTTCCAAATATCGGAGCATCCAGGACCTGAGCGGGGGGCAGGAGTGCCTTATATTGGAAAAGAGTATCAGTCGAACCCGGATATATTGAACTCGAAGGCGATTGCCAAGCAGTTCGATATATCGATGGCTCGATATATAAAAAGTGGCAATCGATAAGCTTATTTGTAACCTAGAAGCGAAAATACATGGCACCCACACTAGAAACGCGCTTTTTGCAGCGATGAGGCATCCGCGCGGCTTGCTATGCGTTGGTATAGGCTTAACATCGCACGCCAGCGAAGCCGTAGTGGACGGCTTTGGAACTAGCCACTGCCTACAATAAGGTGTATAATACCGCTACAGTACCTCTAAATAGAACACTCCTTCAATAACATGCAGTTCATTTCCGCTACGCCTTTGGCAGCGAAGCACCCTATAGGCGAAAGCCGCCGCTAGGATTTTGTTAGGTTGACGTCACGGGATGACAGCGATGTGAAGTGTAAAATCAGTGCAAGAGATCAAAGCGCAGCCTCAAGCACAGTTCATGTTCAACTGAAAACGCAGTTCCGCCTGATAACACACTTTCGCAGGAGCCCAAGGCCGCGCAATCGACTAGTCTACGCGCGCGAAAAGTCATCGAAGAGCGCTGTTGAAAGAAACACCACCTGAATGCGCGCGGCGCGCATTTCGATATATCGAACGATTGGAGAAATTGGAGTTCGATATACCGCGCCACTTTCCCATACTTTAGTCGGAAATTTTAGGGGAGAAATCTGTACGTTCTATATATCCAATAATTCGAACTATCCGGATTCGATATATCCGAGTTCGGCTGAATGCCCCGTCGCTTTCCCGCCATGTATATAGTGAGTCTGGCGTTTAGTCAAACGGAAGTGATGCGTACGGCTTTCGGCATAGGCTGCGCCACCTAGCAAGCGACCACTGGCACGAGTGCTGGCGCCCAACACCTCTTCGTCGACCATTGCTCTTTGAATCGGTGTTCGCTTGTAGCTGACATTGCTGACGAGTTTTCCCGGGCCGACTGGCGGGCTACTGCGCCTCCGACGAGGCGAAAATCAATTTTTCGTCTGCTTGCCACGCACAGTGACTTGCTCACCTGACATCAGATTAACAAGACCAAGACGGAAGCTTCTCTGAGATGGCAGCCATACTGGCAGCTTCCTTACAGGTAGTAGGGAAGCATCCCGTAGGGCAGATTCTATACAGAAACCATCCATACGAGCAGCTTCCGCTTGCTTTACTAGTCTTTTTCGAGCTAAACTTGTCGACCGACGCTGAGAATCACGTCATCACCGCCAACAGCCAGGCAGCGGAAAGCGCCGATGCGCGCGCATTAAGGAACGCGCTGAGAAAACTGCGCCGCGGTGAAACTGATGGGAGGCGCTGACAGGCAGGGAGCAGCAGTTGCGGAATGCCAGATACTGATCCGGAGTTCCCGGGTTCGAACCCGACCGCGGCGGCTGCGTTTTTATGGAGGAAAAACGCAAAGGCGCCCGTGTGCTGTGCGATGTCAGTGCACGTTAAAGATCCCCAGGTGGTCGAAATTATTCCGGAGCCCTCCACTACGGCACCCCTTTCTTCCTTTCTTTCACTCCCTCCTTTATCCCTTCCCTTACGGCGCGGTTCAGGTGTCCAAAGATATATGAGACAGATACTGCGCCATTTCCTTTCCCCCAAAAACCAATTATTATTATTATTATTATTATTATTATTATTATTATTATTATTATTATTATTATTATTATTATTATTATTATTATTATTCTATATGACTCTTTGCTAGGTGGCGCTGACTCTGCCGAAAGCCATGTGCTTCACTGATCGACTTTGATTCCAGCGCGATGGCGGTGTAACGCCAACTCATGTCTCGCGGGGCATTCTGCAGGCGCCATTATCCCCCACGGAGAGATTTAGAGTGCCTTCTACCGCGCTGTCTCGATTCGCTGTGACTTCCGCTCTGTTCTGAGCCCTTTATGTCGCCGTCCCCAGGATATCCAGTGACAGTTAGCGCTAACAGGCCCAAAAGCGCGAAAAGGCGTAACGCTTGGTAATTTAATGAAAGATGCACACACCGAATTGTCGCTCCATCTGTAGGGCATGTCACAAAGCCGAATTTTCTCCATATCGTCAGCGTGCGGTCTTTATCAGCGGGACCACCCAACTCCGTACAGCAAATAAGGGAGTACACCACTAATCCGTCGAGACAGCTCGGGTCTTCTAGAAGCCTAACAGCCCAGAACGTCTCCTCTGGGAGAGATCAACACAGCTTGACTCAAGTAGAACAAAACGTTAAACTAGCTGCTAATTCCCTCCTGGTGCAGACAGAGCAGGGACACGATGCGTTGTCCAGGCTGCTGTCTTGGACTAGTTTCTTCTGAAATATGATGATGATCATGGTTTGATTATATTTTGATTGCGCGCAAGGACAGCTTCGGCTATAAAGAGCACTATGGCTAACGTGGTTGTCACAGACCAAAATTTCGCGTGCATTTCACCCCGGGCAATCTGAGCACCAGTTGAAGGGTAAGATGGTAGCCAGCAGCTGTGGGAAACGCACCGCGCACTCCCCGCATACAGAGAATACGCTCAAATCGTTTCGTTTGAAAGCTTGGCAGTTTCAGCAACTACATTTCCCAGAACATTTCTGGTCACATTCGTTAAGCCCACCTCAGAAGCACGAGCCCATAAAAGTTCTCGAAAGCCGGCAGTCTTGGCGCAGAGCCCAATTCACGAGGTTTGAGAAGCAATCGTGGGAACGTCTGCGCTCGTCCCCGTAAAGCCCGAAAACACACGGAGGCTACGTGACGTGGGTCTTCTTAACGAATATGACCCTAAAAGCCATGGGAAACGCCGAAGACTGAGAGGCGCCAAGCTTTGCACGGCTTCCGTGCCGCGGGCGTTAGCGTTTATCGAGAATCTCGTCTAGCCCGGTAAACTGCGTAACCGGTCATGCGCCGGGTGGTCGCGCTTCAACCGCGGGCGACGCGCGCGCCCCCTCTTTTCCAAGCGGGATACCGTTTTGCTACTCAAGCCGTGATTTATGCCAGCCTATCAAAAGAAACCGCTCGCTCTACCGTACGCGACGAGGGGGCGCTCGCATCTGCGTGCGCCGAGAGTGGCGATCCCTGCGGAGGTGGCGGCACGGCGCGGGTATAATTGATCAACTTGCACGACCATCACGTTGGCCTCCTCGCCGCTGCGGCGAGTCGACCGCAAGCGTGCGTGATGTGAACATGTATGCAGCGTCGGCGGCGGTGCAGCACTGCAGAGGTCTCTTACAGTGAGCGACTAACGGAGCGGAACAACTCGGTTATTCACATTCCGTTGTGACCCTGACTACCGAGCTCACCGCGGCATGGTTTGCGACTGAATTAATGAATCGATTAACGTAGCGAAGCAGCACAAGGAACGCCTTCTCGAGAACGGAGAAAGAAAAATGTCCTTAATACAACATTAAGTCAAAGCGAGACACTTGAAAGTATCTCTGCGCACGGCCCTGCTCGCATTTCGATTCCACAGGGAATTCGGCCGGCGCTGGCGGGGATGACTTTGCCCTTGCCAGCACAGGAATTTTTTTAACGGAACAAGTATCTTACGTGCGTAGCATGAAGAAGCCCATTAGCGCGTGGCTTTTGTTGAGTCATTAGTTTTTGTGATCCTTGGGAGCTCAGTTTACCAAATGCGGGCACCGAGAACGAGAGAGAGTCTATCGATTTCACGACCGCAGACCCCATTACTGGCTGCTTTGAGGCTAGCTAAAGTGGTCTCGATAAATTTATAAGGAGACCACTGCGTTACGGTTTCTTAATAATAATAATAACTGGCTTTGGGGGAAAGGAAATGGCGCAGTATCTGTCTCATATATCGTTGGACACCTGAACCACGCCGTAAGGGAAGGGATAAAGGAGGGAGTGAAAGAAGAAAGGAAAAAAGATGTGCCGTAGTGGAGGGCTCCGGAAAATAATTTAGACCACCTGGGGATCTTTAACGTGCACTGACATCGCAGAGCACAGGGGCACCTTAGCGTTTTGCCTCCATAAAAACGCAGCCGCCGCGGTCGGGTTCGAGCCCGGGAACTCCGGATCGGTAGCCGAGCGCTCTAACCACTGAGCCACCGCGGCGGGTTAAGGACGAGACACAGAATGAAGAACAGACGCTGCGCTGATTTTTGTTGAGCTCTGATCGACTGTCGAAAGTCGGCACTATACGAGTGTTCGGTGTTTTATGGTGTCCATGTCCACAGCGGCTTATTTTCGGACTAATTTCACACCCTTTTTCTTCCTTCATTCGACGAGGCGAACTTGCACGTTCAGCGCTCAGAGCGCGCGTAATTTCCATTGGGCGAAGCTGTCACTAAACCGTCAACACTTCCCACCAGGCACCGCAGGACATAATAATAATAATAATAATAATAATAATAATAATAATAATAATAATAATAATAATAATAATAATAATAATAATTGTTTTTTGGGGAAAGGAAATGGCGCAGTATCTGTCTCACATATCGGCGGACACCTGAACCGCGCCGTAAGGGAAGGGATAAAGGAGAGAGCGAAAGAAGAAAGCAAGAAAGAGGTGCCGTAGTGGAGGGCTCCGGAAAATAATTTCGACCACCTGGGGACCTTTAACGTGCACTGACATCGCACAGCAAACGGGCACCTTAGCGTTTTTCCTCCATTAAAACGCAGCCGCCGCGGTCTGGTTCGAACCCGGGAACTCCGGATCAGTAGCCGAGCGCCCTATCCACTGGACCACCGCGGGACAGCCGGGAGTGAATGACGGTTTTTCCCACGCGTACTGACATCTCAATCAGACAGCGATGTGCAAACCGAATGGCCCCTGCTCCGCGCAACGAAGCGCCCCCTCCTCGACCGCCCGAGAGCACGCGGGGGGCATCACGCTTAGGGAGCGAAGAAAAAGAAGAATCTGCGAAAACGACGAAGGCACGCATCTCGCATATGCGTGACACTTGTAAAAACGCCGACAGGTCGTCCGACGGGGCGTGCCGCCGTCCAGGGCGCGCGCTGGTGATGGTGGCGGCGGAGGGGGCAAGAGGGGGGGATTGGGGGGGGGGGGCGGTGCAGTACGCAGCGTGGACTGCTCTCTGGTGCCCATACATTACGCCCATATCGCACGGCGGCCGCCGGCATCACAGTGTAACGGGCTCACCCGTGGTTGTGGGTCGCTGCGCCCCAGGCAGCTGCTATGTGAGGCCGCAGGGGTCCCGTACACCGTGCGGTCATTATCTACCAAAGGCGGTGCGTTTCAACGTTCTTTATTCCGTTCACTTTGCTTTTTTATTACTAATTTTTCTAGGCTCAAACGTTCTTTTTGCAACTCCGTTCTTCCCAGCTCCTCGTCGTGACTCGTCGGTACGAGATAAAAGCCGCCGCGTAAGAATGAAGTAAGCAGCCCCCTTTATGCGAGAATATTGCGGTAATAGCCTCTCGCCACGTGTACAGTGGACAATGCGACTTAGTTCACGTAGGTGGGGAAGCCTCCAGCGAAAATTCAAACGGCATTCGCTTCTGCTCTCTCGTCTCTTTAGTTTCTGTACCGAAAAGGACTGGCGTATTAAACCGGACCGTTGGTTGGTGCGTTACCCGCTCGCTCGTCACAGCTGAATGATGGCGTCGGTAGAAGCTGGATTAGTGTCGAGGATGAGTGGCGCGCATTTGCACAGTGCGTGGACTAATAAATCTCAGAGGGGAACTTAAGCTCCTGAACGCAAAATCTGAGCAGTGCTTGTTTGTTTTTTGCACGTTCATACGGAGCTTCACGCACAGACCGATAATACTAGCACCCTACACTCCTTAAAGACTGTATTGCCTTCCTATAGATATTTATCTTTGTCAATTGATAGTCTATAGACAAAAGTCAACTAAATGTGTATGGCCATAAGTCTATAGATTGTCTATTGACTGTCTATAGGATTTCTATTGCCTATGGACTGTTCTCTAGGGTTTGTCTTAGAAAGTCTATAGACAGAAGTCTGTGGACAGTCTATAGGCTGACTAAAAAAATTTTGTAAGGTTAGCTGCCCATAGCCCAGTGCAAAGTAAAGTCATCCTAAGGATTTTTTTGTTCTGTTTTTCAGAGGCAGTCGGTATCTCAATAGGGCCAGATCTGTCGCTAAAAGTCCCGAAAAAAAAAAGACATGAGCTACTTCCTGCCCAGACTGCAACTGATCGTCCCTGAATCGACGCGCGTGCTTAGTGCAGAGGCAAACTGCTCCCTTAGGCTTAAGGCCCCGTCGCCGAAACCGTCGCGGAAGAAATTGCGATGTCCGCGTATTGCTTCCCGCGGGATTTCGCAACGACTCCAGACTACAGCCCTCCTTTGCCGCCTTTCTCCCTCTCATCCTTTCTTCTTCCTCTCCGCCGCCATTCCTCGCGCGCCTGCCTCCGCCGCGAGCCGGCATCGAACGCTGTGGTGTCGACCGGCGCGCGAAGAAGCCGGCGAGGCCGAGCTCTCCATCTCATCGGGGCTCGACAGCGCGAGGAAGGCTCCCAGAGGGACGCAATTACTCTCGGGCGGCAGACCTCAGAACGACCGCGCTCGGCCCGACTGCCCGATGTCCTCCGGGCGATTTCGCCACCCCATGCCGGGAGTCTTTTCTCCCTCCTCACCCACTTTCTCCGCCGTTTCTTTGCCTTTCCCTCTCTCTCTCTCTATCCCCGCGCTCTCACAGCTCTCTATTCCTCCCCCCCCCCTCCCTTCCACCCCGAGAGCACCAAGCAGCCTCCTGTCTCTGTGTTTCCTTCCTTCCGCCCGGACCACCGCCGTCTGTCTTGCTTCTTCGAGTTGTTGCGTTATCGAACGGCCACGCCTCCGCTATCTTTCATCTTTGTCTCTATCCCAACTCTGCTCTCGGCAAAAACGCGCAGGGACAGTCCGTCTTTTTTTTTTTTACTTCGTTGCGTTCTGGAGATTACGTCACGGAACAGGAAGAAGGAGGCGCGCTAAAGCGCGAACGTACAACATTTGGCCGCGAGCTAGCACCGCTCCCCTTCCGCGGGCCCCTTTCGGGGACGACCTGAACCTCTTACCCACCCAACCTTTCGCCTTTCCCCGCGCAGCGATCGACGACACACTACTATTGACCCGGTAATGGCATTGGCCGACGTAATCTCTCCGGCGCGCGGACTGCAAAACCATCGGGTGTTCGCGCGCGAACAACCCTACTCTTGCTCGGAGAAGCGCGCGTTGTTGCAACGACCGACGGATGACGGGGACGGCGTTTTCAGACCATTTTCCTCCGCTTGCTTACATACTTGCGCTTGTACAGCCCCCCCCCCCCCCCCCTTTCCCCCGCCTCTTTCTGCGTCTTCGCCTTGAACGACTGCTTCAAGCGGAAACACACAGCTGAGGCATCAGGCGCTTGTGGCGCCGCGTCGCGGACGTGGGTCGGGCGGGTGGATGATAAAAAAAGAGAAAAAAGAAAAAGCGGAGCGCAGACGACAGTTCCGCTGAAAGCAGAGAAATCGTTTTCAGGACTATGCGCGCGGGCTGCTGCCAAGCTTCTTGTGCACCTTCAGTTCTTCTTCTACTACCGTTATATCATTGCTTGTTTCTTTCTCTTTCATTTTTTTTTTTCTGGTCCCAAATGGCGAGTTTCGGAGGTCGTTTACGGAAGCCCTGGCAAGGCTTAGCGCAGTACCACTACGCACTATAGATGTTCGACGGTGCCTTGGTTCGCGGAAGCTGTTTTTCTGTCTCTGGATAGTTGTGTAAACTCCTTCCGTTCTTTTCCAATCTTCTACATCACCGACAAGCAAAGGTACTTCGGGAGAGTATTTTTGTTTTATATTGTTACGTTACCTTTGCCTTCGTTCAGAAAGACAAGCCCGCTCAAGATACCTATATTTTCTTCTCGCCGTCGTCCAGCAATAGTGAGCTGGAAAAGTGACCAAGTGCGGGCAATGTTCCGCGTAACTTGTACGAAACTTCTGTACCGAATCCAGAACTGCAAGCGGCGCCAGAGAAATCCTAGTCTCCCGTTGAAGGTGTCTTGTGTCCGGAGATATTGCTTCGTTGGCATTTTCGGTAACACTTGCTTATTTCTCGCTTGGGGTGTTCCGTTTATAGCTCGCAAGTAAGCATCAGCATTAGTCAACTGACTACAATGTCAAGGATCTTTTTTCTCATTCTTTCGCACTGTATAATGTCAGTGCACGTTGAGAAAATGCTAGTTTGTTGGATTGTAACAGGAGCTGTGCAGTGGGTAATCTCTCATGACTCGCGTGCTGTTCCGGGACGGTGAAAGCCCATGGTTTACCGGCAGACACTGCTCAGCAGCAGAAATTTTAACTATTCCTTAGAAGCACAGTCATTGATCTTACGGCCCACCGTTTCACGAATCAATTGGTTTATCAAGAATCACTGATAGGCAGCAGGCACTGAAGGCACATCCAGGAGCGCCATACCAAGGTCCTTCGAAAAAGGAAACGCATTGATTTTTTTTGTTTACCTAAAAGATAACTGCCATGCAGTTGTCAAATTGTCGTCCAACTCAGCGAGCTACAGTCAGCATAAGCGATCCCTACAAAGGCACTGCAGCCCTCAACTGGTCTTCTCTGTGCTTTACTTCCAGCATTTACATCGCCTGCTTGGCTACTGCGATCGAATCCTCGTTCTAAGATATATTAGTTAATCAGTTGCAGTAATCATATATCTGCCAATGCAGAAGCAAAAGCCTCAGGCATCTTCACTGTAAGCTGTCGACCTCGCCTTCTTTGTGTCCTACAGCGAAGCGACTCTCGACAGCCGAAAGGTGACCTTCGTTCAAACGGCAATGAACCTCAGAAAAGAAGTCGCTGCTTCTATCCAACTTAAAACGAAACTATAGAATAAAACTAAGTGAAGCGCGTCGATTATTCCGCTCTTTTAAGATCCGAAGACGACTGAGAACGCTCGAAACGCAAGGCGCTGCCAACAAGCACTTCGATCGAATCGGGGCGATGGACAACGGGGAAAAAAGAAAAGGAAATGAAAAAGCGGAGCGATCACGGGCTGAGAAGAACGCATCGAAAAGCTATATAGCAGCGGTCACTCGCCAAAGCCACGCTGGGCGGAGCGTTGAAGCCATTCTCCTCTTTTCCGAAGCGAGCCGCGGCGTGGCGTGGCAGTCGCCGCTCGATCGCTTTCTTCCAAGCGGAAGACTCGATGGCGGGAGCACGAACCGCGTTAGCGCCGTGGTGGAGACGAACTCATCATCAAGATCGGATGCCCTCTTGGACTCCCGAGCACAACTGGGGCCGATGCGAGCCCGGTCGTCCAGCCTCCTTCCCCCCCCCCCCCTTCTCTCTCCCCTTTTGGGCAGACTCCCCCCCCCCCCCCTCCCCTCCCCTTTCCGGACGCCTGCTTCTTCTTCTTGGGGCCAGGCGCTCCAAGAAGCCCGGCAGTTTCTGCCGAAAGAAACAGAAGCAGAGGCTCGGCATCTCGAGCGCCGACGGAGACAAAAGGAGCAGTCCGACGAGCATCCTCGTGGAACTAATGACCCTAACTGCTTTGCGCTGTCCCGAGGGACGGAGGGGGGGTTGGAGAAGGCAGGGCGGCCTCCAGCGGTCCGAGGAAAAGCGGAGAAGTAGGTGGGATGGCGGCGGCGCCGGACGCCCTCGGGAGAAGACGCCGACGTGACCCGAGCTGGAGTAATAAAATTACTCCCCCCCCAACCCCCCTCAAACTTCTAGGCCCGCCTCTGGAGCGGCGCGGTTTCGGCGTTTCTCGAACCCCCGCCCGCGTTCGCTCGCCCGTTGCTGTGGCGTTGCGAGAGCGCCAGCAGTCGGCGCTGAGAGATTCCGAGGCGTCATTTTGTCAGGCATATTAGGCATACAAGTGTTAACGCGTCCGCGTATGTACCTACTGAATCGAACATTGAGCTGCCTTGGTTGCGGATGCTGGTGCACGAATGGCAGCCACTTCGGAAAGGGCGAATGGAATGCGAATAATATGCAAGTGAACGCAGAATGCAACGTTCGTGATCAACTCTTTCTTTGGACCGTCTACAGAGTGTCTATGGACTTTATATAGACAAATCCTCTAAACTGCTTCGTTGCCAATAGAGATCAATCAATCAATCAATTAATCAATCAATCGTTTTATTTTCATCACAAAATGATGAGGGTTGGTTCAGGCAAAAAGTGGAAACAGCAGTGTGCACACAATCAATAGATATATCGTCATACACTCTCAGTGGTGTGTGGCCTATCGAGAGTCTATAGACCATTTCTCTATAAAGGAAATAAGAGAGTAGCCGTGTGCTTACGGATTGGTATAAGTGTTTATGCATATAAGTGCTCTGGTTGCGAGTGATAAAAGGTTTGCCTTTAAGGACGCGGGTGCTGCCTCGTAGTATGGCCCAAATGAGGATGAGGCACCGAACGAGGGGGCTAGTTCCTCAGTGAAAACCTATGACCTATTTGCTGCGCAGGCCTCGCCGACACTTGTGCTGTTTTTATGCTGTGGCCTGCCGTTGAGGGGGAAAGTGTCTAATTCTACATGGGCGCATACGCCGTGCCAGCGCGGAAGTGGGGGAGGAGGAGGAGGGGGGGGGGGGGATTACTGCCATCGCGATCGTTTCTTCGTCTATTTAGTATGTACTGCGATGGACAGCTTCTCGTACTCGAATCCAGCGCGACCGTACCGAGACATGTCTGCCGGCTAGTGAACTAGCCTGTGGTCTCAATACAAGCTGTTTCTTTACCTCCGCAATGTGCACACGAAATCAAATCAATCTCCGCTAATACAAACTCGCGTGAAAAAAAAGGCGGCCAGGAATGCCCCGAGGAACAATTTAATAGCCTCCCTTCAGACCCATAAGCTGCCCGGTGGTTCGCACAAAGCTAGTAGTAATGACTTCGTCATCAAAAGAATTCGAGACTCAGGATGAATCTTCGGCAATGGTGGAGAAGACAGCGCGGCAGAAGGAATTGGACGACATTCTGCACTAAAGCAATGTACCCTCCACCCTGGCATTTATTCCAGGGGTGTTGGCAATAACGTAGGTAAACAAGCGGGTTCCACACAGATCATAGCAATGAGGTCAGAGAGGATGACGGCAACCAGATCGTGCAGGACTTCCAGCAATCATTCCTAGATACCAAAAAGGTCCCCGAGGCGGCAAGACTACTTTTTTTTTTTCCTTTCCAAGAACGCATATGCCAGAAGCTATCACGCCCTCAAGACCATTTTCCCACATTCACAAACGTTAAAGATCCCCAGGTGGTCGAAATTATTCCTGAGCCCTGCACTACGGCACCTCTCTCTTCCTTTCTCCTTTCACTCCCTCCTTTATCCCTTCCCTTACGGCGCGGTTCAGGTGTCCAACGATATATGAGACAGATACTGCGCCATTTCCTTTCCCACCAAAAACCAATTATTATTATTATTATTCACAAACTCAAGGCAGACAGTGGCACTGTTTCCGTACATCTAGAAAGGAAATTCCGAGGGTCAGACTTTGCTTAAAAACCGTCCATCTGCGACACCATTTCCTTATCTCCTCTCCATTTATCGCATAGGGTGCTACGTCCACGGGGGTCGTCCCGCCATGCTTGCGCTGGTGGACGCAACCATCGGCATCGATAACACTGCAGGGACCACGCTGGAGCTCTTTCCAGCCCGTGGATTCTGTAGCTGACTCACCTCTTCTCATTTTCCCTTTGGTAACCGCCCTCTTAAAAATAAATACAGACAATGAATGGCGCAGTATCTGTCTCATATATTGTCCAGCGATATATGAGACAGATACTGCGCCATTTCCTTTCCCCAAAAATCAATTTAAAAAATTAAAAAAATTAATGAAAAAAAATTGGATGGGGCACTGCAATCCTCCAATGCCGAACCTTTTTGCCGCGACCTTTTGTAGTGATTGGTCGTTCTTCAAAGCTGGCGCCACGTCCCTTTATCGCTTTGTGGATGGCAAGACGCGGCCAGATTTACCTCGATTGATCACATCCATGCGCAGCCGATTCTACCTCGCCCCAGAATGTTCTAGTAACACTGCACGCTTTATCTCGAAAGTTCGCTATCAGCTTTAAATTGAGCACGGCCGAGAGCATTGGGCATTCTGTTCGACGACCGGCGAGCACGCTTGTTGCTGCCGCCGGCGCCGAGTGATTCAGTCCACGGTGGGCGCAAGTCAGCACAAATATAAAGAGTTCTGTTTAGACGCCATTTTAGCTGTATTTCTGCTCTCCGGATCGCAGTCACCACTTCGCGACAATGTGACGTGATCGCGTTAATAAGTTAATGCTCTTATATGCGGAATTAGTCATTCTCAACCTTAAATCCGAAAGTCCCTGGGAGTCCTCACATCCACCCCTCCGTCCACAATGGTGCAGCGGTTAAGGAATCCGCGATTCACTGCCCAGCGATGGGAGGCGCTGCCACATGCGGGGCCTGTGCAACCCTGGTTGCACTTCCCGAGCAAGCTCGCGCCGATTAATCATTAATTTAACAGCCACGTGCTAACATGGTCACTTTGCTCGCAATACGGTGGGCAGGCTGCGATGACGCCGCAAGGTCTCGTGACCTTGGTGGCCCACCAAGGTAGCATTTCCGGCGTGTGTCCATCTGGACCACCCTACGCCCCTCTATTTTTCACTCACAACGCCGACGCCGGGTTTCCTTCGTAACGGGGCCTTTAACGCTGTCGCGTTAAAAAAACATAGGGACAACAAATAACACAATGTGTTGGCAATGGTGTCGGCAATGGTAATGTGTAACGGAGTGGATTCCAAGAGAAGGCAAGCGTAGCAGGGGACGGCAGAAGGTTATGGGTGGGCGGATGAGATCAAGAAGTATGCGGGCATAGGGTGGGCGCAGCTGGCAGAGGACAGGGTTAATTGGAGAGACATGGAAGGTGCTTTTGCCCTGCAGTGGGTGTAGTCAGGCTGATGATGATGATGATTATTGTAATTCGATAGCACCCGAAGGCGTTGATGCTTTTGTCGGAAGTGTTTGGTGATATTTGTGAGACCTGATCTCTTCCCACGCACCATCTTGCACCCACCACGTTTGCCTGACGGAGGCTTCCCACAAGCGAACCTGGTCTGGTGACCTCACGCCCCTCCAGCCAATGGGATTTCTCCGCTCTGAGATCGTCACTGGCGACGTCACTGCCCGCTAGCCAATCAGGATTTTTTCTGGACGACGCATGGGGGCGCCGCGTTAAGGCTCCCGTTTTGCACAAAATCTGCGCTCGTCGTCTTCGGCGTCGTCGGTGTTGTGAGCGAAAACGCCCAGGCGATGGAACCAACTGAGCGACCTCGGTTACGCGACCTTCCGTCGTCATCACAGACTGCCCACCATACTGTGCGCAAATTGACCACAATGTCAGGTGTCAGTTAAAATGATGTGTGACTGATCGCTCGGGAAAAGCAACCTGAGTCGCACAAGCCTCGCATGTGACAGTGCACGACGTCGCAGTGCTGTGTGACATCGTTTAACCGCTGCACCACTGAGCAAGGAGCGGTATGATTGCTCCCAGGGATCTATAAGTGTAGAGTCAAGAATGACCAATTCCGCATATATGGCATTAATTAACGAAATACGCTAGCGCGTCATACCCATAGGCGAAGCTTAAGTGTCACCTCCAATTTTTTTTTATTGTGGTGAACGCGCCGCGGTGGCTCAGTGGTTAGGGCGCTCGGCTACTGATCCGGAGTTCCCGGGTTCGAACCCTACCGTGGTGGCTGCGTTTTTATGGAGCAAAAACGCTAAGGCGCCCGTGTGCTGTGCGATGTCAGTGCACGTTAAAGATCCCCAGGTGGTCGAAATTATTCCGGAGCCCTCCACTACGGCACCTCTTTCTTCCTTTCTTCTTTCACTGCCTCCTTTATCCCTTCCCTTACGGCGCGGTTCAGGTGTCCAACGATATGTGAGACAGATACGGCGCCATTTCCTTTCGCCAAAAAACAATTATTATTATCTACTGCGGTGAGAGTTCAATGCTGCCCATAAGTAGTCAGAAAACAGTACTCCACCCATTACTGCATATTTTTTTCGCCACTAAAACTTAGACCAGGCGCCCAGCGGCGATAGTGCAAGCGACGTCGCTGGGCACGCTAGCATAGCAGCCCTTAAAACAACCACGAAGAGGAAACGCGACCATCAGCGGCCCTCCTCTTGGATATCGATTGGGCGTACACACAGCGAGTGAAAGCCACGGAAAGCAAGGCGGGAATGAAACCCTCCCTTTCCCTCCCAAACCCGAAATTCGATGACATTCCTTTCCGGTGTGTTCGATCGCCGCACTCTCACGGAATGTAATCAAGTAAAGCGAGTGGATCTGCGTCCGTGCGGTTGGCGAGGTGCAGATCTGGACGAACGCAGCCAGCGTTCGCGAATATCTAACCGGTTACCGTCGTGTTCGCCTCTCTATCACTGCGGCTACATAATATATTATAATTGGTTTTGGGGGGAAAGGAAATGGCGCAGTATCTGTCTCATATATCGTTGGACACCTGAACCGCGCCGTAAGGGAAGGCTATCGCGATAGCACTTTTACGACGCGGGCGCTATATAGTATATCGCGATGCATTAGTTGAAGTGCATGTGGCAGTACGACCACCACCATGCGGGTTGTATACGTGAAGGTACCTGTCTAGATTAAGAAGGGTGGAGTGACGAGAGAAAAATAAACTGGATAACTGAGACTACGGCTTAGTTAAAACATTCGGAGACAGCAGTGATGTCCCTCCATATTCCTCTATTCTTCTCCTCCTCTTTTTTTCTCCTCTTTCTTTTCCTCTCCTTCTCTCCCTTGGCTTGTGCCTTCGTTACTTGCTTTTCATCTTTCCCTAACGGCTACTATGCTCTGTCAATAATGCGTTTGATCACCGCAGCTGCCCGCCGCGGTGGCTCAGTGGTTAGGGCGGTCGACTACTGGTCCGGAGTACCCGGGTTCGAACCCGACCGCGGCGGCTGCGTTTTTATGGAGGAAAAACGCTAAGGCGCCCGTGTGCTGTGCGATGTCAGTGCACGTTAAAGATCCCCAGGTGGTCGAAATTATTCCGGAGCCCTCCACTACGGCACCTCCTCTTCCTTTCTTCTTTCACTCCCTCCTTTATCCCTTCCCTTACGGCGCGGTTCAGGTGTCCAGAGATATATGAGACAGATACTGCGCCATTTCCTTTCCCCCAAAAAACCAATTATTTATTTCACCGCAGCTATTAATGTTTTAATAATAATAATAATAATTCCTTTTTGGGGTAAGGAGATGGCGCAGTATCTGTCTCCTATATCGTTGGACACCAGAACCGCACCGCACCGTAAGGGAAGGGAAAAAGGAGGGAGTGAAAGAAAAAAGGAAGGGAGAGGTGTCGTAGTGGAGGGCTCCGGAATAATTTCGACCACCTGGGGATCTTTAACGTGCACTGACATCGCACAGCACACGGGCGCCTTAGCGTTTTTCCTCCATAAAAACGCAGCCACCGCGGTCGGGTTCGAACCCGGTAACTCCGGATCAGTAGCCGGGCAAATTGTATTTTTGCGGCGCGAATTGCGCGACGTCATCCAGGCATTCGTTGCGCCCGACGGCCCCTATTAGAGCCAATTTTTACCGTTCATTGTTTCATCAACGCGACTAACTTCACTGGAGGCACTCGTAATTCAACCAATCAGAGGCGTCCAGTGGTCACGTGATCAGCGAGCTGAGAGCGTGCTCGGACGGCTGCATGCTCCCACTGACGTCACGGCTACGTATTCTCACGTGGCCGGTGACGCGCTGTTGACGTGACGATCACGTGATCTCGAGACGGTCGCGTGTGTGACACACCATCATAGTACGACGCTCAAGCCAGGAATGGGCGCATAAAAGCTACGCTGTAAAGGCGGCAACGTTGGTTCTAAAATTCACCGTATCTTAATGCTAAAAGAGGCATTACAGGTCAACTGATAGTGAGCTAAAAGAAACCACAACCCTACAACGCAGCATCCTGACTTAATAAACGATAATGTTGCTGCAATATGTCGGGCCGAAAGTACAAAAGCAATGCAGAGTTCATGGCAAGCGCCGTCACGAAGAGCACGATAATAATCTAAGCCACGAGAGTCTGTGCCGAACTCACCGTAGGAGCACGGAAGTTTATAATTTCACACCAGAAATCGCGCAAACAGGCCTTCATTATTTTGGCACGAGGCCCCGCACCACCAATCTCTCCAGTAGAGCTCTTTAACTACTTCGTTAATGCGGCTGCTTCCAGTACACCGTATGATCACCGCCTGGGAAGCTCGTCCGGACCGGCGCCTCTCCATCCACGACCTTCACAACGCCAAACCTAATTGCGTAAACTGGATCCCCGGGACCAATTACCCAGTTACTGAAAGTCCTTACTAACGACCCTGCATCGGGGCAAGGCTGTTCGAAGCGCCGGAAAAGAGTGGCGGGATCACGCACTATTTTCACGTCGTTTACGCCATCGCATGTAATTCCGAAAGCGGTTCCCGCCGTCCCGCCGGCACCGGGGGATTTTCGCACGCGTTGGAGTCTTTCCCAGGAACCGATAATAACGAGCACAACCCGTGGGACCCCAGGTGGAGTTGAACTGCTCAGTGTTTCAGGCGATGTCCCGCAAATACCGCGAGTGGTGGCTCTGAAAAGGCGACAGCACCACACTCTCTTGTTCCAGCTGCCTCGTAAAACTTTCTGGCGAAGCTTTGGTGCGTTTCGTGAAGAAACACACTTTCACGTCTAAAAAAAGGGAGGCGACGTCTTCTGTGACAGGACGCATATGGCAAGAGAAAGTGCGGCAGTACGAATGCTACGTCCATCATCGAACTCGACCTTCGCTTGAAAATAACTCCCCAGAGCCGGCTTATTTCCTCCTGATCATAGCTAGGAATTGGTACGGCAGTAAAAAGGCAACACCACACGTTCACTAAAGCCGCCGTAACTTCAACGAAGAAAGCGGACTACATTGTTTGTTGAACGAAAGTTAGTTGTTTTTAAATTGGTTTTCCGGGAAAGGATATGGCGCGGTATCTGTCTCATATATCGTTGGACACCTGAACCACGCCGGAAAGGAAGGGATAAAGGAGGGAGTGAAAGAAGATAGGAATCAAGAGGTGCCGTAGTGGAGGGCTCCGGAATAATTTCGACCACCTGGGAATCTTTAACGTGAACTGACATCGGACAGCACACGGACACCTTAGCGTTTTTCCTCCATAAAATCGCAGCCGCCGCGCTCGGGTTTGAACCCGGGAACTCCGCGAAAGTTAGTGAAAGAAAAAAAAATTAGTCAGTATAGATCTAGATCAAATATGGGCGGTAATCGGAGTCTAAATAACAGTAAATGTTTCCGTTAAGTGCGCACTGTGATGACACATAAGCATTGTTTTAAAAACTGCCTAGATTCCTAAAGAGCTATCTAAACTCTCGAGGCACTCCCTACGAGACGTCTGTTTAAAATCTCGCGATAGCAGATGCGAAATCTCTGCTGGGCAACCACTATTAAAGTATTCACCTGATGATAGTAAATCTCAAGAACTAGTGAATTAAAGCGATCGAGATTAAAGGATTTTTGTCTTGCTAAGGTTATATAGCTCTACGGACAGCTCAGATGGAAGCGGCTGTGTTCAATCGAGCGTTGGAGACGTTAGGGTGTTTTGCATAAAAAAGAAAAATTTTTATGATCGCGGTCTAAATCACTTACAAAATACAATATTTCCGAAGACGCGCGTATTTCTTTTTTTTTTTTTTGCGTCCTCACAATTTCCGGCTGGCTAAATTCAGCAAAATACACCCGACATGAAAGGATTCATTCAGGAAATGAAAAATTCGAAACAGCTGAGGTGAAGCAGCGAGACGAATGTGGACGAAGAAAAACCAGGCTGCTCGAGTAATCACGAACAGTTTTTAACTTGACTCTGATTTTGGGATCTCATTCGGAAGACGGGCGGAAGCAAAAGCAAATTATCGCAATCTGTTGTACTCTTCCCAAAATCTGCAAAAAAGAAGAAAAGAAATAAATCGAGTATTGAAGCTCGCCAAAGTGCTCTGTCCGTGCTATTAAACTCTTGCGGAAGCAGCCATTCCTTTAACTGCTGATCTCGGCGTGATTGCTCTCGGAGGACATCTCCCCCTCGGGGCACGGGCAGGGCAAAAGATGAGCAAAAATGAATAAGTAAATTGCCTCCTTTGTTTGAACGTATTGTTCGTGCTAGCGACCGGAGTTACGCCCGTAAAGGCGGAAGCTTGAGAGGTACGCAGTTTGCTTGATGTGCGCAGTGCGCTCGGCCCGATGAAATCAGTAAACGGAAAATTGGTTGATGGGAAGCATATTGCTAATTGGAAAGCACCCAGCACTTGAAGAAGCGGTTAAATTTAAAACAAAGGCTGCATCTTCAAATATTAAATCAAATATACAGGAGTACCTGTTCCCTCCAAATACTGCTGACTCGAGGCAGACGATTTGCTGGGAATTGTAACAACAACAACAACAACAACAACAACAACAACAACAACAACAACGACGACGACGACGACGACGACGACGACGACGACGACGACGACAACGACAACAGCAACAACAACAACAACGACGACGACGACGACAACAACAACAACAACCACGACGACGACGACGACAACAACAACAACAAAAAGCCAAGGAATTGCGAACGTCGATAGATGCAAGACAACTGGACAGTGTTGTATTGACAAGATTTTTTTTAACTCATGCGCAAACAGGGATACGTTGGTTCCAGATTGAAAACAGCCAAAGAGGTTGGAGACATCCAGAATAAATGAGGGAACAGTGTGCGCAGACCGAAATGCAAACAAATCGTTTTGTCGTCTCTGAAAATAACAAGACGCTCGTCAATAATCAATTATTCATTGGTCAATCGACAGACTCAGAACACACCTCGACATATGCTTCCGGTTTCATTGTAATGCAAGCCCTTTGGACACAGTGGGCGCTAGTTCACGCATCTGAATGAATTGGTAATGCATCAAACCTTCGGAACCAACTAAACACAATAATAGAGTACTAGTAAAAGGTTCGTAGAACTCCTGTAAGAAGCTTTTCACGTAAGGAACTTGAAAAATCAATTGTTCACACTCCCTCCTTTATCCCTTCCCTTACGGCGCGGTTCAGGTGTCCACCGATATATGAGACAGATACTACGCCATTTCCTTTCCCCCCAATACCAATTATTATTCACGCTTCCGTTAATAGTGCACAACAAAGAACTTGTAAGCGCAACCACGATAGTTACAGTATCGCAATGCCCTCCGGATATAAATGCAGTCTAGGGTGTATCCAGCTATGAGATATATCTCAACCGGCCACAGGTAATATTCCGCAGCCAAAAGGGCGATGCAAGGCAGAAGTGGCTATGAGCAGCTGAACAGCTCTTCCCCACCATCTAAATCTGTGACACTGTCGTCTTCCTTCATCATCATGGTATGATTAATCGACGTTTACTGTGCTCAGTTATGCACATCGTCTGTCATCGCTTTTCTGGCACTAATGCAGCAGCAACTTTTTTCTACTTTCGTTAGTTCCTCCGAGTGTGTTGCTGGCGTTGATAGGTTCATGGTTCATTCGCCAGCTCATGAACTTTTTTTTTGGAACAGACAGAAGGTAGAGGGTTCGATTTCCGATCCAACCTGAGCCCGTGGTTTCCTGTACTTCTGTTACCTGACGACGCGGTGACGGGACTTTTTTGTTTTGTTTTATGGACGAAACGATGCCAGAATTCCCAAAGGGCTTGGCTTCAACTACACTCTGGTTTAGAAAATGCGACGAAGTTGCGGAAGCTGCATAGCTGGCATCAGTGAACCGGAAGTTGCATATTAGAGAAATGTTCGCCTGTTGGTAGTCGGAACGTTTGTTCCCTTTCATACTGCTCACGGCTGTATACGCTTGACTCTGCCACGACAACTTTTTGAACTTGCCGCCTTGTACCTTTTTTTGCCTTGCACGTGTACATATTATTTTTGTTTATTGCACACTGCACCATGCCCACGATGTATAAGACCGACCCAATTTCATAATTAACACTTTGGTTGTTCATTCTTTTTTTCACTCTTTATTATGTATGAAGTGAACCCTTGAATTTTTCGTTATTTTCTGTCCCCCCCCCCCCCCCCCCCCCGCTATGTAATGCCCAGCCGGGCCCTTAGGTTACTTAAATAAATAAAATAAAACTGACGCCACGGCCGTGAGCCAACCACTGTAATCATTCTGTCGTGCAAGCAACTCTGGAAAGTTGGCCCCTGATTTGATAACGTCGGATCTAGATTACCCATTACTGTTAAGACGGAGACAAGTTTGTCTTTATGGGGGTTTAAAGTCCCAAAGCGGCTCAGGCTATTAGTGACGCCGTAGTGAAGGTCTCCGGAAATTTCGACCACCTGGGGTTATTTAACGTGCACCGACATCGCACAGTACACGGGCCTCTATAGGATTTCGCCGTCATCGAAATTCGAACGCCGCGGCCGGGATCGAACCCGCGTCTTTCGGGTCAGCAGCCGAGCGCCATAACTACTGAGCCACTGCCGCGGGACAGACGAGGAAAAGTCCACTTGCCGAAACGTTGGCTAAGCTCCCTGAGGTCCTCCCCTGCCTTGTTCACTTTGTTCTGTGCTGCCAAATTCAGTGCGATAACATAAATTTGAAGCCGCTTGCAAGCACGTCACATGTAAACAGCTCTCAGAGGAGCAAGGCTAACGCCACACGCTCAAACAGTCGTTGATGCATCCGTGCTTGAGCACCCGTCCGATAACGTCCGCATGACGCAAATCACAAGGCACGAGAAATCCTCCTCCGACTTGGCGGAAGCACTCGAGAGAGATTGCAGGCGTGCCGTTTTAGCGGGCTTTATGCAAGTCGCCAGCCGGCTTTTGCGGGATTAGCGTATGGACGGACGGCAGCGCGGTATAATCCCAGGGCAAGTATCAGAAGAGTGCCTTCCACTTTCCCCGGGACAGTGATTAATTGGCTCTGATTCCTTTTCTAAAATAATCAGTTGCAGTCAATGAAAAGATAATAATTCATCTATTTGCTTGCGTGGGGATAATTCGCTAAACTGCAGTATCTGTTTAATAGCAGCACGACTTTGCAAACGTTTGCTCGATAAATTAGCGGCTTCGCAGTGCCAACCTTAGTGGTGGAACTGCTTTCATCAGCTGACAGGTGCTATGCGCCCAAAGCATGGAGCAGAGTTGTGTTGTGGCGCTGGTGTCGTTTACTGCGCTAACGTCGGAGGCAGGCTAATCGCCTTATCTTGCATATCTTTTCTTTCCTTAGTTTTTTTTGCATTTAGCGACACACTTTCTTGAAATAAACAGCAGAACGGAAGGGTACAAGTGATTACTCTGGATAACGCCCACTGCCTCTCGTCACTCGGAAGCTGTCATTCTGCTGCTTAGCTCGAGCGTTGGACATCACGTCGCGGCAGCAGCGTTTTGATGGGGAGACGAATAAGAAAACAGTTGAGCTCTGAAAGTTCGGCGCACGTTAAAGAATGCCCCGCGTGGTCTGAACTAAATCGCGTCGTATCTTCTTGTGCAGCTTTATGTTTATTTGAGACTTATCTCTGACAAGAAGAATGCTATGGGAAAGTAAGACAACGAGTCGTTATTCTGACCTGGCCACATCACATACGCGGCAACAGTAGTAACAGTTTAGCCAAGGGCGATGAAGACTGTTGCAAGATATCTGCATTGATCGAAGTAGTCAGCAACACGGCATTACAAAAAGGATAAAATAAAATCCGACACGGACTCGAGGGTTATGACATTCGGCGGAGAAATCTGTTCGCGTTGGTCCCTCAAACAACTCCTAGCAAGGAAAAAGAGCTGGCCAGGCTGAGTATGACCCGCTGTTCTATGATATTTTTTGCTGATCTGATCTTTTTTTGGCCTACTGTTAATTACGCTGGACTAGTTTACGGCACTACTCATGTGTAGACGAAAACACACAAGAATTAAGCGCCTTTTTAAAATCAACTGCTTCTTGTCACTACAACATTTAAGAAGCTAGGATATGTGAGAAATTCCGCAAATGCAGATACGAGTAGTGAACATCAGCGTACCTCTCAGAAAACATCGCAATGGTGACTTTTTACATCACCACAGTTGCGGTCAGCGTTTCTCAAAGTTCGATTAGTGGTTCTCGCCGCGTATAAGACACGAAAGAATTCGCACGCTCTTCTAAGCCCTCGCTTATTCGGCTGGCACCGACTGCTTCAGGGACGTCTTAGCTTACACGTCACGTTTAGTTAAGCTTGAATGAATCCTCCTCTCTGACCGAAGCGGAAGTTTAGCGAAAGCAGCACCCGTCTTTCGCACAGTGCGAGCCTCACGTGCGAATCCAACAATCTCTGCCCTATCCAAGTGTTGGCACTGCCCCAAGTAGTATGAAGGGTGAAAGCACCGCAGTATACACCGCCCGATGTGCATTAGCGATTGAGGTATATTCAAACGAATGCAAATGACCCACTCCAACTTGATCCTCAGTCTATAAGGCGCCAAGGCAGCCGGTGCTAGTGTTCATTCAACACCTTGCTTTCAGCTAGACGAATATCGTACAGCACCCTAAACCGCCGAGGTGGCTATTGGTTTGATTTATGGGAGGTTAACGTCGAAAACCGACTCAGGCTATGAGGGACGCCGTAGTGAAGGGCTTCGGATAATTTCGACCACCTGCGGTTCTTTAACGTGCACTGATATCGCACAGTAAGCGGGTCCCTAGCATTTCGCCTCCATCGAAATTCGAACGCCGCGACGGGATCGAACCTGCATCTTTCAGGTCAGCAGCCGACCAAACACACCTGAGTGCTGTGCGATGTCACTGCACGTTAAGGAACCACAGGTGGTTGAAATTAATCCAGAGCTGTCGACTACGGCTTCTTTCATAGGAGCAAATTTGAAGCGTTAGACACTGTATACTATAACATCATGCAATACCAAAAGTTTACTACCACCTTGAGGCTTGCTGAGACAAGTAAACCGAAAGAGCTGCCCATAGGATAGCACGGGAACTAAATCAACATGACGCCGCAAAAATTCAACGTTGAAAAAAAAATATTAGATGCGGCGGTAAATCATGAGAACGTGACGACTAAGTCCACATTCCACGAAGGATCCTGTCGTATCACTCCGACAAAGACTGCCTGCAGTGAGATTTTTTGCATCTACATGTTGTCGACGCCCAGCAGACGGCGGCAGATAGCTTGACTAAACGCATGCGGTGACAACGCAACCTAAGTATTTATTGATCAACAATGAAGCGCGAAATGAAATAAAAAAAGAAACGCAGCGCGTTCAACAAAGACATTCACTCACCTGCGCGCTCTTCACCACGAGTTCATCCTTTCCTTGCGGCACTGTCCCGCGCTTCCGTTCAGCGTGCACAATTGGCGCGCGGATGATAGCGCCAAAGCGTCTGTCAGCAGCAAAACGCCCGCCCTCCCGCGCGCGTTAGCGCGCGCGCACTTGGCAGTGGCACACGCGCGATCCGATAAGCGCACCGCGGAAGAACGGCGCTGGAGAGAAGCAGCCTCTCGGTGCAGCCGGGCACAACACACAACACGTTTCTTCGAAGAACAACCAGTGACAAACGGATTCTTTCTTACTTCGCGCCGAATCAAGTACACCCGATTCGTCACCCTAGGCTCCGGGATCACCGTCGGCGACCGATGACTCCTCTCGTAAGAATCTACTCGGTATCACACTTTCTGAACACCTTCAATCCCGCACAAAGCGCGCGATGTGAGAGAGAGCAGTGCACACTATTTCAATCGCACGACAACGGGCGACGTCGCTCGCGTAGAGCGGCGTTCTTATCCGCAGAGCACGCACTGGCGCCGAGCGAATATCGGACGCAACGGACACTGGGTGACGATCTTCCCCGTCGGCGAGATGCAGAGCGGCGGCGGAGCGGCTCGCCGGTGTTCGCTCGCTCGGGCGGCGGTGTAGCCGTTCCTCCGAGTGCGCTGCAGCGGCGGAGAGAAGCGGCGGAGGCTTCTCGGACAGGCTTTTTTTCGCCGGTTTGGATGCCTCGGTGAAACCGGCTGGGCTGGCACTGCCGCCGCGAGGGGGAAACGGCGCGCTCTCGGTGGGAAAGGGGAGCGGTACGGAATCACCGTCTCGCTTCCTCGGATGCTGCTGCGTGCCGGCGCGCCCGCATCTGCCCTCGGCCGTGCTGAGAGCTCCCTTCGCACTGGCGCCGTCGGCGGTGTAACTAGTTCTGGCGCTGGCCACTAGGAGTCGCCACCTGACAGGAGAGCACGAAGCGGCGCGCGCGGTGGGCGCGCTTGATCGTTTGTGGGCGCGTATAGTGGAGCGTATAGACATTCCGTGCAGCAGTCTATGCCGCATGCTTTTAAGCGTGAAATAGTTTTAGCTTCCGTTCCCCCGCGAACTAATGTGGCGAACCTGAGACGAACATGACAGCAAACATGAAGTGAACTCTCTGGAACTTCGTCCGAATGGGAGAAACCGGCGTGGACATTCCGTGCAACAGTCCATGCCGAATGCTTTTAAGCGTGAAACAGTTTTAGCTTCCGTTCCCTCGCAAACTAATGTGGCGAACCTGCGACGAACATGACAGCAAACATGAAGTGAACTCTGGAACTTCGTCCGAATGGGAGAAACCGGCGTGGACATTCCGTGCAACAGTCCATGCCGCATGCTTTTAAGCGTGAAACAGTTTTAGCTTCCGTTCCCCCGCGAACTAATGTGGCGAACCTGCGACGAACATGACAGCAAACATGAAGTGAACTCTCTGGAACTTCGTCCGAATGGGAGAAACCGGCGTGGACATTCCGTGCAACAGTCCATGCCGCATGCTTTTAAGCGTGAAACAGTTTTAGCTTCCGTTCCCTCGCAAACTAATGTGGCGAACCTGCGACGAACATGACAGCAAACATGAAGTGAACTCTCTGGAACTTCGTCCGAATGGGAGAAACCGGCGTGGACATTCCGTGCAACAGTCCATGCCGCATGCTTTTAAGCGTGAAACAGTTTTAGCTTCCGTTCCCTCGCAAACTAATGTGGCGAACCTGCGACGAACATGACAGCAAACATGAAGTGAACTCTCTGGAACTTCGTCCGAATGGGAGAAACCGGCGTGGACATTCCGTGCAACAGTCCATGCCGCATGCTTTTAAGCGTGAAACAGTTTTAGCTTCCGTTCCCCCGCGAACTAATGTGGCGAACCTGAGACGAACATGACAACAAACATGAAGTGAACTCTCTGGAACTTCGTCCGAATGGGAGAAACCGGCGTGGACATTCCGTGCAACAGTCCATGCCGCATGCTTTTAAGCGTGAAATAGTTTTAGCTTCCGTTCCCTCGCAAACTAATGCGGCGAACCTGCGACGAACATGACAGCAAACTTTCCCAAACTTCGTCCGAATGGGAGAAACCGGCGTTCCGCGACCTTCCAAAAGTACATAGTGCATGATTTCGAAGGTTCTCGAGTGAGAGCAAAGATATGATTACGAGCTGCAGCGTGTAGCATTGGGTAGGTTACGGTGGTTCCTTCTACACATCACTCCGAAGCCATGCTTCCAGCCGGGGTTATTGTGACTAAAATGACAAGACTGCGTACATTTCAGTCACCGCAGCTGAGGTCGGCACCACGGCTTCAGAAGGATGCGTAGAGGAAATCGGCTTATCAGAATGCTACACGCTCCTCTTATAACCTGATCTTCGCCCTCACTTGAGAACCCTCTAAGCCTGCACGGTGCGCTTCTACTTACGGCGCGCCGATTTCTTTAGGGTGCGGCAAGCAGCGTACCATTCGGACGTAAAGATTAACAAATTTTGCTTCATGCATGGTGTCATATTCGGCGTAAACACTGCTTAAATTCAGGATGGCCACCTCCGATATTGGCAAGAGATCTGACCCGCCGCGGTGGCTCAGTGGTAAGGGCGCTCGACTACTGATCCGGAGTTCCCGGGTTTGAACCCGACCGCGACGGCTGCGTTTTTATGGAGGAAAAACGCTAAGGCGCCTGTGTGCTGTGCGATGTCAGTGCACGTTAAAGATCCCCAGGTGGTCGAAATTATTCCGGAGCCCTCACTACGGCACCTCATCTTCCATCTTTCACTCCCTCCTTTATCCCTTCCCTTACGGCGCGGTCCAGGTGTCCAACGATATATGGGACAGATACAGCGCCATTTCCTTTCCCCCAAAACCAATTATTATTATTATTATCAAGAGATCTGAGACACCTCCCCCCCCCCTTGTTGGAATGCAGGGACTTCAATAATACGAAGCAACCAACCATTATTTTATTCTTGTCAGAGGCGGTCGAAACATTTCTTCTCTATCGTGTCGAAAATTTCGCCGTGATTTTCAGTAAGAACCATTAACATGTTTTCTAAAACCCAGAGGACGGATAAAAATAAAAAGTTGGACGCAAGATTCACAGGATGGAAGAAAATTGAAACCTGTGCCCCCACATCACAAGTCAGTCCAGAGCTGGTCGCTCTGCTCCAAGACTACAACAACAACAACGAGAACAGTGGGAGAGCGTGGGGAGCGTTTGTTTCAGGTCTGTGACATAAACTAGGGAAACAACTGCATTTCAAAATGATTTCTCACCTTCGTTTAAACCGGTGTGTAAAACTGGCTGCAGGCAGTTATTCCTCTCTCCTTCTTTATTTCTCTCCCAACCTGCGCTCGAATCACTAAGGACGCCCCTCTGACAGAGAGAGATTTTAAGCACTGGGCGTAAACTTCACCCTCATGTTCGGATTTGAAAGTTATTCACCCAGAAAGGGGGCTAAAACCATTTCATGCTTTGCAGAAGAGTGCTTAGGACCGCTACGGTTCGGGCCTATATTCAGCGTTCTGCGTGTTTACACGAACGATACGACAGCGCTCTCGGGTCAACACCATGGCCGCACTAAGCGATTTTTTGTCCTCTCAGGGAGTAAAGAAGACCGTTAGTCTCCAGAGACAGCTTACACCCTTTTTACACTCTTCTGTTTAGAGTGTGGTATTGACTGTCTCCTGCACTTTTCGCTATCTCTCACTTCTGGCTGTGGTTGGAGGGTACTGAACGGCGGTCATACAAAATCGATCGCTTGAGCATTAGCTGCCTAAGCCGCCACATCATTTCATCTACCGGTCCTCAACCTTTGGTGTTTCTAAACGCTGTACTGAAGCCCCGTTTCATCGTTGCGCCGTTGAAGCAAAAACTTGTTGTACGCAAGCAGGATCGAGCTACAAAATACGAAAAGTCCCGATCTCACAAAAGACAACCACCTCGTACAATGACATCATTAAAACCAAAACCCCCACACGCGATCGGGGTCAAATGTTCTGACCTCACTCCCAAAACTTTGGGCTCTCGGCGACTTCGGCAGATCCTCAGCTCACTCAGTGAGGTCAGTTTGGAATCGGGGTTTACCTAGTGGTGTCGATATTCACCGACAACGTTGCCCACCTCGTCTCTGCGGTACTCCCACAGTTATAGGCCATTCAAAGTTTCCTTTCGCATTTTTAGTATTTGCTTTAAAATTTGACAACCTGAAACACCCGGTACTTTTAAACAAACGACATAAACACCATTCATACTTTGGATACATTTTTCTTGTTGCCAATTTTGCACTACTAACCTCCTAAGAGCACTTCGACACGCCGTAGGATATTGCAGAAAAAAGAAGTAGCGTAAAGACTCCAATCCACTTCACATGAACAAAACTTGAAATAAAGCATTACTAGATGGCGGTAAAACAGTACCTGAAGGTGGAATATTTCACGCCTCGATATTTCGAGGAAAAGAAGAAAAAACATGCGCAAAGCTGTCCTATGTGAAAATCCCTTTTTTTACTCTTTTCTGTTTAGAGTGTGGTCTTGGCTGTCTCCTGCACCTTTTGCCATCTTTGTCACTTCTGGCTGTGCTGACTTATTTAATCATGCTAAGGAGCGTAAATTTTTACGCAACCAGGAGGTGGCAAAACTTTATTAAGTGTAGTGTGCTTGTTTGTCTTGCTGAGTGGAGCTCTCAGTACAGGGTTCAATGTGCCGCCAGGATCCTGTAGGCCCACTAGAGCAGCTGTCGCTGGTCTTGCGGGTTCATGCTGGTCGGAGTCAGTGTTCTCAGGAAGAATTAAGGGCTCGCAGTCCACAGCCCCATTGGCCACCGCTGTCCTCTCGGACAGCTCAATCAGCCGGCGCTGGTCGGTCGGCTCCGTGCTGGACAGGACATCTTCCCAAGAAGAAGGTTGGTTTGGTTTGGTTTGGTTTATGGGGGTTTAACGTCCCAAAGCGACTCAGGCTATGAGAGACGCCGTAGTGAAGGGCTCCGGGAATTTCGACCACCTGGGCTTCTCTAACGTGCACTGACATCGCACAGCACACGGGCCTCTAGAATTTCGCCTCCACCGAAATTCGACCACCGCGGCCGGGATCGAACCCGCGTCTTTCGGGCCAGCAGCCGAGCGCCATAACCACTCAGCCACCGCGGCGGATCCAAGAAGATTTGGTGGGGAGGGATACGGGTGGGACGTCGCTGGGTCGTGTTGGGCAGGCCCAGACGGAATGGTAGAGTGTAGGTCAGTATTGTTGGCAGCTCGGGTATTTGTCCGAGTAGAGGGTGGTGAAGAACAAGTGTTTGTGATAAAGGTTAAGATACGTGCGAGCCTGAAGTTATGATACGTGCGAGCCACCACAGCTTCGGCCGTGGTCAGTGTTGGGTGCGGTGGTAGCACTGCTCTTTCTTGTGAGCGGTAATATTCAGTGATGTGGGTGTAGGCCCGCAAAGCCGGGCAGGCGCCCTCTCTCTAACGATTACTCCTTTTCTTTGGTTTTACCTTCTTTTTAATGTCCTTCTATTCTAGACGGAGTCTTCGCCAAGTCCGTTAGACACCTTGACTCTAAAAGCTTCCAATCCCTCTGAAAACAGCAGTTCCGTACAATCCTGGGCGTTCAGTGTACCTGCCGGAAATGACGGAAAGGTTGCCGCCGAGTTTTGGAACGCGCGGATTCAAGGTGCGACATTTCCGGGCTCTAAGGAAAATCAGTGCCCTTGTTCGTACTCTTACTATACCTGCGACGGCGACACTCTGCGCGAAAGCTTTGACAACATTTACGTTGTGCCCGCAGTTTGAAATGGAAAGCCCAGCCCGTATCGACCAGGGCATCGGAATTGCTACCCGCCGAGCAACTCTCCCATTTCTCGGGACTAAATCAGGACCCGTGGCACCATCTTTCGGCTGTTCGATAAAATGAGCACGTACTAGCCCGGGCATCGTCGCGATTTGTATGAAATTTTGGGGGTTTGGGCATCCAATGCAGGGGGACACAGACACGGTGAAATGGTTTTGACAAGGAATTTGAGTACATATCTCAGTTTGCTTTTGTGTACGAAACGAATGCGCAAACGTAACCGAACTGCGTTACGCGATGGCTCCTATATTGCCCGCTACCCACATCAGAAGCATAATTCGGGACGTAGCTATCGCTCGTTTGATTTTAAACTTCATGAGCTTTAAATTCATTTTCACAGCCTCTGAAATACGCTAGAGTGCAGTTTCCATCCACCTTTCCTTCGCTCTTACAACCTGCTTCCAACGAAAAAAAACGCTCAAAATTCGTTGTTTTTTTTGGGGGAAAGGAAATGGCGCAGTATCTGTCTCGCATATCGGCGGACACCTGAACCGCGCCGTAAGGGAAGGGATAGAGGAGGGACTGAGGGAAGAAAGGAAGAAAGAGGTGCCGTAGTGGAGGGCTCCGGAATAATTTAGACCATTTGGAGATCTTTAACGTGCACTGACATCGCACAGCAAACGGGTGCCTGAGCGTTTTTTCTCCATAAAAACGCAGCCGCCGCGGTCGGGTTCGAACCCGGGAACTCCGGATCAGTAGCCGAGTGCCGTAACCACTGAGCCATCACAGCGGGTTAAAAAACGCTTAAGAATTGTTTTCTGATGCTCGGCCAATAATTTAACTACACGCAGGCTTTTCACAGTCAGACAGAGCGAAGTGAGACCGAATACTTGCACGGACTTCCCCTTACTATTAATGTTTTGTCGAAATTAAATTTTCAAATAACATATACCGAAGGTAAGATTTATACTTTACACTGAAATTTATACTAAAGGCAAGGTTCGGGCTGTAGCTGGCATCGACGCTTTATATGCGTGCGTCACAAAACGGGAGCTTATACTCTTCTTGACTACTATCACAACTCAGAAGCTGTGAAAACATTCAGCCCCGGACAATCTCACAAAATCCGCCATCATTGTAAGTTATCGGCACCTGCCACGCCACTTCCCCAAGCTTCTTGCTAGCTTTTTTTTTTTTGCAATGTCTCTTTAATGTCTCTCTTGACGCCACGGCCACTGTTCCAATAATCTGAACGTATGCCATTTAAGAAATTTTGCTCTCTCCCTCCAAATACTCAAAAGTTGAGCTTTATTTCGCTATGTATTTCTTCCTTCATTTACATTATTTCTTTTCTTCTTTCCTTCTCGCATTATTTCCATTTTTTTTAATTCCTCCGCATCTTCTGAGACTACCGTTACCACTCCGCAGGTCACGCCGGGCCTACAGCGAGCAGTGTCAGCTGAATTCCTTCCATTGAGGCTTCAGGCGACTAGCGCAGTCTCGAGTCATCCTGCCACGTCCCAAGGATCGGTGTATTCTTGCCAGCTGACTTTCCCAAGCTCTACAGCCGTACTTCTTCTTCGGTTCTTACACAAGCTGCTTCCAGAGACTCATTATGTTATTCCCAAAGGTTTTCCGTGCAGGGCATACAATACCTGCCTGCTGGTAATTTTCGGCATTTCTTGAGAAAAAAAAAGAAAGATAGGGTATTGATGAAACGAAAAGACCTTGACAAATTCCTTCGCTGCGTGATTTTCTTTTTACGGTTGACTTTTTTGTGATTTGAATGAGTCGGGCCGAAGTCTATAATTAAAACCGCGTTAGTTACACTGGCTTCATGACTGATTGTGAACGAAGGAGGTTCCCTGCAGTATGCTGTTCCATGTGCTTTCGATGCTAGCATGTCATGTCATGTGCCTAAGCGGCATTATTGCCATTAAAATGCTTAAAACCGTCCTATTTGCTGAAACCCAATTACTGCTTCATCTAGGCAGTGACCACATGACTCCTGCATTCGTGCATTTCTTTGTCGAATTCCACCACAGCTCCTGTCCCGGCTACGCCGGCCGCATTTTGATCGGCGTCGATTGCGAAAGGCCCACTACTGGGCAGCGTCAGTGCAAATTAAGTGTTCGACTCAACCAGGAGTCCTTCACTGCTATGTCTCTCAAAGCCCACACCCAGCTACAGGACGTTAAACCCCACATACCTGCCAACCTCGCCGATGTTGCAACACACACTCCAACTACAACCTGACACTGTGTAAATGCGTGACACCATGTACCAGCCTCAAGTGCGAAAAACGGAGCAAGTCCCTTCATTTATTTTCCTCCAACTTCTCGGAGAATACCTTAATCACAGCCCCGTTGAGCCGTAAGCTTAGACTTTCCTCGCTCGGATACTCCGCGCGTCTCCGGCATGCGGGACTCTCTACTTTCCGTGACGGCAGCCAGGAAGCGTTCTTAACCAAGACACGTCCCGTGGTTCCGTGGCTTCCGCGACCGCCGACGAAATCCGGGCGACGCGGCCAGAAGAACTCCGTTGCCGCCACGCATAGCAATGCGGCGGACTCCGCGCAAAGCAGTGAAGCGCGCAGCTCTGTAGCGGGGTATCGTTTTATTTATTTTTCTTTTCCCTCCATCATGACGTCGTCATAACTGATTCTCGTCGTCGGTCGCATAACCGGACCCCCTAACGGTTCCTTCACGCTTCGGGGGAGCTCGCCACTCGACGGGATCTAGACAGGAGACTGCTGCTACCGCGGAGCTGCACGCCTTCCAGGACGTGTCGGCTATCCAGCCTGTCAGCCGTCGTGTGGTGTTCCCGCGCTTGTTCGTACCGCGAGGAATGTCATGCTAAGACGTCAAGAAAAGGGGAAACTTGAGAGAATGAAAAGACAAGAAGGAAATGTGAGAGTGCGTAGAAGGGTTGAAGGTGTCTTCTGGGAGCCCGCCATTTGAGACCGGGCAAGGTCGCGACGACGTCCACTTACGTATGCGGAGCGGGAAGCCTTCACACTGCCGTGTAAAGTTGGAAAAAAAAGAGAGTGTTGAACATCTCTGCTCAGTCATGCGCACGGTAGAAACAGCGGCACTCCAGGCTCGCGCTGCTGGAGTGCTGGTTGGCCCGGCTTGGCCCGACTTGGCTCGGCTACAAGACCCCCGCTGAAGACCCTCTGCGAGTCATATCTCGAAAGAAGCAAGATTAGATGGGAGACATGTAAAACAAAAACTTAATCACTTAGACCGCGCGCACGCAGCGGTTTCGCGGAACAGACGGCGACGCCGCTGACAGCCCCCCGAAAAGTCGAAAATGCAAATGAGGAAAAAAAACAGGTAAAATAGAAGAAGCAGCCATCGCAGCCGCCGTGGGGTTCACGTGAGGATTGAAATTGGTTGCAGACGCAACTTTTTTTTTTGTTTCTTTTCCCGACGCGTTTCCCGGCTGTAGCCATCTCGTTTCCTGCCTTGGTCCCTTGCTGGCTTACGCGAGCGAAGGGCATTTAAAGAGCTGCCTCGAAAAACGGAAGGGTGCGACGAAGCTTGTTTCTTGGAAAGGTCGGAACGCGCATATGCGTTGGAACGGAGGTATAGAGAAAACGAAGCTCGCGCTTGCCCGCGCGCTCTGAATACAAACACACACAAAAAAAAAACAGCTCCTAGCGCGCTTTGGCCGTAACCTTTCAAACAGTTTCTACTTTATTCCTTCCTTCCTTCCCCTGTTTGGGCCGGCGATACTGCCGAGCGAAACAGTTTGCAGACGAACGCACAAACTACCGTCGGAAGAGCGGCAACGGCGAATCCGCTGCATCCTCTCTGCTTGGCCCCGGCAGACGAGGCACGGCACTAAGGGAGCGCCAGAGGACCTTGCTTCCTTCCGCAAACAGAGGTTCTAACTTCTTTTAACTTCTTTCCCTCGTTCCTCCTTTTGTTTTTCTTCTCCTCCATGTCTACGCACCATCCGGTGAACCCAAAGCCTGCCCAGTTCTGTCTTCTCCCCTCTTCTGCTACGCCGTCTTCCTGGCGCGCCTTTGCGCGGTCGGCTGCCGACCTCTTTTCAACCCCTTGCCATCGTCCGCGAATTGCTTCTCATGTTCACCGAAGACGCCGGGGTGCGCCTCGCTATGGCCCCTACCCGAAGATAACCGTAAGGTTCTTTCTTCCCTGACGTGAAGAAAGAGCTCGCCGAGCTCGTGGTGTGTTTGCCGACACTGCGGTGCCTCGTGTGTACGGAGATTGCGGCAAAACGCTCGTCAGTGTCCGGAAAGAAGCTGGCCAGCAACCGTTGGCCGACCGAAGACCGCGTTTCTGTTTTCAGTCCTGGCGCCGAAACCACCTCCCCAAGCGCCCCTCCCAGCGAGTATGTTTCGTCCGCCCCTTCACCCAGCAAGACGTGCGCCGACGGCTGGGATGGTGCTTTTGTTGAGTGTTCCGGATTGCGCAGTCGTCTCTCGGAGCCGCGTCTGACAGTAATGGCGGATGTGAAGATGAGTTTATTCAACGCCAGCCGACTGAGGCGCGGTCGGACGAAAATGTAAACGCGTTCCGGTGAACCGGATATCCCCGGGTTGTCTATCGCGTGTGAAGGAGCAAAAAGAATTGCGACATCTCTAGATAGGGATGCGTAGAATGCGTCCAGATTCCCGGAGAAGTAGTTATGCACAGTCTGTCTCGCCCCGATTTAAGCTTTGAATTTCGTCGTGATGGAGTGCGGAGCACAAATTTGTACCCCCTCTCTTTTTTTTTTGCAATATTGTTTGGTCCACAAATAGCAGGTTAGATCAATGAAGCTGACCCTTAAAGGGAAGCTGAAGCACTTTTCGAAAAAATTGAGTTCCATGCGGCATTTTATAGTTTTTAGTCTGCTGAAAAAGAATATCGCATTCGAAAAGGGCGGAAATAAACGCAAAAAGCTGTTTTTTGGAATAAAACGGGTACCAGCGTCCCAGGGCGCCGAGCGAACGCCGCGAATGGCCGGGATCGTCGTGACGTCATCCACGGGATCTCCGGCCAACACCGACTGTGTTGCTGCGTAGCGCGTTGCTTCAGCTGGCTTGAGAACTGCGTTTTGCAAATTATGGATCCATCGTTCACCAAAGCGCGGGCCGAAAAGCAGCAAGCAAAGCAGGACGGCCGGCAGACTACCCGTGAATGGCGTCACTTCCGCCAGTTCCGTCCCCCCATTCGGCGTTTCCGGAAACGAAGAGGGCGTGTCGGCGGCGGGTTTTTAGCAAACGATTGCGGCTCATTTTGCGAACAGAATCGAGAAAAAATTTACAGACATGATTTTCAAAGTCCCTTCTTCCCAACCACTGCGTTTCATGCAATTTGAAAACAGTTTCAACTTCCCTTTAAAGCTATTCGAGCCTCAGGTTCCTCGCATTTCATTAAGTGCCTCTTCATCTCAGCTGTTAGGCTATAACGGCGCGCTCTGTTCCGTTTGGAGAAGCAACAGCAATTCGGACTGGCCGCGCGGGGAGATTGGGGGGTGTATTTAGAAACTACATTCTATTTGAAAATTTTAACATAATTCTCTATCAGCTGCGTCCCCAGGCACACTGCGGCCGGTGGCGTAGCCAGTAATGAGCGAGAACGGTCGTATAAGTTGTCCCAGTTAAGCTTGAACACCGTCACAGAATGCCAACAGATGGCTCCACTTCAATAAATATTAGCTGTTGTCGCCGGCCGTCTATCGTACGTAGGTGCCTCTTCCATTTCGCCCACATATAAACAGATGAATTATTCCTGCATTGGCCAAGCTGTAGAAACATGGAGGAAGGGTTTAAAAATGACAAACTTGAGATTTTCCGCCTAAGTTTCAAACTTTAATGCTTCTTTTCTAGGCACTGTCAAAATAACGTTGAAGCTGGCGAAGCACCATGTTACAACGCTTCCGTGCGTCGCTGCAGGTATGAGGTCTCAAGCGTACGGTCAAGTGATGCAGACAGCCTCAAGCTTATCTTGACCGCTTTAGAAAACTTTGCACTTGTGTTCAGTTCGTATCTATTGCTGCGCTTGCTTCCAAGTTAGCAAGCGCACATTTCACCTATAAGCCTGCTATTGTCTTAGCTACGGTTTATTATGCTCGAATAAACGACACTAATGTGTTAATTGTTATTTTAGGCTCGTGTGCTTGAAGGCGGATTCATGCCTGGGTGTTCAGATGTCTCGGTCTCCAGAAATATTCCCCTCATGTGCTGTTGCTAACCGCTACCACCAGCCTTTTTTTTTTTCGAACGTCACTGAATTCTACAACTTTGTGTCTGTGCATTCAATGCTCGCCTAAAACACTTCGGCAAGAAAATCAAAACAGCTGCGTGTAGAACTCCCCAAACCAACTATTTTGAGTCACAACTGCCACCACTGCATGCCACTGCACGCATGCGAGAGGCAGACGGTTGTCGTTGGAGAAGTTATGTGCCTGGGCACAATAAACGAACAAAAAATGTACCCCCAAGCAATTGTCAGCGGCAAGGGTAGGCGTTATTGTAACGCACGACTTAAGAGAGAGAGATAGAGAGAGGGGGAGAGAGAGGGAGAGAGAGAGATAGAAAGCGGTGAAGATAGAGAGAGGGCGTAGTGGACAATTCTACGAAAATGCCCTGCACTTGGCAGGCGCAATCAATTACGACCGCGAGCGCGATAAATGACGCCGGCCTGCTTTAAATCTCGCCTCCGTACATTTACTGCACGGAGCCTGTAAAATTGTCCTGGTCAAAGTTAGGCTCGTCGACCTCGCTTAATGTCTCGCAAATCCGAGGCTCTCTCAGCGTGTGCTTAAGAGAATCTCAACGCATCACATGTGCCTGGGGCCCCGAGTTGTAAATTGTCTAATAACCTCCTAGTTATCGCGTCATGCTAACTCGTCACTTCGCTCAACTTTCGGAGATGGCAGAGTTTTCATAACGACTCTGGGCGCCACTTAAATAGCGCAGACAGCCCTTTTGTGCTTTATCTCGTTGTTGAAACAACTTGCCATGACGTCAGGTCCGCACACTGGCAGCTTAACTTGGTTACGAAGCTCGCCTAGTAAATTGCGTTGAATTAGCAGCGGGACCTTAAGAAGCGACAGCGTGTGAACAAGTCCACGCCGACAACGAACATTACGGACGTTTTAAATTATAAAATGACAAACATATGCCACTCCTACTAAACTGTATGTCAGGCATGTATTTATTGGACTAAAATGCCATTTTGAGGCTTTACATCCAGAACGAACCCGCAGGATTCCAAGAAAATAGACGTAGATAACAGCTGCGTGAAACAAAATAGAGCCCATACACACAGAAGATATATTAACAAAATGAAAAACAGCACGACAGGGGCTATTCATAAGGGCACAAGCACACGCTAAGAGAATATACACGGCGCAACAAAAGGCAAATCTCAGTTTCCCATGCAAGATCATTCAGAACGAATAGGAAGATCTGGGAAACAATCATTGGGTGATTGGGAGTTCTCAGATTTCGATTAAGTCGTTCACGTTAGCATGAAAATATTAGTCTGAATGAACGTGGACACCGACACAAAGTACGAAGAAAAGAAGACAGAATACAAATGTGGCTAGCAGTAGCGACGACAAAAAATTAGGAGCGATCAATTAGATTGTTGCGGAGGAAATGCGGGAAGACATTTTTATTTCACTCACCAATGCATTCAAATACGAATTCTAATTCCGAAGTCAATTCCGAGCTTGGCGCATGATGGCCTTAGTTGGCTATACGCCTTAAAACCCCAACACACACTACTCTATTCCAGCACAAATTCCAATGCCTTTCACTCTGTAATCTAATCCAGTTCTGATTCTATTGTTATTCCATTTCTGTTCGCAATTGCTTCTTTTAGGCTGCGGGCTCTAGCCAAGTCGCTTGCCTCTAAAGCGACTTTTACCGCAGTCTCCTCCGTCATTAATAGAAATAAAGTTATTATTATTATTATTATTATTATTATTATTATTATTATTATTATTATTATTATTATTATTATTATTATTATTATTAATAATAATTTTCGTTGACCTATTCTTAGTGATTTTCATTTCTGCTGAGTAACTCATAGTCCAGTGTGTCGTTCCTCTCCCCTACAAGTGAAGAGAGGGAAATGGCATGCGCCGTTCATGTTAGTGACAGGCGCAAGCGACAGATGGCGGAAGCTGTCAGACAGATTGCCACTTCGCAGGCGCAATTGGCGCCCCGCGGAACCGAATCGCGCCTGCACCTACCACGTGCGCTTGTTTTCAACCAGTTTTCGTCCGCTCCCCAGAGGGCGCCAGATCTTGTGAAAAGGGCCGATTCAAGAAACGATCTCTTTAAAACCTTCAAGCAGTAGCACACAGCCGCATAACGCTATATATCCTCAAAGCGAACAGCCAAACGAGGAGTGTAATAAAAGTGGTCTTTGAAAGATTAAGCTAAAATAAAGGTCAGCCAGCATTTATTATAGACATATGAGACGTAGTCATAAGAGATAAAAAGCTGAATATGCGGCAGTTCGCAAGAGATTGAGAACAGTCAAACGCTGTAGCTTTCCCCTATAGTTACTGCCAGATTATTCCCGTCTACTCTATGTACAATACTGAGCCCGCTGCTAAGTTTCACAGTTTACCTTGCTGAGCAGCCTGTGGATTTGCTTAGCTGCCTGCGTCAGCCTGACTATTTGCGATGTATATCGGCAGGGCTCGTAAAATTAAATGTGCGTCTCGCGTGGGACAACATTACTTATTCAGCTGGGCACCGGGCTGCATTTATCGAACAATCGCCTGTGTCAGACCGTGTTCACTGTCTTCAAAACCTTCGACGCTTAAACGATTTCGCATCTGCCCTAAATCAATAGTCGCCTTTTTCTATCCCCATTACTTGCGAACAGCCCAACGTCTTCGGGTATATTTTCTTTTTTTTTAATCGGGTATTAAATACAGGCTATTCTTCGGTTGAAAATACAACCGGTTGCTTCTAAACACCATTCGGTAACTAAGTGTTTTTAATCGTTTGCTTTGGGATACAATGCCAAGGGTTTGGGGGTTCAGGGCGCACCATAATTGGTGCTCCGTTTTACGTTCGCAATTTCCTAAATTCCTTTTTATCCCCACCAAGGAAATTCTTCGCACAAAATCGTATCTGTTCTTCTCTCCTTCGCCGCTTGTAAACATTTCCTGGCGTACATCATTTCCTGATTTATCTTCAAATTAACATATAAGCCTTGGATGTGGTACGAGCATCGGGTTAAGTTTCCCATTAGTTAATTAGCCGAGCAGGCTGCTGCTGATGCTTTCTTTTATATATATATATATATTCCCATCTATATCATACATATAGCAAGGGTACGGATAGAAAACCACTTCAACTCGGCTTCAATGGGCCTGTGGCCTTTGAGAATATATCGACTATTTTTACCACCACACCTCTAGCTTGTACTCGGTAGCTGCGATTTCGGGGAGGTGGCCGATAGGGTAGAAACTTGGTTTAACGCAGTTTTCATGAAACTTGCTCCAGGAGCGAAAATTGGGGAGAACCGTGTTTTACACAAAATCGAAAGACCCTACAAGGATAAACCATGCAGCGCTAATAACAAGTAACAACGAAAGAAGCGCGTCCGACTATGATGACAACTCCTGCGCCGTGCTACGACAATACACCTCAGTGCATTGATATGCGGTTTAAGGCTTCGAAGAGCGCGATGATCATACGCGCCGCTTCAGGGAGGCGTTTCAAAGTCGCTGTACATCTGGCGGAATGAGGTGTCCGCTTTTCCGTACACCATGGGACCCCCGCCTGCCACCAGCGTAGTCGGGGCGTGCTGGTAATGGCCGCGGCCCGAGGCCGATGTCGCCATCACCGTGGGCGGCGGAAGTTGCGGCGGTACGCCGGAAGTGACGCCGCCCGAGGGCAACCGGAAGTCGCCCATGACAGACGCGATGAGCTGCTTGCGCTTCATGGAGCGCCGCTGCCACCGGAAGCAGAAGAAGCCACCCAGCATCAGGCCCACGTGGATGGCGGACACGACAAGCGCGGTGATGATGATAGTGTTCTGCGGATCGCAGGCGGGCTCCTCCTCCGTGATCCGGGGCTGAATCGGAGGCTCTGCAAGAATACAGTAAGCACTCAAAGTCATTTACAAATCGCGAGAACACTGTTTTACACTGAGGGTGAGAAATAGGAATGAAAATACCAAGAGATAAAAACGAAGGAACGCGAACATTGAATGAACCCGACCGCGGCGACTGCGTTTTTATGGAGGCAAAACGCTAAGGCGCCCGTGTGCTGTGCGACGTCAGTGCACGTTAAAGATCCCCAGGTGGTCGAAATTATTCCGGAGCCCTCCAGTAGGGCACCTCTCCGTTCCTTTCTTCTTTCACTCCCTCCTTTATCCCTTCCTTTACGGCGCGGTTCAGGTGTCCAACGATATGCGACACAGATACTGCGCCATTTCCTATTCCCAAAAAACAATTAATAAAAATCAATGGCAAGCCTGGTTTAGCAATGCATTGAAAATCCTCATAATCAGCCGGATTAGGCGCAGTAATTTACTCTGCCTCGGGCCGGTCGCGGCCACAGTGTCTTAGCAAATTTTCCTATGCCATTGCCACTCCTCACTCCCGGTCACCGACTGCTACGTTTTCGCTAACTAACAAGGTACATTGTTACTGTAACAAGCTATACAGTAAAATGTCTCTCCTGTCCGGCTCGCCGCAGACCAGGACGAAATACAAGCGCTAAGTTGGGAAAGTTGGTACGCCTCTAAACAGTCATTTGTAGACCAAAGCCGAACCTTATTATGAGTATAAAAAAGGTTCGAGGACAGCGAAGCAGGGAAGGAGCTGAGTTTGTCGGGCTTTGTCGTATACAAAAACAGATGCCACCACTTCAGAGAGTCAGCAACGAATAGGAACGGTAGTGCACAATAAGGGAAGAGAATTTCGGGAACATCGAAAGGAACGTGTTCTAGTTTTGCAGGAATAGAACGGAGAAACATGGTCAGTGTGCTTTAGTCTTCATTGATTATTATTATTATTATTATTATTATTATATTAGTAGTAGTAGTAGTAGTAGTAGTAGAAGTATTAACTTTATTGATAAATGTAACGAAGGTAAGGATAAAACTGTACGAATGGCGATCACGGGAGCAAGCAGCGGGTGGCCGGATAAGGGAGCCAACTAAGCATTACAGAAAAACGGCAGCAATCAGACCAGCCTTTTGTGGGCTGAGCATGTTTGGAGCTCGGTTCATTTGCAATTGAAGTAAATTTGAAGTGTTCGCGCATAAAGCGGTGTAAACAGTTCATCCGTATATACTAATCCAGCTAGCCATCTCAATGCGAAAACTGACATTAAAATTATTCACTTTTGATCGCAGCTAGGCCCACAAACAGATCCAATTATCTTCTATGTGCTTCGCAAGCAATTCGCAAATAAAGTGACTACCATCCACACAACCTGCGAAACACCACAAGCGATAACTTGATCTTGCACCCTTGCCGCTCGACTACTGATCCGGAGTTCCCGGGTTCGAACCCGACCACGGCGGCTGCGTTTTTATGGAGGAAAAACGCTAACGCGCCCGTGTGCTGCGCGATGTCAGTGTACGTTAAAGATACCCAGGTGGTCGAAATTATTCCGGAGCCCTCCACTACGGCACCTCTTCTTCCTTTCTTCTTTCACTCGCTCCTTTATCCCTTCCCTTACGGCGCAGTTCAGGTGTACGCCGATATATGAGACACATACTGCGCCATTTCCTTCCCCCCAAAACCAATTATTATTTATACCCGTGCCGTTACTTCAGTGCTAACATGATTTTTTAGCTAAGCACTAAACCGCGGAAGCCTGAAAATCAGGATGACGAAAATGCCGGTATTTAGATACAGAATGTCACTGCCTTCAACAAGCGTTGTAAGAGAACATATAGGACAAGCAGCAAACTATAACTAGCCTCTTCTATAGCCACGGGCGTCGGGCATGTTTATGTGCCGACCTTCGAGGGCTGCTTCTACTGTTATAGGTATCGTTAACATTCCTCCCTATAATAATAATAAAACCTCGGGTAATTAGCGACGCATCACTGGCCGGCTGGCAATAGAATTTGAGCGTAAATAACTAACAGTGCTATGGCGCTCCCTGAAGGGTCTAAAAGCAAACCCATGTCCAACATTCTTGGATAATTTTGAATACTATTAGAAAACCTTACGATACATGTACAAAAATATTGAAGGTAACAGTCTGTTCCTCCGATATATAGCAACATCTTTCTTTTATAGCGCTTCCATCGCTCGCATAGCGCCGTTAAGACTGCCGTAGGAAACCAAAGGGGAACGATTTTGACGTTAGCAAGAACGTTAGTAGCAAAAAATTCAGGCTAGCGACGGGAGATCTGCGGTTGTATTGATTATTATAGTAAAATCTTACAGTATATGACAAAACTGCGCTCACAAACTCTATCCAGTTCACAAATGTCATTGTCCAGAATTGTTCGGTGTGACCTGAGCTAAATGTTCGTTCA
Source organism: Amblyomma americanum (assembly GCF_052857255.1). NCBI lineage: Eukaryota > Metazoa > Arthropoda > Arachnida > Ixodida > Ixodidae > Amblyomma > Amblyomma americanum. The sequence goes on along the minus strand of NC_135507.1, from coordinate 28,471,075 downwards.
AATCTATAACCATTGGATGCGAGAGCTGTGGAATCGCATGTTTTACAAAGTGCTGCTTTTCTAATCGGAGTCCGTACTTTTTAGCATTACCGACCTTAAACTTACAGCGTTTACGTGCCTAAAGTAGCTCGTTTAACTCTCTAACTGAGCTTACTGAAGTTATAGGAACTAGCGCGGCCTTATTACGCGCGTATAAGAACGAGTCGCTTCTTTCCTTCTTTGTTTCTTTTTCTTTTTGTAAGTCGAAAGCAAGTGTACGAAGACGTCGGAGAGGTGCGCGCCAGAACACATCAAACTGGAACACAGCGTTATAAGAAAGAACAAACAGTCACTGACGTGTCCGCAAGTGCGACAGCCTTCCTCATTTCCTCTCCTCCTCGGGCAATATAGGGCTGGCTCCCATCAGGTGTTTGCACGACGGGCCTTACTCCTGACGCGAGCCGACAAAAGATGACTCGCCGAGACGACCGGCTAGTCCACAAAGACTCGGACAGCCGGAGCCGGTAACGCGGCCAGAGTAAGACGGATCGCAGTCGCCTCGGGGATCTCTTTGTCCACACCACCGGGGAACGGGGGGTGGGGCTGTAGCAGAGTCGCAATCCGGGGAAGGCCACTTTCTATACGGCCTAATGCTCATTCTCTTGTGCCGGCCGCCTTTGCCAGTCGAGAGAGAGGGGGAAGAGAATGCGACCGCCGCGGCGCGTGCGGAATTCGTCTTCATTACGTTCTCTGACACACACCGGAGGAGGGACAGCGGCGCGCGCATACACACTACATAATGCCAGACGACTTCCTCACCTCGTTTTCTGCTCCGCGGCGGCTGGTAGCCGCTGCCAACGCTGGCGGCGTTCCTCGCCCAGCTGTTGTCGGGCTTCAGGGGGGCGCTGTCTTCGCCGACCATAATGGCCAGCGAGAGCGGCACTTCCTCGGGGTACGGCTTCTCTGTCGTCGCAACGATCTCCTGCATCGCGGAAGCGGCGTACCCTCCTCCTCCACCCGCTTCAACACCTCCTCCTCCTCGCATCTCTTGCACGAACTGGCCGCCCGTGGAATTCGCAGGACCCTGCGGAGGCAGTGGCAAAGCGTTGTCAGCGAATTCAGCATTGCCGGCGTTGAAATCGACCGCAGCTCTCGTTTCGTTGGCGGCGGCGAAATTCGAGGCGTCGTCCCTCCTGCCTTCTTCCGGTGGCCAGCGTCGGCTGACGTCCTCGGGGTGTCCTTTGTCCTCCGTCGTTGCGCTCTGCTTTCCGAAAGAGCCCGCGCTAATGCTTTCCTGAATGCCTCGCGAAGACATTGGATCGTTCTGCTGCGTGTCGTAGGAAGGATGTTCATCTCGGCTAATGTGGTCAACCGACTCGTTCGAGCGGGCCATCCGTTGCTCGGCTTGGCGGTGACCTCCTGCTTCGTAATGTGGCCCTCTGCCGTTCTTGGAAAGTTCCCGCTGCTCGTTACGGACTGGGCTGGGATCTAATCGACGGTGTTCGGGGTTGTACCACGCCGGGTCGACGGCTGGCCTTGGCTGCGGGCCGTACGGCATTTCTCTCCAAGTATGCCCGTATGGAAACGCATGACTGGGATGCGGCGGTCTTCCTTGGCGTCTGTCCTCCGGGGACATATGCCTCGCTTGCTCGTAGCCGCGCCCATATGGGCCATGAGATCCAGGAGGCGAGCCGTAATGCCGGCCGTATCCCAATCCGTAGCCACCGTACGGCTGGGAGGTCAAATCGAAAGGAACCGCAGTGGCTTGCTGCAAGGGGAGTGCAGCAACCACGTGCTGTTGCGGTCTCGGAGGCTCTGGGTTACGGAACACAACAGCCGAGGAGACCTGCTCGATTCTTTCGCCATCCATCGGGGACCGCTGTTCAGGGCCCGTGGAGTTCATTTCTTCGGGCAAGTACATTTCCTGTTTACGGAACATCAGCGGCGATTCCCCTTCCTCATCATCATCATCTTCTTCCGAATCGAAATGTGCCGTTTCGTTTGTTTCCGGAAACGGAGTCAGTGTAGGCGTCACTGTCCCGTCGGTCGCTTCTTCAGTGACGGTAGAATTCCAGTGGAATCCTTCCGTACTTTCATCTTTGTTTCCAGAGGCTCCGGTGCTTTCCGCGAGAGTAGGAGTGATTGTAACGTCCTTGCTAGTCGTCTCCGGGATCTCACGCGTGTCGGTGACGTTTTCGACGTCGATCTGAGTTGTTGCTGCTGGGCCCTCGGTGGAAACCGTGGTCGTGGTCCCTGGAGGTTCGGTCGTAGTTGTGGTTGGCTCTTCGGTCGTGGTTGTCGTCGTTGGTGTGGTACGCACGGAGTAAGGCCGGATGACGATCGTCGGTCTGTGCGCGGTCAGAAAAATAGGTCTCGTTCTGTTCCTGAATGCAAATCGTGCCCGTGGCCGTGAGACGTCCCGCCTTTTGCGACCGAACGACTCCATACCGCTCTGGCAATGCACCTGAAGAAAAATAAGACAGAGCAAGATTACTCCCCTATCAAAAACACAAATGATATTTTGTAGTATTTCGGGACATGAAATTTTTCTAGAAACATAATTTTCTGTAGTATTACGCTGCCCGTTGTCGTAGCGACAGAAGTACTGCAAAGTATTGCAGAAGCATATGCACCACTGAAGAAAAAAAACCTGCGGGGACACTTAAGCTTCGCTTTTAAGGGTACAACGCGACAGAGCTTTCTCTTGTCCACGCATACACTGCTTTCTCGTCCACAATCACTATATTTATGTAAATTTATATTTGTAATATATTTATGTGAAGACCACACAACATGCATATAGAGCCCCACGTTAACCAGGCCTTAAGAACGTGCCTCCATGGCGTCATCCAAATGGAACATAATTTGAGTGCAATAAATACCATGCTTTTTTTTTCTTTTTAAGGTGCCTGCGCGGCCTAGCGGTGCAGTGTGTGACTCGCAATCCGAGGTTCAGGGGTTCAATTTCCGGCTGCCCCAATTCTCTTTTCAGAGCAGTTCGTTTAATTTACATACTTACATATCTTAATTACGTATTGCTCATGTAGCGAGCTTTTAATCATCAATTTTATAATGTTTTAATGTCTTTTCAAATCCAACAGTGACGTAGCCACCTTTTCGACCAATCCGGATTTTTCGGTCACGGCACCGGCAACGCCGACACCGGAATTTTTGCAGGACGAGACCTTTACGCTGCCCTGTAAAGCTACAAGACAACAAAAAAAATCTGTCGCCAAGACAGGACGACAAAACATTTTCCCTATTTCGGGCCCGATTATGTAGTATTTATGGACTGGGCCGTCGCTGGCGACTGCTTTTCATCTGTTGAAAAAAAAAGACAAAATAAAAGGGACGGCGGGACAGCAATGACTTTGTTACTCAGTATAAGTTCCTGAGATCCGACAAAAAAAAATATCAAATTCATTGAGCGAACAAATCACGGTCCCATAGGCCATGAAAGAGGGTCTAGTGTCACAGAAGACCTTTATCTAGTGCGTTTAGAATCAGTGCTGCCATCTAGTGAATAGGACCAAACCTGAAATAGGAGCTCTGAAATCGTTGGGGGTCAGCGCAACACATTTAAAGCGAAAGCTTTACTGGCCGCGAACTTGCGATTTCGCCGTGGCCGCACTCCAAGGAGGCACATGACGTCACAACGCGCGCCTCACATATCTCGGTGGGCACCCGAACCGCGCTTTCTTCTTTCCCTCCCTCCTTTATCCCTTCCCTTATGGCGCGGTTCGGGCGTCCACCGAGATATGTGAGACGGTTACTGTGCTTTGCGCGCTCACTGCGCCATCTGGCGTGACGTCACACCGCGCGGCTGGCCGCCGCCGCCATTTGGTATGACGTCACACAGCGTTCCTAGTCGTTGCGCTCGCCTCCGCTCGCTTCGCCAGCTGCGTCGCATGCCTGATAACATGTCGGAGGATAGAAAAGGAGAGCTCGCGTGCGCCGCATCCACAGTTGTGTCGTCTTTAATGCGACAACAACATAGCCAGACAACCAGACTAACCTAGACTTGCAATCAAGATTAACCAATGCTAACCATGCTATGGGTTAGCTTTCGCTACGTATATCCTGGCACAGCCGAGCTAAGCCATTGCCAATTTGTTAATGTGGCAGTAAAAATAATGAATCGAATACACGTGCATTTAATGAGGATTTATAAGACTCTTAAACACTTATAACACTAATAAAAGTGCAATCAAGACACATGAGCCCTCACTGGAGCGAAGAGGGACTAATTTTTTTTCCAGTGTACGTAAATAATGTCTACTTTTTTACATTTTGTACATTTCCCGGCACTCAGTAAAACGTTCGAAACGCAGCAAAATATATTTATTTCATGTTTTAGAACTGAAATTACCGCGTACTAATCGTGTGAAATAAATCGGTGACACGAACTATCAAGAGCGACTTTCAATATATGCCCATGGAAATATATGCTGCATTGTAGAAACGTGCGTGGGTTTGAAATGAATGCAAAGAGGCGTTAATTCCCCCATGAAAAAAAGTAATTGGTAGGAATCTTAAGTAGTTCGAAACATTATATAAAATGTATTATCAAAGTGACGGTAAAAATTCCTTCAGCACTGAATTTACGTAACTTACTTCCTCTTCTGATGTTTGCAGTGGACAAATCTTCCAAATTTGCTAGAAATGCAGAATTAACTTGTGTCATTCCATCCGACGTGCAGAACACATATCAGTGACCAAGTCCACACCCAACAATTAAGGGCAAAAGCTTTCTTAAACGGGAAAGAGTCTATGAAAAACTTTTCTTATATTGTAAGATTTCGCCATAAAAATCAATATATCCGCAGATCTCCCGTGAGCAGGCTTACATTTTTTAATAATAATAATAATAATAATAATAATAATAATAATAATAATAATAATAATAATAATAATAATAATAATAATAATAATAATAATAATAATAATAATAATAATAATAATAATAATAATAATAATAATAATAATAATAGATTTTTTGCTGTTAACGCTTTTGCTGTGGTCAAAAGCGTTCCCCATTGGTTTACTGCGGAAGTCTTCACTGCTCGATGCGAGCGATGAGAAAATTTTAAAAGAAAGGTTTTTCTACACACCGCAAGAATGGACAATTACGTTGAATAGTTCAATAACGTAGAATAACTTCTTGCTGGGCGAGTTGGTGCATAGCTTTCTTGGGATGACGTTGCGCTAGCGACAAGACGTACACAGGAAAAGCAGAAGACGACCGATAGAGCGCAAACTATCAACTGGATTTATTGCTTTAAGAAAAGCATATATATGTAGAATTCACACGTGCAAAAGAAGGGGGAGAGGGAAGAAAAAAGAATCGAATGACAAGTCAAGCCAGCAATTGTCAGCAAAAGCAAGAGAGAAAATTTTTTTCCTTATCATATAAGGTGACCGAGGTATCGCCAACACAATTATTGCCTTTTTCTTTGATGTGGAATGCTTCTAAAAGTTCGCGGGCTATTTTGTTTTTGCTCTTGATCATAATATTGATGTCTTTGAGCAGCGGCTCACAACCAAGACATGAAATGCAATGAGCGGGCAAGTTCGCGTGTATGTCGGCCAAACTGGACGCTGCATCAATGAACGCGCAGGGGAGCATGCTCTTTCTATACAAAAAGGAGAAGGGGGCGAACTTGCCCGCTCATTGCATTTCATGTCTTGGTTGTGAGCCGCTGCTCAAAGACGTCAAGATTCTGGGCAAGAGTAAAAACAAAATAGCCCGCGAACTTTTAGAAGCATTCCACATCAAAGAAGAAGGTGATAATTGTGTTAGCGATACCTCGGTCACCTTAGATGATAGGAAAGAGATTTTCTCCTTTGCCTTTGATGACCACTGCTGACTTGACTTGTCATTCCATTCTTTTTTCTTCTCTCTCCCTATTCTTTTGCACGTGTTAATTCTGCATATATATGCTGTTGTTAAAGCAATAAATCCAGTTGAGAGTTTGCGCTCTATCTGGCGTCTTCTACTTTTACTGTGTACGTCTCGTCGTTTGCGCAACGCCATCCCAAGAAAGTTCAATAACCGTAGCTTGCAATACTCCAGTATTCAAAATTTTTGTACAAAAATGCGGGATATGAGCACTTTTTCCACTTACAGAAGTGTGTTCCTTGCATAGTTTTTCTCGTGGACTCATAACAAACATATACACGCAGTTTCTTTTTATTCTTAGGATCATTGAGCGCTGGAACTTCGCGAGCGGCACCACATTCTGCATAGGTTTCGCCCTTTCCTTTCTTCATAGTTTTTTGATGGACGGAGAGCAGGTGACAGGCAGGTGACCACCGCTGAAAATGGTATGCGAATGGAAATGTTCTTCTAGCTAAAACAGCCTATTTTTTAAATATTAATGTGCGAACAGCCTTAGGTGAAAAACGTACCCTGCATACTGGCCTGATGTCTCTATTTGAAATCAACGTTATTCACCTGCCAGTAGTGTCTGCTTCAGCGTGAACCAACCTCATAAAAATGGTGTATAGAGTGTATATAGACTTCTTATAGATCCTATTGCCTTCCAATAGATATCTTCGGTTTCCTCATAGTTTATACACCGTCTATAGACAAGAGCCTACTAAAATGTATGGTCATAAATCTACAGGTTGTCTGTAGACTGTCTGTATGGTTTGTATTGTACATAGAGTAGTCTACAAGATTTGTCCATAGAAGGTCTATAGACTTTCTAGACAAAAGTCTATGGGCAGTCTATAGACTGCCTAAAGAAATTTTTGTCACAGCACGGCCGTGCCGCAGTGGCGATGCAGCACTTCATCTTTGGGCCAGCGTGAACATTGGGACACACCAACGTAGACAGACACGTGGAACACGGAACACACAGCTGACTAACAACTTCAATGAAAAAGCGCGAAACGTGCGGAAATATATACGGTGGGTAAAAGAATATTCCAACCCAAACCCAAAGTTCACGCTGGCCCAAAGATGGATTCATACCAACTGGCCCAGAGGAATGCCATTTCGCAGCAGTTCATGCCACGAATATACCGAAATAAGCTGCATTATTAACCGGAGTGCATAAGTTGCTCTCACCGGGTCACACCTGTCCTGGCAGAACCTTATTTGCACCTCGAAGTTAACCATTCCGGACGACGGAAATCTGAAGGCCTTGAAGTTGGCGAACAAAGCTCCTGGAAGCCTGTAGTCCGGTCGCAGCGCCGGAAATATACTGGGATCAACGGGACACCTGCACACCCAAAATGAAAATCAGCGCATGCAGAAATGCGTCCTCATAAACATTAAGCAAACACGACAGAATCTCATACTACGTTAGACTGAGAATGATAAATTCCCATTGGGACTTACCCTAAGCTGTCGATGAGGAAAAGAGATTCCCCGTTGGAGCTCCTAGCATAAAGGTTTCGTGCAAAGATGGCAAATGCACCTGAAATGAAAAATGATATATGTGAGGACGATTTGCCAATACCGATTTGATGTATTTTATTCAGCGCTTGGATAACATATATAGGTATTCAGCCCGGCATATAATTCTACTGGTTTACAATACGACGTTATGTTCAACAAATTTGATGCTGACCTGTTCATCTGACTCTTCTAAGAAATGGATTTCCAAGTGAAAATTACGATCAATTTGGCATGGTTCTTTCCACCGATGCGAGCAACCGTAGCATAGGAGAACTAATAATTACTCGTTAAGGCTCACTAAAGGGTCCACGGCATAAAAAGCCTGCCCGCATGGTTGCATCATGGCTTGAGACTGCAAATACCCCCCCCCCCCCCCCCTCCCCCTTCATACTCAAAGTTAAAAAATAAGTACTCAGAAATCTTACTGCCAGGTTCTTGAATTTCAATTCTCAGCGTGAGTTCATCTCCGAGGCCGACCACTCCAGCGTCGCGGCCGCTGGGATCCAAAATCCTCATGACAACATTTGGCGGAGGAGCTGTGTTGGTTACGACTGACGTTATGGTTGGCTGGTGGCGAGTGCTGTGGATAAAGCATTTCATCATGGTTACAAGCTATAAAAAAGAAAGACAAAAGAAAGGAAGAGAAAAGAAAGAAAGAGAGAAAGAAAAAAGAAAGAAAGAAAGGAAGAAAGAAAGAAAGAAAGGAAGAAAGAAAGAAAGAAAGAAAGAAAGAAAGAAAGAAAGAAAGAAAGAAAGAAAGAAAGGGACGGTACACTGCGCTTGAATCCGCATCGGAGCAAAACAAAAAATAAAAAATAATAATAAAAAACACGATATATTGCAAGCGATGTCCTATTTACAGTGGGGCCCTTGAAAATATAAGCGGTATTAACAGGCATTCACTAAAAAGTATTGCCACTTTGCAAGGCCATCTCCAGTAAACACATGTTCGACGGCGTAGCGTTAGAAAATGGCAATAATTCTGGCTACTTTAGATTTTCGTTCATTTCCTGTATAGTTTCGATTGGGCAATAAATGACGTCCATGAATGAGGCAGATGTAAGTGGCCGCCATTGGGAACAGTCGGCGCTGGAAAACATGTTTTGCCTTCCTTCCTGTTTCATTTCATTTCTCCATTCTGCCTGCTATCCTTTATTTCCGCTGCCCCAGCTCAGGTGCTTCAGTATCGATGGCAGATGCCGGGGCTAGCAAAAATCTTTTCCTTCCTTTTTACTATAATTTTTAATAAAACCACTACCACCACCACCTTTCTTCCTGCTAGAAAATAATCCATTCAGCCATCCAGATTAAAGTAAATGTAAGCTTGGATCACGTCTTGCAGAGTGTTCGATTCGGGATGAAAGTTATCGTTAACAAACTCGTTTATTATTCCGCTGTCAAGTCGCCTCGGTACTATATGCAAGCGTTTGTTTGCAAACATTCACTGCTCAGGCTATTTTGCTTTCGCAGTTATACTAAATTTTCGAAGGGTCAGGTAACACAAGCGATAAGAAATCCCCCATCGTTAATCATTCAGTAATGTTGTGGAAAAATAATTTTTAAATCCTTAAGCTTAAACCCTTAAATCAGGGATAGACAACTGACAGCCAAATGATGCCCCCCCCCCCCCCCCCCCCCCCCCCCCCCGACTGGCCTACCGCTATGATGGCCTAGCGGCGCAGCATCTCCCTCACACGAGAGAGATTCTGTGCACCAGTAATTTACCCACTTTCTAATGAGCGCCAGAGATCCTGAAACCAATGCTTGGCTTTCCTCCACATAAACTGCTCGTAGGAAGGCGCCACAAGAATACTACAATGGTCGTATGGATTAGTTGGCATGGATTCATTATAAATCTCATCTCTTCAACAAGCATATTATTTGAACGCTCAGCACTGTTTTGCGCGGCTAGGGACGTGGTGCCTTCAGTGCGCTCTGGATTCTAAGCGAACCTATAGATTCCGGCATTTGTTCTTCAGATTTGTGTCACCTGGAGCCGTGTAAGGAAGGTCAGTACTTTACATCACCACACCCACAGACACGATATAATATGACCACGAATAGCAGACCTTACTGGCCAGCCTGTCAGCACTGAAGTGCTTTGCTCACATCGACCTGAGAGCGATCAATCGATCCATCAGTGGTGACGTCACTGAGCATATTTCGTTTCGAGTGACGAAGGCGACATCAACTACGATGAACCCCCCTGATGCAGTGATCGATGTGAAACGTCTGCTCCCGTGTGATCTCAGTGCCAACTTCACTCACGTGACGTCTAGCCCGCCGCTGTAGGCACCGTTTCTCGCAAAGCTAGAGCCGAGCGTGACGGTCCTGTCTCCCGCTTCGAAGGAGCACACGACACGTATGTTGCGATCCGTGTCCGTCATGATGATGGGATGCTGCTGGACAACAACTTCGTTGGCGTAGCGGCCGTCTCCCTGCACATGTCCAAAAAAAAAAAAAAAACACGAACACTGAATTTTTAATTTTTTTGCGACAACGCAGTGTTCTGCATGCGGGAATCGATTAATCGTATACAGAACACATTCTTCTGTACGGCTGTAAAAGCGTCCTTCGTCCTTCAATGTTCGTAACTACTCTAAAAACATCGCAAACTAAGAGTACATTGTTCCCATACAAAAACGTCCTATGGGCGTCTGTGGAAAAAGCTATGTCCGTCTATGGCCTTTTATGAATGTCTATACGCACCCACAGAGCTGCTTATTGCCAGCTATTGAAAAATCTATGCCACTAAAGCTATAGCTTTGGAACCATACAATTGTCTTAAACTCTCTATAGAAAAATATATCAGCCTCTATAGGCAGCTATAGACAGAAATAGGAAAGGTCTATAGGTATTTGGGCCAAAATTCTATAGCCGGCCATAGGACATTTTTGTATGGCTTGTCTTCGAGAAAAATCTTCGGCACATAAGATCAACACTTACAATGCACGAAAATGCAGTACGCAGATTGATAGAGTTTCCAGAGGAATGCAGGACCTCGGATATTAGGCAGTGTGTGTCCACTGAGGCGCTGTTATTGAATGCGGGTGAAGAATATGCTTTCCTAAGGTCATGGAGACATCCACATATCTAAATAAGCTCCAAGGTGAAAAACGTAGCGCAAAGAAACGAGGACACAGAAAGACGGACAACACACGGCGCCGTGTGTTGTCCGTCTTTCTGTGTCCTCGTTTCTTTGCGCTACGTTTTTCACCTTGAAGTTATGAACCAACAAGCCCAAGCATATACCCTTCTAAATAAGCTATTTCTTGCATTCGCCATACCGGCATGACACAATGTACGTTTCCCTGCGGAACCGACCTCCAACGGGTAAATTTTGTCATGAGGCACCCTCCTCGAAACACATCTCATGAGAATGTCCTAAATCAGAAGCTTCGATTGCCAAAATTATGAACACTAAATCAATCCCTGCCTTTAGACCTACGTGGCTGGCTCTAGCAAGCAACTTCGCAGGATCAGCTATTTTCGAGGAAACACATCTGCACCAAGATTTAAAGAAAAAGAAATAACAGGACAGAGACCCTGAAACAAGAGGTGATATCACGCTTAAGTCATACAGACAATACCATTTTCCGTAACAGCTTTGGGTGTGGAAACTGAACTAGATGCTGCTCAATATTAAGAATGTCTAATTACTCTCTGGGGAGTCAGAATTATTTTAGCCTTTGGTACATCGCCTTCTTCAACATGCACTCGCCACCGCTTTCGCTGCTCGTGGTTTCAAGCATCGCCCTGCATAAAAACGCACTGATCTGAAAATTCTCGGTAAAAATGGTCTGCAGCGCTTCTAGTAAAACCGTCACGAAATCGAGCACCTTAGAATCCGGGCTTTCTGTTGAGCCGAAAAAAAAATGGTATGCTTAAAATTCAGTGGTTCTGTCTTTTTAAGCGCAACATTTCCACTATGAAGCGCAAACTAGCCTTCGCTCTTGCCTTGGAATACCCTGAACACATGGCATCCAACACCATTAAAAATAGTTTTCTTATTGATCTCGCAGTTTGTGATGCATTCAAGAACCAGTGTAAGAAACCCATGTCCAGCTTTCCTGGATAACACGAACCGGACCCAGCTACCAGCCGGCAATAGCGATAACCGCGTAACTGAATGGTAATATTTTCATTAGCAACTGAAAGAAAACTAAAGCCTTTCCTGAAATAATGCGCTAAGATATCGATACTGATGACTTACTCTTCCTACGCGCTGCAGAATCTCGCTTATAAACGACTCCCTTTGCTCCCACCGAACACTGTTGACGGCCATACAAAATCAGTGAGACGAAACATACTTAGAAGGGTCAGGGTTCGGGCTAGTGAGTAGTCAACATGAGGATCCATAGCGCACACAGTTGTATGTTTCGCGTGAGGATCCATAGCGCACACAATGGAGGGGACACAACACTAGCGCTAAACTTCCACTGAATTCAGTGGAAGTTTAGCGCTCGTGCTGTGTCCCCTCAATTGTGTGCGCTATGGATCCTCACGCGAAACATACATTCAAAATTCCCGCCTTTATTTCCCATGCTCAGCGCCACGCAGCCCGTGACGGCAGCCGCACAAACTAGGGGCGCTCACCTCCTGCAGCGTTCCACAGCGGGATCCGAGCGAGACCGCGAACTGGAGCGTGTTCTGCCCGTTGCCCACGACGAAGCACTGAGCCGGGTTGCCCTTGGCGTAGACCCGGCCGTGGAAGGGCGTGTCAAAGTTCATCGCCAGCAACATGTCCTGCTGGTTGCACTGCACGCTTACTGCGAGAAGAATGAACCGCCGACAGTGCCCAGGTTGCCTGCCGAGTTACACAAAAAGACATAACGCTTGCTCCCTCTAATCGATTAATAGTTGGTATCTGCAGTGTCTTCTTCGTCAAGAAGGTTATAAACATTGCTGTTCCCCAGGGTTCGATACTTGGGACTCTTTTATTCTTCATATTTATCAGCGATCTACCCGAGTGTCTAACCTTGGCTTCTGAGTGTATTTCGCATGCAATGATACTACCCTAATTTGCGGACTATAGTCCGCGGACTGTACAGGTTTAAAAGCTGAAATTTTTAGTCATGCGGATATTCTATGCGTGCTAACTATGCATGATTTGATTTCTTTGTTTCAGGTCGTTTGCCAGAGCCGCAGAAGTCTACCGGTGGCTATAATTAGAAAAAGAAAAGAAACTTGTGCCGAGTGGGCGCCTACGACATGTTACGGTGCTAAATAACAGCGAAATCAGATCCGATATGCAATCAACTTCAATATTTTACCTTCTGGAAATTTTATTTTTAGCCAAAATTTGGCCCTGTGGACTATACACCGGGTGTGGGCTATAGTCCAGAAATTACGGTACTCTTTTGTAATCGGATAAATGTTTGAACTCAATTACCATGGCACTTAACGAAGGCCTCAATAAAATTGCTAATTGGTGTGCTAAAAACAGATTTCATTTACATCCTTCAAAATCAAATTTCATTATATTTAGCTCCCGGTGTGTAAATTTCGCAAATATATCCTCTTTGGACATAAATTCGCATCTCATACAACATCCTGATCATTGCTTGTTCCTTGTCGTTCTACTCTACAGTTGACTGAAATTTAACAGGCATATATTCAGGAGCTACAAATAAAAACATCATATGGTATTAGAATATTGTTTAAGGCTTCTCGTTTTCTTAATCCGCGCACATTAGTTGCACTGCATCACGCATTTTTTGTGGTCATTTAAACTACTGAATAATTTCATGGGGTCTGAAGTACATTTCTCATCGTTCATCTTTTCAACACATTCAGAATCAAGCCGTCAGATTAATGACGGGAAATGATCGGCACTGTTCTACATCCCCGTTGTACCATGATATTAATATACATCGCATTAATGATCTAGTCGAATTCAACATTGCAGTATTTTGATGTCCCATCATGAATTATCTCAACCTCCTGCAATTTATTCACATAAAAGACATTACCAACTATAATGTTACACGCTTTTCGCTTCGTGAAAAATTTTGACTTCCCAAATTTCGCAGTAACTTTGGCATTCAAACAATTGGATTTCCTTTCATCACACTCTGGGATTCTTTAATGCATAATACCAAGCAAGCATAGCCTCTGTCGTCACTTCAGCTCCAACGTAATATGTATATTCTTAATCGTTGGTATACTAGCATACTGGGAACATGTATATATCTAGCACTGTTTTATTATGTTGTGTTGTTGGCCAAATATTCTTTTCTCACTTCGTACTGTAGTAGAATATGTATCTATGTTGTTCCCTGTATTTTTGAAATAAACTTCGAACGCAAAGCGGAACTGATCTGGCTAGGATAAAAGACAGGCGTATTAGATGCGAAAGCATTTCTTGCGTGCCTCCCGCGTTTCAATGGAGTGTTTGCATCTTGTTAGTGCGCCATGCCAAGAGATCCGGGATCAATATGAATTATGGTCGGATTCGCATCATCCAAGACAGTACTAATAAATATTTCCGAGAGTTTGTGTCCATCTCCTTCAAGCTAAAGTGACAGTGAACGATACAGAATCTAATGGCCCATGATCATGCATTTTTGTGCTGCTTTCGAACATAAACTGCGTCAGAGCACTTAACCTGAGTATTTTGAGGCTAAAGTGCTTCCCTTTATATTTAAAGGTTACTGAGGAGAATTCCACGCAGTTACTCTTCCGTGTAATAAAAGATTATTTGGCTCTTTTTGCCGACACCTAACCGGCAGCAAAATACACGTTTACCTCCGAGAAAATTGGATTTTAAAATATCCCCACCACTCTGCACAAACACGTAACGTCCGTACCGATAAGTACAGGTTGTCACCATTTTGATCCGAAGCTACTGCGGCCGTGAATTGAACGCTCCGTGTGTGCACTTCGGACGAATATACGGCCGGGCCCCCCACCCCGGCCGCTTGTGCAGAGCGCCACGCGCGAGATTAATTAGCGACAGGACGCTACGTGCGCGTGGCTTTGCATATGCAGTGTTTGAATACGTTATGTAAACATGGGCACTGATCGCTCGCGCGGGGTTATGCTCCGGACAGTGCCTGTGCTTTCGCGCCTGAGCGGCGGAAACTTGTTAAGTTCCTGCACATTGTAAATAAAGTACATTTACTCCATCCCATAACTAGCTTGCAGCACTACCAAAGGCAGAGACTTCCTCAGCCAATCAGGAGAGCGGAGCACGTTAAACGTCGTGTTCATTCGCGCTTAACTGTCTACGGGCCGTCTGTTCGCGCAGTAGACAAATATGCTCAGAAAAGAGTATAAACTGACGCTGTGAACATGCCGTAAGCGTATGCAAGCTTACGCACTCTAAACGCAACCGTATTGAGGGACGTTACGCCATTTGTCACGTTAGCCCTTTCAGTTCCACGTACGAAAACTGAGAAGCAACCATTAGCTCAGCCTAGTGGCACCATCTGGCTGTTAGAACGGGAAACATTTCCGTCAATTAATCGACGCTCCTCTTAAATACTTTAAAGTGACGCAATCGTCACTACAAAAATAAAATAAAAATAGAATAAATAATTAAACGTTTTGTTATAGGCGAGATGAGAGAAGAAAACATCTGCAACAAAGACTAATTCAGTCTGAGGCGAGGGGTCCTGCTTCGAAGGGCGTCGTCATTTTGGAGACAATGTCTTAGAGCAAGGAAGACTCGCGCATCCTAAAC
This sequence comes from Amblyomma americanum, assembly GCF_052857255.1. Classification (NCBI taxonomy): domain Eukaryota; kingdom Metazoa; phylum Arthropoda; class Arachnida; order Ixodida; family Ixodidae; genus Amblyomma; species Amblyomma americanum. The sequence continues at coordinate 28,456,007 of NC_135507.1, read as the reverse complement.
TGTGCATATAGTCTATGTAACGCGAGCGTACGTTAAGTCGCGATATGAAATAGCGTTTGCCGCATGCGTACTCCAAAGCACGCTATTCCATACGCCCGCGTGAAAATTTTACTGACACTAGAATCCGCAGCGTCAGAACGTTGCCTGTGCATTCATAGCAGTTTTGGTAGGGCTGCAAGGAGCTACTGGGATGTAGTATAGCTCACTCTTATTCTTTCTCACTACCGCTCCCTCTGTACAGCGCTATCATCCGCATGATTCCATTCATCTCCAGCCGCCGCGGTGGCTGAGTGGTTATGGCGCTCGGCTGCTGGCCCGAAAGACGCGGGTTCGATTCCGGCCGCGGCGGTCGAATTTCGATGGAGGCGAAATTCTAGAGGCCCGTGTACTGTGCGATGTCAGTGCACGTTAAAGAACCCCAGGTGGTCGAAATTCCTGGAGCCCTCTACTACGGCCTCTCTCATAGCCTGAGTCGCTTTGGGACGTTAAACCCCCATAAACCATAAACCATTCATCTCTGCTGGCTGCAGCTCCAGTTCTCAAGGTATTAGATAGCGATTGCCCGGCCGACCACATACGTTCCTTCTGTTCTTTTTATCTCAATAAACCACTACTGCTACTACGATAATTTTGAAATCAAATGCCGGCGTGGCATAGCCTCCGAGATCGGCGTGATTTCCCTCTTACGGCTAACTCGTTAATGGTCTTCTTCTTCACTAGCTTCTTCCGTTCCCTCTTCAAGTCTAAGCTAATTCTAGACCTTACCATTCTGTGGTCGCTACAGCGCACCTTTCCGAGGACGGCCACATCCTGAATGATGCCAGGTTTAGCGCTTAGTATGAAGTCGAGATCATTTTTAATCTCACCATTGGGGCTCTTCCAGGTGCACTTCCTGTTTTCTCGTTTGCGGAAGAAGGTATTCATGATCCGTAAATTATTTCTATCCGCGAATTCGACTAATAACTCTCCCCTGCTATTTCTAGAGCCTATCCCATAGTCACCTACCGCGTGGTCGTCAGCCTGCTTCTTGCCCACCTTCGCATTGAAGTCGCCCATCAGTACAGTGTACTGCGATTTTACTCTATTCATTGCCGATTCTACGTCCTCATAGAAGCTTTCAACGGTCTGGCCATCATGGCTGGATGTGGGTGCGTAGGCATGTACCACTTTCAGCTTGTACCTCCTATTCAGCCTAATTACTATTGCTGCTACCCTTTCGTTAATAATGTAGAACTCCTCTACGTTGCCAGCTATATCCTTATTAATGAGGAATCCCACACTTAGTTCTCGTCTATCCTCTAACCCGCGATAGCACAGTATGTGTCCGTCCTTTAGTACTGTAGATATAGGCTAGCTCAAATCTGTCTTCAGTGTTCCTTCAACTTGAACTGTGCGTGATCAACAGCGCCAGCCTCCCTTCTTATGCTGTAACGAGCAACACCGCGTGACAGCGTGCAGTGCCTATCGCAGCAGTACTACTACCTATCGGAGGCACGCGAGAGTTAGAGCTCCGAAAAGAACGTGTTTAAGCAGCAAATGGTCTTAGCGCCCGTTCGCGGAAATCTCGGTCCAGCACCGGTCCGAAGTGGAGGAATAATTGATGCCGAAGCCAATGCCGAAATTGACGCCGAAATTTCCGTCAACATATTCATCTATGGGAAGCAAACTCTTCGCACCTAGTTGTATTCTAACACCGGCAGGAAGCGAGCATCAGGCTTAACACTTAAAGCCACTCGACCAGCGCCGAAACGGCACGCTCAAGTTTTTTTTATGGCTAGGTGGGTAGCATGACAACGCCTCTCTTTAAAGACTAAATGGATGCAGTGATAGCAGATGGCGCTACTTTAAGGACACTACTAGTGGCTGACCGAAGGCACAAATTCCGTCGCACTATCTTCATTTCCCGTCACGTGTCAAACCCGCTGAATTCGTTGCGCGCGTCCATATTCTGCGCAGCAGTACGGCAGCGGCTCCATGAAGCTTTGTGACTCGCGAATTATGAAGCGCCTTGAAGGTCTCAGAACGCTACCCGGGTTTGACGCCGAAGTAGAAAGACGCTCCACTGTAGCGGCAGGTTCGCGCCGCCGTGTGCAAAGGCGAGATGCGCGACCAAACCACCTACACACGCTAAAGCCGATCGCAGGAAACCCGGGAAAATTAGTTCTTTTTTTTTAAAGGAAGGAAATGGCGCAATAACTGCCTCACTTCGTGGGTGGGCACCTCAACCACGCCGTGACGTGACGGAAGGGAGGGAAGAAAGTGAGATAGTGGAGGGCTCCGGAATAATTTCAACACCCGGGCAAATCCGGGAGAACACGATGCACAAAATGCGCATGTCACCTCTTCGACGTCATCCCGAAAAAAGCGCGGAAAATCATCATCCTGTGAATCTTCATCCTGTGATCTTGTGAATCAGTCAACCATCAGTCAGTGCAATAAATCTAATCTATCAGTAACTCAATCAATCAATCAATCTATCCAATCAATCTGTAACTCAATCAGTAAATCATCCAATCAAACAATAAATCAATCCAACCAATTAGTAATTCCATCAGTAAATTAATCAACAAAAGCAGTAACTCAATGGGTAAATAACTCAATAAAATCCAATCAATCGATCAATCCAATCAATCAGTAACTCAATCAAGTAATCCAATAAATCAGTGACTCAATCAGTTAATCAATCATTCAATTAATCAATCAATCTAATCTATCACTAACTCAATCAATCAATCAATCAATCAGTAACTCAATCAGTAAATCATCCAATCAATCAGTAACTAAATCAGTAAACCATCCAATCAATCAATAAATCAATCCAACCAATCAATAGTTTCATCAGGAAATTAATTAATTAATTAATTACCGAAGCAGATGCTCAATCAATAAATCCAATCAATCAACGACTCAATCAGTATATCAATCAATCAACCATCAGTCCGTCCAGTCAATCAATCAATCAGCAAATAAATCAGTAAATCAATCAATCAATGGACCAAACCTTGTTCGCAGGTGCCCTTCTCGCTGTAGACGGAGTACCGACGGTGCACGAGTGCCGCCGAACCGAGCGGGGTGCTCTGGGCGTCCTCACTGCTCAGCGCGCAGTCCCGGTGCACCGTCTCGAAGTTGACGGCGCGGCAGCTGAAGAGGCGCTCCAGGTCGCACTGGCGCTGGCACTCGGCCAGGCTGAACGCGTGGCCCAGCCGGTCGATGATGGGCAGGAAGCGGTCCGCGTGCTCCCGGTACTGGCACGTCGAAGGCTCTGCCAACAATCCGGCCACGGGAGGCGTCGTTTACTTCCAAGTATGGACCCCGTGCAGAGCACCCCATTGCGGTGCATCACCATAGTAGAGCAAAGTATGATGCTGCGGGAAGCATCTTGTAGCCGATAAGTGAAGCTAAGCGGCTGCCTAGTGATTACAACATCCGTCGGCTAATCGGGAGGGGATATGTTTCTTAAAAAGCTCTTCATTAAGAAGCTGAGGTGCAGCTGGCCCTGATGATGTTAAGGCCCTGCCAATGAAAGCAGTAGCTGATGTTCTTGCAGCACCGTTGCTGAATATTTGTAATTGTATTCTGAGTGACTGATGTTTCCCTGAAGAACTAAAAGTTGCACGAGTGACGGTAATACATAAAGGAGGAGGAAAGGAAGACCTAAACAACTATAGGCCAACATCTATATTAAGTGTTCTTTCGAAAGTTGTCGAACGTTTGATCTACAGGAGGCTTTCCACATTTCTAGACAGCCTAAAGATTACCACTCGAATCAGCTCGGCTTTCAAAAAACACAAATTTACAGAATTAGCACTAATAGGCTTAAAGGAAAGAATGGTTGAAAATATTGAGAAGAAGTTGTACACAGTTGGAATTTTTCTTGATATTAGAAAGGCCTCTGATTCTGCAAATCATGATATATTGTTAAACAAGATCGGCTGTTATGGCATAAGAGGCATTGCATTAACCCATATTAAAGTTTACCTTCCAAATCGAAAACTGTATGGGATGATAGGCAATTGCTTCTCTTGTCATGGCACCCTATCCATATGATTCCCGCAAGGTTCAATATTAGGCCCACTTTTATTTTTACACTACATTAATGATATATGCAATATACCTAATACAGATGAGGTAATACTATATGCTGATGATACTAATGTCTTTTTTAGTGGATCTGATTTGATTCACATAAATGAAACTGCTAATTATTGGTTAGGAGAACTCTCTGACTGGTTATTCTGCAATAAGTCAGAATTAAATACACACAAAACCAAATATGTTGTTTTTCGGTCAAGAAATGTCTTGGTAGATAGCAAATTATCGCAACGAAACCATACAATCAACATCATGCTTTAAATTTTTGGGTGTATACTTTAATGAATTTTTATCTTGGAGTGAGCATGTAGACAACCTAAAATTAAAGTTAGCAAAGTTAACTGGTGAGTCGTGGAAGCTTGGAAACCAAATTCCTGAAAAATTTCGATTAACCCTTTATTATGGCTTGATACGGTCTGATTTAAATTACTGCCTTTTAATCTGGGGAAGAACAACATCTAATAACATTAAAGCTTTAACAACCCTTCAAAAGAAAGCCATTAGAGCAATAGAAGGTTTAAACCCTCAGAAAACAACCAGAGACTTTTTCGAAACCAGAGACTTTTCCGTGTTGTATATGCATCAGTTATATACATATAAGCTTGCAATGCACATTTATCTTGAGAGGAGGAATAATCGCGCTTTTTTTAGCAATTATATCTTGAAAAAAATGAGTCCTTTCCTTTTGGAGTAATTAAATACAGAATGCCATGACTTAGGACCAACTATGGCCAGCAAATATTTTAGTACTTAATACCCTCACTTTTAAATCAAAATGGAGAAATTAACATTGCAATGGAAACTTCTTCAACCAGAGTGTTTAAAAGAGTCTTAGTTAAATATTTATTTGAGCAATGTTCCGCTGCTTGATATGTTTTGATGAATTTATGTCTTAATAATGGTGACCTTTCTCCGATAACGCTTTTCAATTTATTAATACGTGATCCGATTTCGTGAAAGACCTGTTGTGTTGTTTTACATAGTGAATTATGCCTGCTTTGTTGATTGGTTCTAGTACTATTTTCCTTGAAGTATTGTGTGTTTGTTGTAATGCTCCTTTATTAATTTTGTATGTAATGTTCTTTTAGTGTTGTAAATGTAGTTGCTATTAATTCCCTAGGTTCGATGTTTGTGTTTTTTGTTGTGAAAAATTGCTCTGCTTCCAAACAATATAAGGGTTTAGGGACCTAGTCAGGTACACAGTACCCTTTGTCTCTAATCCTTTAGCTTTTTGTGCACAGAAAACTAAGAACAAACAAAATGAAAAAATAAAAATGAAAATACTGGTTTCCAATGGGTTCACAATTTCTTCCGGAGCGGTGCTCGGCTCTTCTGGGGTGAAATGCTTGGGAAAGCAGTCTCTGGCCAAGGTGGGTGGGAGTGGGGCGGGGAGGCGACTCGAGGGTGTCGGTCGGTGAGTGGACATTTCCCCTAACTAGGGAGGTGTGGTGGGGAGGTTGCTGGTGGGTGTTGCTGCTGGCGGAGAGTGGCCGGTGGAACTGCTCGAGGCTTGACGCTCTTGCTACCAACTCACCTCGGAATTTTTCGGAAGTGACACTACTACTGTCCTCGCAGTAGAAAATAAAAATAGCACTCATGCACTGGTCGAGCAAGAGATACTGCTAACAGAGTCTTAAGACCGCTTGGATTCTCAGGACCAACGGTTACAGACTCATAAGAACGAATAAGGGCTGATTTTCACAACAAATTATGAGTTGGTGCCAGTTATTTGCTGCTAAAACTTGTTTCATAAGAGATAAGGTATGCCGTTGGCGGCGCGTCTCCCTGTTTCAGCGCTATCGCCAGTCGTCGTTAACTCCATTTTTTTTCCCGTCAGACATTGTCAGAGAGGCGCTAACAGAAGTGAATTTACAGCACGATCAATCGATGCAGTAGTTTTAGGCTCACTACTCAAAACAAGGCAATCAAAAAAGTGGGACGTATGTGTCCCGCTGTCCCAGAAAGGTTAATCTAGGTACTATATGCGGCAGCCGAAGGGCACCGCTGGTACGTTTCCCGCGTGCAAGTAATCATTTGTGGTTTCTTCCACGGAATATCTGAATGCACCTCAAACGGAGCATCGCGCTCTGGCTTTTTTTCGACCACACCTGTTTATGTCTAACGGAAACGTCCCGCTAACACCCTCGCACACAGGCCTACAATAGACAGTTTTAGCTGTGCGTACGCAACGGATTAGCGTACGCAAGGAGTTTGCGGGGACGGTAGTGCGCATGCGCAGAACGCAAGCGCAAGCCCTGCGTCTTGCGTGCGTACGCTAGCCAGCGGACTTTGCGTTGCGGCGCTTGCGTGGCTTGCGTACGCTAACTTTGACAAAATGGCGGCGCCCTGCTCGCCCGCTTCGGAATAAATACATGTCACCGCTGGATTTTCCGACGCAATAGCTCGCTCAAACGGTAGCGGTTCGCTTTTATTTTGCCTACTCTTGCCCACACAAAGCGGTATAAGCGATAACTAGCCCCTGTTTTTCAGATAATTTGGTGATTTTCAAGCTTCTAGGCCTAACTATATGCAATGTGTTTTCCTCGTAGCAACGACACCTGGCGAAGCGGTTTTCTGGCTTTTAGCCAGTTCTTGCATTTTCTTCGGTTTGCATAGTTTTTCTTCTTGGAACAAAAAAAGGCTCACAATGCACTCACACTAGTTATCAGTAATCACGGATGAAATTTTCTTCAACCGAGCGTTGATGTGCTTTGACGTCTTATCACTAGATGGCGCTACATGCGCCTGAAGGACGCTACGGCTCGGCCAGCTAAAACTATACTTCGGAGCGGACAGTGTACCGCACGCAGCGCCGTAGCGCTTTGCGTACGCAAGCACTTGCGTACGCACAGCTAAAACTGTCTAATACTAAGCAAAAAGAACAGCAGACAGAAGGGGGCAGCCCAAAGAAGACGCCGACCTGGGGCGCACATGTTCTCCAGGTAGTCGACGTCCTCGGCGGTGCGGCCGTACAGCGCAGGCCGGGTGCGTCGGTTCTCGGCGTGCAGCCGGCACAGAAGCCGCGACTGCTGGTAGGTGGCGGCGCGGCAGACGAAGCCGCGCTCGCGCAGGCACAGGTCCTCGCACTGGGCGCGCCGCAGCACCCCGGGAACCTCGCGGTCCGCGTCGCCTCCCAGCGTGTGGCCCACCGTGCGCTCGAAGGACCACATCTTGCCGCATGTCCGCTCTGCGACAGAGGTGGGACAGTAGTTAAAGTCGGGTTAGGTTATTAAGAAAAGGTCCAGTACCTGTCTGACTCTCGGGGGACACCTGAACCATGTGCTCCGCGGGGGAGCACGAAAGATCAAGGTTGTAGGCTGAGGTTAGGTTAGGCTGTGAAGCAAAGGAAATACGCGCAGCTGCCTTGTCTTACAAAAATGGCCTATAGACAGTCTATAGACTTCTTATGGACTCTATTGCCTTCTTACAGATATTTATTTTTGTCTATTCATAGTCTATAGACTGTCTATAAACAAACGTCTACCATAAGAGTATGACCATAAATCTATAGATTGTTTATCGACAGTCTATAACATTTGTATTGCCTTTAGACTGTTCTCTAAAGTTTGTCTATAGAAAGTCTATAGACTTTATAGACAGAAGCATATGGACAGTTTGTAGACTGTCTAAAGGAATTTTTGTAAGGGAATTAATTGCTACCGGTGATAACCTGAACTGCGCGCGCTGCGGCTTCGTTTCGTTAGCTAGGTTAGGTTATGTAGCAAGGAAAGTCTTGGTAGCTGTCAATACATACCTGAACGGTGTTGAAAGGAACGGGATAAAAAGAAGTGAGAGGAGAAAGCGTAATTCGCGGTCTATCTCATCGCGGAGAGTTGGTGCCAGCATGCAATGCTTCATAGGATCGGTGGAGCACATTTTGGGACGGGTCATACATGCTACAAACCGGGCTCACTCATAAACGCACTCATTTGCAGTCACTCATTCATTCAACAGACTTGATGATGCCTGCGTGAATGATGGTGATTGAAGGTGAACTTGAGCACGCCAATGAGTGGGCGTGAGCGCGAACAGGCAAAGTAATGTTTAGTAAGGTTGGCTGAAGGCCCTGTAATTTTGACAACACATTACGATGCAGGCCCGCTGATCCGGAGCTTAATATGCAGCTTTGTTGTCAGAGCTCTTTGCAATCATATGCTGCTTGACTGTGCAGGGATCTACAGCGCTGTCGCACATTGCAACCCGGCGCTGTTACCGTTCACCCGCATAGGCGTCGAAGCGTGAATACATGGTTTCCTTCGAGAGCGCAGATCTTAAGCGCCTTTTTGTGGAGTCAGTCGCGTTGCTGCCATCGGTGTAACCAAGCCAAACCATAAGTAATGAAAAAACATTGCCGCGAGTCGGATTCGAACCCGTGGCGGCATGAACTGATCAGCTTCGCTGGCCACTACACGAGAGCACCAGGTTATCACTGCAGTTTTTTTTCTTTATTGCATGGAAATAGTGCCGAAAAGAAACGTCTAAACACGCTCACGCCACAAAACACCAGGCCGCCTTACACCTGCATGACCCCTCCTTCAAAAACATCAAAAGACTGGGAGGCACACACATGCATCCAGATAGGGCAGCCAGCTAGGTTATCACTGCAGCTGATCACGACTCGTGTTAAACTACAACACACTCTCGCGTTGTGCATTGCACATTGCCGTCTTCATCAGCTAATACTGCTATCAAACTAATATCGTCGCCAGATGTGCCGACGACCCAGCGAAGCAAAACAATCAGCCTGCAGAGCCTCAGACACCTACTGAGCCACGCTAAATTTCGCATCATGGAGTACCTTAATGGTCCTTAGAATTATTTTGCTTGTTTTGACGAGTGTATATTCTTTCCGCATATCGCTACGGATGTTCCTCTCAGGATGGGCTTCCGCCAAAACAAAAAGAACATTGTTCATAAACACACAGTTCAGCGCATAGCTCACTACCATGCACGAGTGTACAGAAACAGCTCAAGGGTAGCAAATCGCATGGCTCTAAACAAACAACGTGTGCAACAGCAGAAATATCTCAATGTAAAAGGTTTCTTTATTTCTTTCCCCAGTCGACAGGCTTCTTGTTGGAGCATGTTTGAGGCCTTTGTTATGTTGATGTCTGCGTGCTTTCATTTTTGGGACATTTCCCGGAAAAATATGTTCCTAAGTATACCTAAGAGATTCAATAAAGGGCGGTTTTAGGCTTTCCGATCTTCGATTTCTTGCGTTATTCGCTTAACTAGCTCCGGGGGTACGAGGCATATAGCACGTTATCTCAAAGCTGTAAATAAGCTCCTTGTGTTCGAAAACCTAACCATCCGGATCTTTTCTGGGGCTAAAGCAGCCAAAAACCGTTGAACCAGAAATGTTCACGCATAATTGCGCGTTATTGAATAACTTCCGCCCGTTGCCCTGCACATTTTACCCTTACAGTCACGTCACATTGGTTCTTCGGCTTATAAATCATTTTTTCGCTTTGTTTAACCAGCACCTGCGCAGCCGATTAGGTCTGCGTCCCCGGTTTTCACCCAGTCAACGCCTGAACCGAAGAAAAAAGCCAATAAAAACTGGACCCGCCAGTGTGACACCCGGCGCAAGCGCGGCTTGCAAATGCATCGCCAGTCACAAAAGAAGCCAGTCGTCCGGCGACCTGGTACGGATGCGCCCGCCCTCTAGCGGCGGCGACTGCAGCTAGCCATGCATCCGCGATTTGCGTGCTCCACAGCCTGCTGGCGACAGACACCTCTTTGCTGTTTTCGTTTTTGTATTTGTTTGCGTTTTTCAGACCTCGGCCTCTGCAGGCCCGCTTCGTTTCAGCTCGCTTGTTTGCAATTCGGCGCTGCCCCCGCCAGTCTTCAAACCATTTTCGCCCCTCTTTCTCTGGAGGTGCGAGTTTTAACTTTTCTTTCTTCGTTCTTTCTTCCGCTGAGTGCGCCGGAGAGAGAGACAGCTGGGGCTTCCTGCGGCGCCGAGCCCGCTTCACCGGCCGCCGAGGGAGCGGCGGCGGTGATTATGCGCCGGTTAATGAACTTGCCGCGCTCACTCTCGCTGTCAGCCGCGTTTCGAGTCAAACTGGCGCGCTTTTGTTGTTGCACACGTGCCTGAACATTCAACCCACAGTGGCGGTTCCTCTCGTTGAAGCCGCTTTAAACTCGTGCGTGTTTTTTTGCAGGGGCAGCTGTCTGGAATCGTCGTTGTCGTCGTGTCGCCGTCATACTACTACTGCTACTACTACTACTAGTAGTAGTAGTAGTAGTAGCACTAGTAGCAGTTGCGGTGGTAGCAGGCAGCACTAATAGCAGTATTCATGAGTGACAACAGCGCACAACAACAGAAGGGGGACTAATACAAGGGAGACGCTGAGGTCTGCCTTCCTTCTGTCCATGTTTGCTTCACTGTTGTGAGTCAGGAAATATATACCAACTCGCTCAACTTTGTTTATTCATCTAGCAGCAGTAGTTAACAGTTGTTCGTAGCACAAGTAGTAGACGTACTGGTAGCAGTTAGCAGTGGTAGGAGTACAGTGTGCTGCGATTTCCTAAACTAAAGGGTAGTAGTGAGTTTTCCTAATCCCTAGCGACTATTCCTTTGGAGCTGCGGATAAACGGAGGTGTGCCTCGCGGCGCAATTACTCAAAAGAAGCGGTCTAAATCAATCTTTCTCTGTTGACTGCACAGCTGGTCGCGCTTTAATACTGTACTTTTTTTAATTGCTCTGACCGATAGTCCGGTTGTTATTTGGTTGAAAAGCTGGAACAAACATCTTTTTTCTTATCTTTCTGTCACCTTTTAAATGCGTTCAACGATGTATACCAACAGTGCAGTGTGCATAGGTGCTCATTTGATTTTGAACTACATTTGGAGCGTTGCTGTGAGCACTGGTTACGTAGTAAATTTTATAAATCGTGTACATTACTTTCCTTCCTTACTAGCCGGAATATCTTTCCTATCACATAAATCCGATACACCCGACAGACGCTTTGGCGAAACCTTTCCATTCCTTGGCGAGCTCGACGGCTCGCTCTATAGAGCTTCAGAGATTCAACTAACGCAGGGGAAGCAGCCTGAAACATGGGATGATAACGCTGTCTATTAGCAATCTACCAGTACCAAAACCAGAAGAGTCCCAACGCCCTATCCTGAGAATTGGGGTCGGGCCTAAGTCGACGACAGAATGAAACTTGCTCAGTCCTCTTCGCATATCTCCAGTATTATACATAACTTCACTCTTTGGAAGAAAAAAAAAAGGCGTTTTAACACAGAACCAGTTGGACGAGCGAAATCACTTGAGGCAACACCGCCTCAGAGACATCCGCATGCAAGATCTTATCGACACCCGCTATCCGCAGCCGCAACCGGCAGCCGCTATTCGCAACCGCTATCCGCAGCCGTTCGCGCAAGAGAGGGCTGCTGCTTCTGCGCGTTGAGGGAGCAGCTACGCAAGGCCTCCGCCGCTGGCGGTCCGTCAAAGGTTGAGGATTCACACAAACCTCGCCCTTACAAAAATTCCTGTAGACAGTCTATAGATAGTCTTCTGTCTACAAAGTCTATAGACACTCTATAGACAAATTCTAGAGAACAGTCTATAGGCAATACAAATGCTATAGACTGTCTATAGACAATCTTGATTTATGACTATACACTTTTAGTAGACGTTTGTTTATAGACAGTCTATAGACTATGAATAGACAAAAAGAATTATATATAGGAAGCCAATAGAGTCCATAAAAAGTCTATAGACTTTCTATGGACCATTTTTGTAAGAGCGGGTTTTACAGGTTTGCTAGTGCAGTAGTGCTTTCGCCCTAAAATGGCAGCCAAGAGCAGTGCCTTCACAGCGACACACGCCGCGAAGAAACCTCCACCCGCGCACGGTCCCAGGATGACGTGCGCCTTACCCTGGAGGCAGACCTTCTCGAAGTACGCCACGACGGGGTTGGGCGCGAGCAGCTGCCGGTTATCCTCGGCGGCGGCGGACAACCACGAGGCCGACTGGAAGTTGCCGTACTCGACGGTGAAGGCCCGGCACCGATCTCCCAGGCGTTGACACTCGCTGTACGCGTCCCGCACCACACCCACCGCCGAGCGCGTTGGGACGCGCTCTCGCGGGGCGTACCTGCACACAGCGTCGACGGGTTGATAAACGACACACTCACTGCATGCCTGTGAGCACGGCGTGTGCATCAAGAAAGTAAGAGGGCTGCAAGCAGTCAGATACTGAGGTCGAAATTGCAGCCTCAGGAGATGAACCACACTCAAAGGCAGAATGGACTAAAGGGGCACAGGTGGTAGCTTTTCAGAGTAACGGCGTTGCCACAGCCACTCGTCCCTTAAAAGGTGAAATAATACCCCCTCAGGGAGTAGTTGCGGAGGAATTACACTCGAAACAGAAAGGAGTAAAAAGTGATTAAAATGTGAGTAAGCTGATAAAACGAGAGTTCTCTAGACGACAGCCCATATAGGCGTGTTCGTGTTCAGTCCCAATTGCTGTAAGAGCGGATTAACCGTTTAGGTTATAAGTGCAGAAGTAAGTCTCATTTAACAAGGTTTAGGCTCATAATGTGTAGGGACACTCTAGGCGTGACCTGTACAGTTTCCAAGTCATCTGCATGGGAATATGTGGCGCTCCTGACGCTTGCACGGCCTAGATAGTGGGATGAAGTGGCGAGGACTTCCCTGCTCCTGTGCATGGCCTTGCTGTGCCAGGATCCTTAGATAAGCCAATCAAATGGCCGGCGACTTCACGCGTCATGAAGGAAAAGATTTGCGTACCAAAGTTTTGAGAAGGGCGCCACCTCGGGGTGATAGATTTGAGGGTGTAGTTTGCACAGGATGTGTAGTTCTTAGAACGGTTCTTTTGTGCTCCTGCTTTATCCGCAAACCAATAGCACCAATGTTCACAACCACCGCAAGAATGTTGTCAATGATTAATGATTTAGCCTTAGTGCCACCAGATAAAAGGTAAATTTTCGCACACTGTACGCAAGCATTTTCAATAAGAAGCTTCCAGGCACCTTCATGCAGCGTCTTCTTTCCGGGCATGTCCTATGGTCCAGGTCCGTACTTATTACCGTGAGGCGTGTGGTTGGCACAGCTTTTTGGCGGTGAGGGCATTGTGAAGAGATACGTGTTTATCCACTGGCGTAGCGCTTAACAGACCGCTTATGCCACTTAACAGATTGACGTTTACCAGCTAACCCTCAGGACCTCGTCGGACCCAAAAAACAGGCTGGAGATTTCACCGCAACTAGCACCTCACGGAAATCCACGTTCAACTAGTCTTGGCCCCCTTCCCGTAGCCTTCGTTTACGAACATAAAAACAAGTTCCTTGTTAAGCAAATGGCTTTTTTCCGGCGATGTGAGGTTGACAGGCTTACTTCGTAAAGTTCGCAAAGTTCAGTAATCGGAAAGTACACGCGATGAACTTACTGTGGTTCGTTTTCTAGAAAAATACTGCCACGGTTAAAACAGTGACGCCAAGTTCAAGTTCAAAATCCTAACTAATGAGTTTGGCAGCGAAGGAATTGATAGAACCGAACCTTTGCGCTTAGCTTTTCCGGCACATTGCAGATTGCGAAAGCAGCGTAATCAGTGTTTTGCCCACATGGGCGCATAGAATTGTCGCAGAGTTCTATACTATCGAAGGTAGGGAGCAAAAAAAAAAGGTAATGTAAGAGAGTGGAGGTCGCACATGCATTCACAGTGCTTCCAGAACGCTGAGCCGCACTTATCGAGAGAACGCATAACATCTAGCAAGTATACTTACTACATAAATGGTAGTCTGCATGTCTTAGGAAGTCAGGTGTTGAAGGCGAGCACAATGAAAAGATTTAGGGGTTTAACATTGAAAGTGTTCTTACAGAAACCTTCAGCTATGAGTAAACGCTAATGTCGCCCCTAATCTCACTCCTCTGTCAATGTTCTTTCGGCACACTGGGTAAAAACTCGACCCCAACCACGTCATACAGAATCTCTCACCTCATGTCGTGGCCTGTAGTCTTCTCGTAAGTGTACTGCTCGTACGAGCAGAACCTGGGAGGTGGGTACGGGCTGAAGTCAGGAGGCCTCGGTGGGTAGGGGGTGGGACGTCCAGGAGACGGCTGCTGGGAAGGCGGCGAGGGCACTGGAGGCGACGGCGGAGGCGGAGGCGGAGGGTAGGGCCTGTGCGGCGGCTGCTGGGGGTGACTCTGCGGAGGCTGCGGATAGGGAGGCGGATGCGACGTGCCTCCAACCACCCCGTTGTTTCGGCTGTCGTCGTCCAGGTGGCAGTCCTTCTCGGCGTACAGAGCGCGGCTCCGGTATTCAAGCACAATGGGAGACACGCTTGGTCGACTGTCGGCCGACAGGAGGCACTGAGGGGGACCCAGGGTGCCGTGTTCAACGTACGTGTACGAGCGGCAGTTGAAGTCCGGCTCGCGGTTACACTCCATCTCGCACTGGAACGTGGAGCTGACGCCGTGCACGACACGCGTGATGTGAGTCATGTAAACGTCGCGCTGGATGGGCGCGTACGGGCACGGACTGGTGTCTGCGAGAGGGGGTACAACAGGACTGTTTATTCTGAATGTCATTAGTCTGTACAATGCCCACCAGATGGCATCTACCTGGCGGACTTTCTACATGCAAAAATTCATCCACCGTAGTTGTCATAATCATTATAGACGTCATCACCATTATTACCCTGGCAAAGTTCACTGCTTAATGAAGGTAACGTGAGGCAATGCGACGATGATCACTGACCACTGTAAGCTGCCCGTGGAGCGGAATTAAATAAGGACTCCTTAAGAGGGGTGAAAATAATGCTTGTACAGCCTTCATCAAGAGTTTGCAGGCCACAGGATTCGCCGTGGTGGACCCGATAGCTCCAAATATCTGGAGAGTAAGCGGACCTCTCAGCCTCATCCCTACAAGGTTCACCAGCTTCTAAGGTGTCGCGAGTAGTCGACAGCACGGCTCGATAGCAAGCAGTGTTGTCCGGATACTTTCGGCTAAGGCAGATCACTGTGCCTTAGGCTTTGCTTCCTCAAACTTACTGAGCTTAACGAGAAGCCGTGTCCACGATGCACGAGAAAGTACTAATAATAGTAGGGTTCAGTCAGAGTGCAAGTCATTACCGTCATACTCCTAGATTAACACACGATATGAATTCAAACGGGGGTAACAAGGCAAGGTCACTCACTGACGGTGCACTGATTCTCGAGGTAGTATACGCCGCGGCCGTAGATGAGCCGGGCGAAGCGCGAGTTGCGGTCGTCCGCGTACAGGCGGCACTCCTGCAGCGTGACGTCATAGCTGGCCGACTTGCAGGCGAAGCGGCGCTCCTCGAAGCAGCGCCGCTCACAGTCGTGCAGCGTGATGAAGCGCGTCACCTCGCGCGGACTCACGCCTCTCAGCTCCTGGTCCACCATACGCTCGAAAGTCCACAGCCGCTGGCAGGCCACCGACGCTGCATGCATACGTCACGTTATCACTCCTCCGTGATTGACGTACAGATCGCCAAGAGGATATGACTTGAAACTCGACGAGGAATTCAGCAGCGAGGAAAGGAAACATACATTTAAAATATCATTAAAGATTAGAATCAGCAATAAAGTGACCAACAATGGCCCTGTTTTCGCTCAGTTTTGTGTTCCTGCTTCCTATTAGCGCTGTTTTAAAACAACGGGAGACAACCAACCAACCTGCACCTTTGCCCTATAAAGAAAGCAAGTACATAGTTTCTTCTCATGCGGTCCTATTCCGTATGTAAACCTACTACTCCGTCTACTCAAGAGACAGCTTTAAGTACAGTAATTTAATGTATCAAGCGCACCAACGCGCATATATATCAGAATGCCACGAAACAGAAGTGTGCTTTCAGCACTGTGAGCATTTTGTCACGATAGACCAACTGTAGTGCAACAGGAAAACGAGGGGCGCAGAAAAGAAAGACGATACAAGTGCATGTGCTGCCAGTTTCTTATGCTGCGTCATTCGTCTTCTTGTTGCACTAAAGTTTCTTCGAAATAACCTCCTACAGACTCAATGCACTTTGCTACCGATATTTTCACAAGTTCCACCTCCTTGTCACAAGCTCGGTCCCCGATGCAAAGAGGCCAAAGAACAGGAAAGCATTCCTTACATGGTACGCAGATCCCCTCAAAGTAGGTCTTGCCGGGGCTGGGCCGCAGGTGCGCGGGCAGCGACCCCGAGTAGTAGCCTGCGATGTAGCACTCGTGCCGGCGGTAGTCGATGACGAAGGAGCGGCAGTCGTCCCGCTGCTCGCAGCGTAGTATGCACTCCTTCGTCATGCCGTCGGCTGGCGCAGTCAACAGGATCGGGCCGGGCCTCGACGCGGCCTCGTGGCCGGACACGCGGGCGAAGCTCAGCTTCTCCCCGGCGCTGCAGTGCCGGACTGGCACGGCGCAGCGACAGTGAGAGATTAAAATCCACGAAACACACGTGGCGCCAGCTCTGTGCCCGCCCCCCTTTTTCTGGGGGAGAGAAATCCTCGACTAACAAAATAAAAAGCAGCGCAGAGCAGATTAGATGCATTAAATAGACGTTGTGGGCAAAATTAATTGGAATTTGTCGACAGATTACCGAATTGTAATCACAAACATGCCACTGTAATTGAAATCAAATGTCTATTGAACTGGAAAGGGCCGAAAAGAGAAATCGAGTACTCTCGGTAGCGAACTGCAAAGCGCGGGTTGTGTTTGCAAGTAAATTGCGGTGGTGTCAAGACATTTTCTTTTGGTGTCGAACCCTGAAGCTATACTACACCGTAATTCACTTTCACACAGCGGAAAACAAATAGTTCATATCTTAATCCGACGCCTCAGCCATGAAGCGTCCATTACTGTCGAATAAACCTCAAACGTGCATAGCCACAAAGATCTATAAAACTGATTTTTTATCTAGAATAACAACTTGTCTGGAGTTGCACACAGTGTCCGTTTAACGCTGCCTCCTTATTGAAGTAGGCTACCTTGACGATACACTCAGCTACGCTTCCTAAAACGGGCTGGTTTAACGCACTAGAACCTGTATTTTGCCGCACATTAATACTCTGCAATGTTGTCTCTTGTCGCCGCTGTGCTAACTGTTGACATCATGGGCATCATTTCATTTTGCAATTGTATGTACCTTTCTACCTTCTCACTTAGTCACTAGAAATAATTTTTCATATGATTTAATGTTTACATTCTTTTCGTCTCTGCTCCCGCATGCGCCTGAAAAGGGCCTACATAGTATTAAATACTCGCAAATGACTGACCATACAATGAGTACACATTCCAAAAATTCTCGATGATTGCTCGAACATGAATAGACATCACACTTTGCATGCCATGCACACAACTCAAAATGCAATAGCCTCTTTCAGGGCTCCCAATATGCTTCTCCAGTAAGCGCCTTATCACACGGCTTGCCTCAACTGCACGGTCACATTTATCCTTATTGCCAAATAGGAGTGACTGCAGTACGGCCGCATCCACCACAATATGATTCCTTTTTTTCCCCTACACTCCTGCCAGACCCAAGCCGCATACACAACCCTGACTTCTCCCTCCAGCAAATGGCACAATGCAGCAAGATGCATAAAAACCATTGTGTCACGATGCACCAAGCATGCATACACTTCACCTCTGCTGCAACTTGTCTCCGCAGCTTTTCCGGAACCGCTCAGTGTCAAACGATGCTCGCATGACACCACCACACCACATGACACCAAACACAACCTCTGCATACCTCCACACCATGGCGTAAGATATGCGCAAAATCTAATAGTTGCAATGCTTCACGGAACCAGTCAACTGAGGCCTCGCACTTACGCTTTTCTACAGCTGTCAAGAAGACTGAAGGGCTAGAGGTTCTGCTCTGAGCCTCCGTGAGGACCTTATATGTCTATAAAGCCTTGCTGGTATGCAAGGCCACTAATTACATCCGGTTCATGGCTCTAGCTACTCCCCTTCACCAGTTAACAGCCTTTATTAATCTAACCTAGTAGCGATAGTGTTCAACGCAGAAACTAAATTCCTTGAGGTGCCTTCCGGTGGACTCGGCAATTTTCCTTTGGGCTTATTCCTTCAATGCATGCCTCCAGCAGCCTACTTGACGTCCTGATTTCTGTTCTCAGCACCACTTACGCCATGGAGTGTCACCACATTCCACCCTCCGGTCAACATCAGCACCAAACCGTTTACCCAGTCAGGCAGCCATCACCCGCAGCCGGCAGGCGTTCTCACACGCAGGCTGCGGCAAAGGAAACGGGAGGCTTACACTGGTTCCCCTGGAGCTGTAAGGAGGTTCGCGGCACGCTCTCGGCGTTACCTGTGGGCGGGAACAGGGTGGGCGTGTGCGGCGGCTGCGCCGTGGGGAAGGTGGGCGAGCTGGTCGGCGGGTGACCTCCAGCGGGCGACGTGCCGCCCGACGCAGTGGTGCTGGAGCCACCGTCGGTCACGCCGACACCGTCTTTGCACGAGCGCTCGTAGAACAGTATGCCGGGCCGAGAGTTTGTGCTGGCTGGACCTGCGAGCACCGCAAGTCTTTGAACAGTGGCGAACTGCAGATGCCTATTGCATGTGGAGACTAGGTTTCCGCGGTAACCGACGTTTTTTTTAATTTTCGTTAGCAGTTTCTTTTTAACACAACATGTTTGGTAGCTGAGGCTCCAGTAAGACTATAGGCAGACTGGTAGTGCAGTGATTTCAAGTGGTACATTTTCTCCTTTCTATGCAGAACCCCTGTAGAGCACTTCCAAGTGTTTCTTCGGTGAAGGTCCTAAGGAAGAGGAGGTTCTATAGCACTAGGATATCTTTATTCGCAGATTCTCTTTACTAGTACAGTTCAACCTAGTTATAAAAGAGTTGAAGGGGTCCGGCTATTACTTGGTTATAGCTGTAGCTTCATTATAGCCCGTATTCACCGGGCTTCCAAAGGGAATCGTCATTGTTTCGTTATACCTATTATTTCGTTATAAAACGTTTCGTTATAACGAGGTTCGACTGTACTTTCGTACCACACAAGCTCGCGGTAACAGCACGGTAAAGTTCGTTTACTTAGATAACCGTTAACTGGCTTAGGCAAGACAGGCTAATGTTCTAAAGGAGAAAAATGTGCTAATCTCAGTAACGCACCGGCAGGGGCAATGTAAAAAAATGAAATGGCGCAGCAATCGCTTCTACAACAGTGGCGAGCGAATGAAGCGTAGGTCATCGGCCTACTGTCAGCAATTCAAACTTTGAAAAAGACAGTGATCACAAATGAAGACTGTTGGTTCACCGACCTGCGCTTACGCGGTCTTCCCCGCTGATGAAGCACTGCCCGTTGCTGGGGTAGTAGGCGAATGAGCGGCAGTTGAAGTTGGGGTACGTTGTGCAGAAGGACTCGCACGACTGCTCCGATATGATTCCGGTCATCTGGACGACGTCAGTGTAAACGGGGTAAGCGTCTGCTGTCTTCTCATACGGGCAAGTCGGTGAAACTGTAAGGAAGGTTCAGCTTGGTGTAACGAGGGCCACGTCATAAATTTTGGTGGACGTGCCTGCATGTCCTGCAGGCCTACGAAAACTTTCTAAGCCTTGCAGAGCATTGTATCTGGACAAGACCAGGTTGAAGAAGGCCAACCGTCCCACTATTACATGAATTTGAGCGTACTTAAAACAGTAAAATCACAAAACAGTCACCAATGTTGGCAGTAGCACTCTCACCGTATGCAGGCAGTAAAGCACCGTTGAGGCTAACTATGCCATCAGCAAAATATTTGAAGCCATTGAACATAAAATGATGTTGCCTCTACCTCCACCCCTACTTTCCTCCAAACAGAATGGTCCTCATTGGTTCTGCACTTAATTCTTAGAGAAGTGGTGGCTCGTTCATCCTCCTCTTGTAAAGCTTGCAAGCTATTTAACTTCGGAGCATCCTACAAAGAAGGACTACGAAGAGAAGAGCAAGAGCATAAAATGCAGCTCATCAAATCACAGTCGCCAATATCTGTCCCATCTAAGCTTCATCAAATGTCCTGCACTAATCTCATTACAAACTAAAGTCACGCATTTTTGTATTTGGCTAACTCGAAGGCAAGCAACTGCGCTCTCACGCGTTTCAACATAATCACTCGCAACTCAATCGAAGCATACCCTCGTTGGCGTGGCGCTACCTTTGCTACGATATCACCCTTTCTCAAGATTACGATTAGCTCACCCTCGAGGCTAAGATTGGCTCACCTTCGAGGCACTGGTTCTCGAGGTAGTTGATCCTCGGGTTGGAGCTCTTTATCATGCCGTCCGGCTGCGTCCGGCGGTCGTGACGACTCAGGCGGCATTCGGCCGTGTCATCGAAGTACACGGCCGAGCGGCAGTCAAAAGTCTGCTCGTTGAGGCAGTACTCCTCGCAGTCCCGGCGGCTCTGGACGTGCGCGAACGACTTGTCGTACAGCGTAGGCACCAGCTCCAGGCCCAGCACCCGCTCGAATGCCCAAGCCTTGCCCTGACAGGCCGTGGCGAAGTTCCCTGTCGCCGAGGAGTTGCACGGACAGACACACTGATGCTCGAGTTCACATGGCATTGAGTTCATTTTGCGTAACGTCAAGGACGCAAAGAAATCTTCGTTAAGAACCGTTCAACTACGTGTTTGCACCCAAAAATTATGCAAAGTGACTGTCACTATTGTCGTGTAGTGATGACGGCAAGCAGCTTAGAAAGCAGGCAAGAAGATTTGCGTCCACCTTGAACACCGTTTATCAGGACAAACCTGTGTCCTCAAATATATGGAGTTCAGCGGCGGTAATAGCTGCAAGCGCACAAGGCAGTCATTCAAGACCAAAAGGGCGGTCACTTTCGGCCGCACTGAATTTAAAAGTGATGACGGACTTTGTAGATCAGCCACTTAAAGCACTCACAACAACCTGAAACATCATAGAAACAGTTACATGCGGCTACAATCATTCCAGAGAAATCTGTTCCCTTGTACAGTGACAAACAAAATGACAATACAGTGCGCCATGGTGATAATCAAAGAATACAGCTAAAGTACAAAGCAAACAAACAAAGCTTTGCGGCAATATGAATCACTTTGAACATATCTTAGCCGGATTAAAGGCTCTAGCACAGTTCACCTTTTTGCAGAAATCCGAACAAAATATATCAGCATATCTGGCCCTTGATTCCTCTGCCCTGCACTTTGAATTTACTTCAACATGAACTTTGAACGCAATTCTTCGCCATCCCTGGCCATACCTCTCAGGCAGATCTTCTCGAAGTAGTTCTCGCCGGCCCTGGGGCTGAGTTCCTGCGTCCTTCCCTGCGAGTTGCGGTCCAGCTTGTCGCAGCGCATGTTCTGATAGTTGACGCTGAACGCCGGGCAGTCGAGGCCGGCCATCTGGCAGAACTGGCGGCACTCGAGGGTGTTGCCCAGGGCGCCCGGACTGGACAGCGGGATGGCGGTGCGCGCCGCCGACCGCATCACGAAGCCCGTCATCTTCTCGTAGGTGAACACTCCCAGCGTACATTGCTCTGGGGTCAAAGGTGAGGAAAGGGAGAGAGAGAATATATCTGTTCTCACCTCTTTCTACAAGCCGGTCACTCTTCTTTCACTCAGCTGCCAGCGTACGTTCGACGAGTCAGATTATGTACCAAACTCATCCGGCCAGCTACCCAAGCAGCAGAAAGATAGGGCGACACAGCGCTGTGTCGTCCTATCTTTCTCAGTCCATGTCTTAAGGGTCCGCTGTTTTTTCCAAACACGAATGACAAACTGGCCCGTTCGACCACCCTTGCAACTCACACTGGTCCTTTCTAGGCCCAGTGTTTGCAAATAAATGTCCAATATTTGGCCGTTTGCCTGTGCTGCTTGGGTTATTCCATTCCACACAGAAATTTAGAATTGAAGCCCTGGCATACAGGGGGGGGGGGGGGGGGGGAGGCGGGTGACAACTGAGAAACGAAGAGTGAACAAGACACAGTAATTTCGCGCCTTGTCCACTTCGTTTATCGGCGCCTCCACCGGCAATAGGCTGAATAGACTGCAGCCTGTTTTCAGCCTTACTTAAAAATCACACTATGGGCCCCTAGAAATCTGCAATGGGATGTGCCAAAATCAGCTAAGACTGGTTTTCATCACGACTATCACGACTCGGTTTTCCAACATGACACTCCCGAACTATTTGCTTCCAATATCGTCACAGTGTTCCCTGAGTACATGCCAGTCAACATACATTCGAGCATTAGACTCAGCTTATGTTAACACGCTTTCGAATGTTAAGTGCAGTTTTAGCCGTACTAGTAGCCAAGAGACAAAAACAGTTTGTCAACGTTTGAAGGCGCAGTTTTCAACCGTTGAAGCTCTGCACGTTTGGCGGAGGAAGTGGGGCAGATTATAGAAGAACTGAAAACGAGGAGGAAGGTGTGCAGCAGTACGTTTTCTTGAGCGCCGGTTTTTCTGATGCCACTTGCATTCTTTCAGCGGAATACTTAAAAACCATGCCACACCCACGTACAGACTGAGGTAATAAAATTAGTCTTCTAGGCGCTTGTGTTTCAGTAGGACCATTCACTTAAAGACAGTCTTCGCTGTGTTTCCTGTCGTGGTGTTTCTTTAAACGCGAGTTGTCTATTTACCTTTGTTTTCTCAGCTCTATTTTCTCGTATAAATATCAATACAAACACCGCACGGTCAAATTCTACGCTTCCTTAGGCATATTTGGCCACGCTGACGATGGCATACTCCCTTGTCACAATAATAATAATAATTGGTTTTTTGGGGAAAGGAAATGGCGCAGTATCTGTCTCATATATCGTTGGACACCTGAACCGCGCCGTATCTGATACCATTATATTGTGGCTGCAGGCCATCGACTATCGCCAGCCTATGCAAGGACACCATACAGCATGGTCATGGATCGAACGGCCAGCGGTCAGCGGCGCTACTGCGTCTTAGCCACGCACTCCAGCGTTACTGTTAAGTGTACGGGCGGCTGTACAACTGTCAAATGCCGATAACAAGCACCACAAACATTTCACAGCGTGTTCTACGTCTAAACGAAGAAAGACCGCAAGTGATCCAGAAGATTAAGCAGTAGAAGAAACTGTCTTCCTCCACTAGCGACTCAGCCCTCTGCATAATGTAAAGCTTACAAGTGCGAATCTCAGCAACAAGTTGCGATTCGATCCGTCTACTGCACCACGGCACCGTTTCCAAAGGTCATGGCATCATTTTTCAATGGCTGCCAGGACACTGTGGTATTAACGGTAATCACCAGGCCGATGCGGCTGCGCGTTCTACTCACAACGACGGACTTGCAGTGAGAATCCCAATATCGTGACCTGACGCTGCGTGTGGGCTTCGCCCTTTGGCGCTGGAGCTCACACTTTCAGCGTGGAACACGGAAGAGTTTTGCAACCTCCGCCTCAAGGCACTGGACCCTGAACTGCGCCTTCGTCTTCCACGTAACTTATAACGTCGCGACGCACCACTGTTATGCCGTTTATGGATCGGTGTTGCATTTACCAATTACTATGCTTTCCGGATGGGGATGGCCGACAGCCCTGCCTGTGAGAGCTGCGGTTGTGAGGAGACCATCGCTCATCTTCTCTTTGAGTGCCCTGCATTTGCGAGTGCAAGACATACACTGTGTTGTGCCCTGGACCGCCTCGATCCTCGCCCATTAACAGAGCAAAAGATCCTCGGTCCGTGGCCACAGCAGTCGACTGCCCTCAAGGCATACAAGGCACTCTTTGTCTACTTGAGAGCGACTGGATTGAGTGACAAATTGTGACAGCGTTGTGCGTGTGTGTGTGTTATGCCTTTTTTCCCTTCTCTCTTCCTCCTTTTAGTCCCCTAATCCCTCTTCCCCAGTGCAGGGTAGCCAACCGGAACCCCTTTATGGTTAACATCCCTGCCTTTCCCTCCTCCTCTTTATCTATCTATCTACAAGTGCAAAGTAGCTACATCTGCAAAATTATGATATTCATTTGACATTCATATGATATTAATTTCATATTCGTTTGATATTAATTTGATATTCATTTGATATTTTGATATTCAGCGTGGACACCAGCTTGCCATGGCCCGAAAAGCACTGAGAGGCGGGCATATATGAATACTCTGACCACTAGCGTACCGGTGATGCATTTCTTTTCGCCGTAGGCCGCGTTGGTCATGGGTGGCAGTCCGCTGGGCCCGAGACTGATGGTGTCGTCTCCGCTCAGGTAGCAGCGGTTCTCCATGTACGAGTATGCCCGGCAGTTGAAGGTGGTTTCGCGGTCGCACTGCGTCTGGCAGTCGTCCACGGCGGTGGCGAACTGCAGAAGGTCCATGGACACCACGCCCACGCCGACCCGGGTCTCGTAGCGGCACGACGTCGGGGCTGCGACCGGGAGAGAGGGAGAGTGGCACGTCCGATGAATTCTCCTCGAGATAGCATAGCTTCGCATGCCAAGTCTTCGCAACAGCTACATGAACCTCTCCACGGAATGCATACTTGCAGTTAGATTCACGTTTAACTCAGTCGCTAATTCAAACACAAGCAGGCGCACTCAAACGCGCATGTTCCTTGAATAGCGAAGTGCCTAGGTTGACGCGCGATGCTCTAAAGCCATTGATCAAACGTAGGCTAACTACAGAAAGACATACTGTCATTGACCACAAGGCAATAACGTAGCGTTGCGAAAACACAGCTTTAAGGGGCAGACGGCAGGGACGTTGCCAAAAACAATAGAATGTGCCTTAAATCAACTATCGCTGGAAGTGGTCATGCGCTGCAACACAGCCAGTCCTTATTTCCAATGGTCCATGAGAAGAACAGTCCAATGATAGCATTGGTGATATATTGGTAGATTGGTAGATTGATAGATTGGTGAAAGTTTACTTATAGGCTAATGTTTTTAATTTACTCAAAACCTTAGCCTTGCAGTGCAGCACGCATTTAACAAAGACATACATTATTAGCCTTTTGTTTTTCCTGCTAATCGAGTTTTAACTTATCTGCGGCAGTGATGTGTAAATCCCACAAGCTCTTAAACCAGTTGATGTGCACTTCATGTGACAAATGTCTGTTGCAGAAGGCCATAAGAAGTATTTATTACCTATACTTGTTCAAAGTGAAGTCGCAAAACCAATGTACACGTGCCACTATGCGGTCACATTCGTGCTGCTCAATACCTTCATAAATGCTTCGCATGAGGTGGTGCAGACCATGCATTTTCTCTACCAATATATGTGTGGTCGTCAGTGTAATTACTCGAGAAAACTGAGAGCTGCTCATGGATCTAAGTCGGCCGCAACAGCTGGTCAGTATTGTTATCATTTATCGCACAAAAAAATCCTCGCATATTGTATTCCTCTTTCAGCTAAAAGAAAAGGAAGCAATAACATTTCACTTAAAGCAAAGAGCGCGAACTAAATGTGCTTATCATCCACAGTGGGTGGCTTCCCGCTAAAGCTTACACGCGTTGCTTCAGCCGGACTTCAATTAACACATTCTTTTGCCAGGGACAGGAAATGAAACGGCAGGCTACTTTCCACACAGCAAGTATCCTTGTGACACCCCCGAGCAAAGCACAGCGTTCTGACCATGACGAAACACGACACCGCCCACACCAAAGAAACCAAGTCCCGCATTATATGAAACACACACCCGCCAGCACAGCTAGCGTTCACCGCTCTGACGTGCCGTCCTTCCATTTCCCACGCAAATATTCATGCGTCCCACCGCTGCGGTGAGCCGTGGTCGAGCCTTCCCATACCCGCGTCCAGCAACCGACACTACGTGATGCCGTTCCACGCATAACCTTCCGCGAGAATTGTCCTCCGCGCGAGCTGGAGATATGACGCTATGCAGCCATCCTCAAAGGAAGCCGGAAGCAAAAAGAAGGGCCCGTAGAGGGAATGGAAGGAGAGGGTGAGGGAAGATGAAACGTACCCGGACGCGAAACGATGGCGTCCTCTGCAGACGTGCCTATTCAGAGTTGGTGCTGGGGGCCTCTGTGTTTGTGGCACCGTTACCCCGTTTTGTTTCTAGCCCAAACGAATGGCCGGCCGAAAATCCTTGAGCTCAAAGCCAGTGCCTCTCTTGGCCACGTTAGCGACCTCGCAACGGCCCTTTCACGAGTGGAACGTCCAGAGTAGAGCGCTTGTGTGTGCCTGCCCGGATAGACGTTTCCCCAAAGTTTCAGTGCAGATACGAGATCACCTGATTCGCAGCTTTTTATTCTTCGGTATCTCTGCATCTCCCTCCATAGGAAGGTACTGTGTAAAACCACTGACATTATTCCCCTGGGATTGTTCTAAAAAAATTATGCTTGGTAGACAAAGGATAAGGCAGCTTCACTGAATATTCAGCGGGGTCAACAGCTTGATGCTTACAAGACAACAAGACTAGCCCTCGTTTAATCTAGCCCTCCAGCAATCTACATGTCGCTTGTACAGCACGTCTTCACGCAGGGACTTCATAATTCAGCATTCCAACTGAAAGCTACTGCTACCACATGTGCGTCGCGCCATGCGATCAACTACGTTTTTGGACTACACCATGATTCGGTCATAGCGCCATACTAACGTACTTCCGATTGTGCTAACAACGCTCATCTTTCGAGCCACAAATGTCTCTCTTCACAGCGCTAATAATCTTACTTGCGGTACGTTACACTACGGAGAAGACGTGTCCCTGGCCATAGCGTACTTTCTTCCGAGCGTAGACTCATCTATTCACGTCCGCCGTATTCATTAGGCTCATATCTCCAGGACTAATGTTGCCCGTTTGTACACAACACATCCCCGGCCACGGAAACAAAGAGCTTACCGGTGGCGGAGCACTGGTTCTCGAGATAGTCCCGCGTGCTTCCGGGCACCTGCCGGAAGGCCTGCGGCTGCGAGCGCCGGTCTTCGCGGCTCATGCGGCAGGTCTTGGCCACCTCGTCGTAGTCGGCCGAGCGGCAGGGGAAGGCCTCCTCGAGCAGGCACATCTTAGCGCACTCCTCCTTGTCCTTGACGTTGGGCTCCTCGCGGTCCACGAAGCCCTCCAGGTGGCCCTCTTTGACGCGCTCGAACGCCCACAGCCGGTCGCCGCACAGTGCGTCGAACGAGCTCTTCTGCACTGCGCCGCCAAGCGGTGAAGACGTGCATAAGTGGTAAGGTTTGGACCTCTCGGTCGTGGTACATACAAAATATACACAATGAAGCACGCCTAAACACACAATATCGAAAGTTGGATGACGGACTTTACGATGCACTGTGACCGTCCTGTGTCGTTTGCGATTATTTGAAGCAAAAAATAGCGGGCCAAAAGCGCTCGCCAAGAAGGTTTTAATATGCGTTGAGTGCTATCACGTCTCAATGAAGTAATTCGATAAGAGGTGTGTACTAAATCTTAAGGTAATTCTACTTCACACCCCCAACAAGCAGGGAACCCCAGTGGTTCCAGCATGATCGCTGCACCGTGTGATGCATTCATCAGGCTACACAATGTTGCACGAGGCAACAGCTGCGTAAGAACTGCCTTAAAAGGTCGCGATGGACAAACCAAAAGAACTGCTGGGAAAAAGCAAGATTCCTAAAAGCTCTAACGAAATATTTATAGCTTCCATATCGTCCAAGTTCTTGCTAACAATCCCCTCACGAAAGTTACCATCTCTGTAGCTTCTTTGAAGTGACCCTGTGCCTCACTTACCCAGTAATGAGTTCCTGGCATGGGAAGCTGTTTCGAAAGTGCTGCCTCCGGAGATTCATTTCTGATACCCTCTAGGGTAATGCTAAGCTCAACATCCATGGCACCGATAAAGTGAATAAAGCCATCATCATGATAGCTTAATTTCAATGACGCTGAGGCATCTTAACCAAAGCGCGTCATGGCTGACGTCAGGTGCCGAGCACCAGGCCGAGCAAAGCCTGTGCCCATCAAAAAATTGGTGGTAATCGCTGGCACTCCGAACCTCCCACCTCCTGCATACGATGCGGATGCTAAAACCATTAGACCACCGCTGATGTGACAATGGAAAGACTTGTGAGAACATCAAATACGTGCTGCACTTTACTGGCTGGCATGATCCTTTGAGAAACGCGGGTTTCAGTGCGCAAAAAACAAAGCTTTGAAAAGTTGCTTAGAAATGATAACATGGCACTATAGAATGCTTACGATCCCCCTATAGTAATGCTAACGAATGACGCCCTCCAAACAAGGCTGCTTCCCCCTGTCCTTTCATTCGCACTGCAGAGCTCAGAACATGTCTTTGTGTTTGAGTGAATAAACTCGAAAGATTAGAAAAATAATCTTCAAATGGCGGCGTTATCGCTCAGAATGGCTTCGTTTGTGTTTTCTTGCCCAGGCTCTGCCATGTGCTTCTGTTTCGCTGATGACAGTGAACGACTTTGAACCATATAGTTTCTTACTATTAACTAGAGGGAAAGCTGGCGCCCCGCCTATGGGAGTTCGCATGGCGCTTCCTCGAGACCACCTCAGCTACCATGGGCGCTCTAAGCATCATGGGCGGAGAGCCACCGACTGCAGAATCACAACTTCTGGCCAAAAATAATGAAAAAAACAAACGTTGTTCGATAATCAAGAATGCCCTAGCGTTTAATACCCTGTCTACAAATTGCAACAAACGAGCCGAAAAGCATGTAAATGTAAAGTTTACCCAAAATAAGCGATGGCTTGCTTTCCTATTGGCCAAGTATTGCAAACCACAAAAGCCAATATTTGGTGCTTGACAGGCGCACTTTAAAAAACACAATATGTTTTCAAAAAATTTCACAGCATTTCGGAAAACGGAAACCTTTGATTGGCGTCGTGTGCTGTTGCGTTTTCGCTACTATGGCCTTTGCGCACTACTTTTACGGCGAAGTCGTCTGTGCGCGAAGCGTGCCGTGGATAGGGAATGGGACATCTCAGTAACGCCACTCTGTGTTCCCCGAACAAAAACCGACTGTCCCGCACCAAGTAGCTCATCGCCCCATGATGCTTTGAGCGCCCACGGTGGCTCAGGTGCAGCGCCGCCAGCTTTCCCTCTGGTTAATAGTAAGAAACTCTATGCTTTGAACCCAGCTCCAATGTCTGCCATTCTGTGTGACGCTCAGGTACCCAGTTCTCCTCAGGCGGCGTAAGACTCCTTTCTCTTCGCACTTCCAGAAAGGATATCACCTACACTTGCATGCACACCTGCGCTGCATCCAACACCAAAGGAGTAGAGAAGTGAATTAATAATAAATGTGTAAACAAAAAGGGAGGATGCCAGTTAAAATGTTCACGAGAATGAGTCCGAAGGCAGGTTATTTCGCTCACCCTAAACACGAATACCACTACGTAGGGATAAAAAGGAGAGTGAGCTGCCCTCTAGCGCACTCCCTGACTACCTTTTTTACTTCTCATTGTTTAGTGTGGAGAAGAACACGTGTCTTGTAGGCAGTCAGAGTTCGCTCACTCTTAACAAGAATACGCCTAGCAAGTCTCTCGGTCTGATGCAAGACCCCTTTCCCAAACATCTCACCCCAGAAGTGCCGAACAGGTAACTGGCCGGGGGAAATCTGGTACCCATTAGAAAACCGGTTGGTACCCAGCGGCGGAAAATCGAACCCAGCACCTCCCGAATGCGAGGGGTTCTAAATACTCACTCTAAACTCAAGTACATCTGTAAGGGAGTAATAAAGGGAGTAAGCTGAGGTGTTCTGAACACTCACTCTAAACACGAGTACATCTGTATGGGAGTAAAATAGGGAGTAAGCTGAGGTGTTCTAAACGCTCACTAAAACACGAGTACGTCTGTGTGGGAGTAAAAAGGGAGTAAGCTGAGATCATCAAAACACTCACTCTAAACACGAGTACGTCTGTATGGGAGTAAACAGGGAGTAAGCTGAGGTGTTCTAAACACTTACTCTAAACATGAGTACGTTTGTATGGGAGTAAAGAAGAGTAAGCTGAGGGGTTATAAACACTCACTCTAAACACGAGTACGTCTGTATGAAAGTAAAAAGGGAGTAAATTGATGTGTTCTAAACACTCACTCTAAACACGAGTAAGTCTGTATGAGAGTAAAAAGGGAGTAAGCTGAGGTGTTCTAAACACTTACTCTAAACATGAGTACGTTTGTATGGGAGTAAAGAAGAGTAAGCTGAGGGGTTATAAACACTCACTCTAAACACGAGTAAATCTGTATGAGAGTAAAAAGGGAGTAAGTTGAGGTGTTCTAAACACTCACTCTAAACACGAGTAAGTCTGTATGAGAGTAAAAAGGGAGTAAGCTGAGGTGTTCTAAACACTTACTCTAAACATGAGTACGTTTGTATGGGAGTAAAGAAGAGTAAGCTGAGGGGTTATAAACACTCACTCTAAACACGAGTACGTCTGTATGAAAGTAAAAAGGGAGTAAATTGCATTATGATACATCGTTCTGGCGCACGAAAAACACGGACGAAGGAAGAACAGACACACAACCGGCGATTGTGTGTCTGTTCTTCCTTCGTCCGTGTTTTTCGTGCGCCAGAACGATGTATCATAATGCGACTGTGAACCAACTAGCCCAGCTGTCTACGCTTAGAGTAAATTGATGTGTTCTAAACACTCACTCTAAACACGAGTAAGTCTGTATGAGGGTAAAAAGGGAGTAAGCTGAGGTGTTCTAAACACTCACTCTAAACACGAGTAAGTCTGTATGAGAGTAAAAAGGGAGTAAGCTGAGGTGTTCTAAACACTCACTCTAAACACGAGTAAGTCTGTATGAGAGTAAAAAGGGAGTAAGCTGAGGTGTTCTAAACACTTACTCTAAACACGAGTACGTTTGTATGGGAGTAAAGAAGAGTAAGCTGAGGGGTTATAAACACTCACTCTAAACACGAGTAAATCTGTATGAGAGTAAAAAGGGAGTAAGTTGAGGTGTTCTAAACACTCACTCTAAACACGAGTAAGTCTGTATGAGAGTAAAAAGGGAGTAAGCTGAGGTGTTCTAAACACTCACTCTAAACACGAGTAAGTCTGTATGAGAGTAAAAAGGGAGTAAGCTGAGGTGTTCTAAACACTTACTCTAAACATGAGTACGTTTGTATGGGAGTAAAGAAGAGTAAGCTGAGGGGTTATAAACACTCACTCTAAACACGAGTAAGTCTGTATGAGAGTAAAAAGGGAGTAAGCTGAGGTGTTCTAAACACTCACTCTAAACACGAGTAAGTCTGTATGAGAGTAAAAAGGGAGTAAGCTGAGGTGTTCTAAACACTCACTCTAAACACGAGTAAGTCTGTATGAGAGTAAAAAGGGAGTAAGCTGAGGTGTTCTAAACACTCACTCTAAACACGAGTAAGTCTGTATGAGAGTAAAAAGGGAGTAAGCTGAGGTGTTCTAAACACTCACTCTAAACACGAGTAAGTCTGTATGAGAGTAAAAAGGGAGTAAGCTGAGGTGTTCTAAACACTCACTCTAAACACGAGTAAGTCTGTATGAGAGTAAAAAGGGAGTAAGCTGAGGTGTTCTAAACACACACTCTAAACACGAGTAAGTCTGTATGAGAGTAAAAAGGGAGTAAGCTGAGGTGTTCTAAACACTCACTCTAAACACGAGTAAGTCTGTATGAGAGTAAAAAGGGAGTAAGCTGAGGTGTTCTAAACACTCACTCTAAACACGAGTAAGTCTGTATGAGAGTAAAAAGGGAGTAAGCTGAGGTGTTCTAAACACTTACTCTAAACACGAGTAAGTCTGTATGAGAGTAAAAAGGGAGTAAGTTGAGGTGTTCTAAACACTCACTCTAAACACGAGTAAGTCTGTATGAGAGTAAAAAGGGAGTAAGCTGAGGTGTTCTAAACACTTACTCTAAACACGAGTACGTTTGTATGGGAGTAAAGAAGAGTAAGCTGAGGGGTTATAAACACTCACTCTAAACACGAGTAAGTCTGTATGAGAGTAAAAAGGGAGTAAGCTGAGGTGTTCTAAACACTCACTCTAAACACGAGTAAGTCTGTATGAGAGTAAAAAGGGAGTAAGCTGAGGTGTTCTAAACACTCACTCTAAACACGAGTAAGTCTGTATGAGAGTAAAAAGGGAGTAAGCTGAGGTGTTCTAAACACTTACTCTAAACACGAGTAAGTCTGTATGAGAGTAAAAAGGGAGTAAGTTGAGGTGTTCTAAACACTCACTCTAAACACGAGTAAGTCTGTATGAGAGTAAAAAGGGAGTAAGCTGAGGTGTTCTAAACACTCACTCTAAACACGAGTAAATCTGTATGAGAGTAAAAAGGGAGTAAGTTGAGGTGTTCTAAACACTCACTCTAAACACGAGTAAGTCTGTATGAGAGTAAAAAGGGAGTAAGCTGAGGTGTTCTAAACACTCACTCTAAACACGAGTAAGTCTGTATGAGAGTAAAAAGGGAGTAAGCTGAGGTGTTCTAAACACTTACTCTAAACACGAGTACGTTTGTATGGGAGTAAAGAAGAGTAAGCTGAGGGGTTATAAACACTCACTCTAAACATGAGTACGTTTGTATGGGAGTAAAGAAGAGTAAGCTGAGGGGTTATAAACACTCACTCTAAACACGAGTACGTCTGTATGAAAGTAAAAAGGGAGTAAATTGATGTGTTCTAAACACTCACTCTAAACACGAGTAAGTCTGTATGAGGGTAAAAAGGGAGTAAGCTGAGGTGTTCTAAACACTCACTCTAAACACGAGTAAGTCTGTATGAGAGTAAAAAGGGAGTAAGCTGAGGTGTTCTAAACACTCACTCTAAACACGAGTAAGTCTGTATGAGAGTAAAAAGGGAGTAAGCTGAGGTGTTCTAAACACTTACTCTAAACACGAGTACGTTTGTATGGGAGTAAAGAAGAGTAAGCTGAGGGGTTATAAACACTCACTCTAAACACGAGTAAATCTGTATGAGAGTAAAAAGGGAGTAAGTTGAGGTGTTCTAAACACTCACTCTAAACACGAGTAAGTCTGTATGAGAGTAAAAAGGGAGTAAGCTGAGGTGTTCTAAACACTCACTCTAAACACGAGTAAGTCTGTATGAGAGTAAAAAGGGAGTAAGCTGAGGTGTTCTAAACACTTACTCTAAACATGAGTACGTTTGTATGGGAGTAAAGAAGAGTAAGCTGAGGGGTTATAAACACTCACTCTAAACACGAGTAAGTCTGTATGAGAGTAAAAAGGGAGTAAGCTGAGGTGTTCTAAACACTCACTCTAAACACGAGTAAGTCTGTATGAGAGTAAAAAGGGAGTAAGCTGAGGTGTTCTAAACACTCACTCTAAACACGAGTAAGTCTGTATGAGAGTAAAAAGGGAGTAAGCTGAGGTGTTCTAAACACTCACTCTAAACACGAGTAAGTCTGTATGAGAGTAAAAAGGGAGTAAGCTGAGGTGTTCTAAACACTCACTCTAAACACGAGTAAGTCTGTATGAGAGTAAAAAGGGAGTAAGCTGAGGTGTTCTAAACACTCACTCTAAACACGAGTAAGTCTGTATGAGAGTAAAAAGGGAGTAAGCTGAGGTGTTCTAAACACTCACTCTAAACACGAGTAAGTCTGTATGAGAGTAAAAAGGGAGTAAGCTGAGGTGTTCTAAACACTCACTCTAAACACGAGTAAGTCTGTATGAGAGTAAAAAGGGAGTAAGCTGAGGTGTTCTAAACACTCACTCTAAACACGAGTAAGTCTGTATGAGAGTAAAAAGGGAGTAAGCTGAGGTGTTCTAAACACTCACTCTAAACACGAGTAAGTCTGTATGAGAGTAAAAAGGGAGTAAGCTGAGGTGTTCTAAACACTTACTCTAAACATGAGTACGTTTGTATGGGAGTAAAGAAGAGTAAGCTGAGGGGTTATAAACACTCACTCTAAACACGAGTACGTCTGTATGAAAGTAAAAAGGGAGTAAATTGATGTGTTCTAAACACTCACTCTAAACACGAGTAAGTCTGTATGAGAGTAAAAAGGGAGTAAGCTGAGGTGTTCTAAACACTCACTCTAAACACGAGTAAGTCTGTATGAGAGTAAAAAGGGAGTAAGCTGAGGTGTTCTAAACACTTACTCTAAACATGAGTACGTTTGTATGGGAGTAAAGAAGAGTAAGCTGAGGGGTTATAAACACTCACTCTAAACACGAGTACGTCTGTATGAAAGTAAAAAGGGAGTAAATTGATGTGTTCTAAACACTCACTCTAAACACGAGTAAGTCTGTATGAGAGTAAAAAGGGAGTAAGCTGAGGTGTTCTAAACACTCACTCTAAACACGAGTAAGTCTGTATGAGAGTAAAAAGGGAGTAAGCTGAGGTGTTCTAAACACTTACTCTAAACATGAGTACGTTTGTATGGGAGTAAAGAAGAGTAAGCTGAGGGGTTATAAACACTCACTCTAAACACGAGTACGTCTGTATGAAAGTAAAAAGGGAGTAAATTGATGTGTTCTAAACACTCACTCTAAACACGAGTAAGTCTGTATGAGAGTAAAAAGGGAGTAAGCTGAGGTGTTCTAAACACTCACTCTAAACACGAGTAAGTCTGTATGAGAGTAAAAAGGGAGTAAGCTGAGGTGTTCTAAACACTTACTCTAAACATGAGTACGTTTGTATGGGAGTAAAGAAGAGTAAGCTGAGGGGTTATAAACACTCACTCTAAACACGAGTAAGTCTGTATGAGAGTAAAAAGGGAGTAAATTGATGTGTTCTAAACACTCACTCTAAACACGAGTAAGTCTGTATGAGAGTAAAAAGGGAGTAAGCTGAGGTGTTCTAAACACTCACTCTAAACACGAGTAAGTCTGTATGAGAGTAAAAAGGGAGTAAGCTGAGGTGTTCTAAACACTTACTCTAAACATGAGTACGTTTGTATGGGAGTAAAGAAGAGTAAGCTGAGGGGTTATAAACACTCACTCTAAACACGAGTACGTCTGTATGAAAGTAAAAAGGGAGTAAATTGATGTGTTCTAAACACTCACTCTAAACACGAGTAAGTCTGTATGAGAGTAAAAAGGGAGTAAGCTGAGGTGTTCTAAACACTCACTCTAAACACGAGTAAGTCTGTATGAGAGTAAAAAGGGAGTAAGCTGAGGTGTTCTAAACACTCTAAACATGAGTACGTTTGTATGGGAGTAAAGAAGAGTAAGCTGAGGGGTTATAAACACTCACTCTAAACACGAGTACGTCTGTATGAAAGTAAAAAGGGAGTAAATTGATGTGTTCTAAACTCTCACTCTAAACACGAGTAAGTCTGTATGAGAGTAAAAAGGGAGTAAGCTGAGGTGTTCTAAACACTCACTCTAAACACGAGTAAGTCTGTATGAGAGTAAAAAGGGAGTAAGCTGAGGTGTTCTAAACACTTACTCTAAACATGAGTACGTTTGTATGGGAGTAAAGAAGAGTCAGCTGAGGGGTTATAAACACTCACTCTAAACACGAGTAAGTCTGTATGAGAGTAAAAAGGGAGTAAGCTGAGGTGTTCTAAACACTCACTCTAAACACGAGTAAGTCTGTATGAGAGTAAAAAGGGAGTAAGTTGAGGTGTTCTAAACACTCACTCTAAACACGAGTAAATCTGTATGAGAGTAAAAAGGGAGTAAGCTGAGGTGTTCTAAACACTCACTCTAAACACGAGTATGTCTGTATGCGAGTAAAAAAGGGAGTAAGCTGAAGCGTTCTATACACGAGTATGTCTGTATGAGAGTGAAAAAGGGAGTAAGCTGAGGTGTTCTAAACACGAGTATGTCTGTATGAGAGTGAAAAAGGGAGTAAGCTGAGGTGTTCTAAACACTCACTCTATACACGAGTACGTCTGTGTGGGAGTAAAAAGGGAGTAAGCTGAGATCATCAAAACACTCACTCTAAACACGAGTAAGTCTGTATGAGAGTGAAAAAGGGAGTAAGCTGAGGTGTTCTAAACACGAGTATGTCTGTATGAGAGTGAAAAAGGGAGTAAGCTGAGGTGTTCTAAACACTCACTCTATACACGAGTACGTCTGTATGGGAGTAAAAAGGGGAGTAATCTAAGGTACTCTAAACACTCACTCTAAACACGAGTACGTCTGTACGGGAGTAAAAAGGGGAGTAAGCTAAGGTGTTCTAAACACTCACTCTAAACACGAGTAAGTCTGTACGGGAGTAAAAAGGGAGTAAGCTAAGGTGTTCTAAACACTCACTCTAAACACGAACACGTCTGTATGGGAGTAAAAAAGGGAGTACGCTGAGGTGTCTAAACACTCACTGTAAACACGAGTACATCTGTATGGGAGTAAAAAGGGAGTAACCTATCCTCTAGGGCACTCCCTTTTATAAAAAAGGAGTGCTCTAGGGGACAGCTTACTCTAATTTTACTACTTTCAGTTCAGAGTCCAGTCGCACACGCGCTTTGTAAGGTATCGGAACGCGTGCCCAATGCCGGACAGGACAGGTATACCTCCTCTGAAGCAGATCTTCTCGAAGTAGTTTGTGCTGGGCGTGGTGACGAGCAGGTCGCGGCGTCCGGCCGAGTTGAGGTTGAAGGCGGCGCAGCGGAAGCCCACGTAGTTGAGGGAGAAGGACAGGCACTGGGACTGCTGCTTGCACAGGTTGATGCAGTCCCGCGTCAGGGCCTGGTCCGGTTGCTGGAGCAGCGTCTGGCCGCTCACAGAGCCCGAGTAGGCGAGCCCCGTGGTCTTCTCGAAGCTCTCGATGCCGCCGAAGCAGTTCTGGCCTAAGCGACAAATTGAAAAATTGAAAAATTGAAATTGACAAGTTGACAAGTTGAAAAATTGGCAGTGGCTTAACTTGGCTAACCCTAGAATTCAGCGAAAAGCAAGCACGCTTGCTAAGCGTCTGAGGCTCGTCCATGGCAGCTCCGCTACACGCTCGCGACAGCCGTTCTATATACACCCATGCACACGACCACGTGGCTATGACGTGGTGTCACATGGTCTTACGACACCCCCATCGGATGTCATCACATCATCCCATCGGATGTTCTTAAGGTCAAAGGTCAATCCAAGGGTAGCCCAGTGTCAAAGGTCCACTGAAGGTCGTTGGTCAAGGTCAGGCTTTGACACCACAACTGTACCACATATGGTCATACAAGGCTAACGTGGTTCGGCTGAAGGTCGTTCAAGGTCATTCTCCGGCCTACGCGACGACTGCTTTACCAAGCGTAGTGAAGCTTTTCGCTCCAAAATCAGTCTTTAAAAGGTATTAGGTCCATAGCTGACGCATGAGCTATGCAGAAGCGGGCGATTATAGCGCTGAAATCTTTCCTTGTGGATGGACAGGGGCATCCTCGGGAGGCACTAGATATTGTTTGCGTGAATTCTGCGATTGTTCGCATCGACTCGTGCCCTCCATTGTCCTGGCAGTCATTTAAGTGTGTTTCTATTGTGTAGATGATGTATCTGATGCCGTTATTGTTGCTGGTCAATATTTCTCTTTCATTTATTGGATTTGTGGCTTTTATAACGCTTACCGTGATTAGGACACATCATTGCTTATAGTATATCCTCATATTATGTCATTAGACGATACCATTACTTTTAGTTTATTTTTATACTTTGTTAGCATTTCTCGCATGTCCATTGCATTATTTGTATTGTGCATAGTGTGTGTTGCAGCCGTGCTTTGTTGAGCGTTACGTCGTCAGTTTCAGTGTTTTTCTTCCATTATGTGAAAAGTAGTAGTCGGCGCCCCAATAAGGCGCCAATATGCCATTGATGTCGATGTAAATAGAAAAAGAAAAATCGCATTCAAATAATATGCAAGCGCTTTCGTCCGCGAAATATTTTTTTTTCTCTCGGCCATTGTGCTACTGAAATGATCTGAGCATAATGTGAAGTCCCAACCAAATATCCCCTTTTCCAGCTCTCTAATATCCCTGTCAGATCCGACGCAAATTATAATCCATATTTGTATTTTACGGGAATTAAAAATAAAATCATCACTTTTTCACACCAAGTGCCGCTGCAAGTCAAAGATTACTCCCTTTATTGTAACGCAGCCGCCTTTTCTGACAGGTGTTTGTCAAGAAAGGCGTTCTGAGCAGCCTTTCAAGCTGGCTCCTTCCTAGCTTCCTCTTCCCAAAGCTCCCTCTTCCAAGCGACCGAATTACTACCCAGTTTCTCGAACTTCAATAGGAGAATGTAATTCTGATCTTGAGATGTGTCTGCACGTATTCATTAAAACTTTTTAGTTAAATTTTCATTAAACGTATTTAACTAAACATGCGCCGCTAGATGTCGTATGCTTCTGAAGGCGCAGACACCTGGAGTACGTACCGTAACGAAAAGGTGGTAAAAAAATAACTGTTGGATCTAGAGCTGCAAACTTTGTGCGTACGTTCGAATTAAGACTTGACAAATAAAGTTTGACTAGAGGTGAAAAACCACACTTTTGCTAAGGTGTGAACAAAATATAGGCTCAAACTGAGGATGTAAACATAAGGAGACATTGCTCTGCTTCACCCGACAGTGGTACCCGGCAGTGGCCGTAGGCATCGTGTGTTCCGTTTTCTGTCCGCGAATTCTTGAAATCAAATGTCAGTAGAACTGAAACTCTCGAGTGGCGACATTGGGGGAAACCAACAATTCGCGAAGTCTGCTGACTGCACGCATTCCTCGTTAATCCCTTGGCTCTTTTACCCTTTTAAGCGCGTTTACAGCTGCGGCCGTTATTATACTGACACTTAAACGTATTAAAAAGCTCTAACTGTGTAAGTGAAGGAAGCCAACAGCCATCGATAATCCAAGAAAAGCATGAGGAAAATTAGCTTTTTAAAACATTTATAATGTTAATCAACGGGAATTTAATACAGTAACTATTTTGCTCAGTCATACCGGTAGATGATAGCTGGTAGAGCACAGAGCGCGAAATTTAAAGGTCGTGGGTTCGGAACCCACCGACAGCATGCCGTTGTTTTTTCTTCTATATTTACTCATAAAATAATTAATCTACTAATTTCCCGTTGATTAACATCCCAAATTAAAAAAGGAACACTCCTCTACACTTTCCCTGGTTTTCGGTGACTGTTGGCTTCCTTCATATGTATACCATAAAGAGCCCCTCATTTCCATATACTTGTTAAATGGAAAGTTTAGCTAGTTCGTACGTTATAATGGCAACAAACAGCGCTGTCCTTTCGCACCATTTTTTACCAATATTGTCTACCCTTGCCACTATTGTCGATTTTTGCCCAAAATAGTCTATACTATAATTCTACATC
This sequence comes from Amblyomma americanum, assembly GCF_052857255.1. Classification (NCBI taxonomy): domain Eukaryota; kingdom Metazoa; phylum Arthropoda; class Arachnida; order Ixodida; family Ixodidae; genus Amblyomma; species Amblyomma americanum. The sequence continues at coordinate 28,416,807 of NC_135507.1, read as the reverse complement.
TGCCAATCATCAAAGTTTAGTCCTCCTTTCAATGCAACAAATTTCGCGAAACTTGGTCAGGTGCCCATAGAGAAAAACCGCAGCAGCATATTTATGTATTAAGAACTGAAGACAGAAGTGCCCGAGCTGGGCGTTGAGCTCATTCATCAATCAATGGAGATCGTTACAAGCTTATTTAACCGAGTCACACGCGTAGAGTTAGCGCAGTCAGTGGAAGCAATGAGAGTATACCGGTTTTCACAAACCTATCACTTTTAACAGGCGTGGCGACGTCAGCGATCGAAGCTAAAACAGCATTTGTCCTTTGGGAAGGTGGTATCGGCTCATGACTTCTCGATTGCTACTTAAAACAAAGTAGCTGATAGCTTTATACAATGCATCAGTGTTTTCACGAAGTTCGACATAAGGATCAGCGGCCCTGAATAAAAATTTGCAGGAGTAGCGTCTCCATTTACTAAACACTTTCTCAGTGCAGTTATGAAAGAGAACTACGCGTGTCTCATCTATTATTACCCAACCCCAGCCCGGAAGGCAAGAACATGGCAGCGCTCTTTATATGAATAAAATTTCTCTCTGACTACAATTGCCCGCAGATTTCTGGGCGAACCCACTGTTCATTGCGCAGATGACCAAGTGGCGCACATCACTTAGGCCATTGTAGTTTCTCTGGTCGATTTAGCAGTACAACCAATAGTTTACCGTTTACTAGTGAGACTGTGCGGTCACTTCGAACTAAGACATGCGTTACCCTTCGCCTTTATCAAGCGGAGCAAAACCGAGACTCCAATCTTTTGTATTCTACTTCGTGGAGTGCTACACTTATTGTTCTCGGTTGTGGCGTTTTGAGCTCGTAGCTACGCGAGCAGTTGTTTCCCGCAGTCAATAGAGAGCAGTGAATAGCACCTAATCAATACGGATGAGGGAACCGCGTTTAAATTAGTGGTGCGACACTGTCGTCGCTTTGCTAGCCTAATAACATCAATGCAACCACTCTGCTATCATCCCCACCATTGAAAGAAGCACGGCAGCCTTCCCTACCCTCACTCAGTGCACCTTTTCCTTAAGACGCGGAGCGTTTCCTTCCCCTTCCCCCAACTCCACTTCAAAGGCGCTTATTAGCGCTGAGTACGATGTTTTCAGGCCTGCTGCCATGGATTTTTTTTATTCGACTAACCTTATTCTTCTCCAACCAGTCTGGGTCTACTTGACACAGACGGGGGATGAAAAGGATTCCAAATGTAAAAATTTCGGTGAAACGGGCACTCTTCATCACATAATTTGGGAATGCGCCGATTACTCGGGCACCGGCTTAATCATCAACAGTAGAGAAACCTGGGAAGTTTGGCTGCGGAGCGAGGACCCCGCCATCCCGCTGCAAGCCACCCGCTTGGCGGCTGAGGCCGTGAGGAAACAACGCATCTTCACTAGTCCTTAGTATGCGGAGCATCCCCTACTCGCGTCCCAGGCCTGCGTGCCAAGACCGGAGATTTGGGGCCTCCTTCTCGGTGGACAATGAAATTTTCATTCATTCATTCATTCATTCTTTCCTACCGTCACACCCTTTATTTCTCTCCAAATTTCTCTCCCGCATAACGTTTGGCGACGACGAGATCCCTCAAACAATGAAGTTCGATAAACTTCACCGCTCCTTCTCACAAACTTCGCTGCTAGCCGCGTTTCCACACGCACCAGAGCGGCGCAGCTTTAAACTTTCGAAGTCGATAAAGTTGTTACCTCGAGCGGAGGGGACGTTTTGGAGGCAGGGTTAGGCCCTCCAACTTTTTCATGTACCTGCGATACCTTGTGGCGCTCCCTCACACCCCTTTCATCCGCATGGTTAACTTGCACCCGCTCCCAAATTTTCGGTCCCCCCCTCCGTCACAGCCCTTCATCCAAGCTTACTTTTCACTTCTCTCAGTTCTTTCCAGATCAGCGGGTTTGTGCACTGCAACGAACACTAACCCACTCAGCGCTGTACAGTTCTCCAAATTTTAGTAATACCACGTGAGCGTCAATCAGACGCTCTTTCCGCCTCCCATGCAGAACAGCAGTGGCGAAAGGAACTATATAGTACGCGCATGCGCACACACAGCTTGCCAGTTGCAGCGCCCTCTGGTCGGCTGTTCTGACGTGACGCAATTACGATGTTTGTCTGCGGGGTTTTGTCACGTCAGCAGAACAGCCGACCAGAGGGCGCTGCAACTGGCAAGCTGTGTGTGCGCATGCGCGTACTATATAGTTATTTTCGCCACTGCTCTTCTGCATGGGAGGCGGAAAGAGCGTCTGATTGACGCTCACGTGGTATTACTGGCCGGCCAAGAGCGGCGGAAGCTAGTCAAGAGCCGAATTGTGGAGCCGAGCAGTATGAGCAGTGCTTTCAGTGTGGGTGCAAGCAGTGCGTTCATGTACAGCTACCGGTAACTGCCTTGAAGGAAGCAGAAAGCCTGGGAGGCAGACGGAGATCAGCTGCGTCGATTCGGTCAGTAATGACCTGACGCCAGCTCTAGCCCACCACAGCGTTGATTCCTTCCCCCACTTTTAGAGACATAGTGTACAACTTTTCTATGTGTCTATTCTTGCGTTCGGCACAGGCGTTAAGCACGTCAGGAATGCGGCAAAGCCCCCTTCAACTACTACCGCTGGCTCACTGGAGAGGGTGCTGCGCGGGAGAAACTCCGACGCCCTGGACGCCCGCATCGACCCGAGTCAAGTGCGGCCCGGCTGCTGCGGGTGTCGCCACCCTCTCGCTCAAGAGGTGGCGGCACTGAAGATTCCGCAGCGGGGGGCAATAAGGTTCAATTACTGGCGCCACCGGGCGCGGGCCGTCGCAAACTGACAAGGCCAGCAGCACCCGAGAACAGAACAAGTGACAGGAATTCCCACCCTCTCCGTTCTTCCCCTGTTTCTCGGGGTGCAATCGCGTTCCCCTTCCCCGTGCCCCTGCTAATCGCCCTTCTTGCCCAAAGTTCGAGTGCGGCAAACTACCGGCTTTCTTTGTGTATAGCGTAGTTCTGCCTGTGGGCTCCTTTCAGCGATAACAAGCCTAATTGCAAAACATGAATATGCTCGCTGGGCCTGTCGAACCCATTTCTCTTAAACAAAAATAAGTCACTTCGCTTACTACGAGCTAATAACAATGCAACAGAAAGAAATGTGCTGTGTGTTAAAGGTACATGTTTGCGATTGACAATAGTTCATCACGGAAAAAAAAAATTGACGCGAAGCGCAGAAAAGTAAAAGAAATATGAGCATGAGAGAAAAAAGAAGCCACAGAGGAAACAAGACGGCAGAAAAAAAAATCAAAGAGCTTCCATGCCAACCAACCACATCGTTAGGCTAGGTTACCTTAAGTTAGCTCAGGTTAGATTAGGTTACGTTAGGAAAGGTTAGGGCAGGTTATTTATTTTATTTATTACAGATACCTCAAGGACCCTTGGGTGAGGGCTTTACATGAAGCGTGGGCTAGCAACCTGGTGTTAATAACACATTAGGTTAGGGAGGTTATGTGAAGTTACGCTAGGTCAAGTCAGGTCAGGGAAGGCTAGGTTAGGTTAGGTTAGCTTAGCGTGGGTATTTTTCGTCGAGAAAAAGTGCAGCTGCGCGCGCTTCTAGTCGGGATCACCAAATGCATACCGTATTTTTCTTAAATACAAAGACAACCCATTAATTCGCACTGTCCTTTACCCAAAGTGATCCAGCCCATGCTGGTGTCAGGCAATGCACAAAAGCCAATGAGAGCACACACCATCCAAGAAGAGGCAAGTTCCGAACAGCGAGGGCTCCCAATGACCGAGAAAACGCGGTACAGAGAACGCTCCGTCACGGGATGCGAGCGAACATTTTCGACGTCGCCACGGCGACAAACGAGCGAGCCTTTTCGTCGCGCAAAAACAAAAAGAAACAAAAACGTGCGGGGCCGCAAGCACGCTGTAGCCGGGTCACCGAGGAATTCCGTACCTCGCTTAAATTTAATTACGGCCGGGCTGGAAAAAAGGCCGTAGACGCGGTGGAGGCACGTTCATTGTGCCATTATTTTTAGCCGCGCTCCGCTATGGCCGGCGGCGGCGGCAATCTAAATGTCGGGCCGCTTTAACGCGCGCCGGGAATCCCTTCACGATGCAGAAGCGCCCCCGCATATGAAACGCCGCGGGAGCGAAATATGTAATGCGGCGTGAATTAAGGAAGAAATATGCGCACAGCCAGTGACGCGAGGCGCGTGTGGGAAAAAATGAATGCCAAAGCCGGCAGGAAAGAGGGCGGTTTAAGGATTAATAATAGCGCCATCCTCGAAAGCAACGATGAATCAGCGCAGCCCGCGCGCCTCTAGCAGGGAACAGGTTAAGCAGGGAGAAATATTCCCGTGATTTGAGTTAGGAAGGAATCTTTGTGAAAAGTCAGGGTTTTTCTGCACAGGGGAAATCGATGCTTTCTTGACATGCCCAGCTGCGTTGATTGCATGTGAGGTTGTTATAATTATAATAACAATAATAATTGATTTGGGGGGGAAAGGAATTGGCGCAGTATCTGTCTCATATATCGTTGGACACCTGAACCGCGCCATAAGGGAAGGGTAAAAGAGGGAGTGAAAGAAGAAAGGAAGAGAGAGGCGCCGTAGTGGAGGGCTCCGGAATAATTTCGACCACCTGGGGATCTTTAACGTGCACTGACATCGCACAGCACACGAGCGCCTTAGCGTTTTGCCTCCATAAAAAAGCAGCCGCCGCAGTCGGGTTCGAACCCGGGAACTCCGGATCAGTAGTCGAGCGCCCTAACCACTGAGCCACCGCGGCGGGGCCGTGAGGTTGTGAGCCGTAACCGATCAGTTAACAGTGCTAGAAACATAACCGTGCGTTATTAGATAGCGTGTGAGGTGTTAATAGGAATAACATGGAGCTAGTAATAGGCGTTTGGTTTCTCCCACCTTTATTTGTGTTGTTACTTTCAACCTAGGCAGTTTAACACAAGGGATGAAAAAGTCGTAGGAGGTGATTACGAATTACGTAGGCATATCTCTCTAAGGGTGTCTTTTTTTTATTTGCCGAGCCTGCCTTTAATGAAAGTTAAAGGGACTCTGAGGATCACCCTATTCAATTATTGTTATGGGTAATAATAAATTCCCTCGCTTTTTCTGACTATGCTGGCGTTTGTCCCGCACGAAAAGACCCATATGCTTTCGAGAAAATTGTATTCAAAACTCTTCCCGCCAGGCGGTTCAAACTCGTGACGTCCTTACCGAGAACTCTGTGATCGCCATTTTGAAGTGAATCGCGGTGTAGCATGGCCTCTGCGATTCGTGCCTCTAAAAGGCGTCGACGCGCGCATTATACTTGCGGAATCTTTCGGCGGTGTCGCTACCTGTATTTTTGTGTTTTTTTTTCTCGAGCTTATAAAGCTTTCTCTAGTTAGAGGGTCTCTTTCTCGTTGGAGTGCTGTACTCTATTGATACAGGCCAACCTGGATTTGTCCTCAATGACCATTTAAGAAAGCACGATGGGGACCTAGGACGAAGTTTTAGGAAGAGGTGTAGCCCCAATTTTACGAAGAAACCAGCGGAAAGAACAGTATACTAGGACTAAGGAAAAGTAAGCCCGCTTGGTCTTGGCGCGCAGCCGCGTCTCCTGTCTCAGTTTCGTACGACCATCCTGTGTCAGCTACTTTTCAAAATTTTGTATGAAGTAGGTTGGGACAATCCGTATATATTAAAGCGAGCTAGCACATACTCGACTTTCATCAAGTCAGGTTTAATGCAGAAGACGGGCATTCACGGACTCTCGTTAGTGCGTGAAGCTCTTGCTTTAGGGACACCGATGTACGGCCTGCGGACGCAGTCGGCTTCTCTTGCAGAACGAGCGCGCGATCCTTCACCGGAAGATAAGTTATGCAAATTGACGGCGACGTGTGAGCCGTCATTTCCATATATCAGTATAATGTGCAAGCACATTAGCGCTTATAAAGACGGCGCCACGCGCTGACGCTGCAGGGAGTTGGCGGGAATCTCTCCTCCAGAGGTCGATGTCCGCAGGCGGTGAGACAGACAACCGGAGTTCTCTCCGCTCACGGATCACGCCTTCTCAAGATTATTTTTGTTTTACTTCGCGCTCAGTGATCACAGATAGCTGCGAAATGAGCGCGCATTTTGAAAAGCGAAAGTGCCTTCCTTGTTATGGGGTACGCTACCGTGGACCATAGCAAGCGTACAGTACTGTGGCTAAGTCAAGAAAGAAACCAGAATCTGCAAGTCCCAGCCATGCAAGGCAGGAGGAACAGAGTAAAGGCGTGCACCAAACGCAGGTGCAGGCTGATGAGGAGGAGGAGGAGGAGGAGGAGGAAAAACATTGTTTGACAATGAGATTGCTGGCAATCTCTCAAAGGCTTCCCTCAGCGGCCCCGTGTTGCCAATCATCCCGGCGGCAGCCTATATTACAGCATCTAGATTTCGGCGACGTGTGCTTTTAAGCACGCAAGACACAACACTTTTAACATCGACGGATCATGAGCACCTTAAATATTATTGGAACAGGAAAATTTGTTGCACTCGGCAGCTTGAAGTATCACTGACGAGGCTGCGCTGCCGCATCCCCCCTCTAAATTTCTTTTTACACAAGTCGGGTTTGGCGCTCTCTCCCCTTTGTGCGCTTTGCCGTGAGCCTGAATCTATAGAACATTTTTGGCTGTATTGTCGCCGATTCAACTCTCTGAGAAAAAGGTTGCTGGAGGAGCCCTTGCAGCATCTTGGCCTTAGTTTGAGCAGCCCGCTCTTGCTATCATTTGGCGCCACCACATTTGGGTTCAGCCACAGATCTATTTGTACCGCTGTTCTAAATTTCCTGATCGAATCTCACCGACTGCCTTGCTAAGTGTTCCAAAATTTTCTTTTCTATCAATTATTACATTTTAACTTAATCATTATTATTTATTCCCTCTCTTTATTATTATTCTCATAATTTTGAAATAAAAACTCATCCCTTTTCTGTTCATGAGGGAGAATTCACCGGTGTTGCGCTCCCACGTGCTTTTCCTTTTTATTAACTGCGTTCAGGTGAATAGCCACCCGATTCTTGGCCGATCCCCCAGTGGGGGTATGTGCCATCTTTTGACAGGCTAACAGCAACAACAATATTGTCTGACAGCTTGGCTTGAGAGATCACGTACCGAGCCGAGCGGCCATACGCCCTGGGACAGCACTTCACCGTGGAGATCGGATTTTCAGAATACCTAAACTATCAAAGAGGCAGGAGAATTAGATAGTCCCCACCACATAAGGGCCTCACACAACAAGAAGCAGCTAGTCGGCGGAGGCTGCAAACGGGAACATTCTTTAACCTACATATACTTCGCAAGATGTATCCTACACAGTATAGGAACACATGCCCGTGGTGCGGGGCAACCCCCACGCTTTGCCATATAACCTGGGAGTGTAAGCGAAACTACACGTTCCACCAGCACAAAACCTCGAGTGCGGAGCAATGGGAGAGCCGGCTCACCAGCTGCGAGCTCGCCGCCCAAAGGGCAATGGTGCAGCACGCAAGCGAAGCAGCGCGACTCAGTGGAGCCCTGGACTAGGGGCCCAACCCTGCTTTGAAGGTCGAGTATGCAGCGATGAAGACGAAGACCGAACGCTAGACCCTTAATGGACCAAATAAAGTTTCTCTCTCTCTCTCTTGACAATATTGAGGATTTGATTCAGGTCAGGTGGGTGTGGCCCTTATTTCAGGACTGCAGTAGCCAGAGCTGTCATACAAACTTGCTGGACTAGCACTAGCTGGCCCTGCACGGTGTCGCTGGTTAGTTGTGCCTCCAACTGCTCAAATGACGTATATGGCGTATTTAAGTGTTCGGGTTTATCCCTGCACCTCCATGACATGTGAAAGAGCGCGGGACTGGTTGTCACACAAGGGGCAAACGTGCTGTTATTCTGTGGGGTGCATTTTGCAGTACTTGTAGGGGTTTGCAAAAAATGGTTTGGATTAATCTCCATTTTGTGGCTTCCAGAGAGGTCAGCTTTTCGCGGGGTGGGGTTAACTACGGCGTCTGAGTCACCGGGTCTCTATCTAGTCTATGGCTGTGTGTGGCTGGAAGGGGTTGGAGGTCGGGTGTAGGTTAATCCGCTCGGTTGGTTCGCGCGCGAGCGAGATCGTGGACCGCCTCATTTTTCTTCGAGCCCTGCATGGCCTGGGAACCAGGTAATTTGATGGTGTTATGTAAGCAGAGAGTTTAGGGTTTTTACCGCCTTTTCCTCTCTTTTTTGGAGATTAATCACTTTTTTGACACTCCATGACTTTGTGAAAGCCCCTTATAGAACAATTCAAAACGCAAAAAGAACTTCTTCCCAAATATTATTTGACCGAGAGCAATGAGCCATTGAATTTATATCCATACAGCTAATGAAGTTCGAAATGTAAGATTGCGGCTCCTAACTAAACATCAATGCGTGTTCAGTTCCCGATGCACACCTAAGCGCATTATGGGAGGGTAATACTCACCGTTTACAAAGGGGACCAGGAGTGCCGTTAAAAGGACCAGAATCCATAGCCTGGCCGCACCACCTGAAAGAAGCGATCGTGTGACACGTAAATTGCGGGAAAAGGGCTGTTTAAGAGTCGACCAGCGTCATAAAGAGAGTTTGAGGTACAAATGAATTTCACGTCACACGAGAAGACAAGTGCTGTTGGCTAAGCGCTGTTGCAGTGTGACTTGTCTGTTCACAGAGGTGCGAGGACATCCACAAGCTGTTCGCACGTGGATAACGCACAAAGCTGCGTGTCACAAAGAGTTCAGCCTTGTGGAGGCTGCAGATGGCGCCTAATCAGTGACCAGAGTTCCCCCAAACTCACCACTGCAGGTAGAAATTACTCGTAAACTGGCGGAACCTTTCAGCAAAATTGTCAGCTTTCGTGACGGACAAGCTCACGAAGAGCACAAGCTGGCGAAGCATAAAGAACGATTTAATTAATCGATTTATAAGCTTTACTCGCACCTACTAAAGGCAGCCTTGCAGGGGACGTCGGTACAGTCCTGGTAAAAGTTTCAAGGCCCAAGGCTTCTCGCTTCAGCCACATAACAGAGCAATTAAGGCCCCATTAATCATCGAATAAGCTTCAAATGCTAGCAGAATGTTTATTCTTGCGGTAGAGAAGCTTCCTATTTGACTTGTTTTTTGAATGATCCGCTACAAAAAATCATGCTAGGAACGTTAATTTCGCTGCAGCTGAATGCTGTGGCCTTACGACTTTTGACCAAGACTGTACATAATAAGGGCCACTGTTAGAAGTTATAAAACACAAAGAATAAAAAAAGAACCAAATTGCAAGCTCCGATTAATTAGCGGTAGAGTGAGGCAAAACATCACGTAAATATATGACTCCAATTCCAATCAAGAATATACTTTTAAGTAAACAGGATAAGTAAACAGGATGTGCCAAGCAACGAACTAATATCCTCGAAGAGGAAGTGTGTCTGAACGCAGTATAGTGCGAGCAGAGTAAAGGTTAAGATCGCGGTTGAGAACTATATTCGTTAATAATTCATAATAACTGGTTTTTGGGGAAAGGAAATGGTGCAGTATCTGTCTCATATATCGTTGGACACCTGAACCACACCGCAAGGAAAGGGATAAAGGAGGGAGTGAAAGAAGTTGTTTGTTGTCCTGTATAAATTTCATCTGCATTGTGGAATAAACTTTAATTGGCAGTCTGCACCCGCGTCTCTGGACCACGTGTTCGCAGGATGTTTTTTTTTTAGGAAAGGATATGGCGTAGTAATTGTTCCACATATCTCGGTGGACACCCGAACCACGCCGTAAGGGTACGGATGAAGGTGGGAATGAAATAAGAAAGAGAGAAAGAGGTACCGTAGTGAAGGGCTGCGGAATAATTTCGACCACCTGGGGATATTTAACGTGCACTGAAATCGCACAGCACACGGCCGCCTTTTGCGTTTCGCCTCCAACGAAACGCGGCCGCCACGGTCGGGTTCGAACCCTGGTACTCCGGCTCAGTAGCCGAGCGCCCTAACCACTGAGCCACCGCAGCGGGTGTGTTCGTCAGACAAAGCCTATAGCTCTGCTATTAGCCGTCGGATGGAGACCACAATTGTGGAGGCGAAAGTCAAAATTTAGTTTAGGCCGAACTTAACGTCTACACTCAAACAAATTTCGAACTTTTCCTCGTGGAAAAGGACCTGACCTATATGTCTGGCAATGCCGCCGCGGTGGCTGAGCGGTTATGGCGGTCGGCTGCTGGCCCGAAAGGCGCGGGTTCGGTCCCGGCCGCGGCGGTCGAATTGCGATGGAGGCGAAATTCTAGAGGCCCGTGTGCTGTGCGATATCAGTGCACGTTAAATAACCCCTGGTGGTCGAAATTTCCGGAGCCCTTCACTACGGCGTCTCTCATAGCCTGAGTCGCTTTGGGACGTTAAGCCCCCATAAACCATAAACCAGTTTTCATCTCCACAAGTGGTTTCCAGTCGCCGGCTAATAGTAGAGCTATCGGCTTCGTTTGAGGAACACGCGGTCCAAAGACTTTTGTCGCCGACTGTGCGTCTGTTTTGTTTTTTTACGCTGAGCGTTTCCCCCATCGATCGCAGTAACATTTCGCTATTTCTAGCAACACCTGCTATAATGTCGGCGTTCGTGCTCGTCTGGGTGCGCATTTGCAGACTCCAGATACAGCTTCCGCCTCCGGGCTTTAGTACGACCTTACGCAAAGAATAAAGAAAGGCAGCAGGAACTAGCAGTACGCGGAGCGGGACATACTAACACTAAGAAGCATGCGAAGTTACGAAAGCCCGGAAAAAGTTTGATGAAGCAGACGAACGTCAAATAACAGTATCAGTTGGCGACTGCGGGAAAGGCGCTGTGAGACTCCCGTGCTTTGCTTCATTTTCCGGAAAATCGGCCATATGCTGAAAGCGGCGCGGTTCCTAACGACTCGTCAATTTCCAGTCCTCTTAAAACAGGCACTGGCTGTCTGGTCCAGAGTTCTAAGTCTAATTCAAGTCCAGAGTCCCTAGACTACATCTGTGGTTTTTGCTCAAATATAGGCGTATTTCTTTACTATTCTGGAAAGCTGCGTCTCAGGTGTGGATGGAAGAGGAGGTAGAAGCTAAAAGGAGAATGGAATGTGTTTGACAGGTCCGTAAGTATCTCCCGTAGTAATGGATACGCCGTCAACATCATCAGCAGCGTCATCATAGCAGTCATCATCAGCAGCAGCACAACTGTGTCCACTGCGGGACAAAGGCGTCTACCATTAACCCAAACCTGTGTTAGGTGCGGCCACCTTATCCCCGCATACTTCCGAATCTCATCTACCCACGTATCTTCTGCCGCCTGCTGCTATGCTAGCTTTTTTTGGAACCCAGTCCGTTGCCCTTAACACGCCTCGCCAACAGACATTGGTTTGAGTAGCTGGCGCTCTATTCCATGAAAAGACGCTAAAAATGTTCGAATCATGAACTTACGTATGCTTTAATAAATGCCCGTGTACGACATTGCCGGAACTTCCGGCATAGCTGTAGACCATGCAGTCATTTATGAAAACAAGAAAGACCAGCAGCCAATGCCAATGGATAAACGAACACAGAGGACCCTAACACAGTATACGGCGCCTGCGACAATGTCACTGGTATCTTAGCTATCAAGGCTGTATTAAGTAATACAGCCGACGTACAGCCCTCATATGTCCGAGTAATACGACACCTTAGAGGAGAGAGTCGTTAAATAAATGGCGGGAAGGTACTTTGGCCAAGTTAATGCCCGATTTCCTACGCTGTACTGGGCAGAAGGGGAATAAAAGAACAAAAATGTGGATACCAAAAAGCGAGAAGAGAGCGCTACAAATTAAGTGCGTACACATCAAGGCATCGATAAACGGTCTTTGAAGCCCGCTCCTGGCAGCTATGGTATAGCGCCTAGAATATTCTAGGCGCTCTAGCTATCGAACGAAAAGGAGACTTACAGCATAGTGCGATCCGTGATCCGCTACAGTGATGCGCTTCCGCGGGGCAATTTACGCGCTGATTGGTCGCGACGAGGTAGGGGCGCGCGCAGCTGACGGGCACGTTGCGCCATCTGGCGCCCTCTGGGGTTTTCTGCGCCCGCACAGTGGCGCCTCGCGCAAGCGGTGCACGGTAGCGAATCGCTGATTGCGCTATGCTAAAACTCTATAATTATAAGTGTAACGTTAAAAGACAGGAATAGAGCAGATTGGGTCAGGAAACAAGCGATAGTTAAGAAGAGAAAATGGGTACGGGCAGATCATGTAAAGTGTAGTCAAGGTAACCAATGCTCGTTAACGGCCCCCTAATCGGCGCTTACAACTCCGGCCGCCTGATTTTACAACGACAGTGCGGTAAGCGCACTCGTGACTTCCTATGGTGTCTCATTCTTCCGCGAAAGCTCGAGTAAAATGAACGCCCAAATATCCTGCTGAGAGTTCATACCGGGTACATTGACGTGTTCTGCAGGGTTTCTGTATCAAATTCAGATTATTTTTTTGCGAAACTTGGGGATCGCTCACAGCTCCAACATTTACAGTAATGCCCTTCTTAACCAGCTCTTAGCACTTTTAGTCCACATTCCCGGGAGCTTTGCAGGCGCCAATCGCCGCGAGCCAGGCGATTCGCTTCAGAATCCAATAAAATCTATGCAGAGAGGTTATGTGCACATTAACAAAGGTCCGCAGTTCCCCGACCGCTCCTCTAACTATTACAGCTTAGTGCTGCAGGCTCTGGTATATAAAGCGCAGCACACCGCTTACGCACCATTATGTTTTATTGTTTGTTCATTATTGTTTACTTTGACCACCCGTTCATTATGCAACTTTTCAGCACGACATACTTGTAATTGGCGCCATGATTTCTTACGACCAATTTCCGACAAAATCCCAGCCACATCTCGCTCAACTCTTCTCCATAAATGATCTGCGTTCATGAATAAAAAGTTCAGTATGTTAATATGCATTCCCGCGTACGGATTCAAGCCTACATCCTCGTCCGCTTCCCAGGCAGTTACATCAAGAGACTTGTCTGTAAAAAATGCTTTAAAGGGACTATGGCAGACATTCAACAACATGTAGAGCGGACCTTGACACACGTTATTAACAAGTTCGGCCGTGTTAATAATAATAATAATTGGTTTTTGGGGAGAGTAAATGGCGCAGTATCTGTCTCGTATATCGTTGGACACCTGAACCGCGCCGTAAGGGAAGGGATAAAGGAAGGGGTGAAAGAAGGAAGGACGACAGAGGTGCCGTAGTGGAGGGCTCCGGAATAATTTCGACCTCCTGGGGATCTTTAACGTGCACTGACATCGCACAGCACACGGGCGCCTTCGAAAAAAGAAAAACCAAAAGAGACAACCCGTTGCGAAGACATTTCCTAAACACGTCTTAAGACAGTAGACGGCCCAAATTGGCTAAAATGAGCCGAGCAAAATTAACTAGAAAACAAAACAAAAACACGCAGACAGAGGAAGCAGGCGCATGTCGAAACCCGACCTAAAGCTGAAGTTTAAAGAAACTATCGCAGGGAACGTACAAAGGTGAGCAGGCTTATCTAGAGCACTGAAGAGATGTGCTTCGAGACAAAGTGAAATCTTGTGCAGCTGTTTTGCTGCGGCTAGATTAGTGCTCGTACTGTTCTTGTGGTTTCATCTTCCGTGTAGGCGTTTGTTTAGCGCTTTATCGCAGTTTACTTTTGGGAACCAAAAATTCCTTGGAGGCACTTAGATATCTCTTGGCTGCGGGAAGGCGAAAGCCGTTTGCGACCCATTCCACTGATTTGAATTTGCCGCGCTTGAATTCATTTCACGACAGAGGATAAGAGTGGCTTGCGTGAGCGTGGCTCCACGTGACCTAGGTGGCGATGTAACGGACGGACGGTCACCGCGAGTTGGTCACGTGACCTAGGTGGCGATGTAACGGACGGACGGTCACCGCGAGTATAAGCCATTAAAGGCTATCGCCCTAATAATTGCTTTAAAACTCAACATATGTTGCCCTGCCAACCACAGCTCGAGCGCTCTGGACAGGCCTGCTCACGTCTCTACGTTACAGCAGCTGAATGTTACGAATGCGTATAAAAAAACAATGCGCAAAGAAAAAATCAGAAACGTAAAACTAACGTATAAAAACAGTATGTGATCCCTGCAGTATGCTTTCTTCCTTTAAGTCTGCGGATATTTTTTTAACATTATAAGCCGCATGGGTCCGAAATGCGTAGGTGGTAAAAAATTCGCCTACTTGGTGGAGAGAATTGACGTCATCAGAGTGGAAGCACGTCACTTCCGGTAAAGCCATCAACAGCTGCTTATGCCATCGCATTGCCAGCTCATAATGAAATTAGGTGTCCCTTTCACAGAGGACAAGATGCTTTGTCCGTGGCCATAACAGTCGACTGCCATCAAGGCTTACAAGGCACTGATTTTTTTTAGAACGACTGCCTTGATTGACAGATTTCGACTGTGTTTCCCGTTATTCTCTCTTCCCTTTATAATCCCCTCATTCCCTTCACCAGGGCAGGGTAGCCAACCGTAAGCCTTTCTGGTTGACATTCCCGCCTATCCCCCCCCCCCCCCCCACCCCTTACTTATCTCTCACAAAAATCTTCCAGCTTCTCCCTAACAAAATTCCCTGATTGGTTAATTTCGTGATAATGCCATCAGGGTCACGGAACCCCAACTGACCAATCGGAAAGCATCGCGAAGTTTGAGAGCCCCCACAATATTCAGTGCTTGGTCGAAAGAGGTCACGCGACCTTGTGACGTCATTACAACCTGCCCACCATGGAAAGTGGCAGCGTATACCACGAGACTACGAGAAAACTGTATGCCGCTGCCAAATTCAATGCATTTACCACCTCAGATTCAGATTCAGACCATTTAATTCCTTTCAGTTGAAGGTGGAATACGAGGCAAAAGGCATGGAGCCTGACAAGGCCTCGACTTCCATCTTTAGTTCGGAGCAGGCAAAACTTCAATACATTTGCAGGGATTTCTCCCGATGAAACGGTGTACACATAGACATAAAATATAAAGTACATACGAACACAAAATGCTGGCTGTCGATTAACGCCGAAAGCACATCAGAGCACCCGCGACAACACACTGGCGAGAAAAAGAAACAGCTGGATAACATGCTGACAGAAACATGAAAAAAAAATCTTTTTCGCAAGAGTGGTGATTTGCATGGGCATATGAGTGCAGCTATGTACATAAGATATCATCAGTGATCATTAGGAATGCTTTGTACTGTAATTTGAAGGGCTTAAATGGTAGCGTAATATCAATGTAGGACTAATGATGGCTAAATAACTTTGTTGATTAATAATCAACATCCTGTCTCCCATAATTTGTTCTCACTTTTATTACCATCTGCCTATCGTGGCCTGAGCGCATGAGCATTACGGGAACTGGAAAAGAGCAACTTGAGTCTCACAAGGCACACCGGTGTCTGTGTTTGAAGCAGCCGCCTGCCGGGGCGGTGAAGCATTGCTTAACCGCTGCACCAGTAGCGGAATGGGGACTTCCCGCTATCTATGAAAGTGACTCAGAGGCTCATGACATCATCAACACCACATGACCGCCAATTTAACAATCATACGGCACCGCCAAGTTTGAAAATCTGGGGACCCCCAAGAATTCCGAAGGACCCGAAAAATAGGGAAGTAGGACCAGACAGAAAATGTATTAAGGTATATTGGCGGGGAGGAGTAGGTGAATTGAAGTGGTTGATTGGGTCGGATTAGTATAATCTCATATGATAATTTAATGGAATGTACAGGGTTGGTGAAAAGTTGCCAGGCCACAGGGTCTGCTTTCCATCGGTATGTCCTGGTACTTGAGATGCCGATAAACTTATCAAGGTTGTGAGAGGTTAGAACGATACTTCTACGCTCTACAGACATTTTGAGCTTTGGGGATATCGTAACTGCCTGGCTATAGCGTTCAAAAGCAGACCCTGTGGCCTGGGAACTTTTGACCGACCCTGTACGTGAATATTCTAGAAGGTGACAGCTCATGCATACCATATAAAGGGCAATGGAACGGGCTGCAACCAAAGTTTTGGCGGGAAATTACCAACAAGAACTTTGAACACTCATTGCAGACACCAGGGCAGACAACCTAAACGCCATCGCATTTTCCTCATCAATAATGGGGTTAAGAAGACCCCCCTACCCCTAGTTTTTTTGCAAAGTCAATTTTTGAAAAGTAGAGCGTAAGTAAAGCTACAGCTCATAAAAAGCTCCACTTGTTACCTTACTGAGCAATACAGGCCGTGAAAATAATGCTACTATGCAAGATTTCATTCAAAAGAGCTACAACTGGGGCTAGTTGGAAATGCATCCTTGAAGGTATTGGCGAGCGCTACCAAAATACGGAAAGGGACGAAGACACAGGACAAGCGCTTGTCCTCCTGTGTGTTCGTCCCTTTCCGTATTTTGGTAGCGCTCACCAATACCTTCAAGGAAGATTTCATTCCTCACGGCTTGCAAAGAGGAATCGCAATGAGGAAAGCATTCGCATAACGAGGCAGTGCGAGAAATATGCGGCTTCATTGAAACGCTTTTGCTTTCCTAGAGGTACGTCTAAATCACCAGGAAAATTTAGAGGAGTAGCCCAGACCTTGAACGCTTGCTCTTGGAAGCTCCAGACGCTCCAGACTGATGAGCCCTAGGACGCGGGTTCAGTCCCGGCTGTGGTGACCGCGTTTCGATGGAGGCGAAAAGCAAATGATGCCAGCATGCTGCGTCATTTAAGTCCAATATCTCCAGGAGGTCGTTTGTATTTTAAAACGTTTATTGTCAGCACTGAACCCTGGTGGGCACTATACTAGATGGCTTCGAGCCGATGGATCTCGGCGGCCTTGTGGGGCCGCTCAGTGGCCCGGAATTGCGTCGACGGGTCTGAGCTGGCCAGTATAGCCTCCCACCGCTCTGTAGAAGGTACTGGTATCAGATCCACCGGAGGCGGCGCCTTTTTGCAGCTAAACAGAATGAGATCGTTTCCGGCTATCTCACCGCATTCTTTGCAAGTCGGATTATATTGCGTTGGGTACATCAGTGCTAGCCTCGGCGGGCTCTTTTAAAGAAGGCTCGCGTCTGGAGCCGACGCCACGTTGCCTCCTGGCATTTGTCGACCTTTTTGTCTGGTGGCGGATAGATTTTTCCGCAGCCCTAAACTACGGCACCTATTTCTCTCTTCTTTCACTCCCACCTTCCTCCCTTCCCTTGCCCCGCCGCGGTGGCTCAGTGGTTAGGGCGCTCGACTACTGATCCGGAGTTCCCGGGTTCGAACCCGACCGCGGCGGCTGCGTTTTTATGGAGGAAAAACGCTAAGGCACCCGTGTGCTGTGCGATGTCAGTGCATGTTAAAGATCCCCAGGTGGTCGAAATTATTCCGGAGCCCTCCACTACGGCACCTATTCTTCCTTTCTTCTTTCACTCCCTCCTTTATCCCTTCCCTTATGGCGCGGTTCAGGTGTCCAAAGATATATGAGACAGATACTGCGCCATTTCCTTTCCCCAAAAACCAATTATTATTATTATTATTATTATTATTATTATTATTCCCTTCCCTTACTGAACCAGTTATTATTATTATTATTATTCCCTTCCCTTACTGCGCTGTTCGAGTGTCCACCGAGATGTGAGGCAATTACTGCGGCATTTGCTTTCCACAAAAAATTTTTTTTTTCTAACTTAGAACACTCTAAATACCCGACTTTCTCGAGCTTAATCCCACACTGGCTTCAGTACATACCCCCACTACCTGCCTTCCTAGGTGCGAGCAAAACCATCACGGCATCGGGAAATGGTTCCACCACAGCGGGACATGCAGGGCACAACGTTCTCGCGGAATTCATCACCGTCGCTGGAATGCGTGGCCGGCTGTCGCACGGGTCCTCCCTCGCCTCTCCCGCCGAGTGTCGTATGGGAAGAAGGAAGGAAGCAACGCATAACGGAACCCCCGCGTGCTAACAAGGAGCCGTGTCAGCCGCGGCGTTTCACAGGTCCAGACCGATGGATACATCGTTTCCTCCCCACCCCCGCCGTCTCCCATTGCCCAACAGCTGCAAATGAACACGGTCCGACACGGATCAGCGCGTTCAACCCGATTTCTACCCCGCGACGTTCCGTTCATGGTCGAAGCTTCGTTTCTGTCGCGCCTGTGTTTGCTTTGACACCGTCCCTCGCTTTTATTTTGTTGTTATTCTACTGGCGCGTGTCGCGTCCATAGCAATACACATATCTCTCTCTCTCTCTTTTTGCAAGGCCTCTCCACCTCACACAAACACTCCGCCGGGCGTGCATCGGATCTACGACTGACCGGCTCTGGCGGTCATGTGCGCTCGGCGAACAGCCGCCACCGGAAGTAGCGGCTTTACTTCCGGGCGTGTTCTTTCGCTCGGCGTTCGCTCATAGCGTTCGCCCGGCGAGCCGATACACTTTTATTATATTTCGGGCCGCACGCACGTGCCTGCGTGGCCTGGGCCACGCCACCCGCTGACTGCTGCAGTTGCCGCATCGGACGACCTCCGCCAAGCCTTCTGCTGCCGGAAGTGATCCGCGGACGCCGCCAGAGCGCGCTCGGGCTGCTGCCAGCGTCTCGTCAGGCTGACGTCGCTGACGCTTCGCTCTGAGCAGCGCGGCCCTGTCTTTTCTTTCTTTTTTATTCTTGCTCTGTTCAAGGGCGCGAGAGTGCGACGTGCCTAAATAATCCGCCCCAATCTCTGCCTCGAGAGGAGCGGAGACGTATGCAAAATAAAGAAGCGAACTGTAGTTGTGTGCACCAACGTTGCGCGCAGCCGCTAAGAGAGGAGGGAAATGAGCGACCTCTGACGGAGTGCTCAGTGGTTGTGTGTTGATAGGTTCCGCGTGGGTCACTAAGCCAGAAAAAAAAAAGTAAATCGAGTGTTTTGATAATAACGGTGCTTTATTTGGTAACTGCAATCGGGTCGTTCCACCACAGCTCTGCCTTGTATGGTGCGAACTTATTTCCTATGCGTCCTTTAGTCATTGTACTCGTGATTACATCCCAGTATGTGTGTGTGGGGGGGAGGGGGGGGGGGGAGAAATGGTCGGGGAGGACGTAGGGCATAGGCATGATGTTGGAAAGATGGCAGCCCTATTCAGCACTCTTAAGCGGCCAAGATACGATTAACGTTCGCGAAAAACTTGGCCGTCTGCCTTATACGCACAATTTAGCTGCATTTTCAAGAAACGGGCATTTTACAGACAGAATTGTTGTGTATCAGGCGCATTTGTAGTTTAATGGCGGAGTGAGTGAGTGAGTGAGTGAGTGAGTGAGTGAGTGAGTGAGTGAGTGAGTGAGTGAGTGAGTGAGTGAGTGAGTGAGTGAGTGAGTGAGTGAGTGAGTGAGTGAGTGAGTGTCCAACCGCCCACTGAATAAGCTGCTCCAGCTGCATGCTTCTGAACACGCCTGCCTTCGAGCCTGTGTGACGTGTCCATCCCCAGCTTTAGTCAAAAAGCACTTAATGTCTGACAAACGCATAGAATATGTACTAGTACATTAGGTGCAACAACTACGCGACAAAGACTACAAACACTACAAAGTTGCTGCTTGTTTAGTCTAAGTGCATTGTTTCTCGGAAAAATGTTTCGCCCCTGCTAATTGCACGCGTCAAGCACCAGCCTTAACACACGCTGCATGCAACAACCAAGGGACGCCCTCGCGGCAAAGCCTGTCCGTTTGGCATCGCCAAGCGGCGGCGTGCTTCGAAGGGCACCTTTGGCTTATGCTGATCTCACGAAAGCGCGCGATGGAGGCTTTGAAACGGGCGGCGCGCTTCTCTCCGACGGCGCTCGCGGCATAAGCGTATCTTCCACTCCACTCCGGAGAGCCTTTTAAAGCAGCGCAAAGTGAATCGGGTCACGTTTCGGCTGCGCGGAACTGCCACTCTGCGTCTTTCTTGACGCGGCTGCGTGGGCTGGGATTCGTTACGTTAGGCGCTGGATCGGAGTCGTGCGGCTGTTCGAAATCTGTTGAGCTTGACAACGCGCCACCGGTGCTGTAGGCCTTGTCAGGAAGCGGACTTGTCGGATAGATGGAAGCGCATTTAGCGGCGTTGTTTGAAGGTCTATATCACTGGTTTCTCGAGGAGCTATTTTTAGTGCACCAATGTGTCGCGGGTGTTCTAACTCAGCTTAGCGACCCTGACATTCGTTTAAATGGATAAATATTCTGAGGGCACTTAAGTCTGCTTACGTGCAGGAACGCGAAAGCATGCGTAACTTTTTAGAACGCGGGTTTTCCGCGCCTGTAGGCATTGCATTTTTCCTGTTGTTGTTTTATACTTTCGATTAGTAATTATTTTGTTTTATTTATTTTCATTCCTTGGTTCTCGATTTTATTTTTTAACTTATTATTTCCCTAATTTTTATTTTTATTTTTATTTTATTTTTACTAATGGTCAATTCATGACTATTACATATTACTAATCACCCATCACATATTAATTCCTAAGAGTATATGGGTTATAGCAATTATGCCATTGGTGACGTCATAGTGTGACAGATTTCGCGGACGGACGGACAGACAACGATGAGCCATTAAAGGTTTCGCCTCAAAAATCGCTGCGATATACGAGAGCGAACATGCGAGCTTCCTATGTAAAAGAAGACTTTCGAGGAATCCAGCACACTACAGATATTGAGAGACCACTGTTATTGGCTAATTCGAGGGAAATGCACGATTCGTAACCTTTAGAGATACGTAACCTTTAGAGTTAAAGACTATGCCTTGCGTTTCCCCGGATCGAAAAACTAAGAGAGCGACAAGAAATTAAATTAAAGGCAAATATTTAGGAACAAAACCATGCGTTGATTTTTCTCTGGTTGGACTTCCCTAGATCGCAGAAAACATCACGATGATTCTTGAGCATTAGCTGCTTAGGTTATTCCACAGCGTCCGCTTGTTCTGATGAAGCAGAACGTCTCTTTTTATTTTTTCCTCCTTTGAGCCGGGAAAATAATTGGGTCACGTGGAAAGCACGTGGTTTTATGTTAAGTGGGGTCAGAGTGCTTCGCTAAACAAAAAAAAAAACCAGTTTATACTTTGAACCTCCTGATAGCTCGTTTTGTTAGCTTTCAGAAAATATATTACATTTTGGTATTTGCCACTGAAATGTGTTGTTTTTTCTATTGTTTTCCGTCGTCACGTCGAACGAAAAAGTGAGAGTTTTCAGAGGCTTCCCTTGCGTTTTTCTCAACCCACTTTGTTTATCAAGAATATCAGTTTTTAGATTTTGCAATAATAATAATAATAATAATAATAATAATAATAATAATAATAATAATAATAATAATAATAATAATAATAATAATAATAATAATAATAATAATTGGTTTTGGGGAAAGGAAATGGCGCAGTATCTGTCTCATATATCGTTGGACACCTGAACCGCGCCGTAAGGGAAAGGATAAGGGAGTGAGTGAAAGAGGAAAGGAAGAAGGAGGTGCCGTAGTGGAGGGCTCCGGAATAATTTCGACCACCTGTGGATATTTAACATGCACTGACATCGCACAGCACACGGGCGCCTTAGCGTTTTGCCTCCATAAAAACGCAGCCGCCGCGGTCGAGTTCGAACCCGGGAACTCCGGATCAGTAGTGGAGCGCCCTAACCACTGAGCCACCGCGGCGGGCTGATAGAACATTTCTTCAGCTTTCGCCGCCGCGGTGGCGCAGTGGTCATGACGCTCGGCTGCTGACCTGAAAGACGCGGGTTCGATCCCGGCCCCGGCGGTCGAATTTCGATTGAGGCGAAATTCCACAAGCCCGTGTACTGTGCGATGTCAGGGCACGTTACAGATCCCCAGTTGGTCGGAATTTCCGGACCGCTTAACTACGGCGACCAGAGCCGCTTTAGGACGTTAAAACCCTATCAACGAAACCATTTCTTCAGTTTTAAGAAAATATTTTACACTTGGGTATTTGCAACCTCGCAAATGCTTTTTTGATCTTTTAGCAGCATTTTTTAGGGTTCATGTACCTTTTCCTTGGGAACTATAGTGCGTAAGCAAACAAACTCTCTCACAGATTTCAATCAATGCCTTTTCCTAGACTGCAGGGAACTACAACCAATCAGCTTAAGTCAAATTGTATTTTTATTCTTAAAGGAACATTAATGGGTGTAATTTTATAGTACCGACAAGCAAGAAAATAGTAATATATAAATTTTTTTTCCCCTCAAAGCTCATAATTTGTCTCCCTTTTGAGTCAGCGTAGAGACAAAGACTGAACTGGTTTTGGTGGCAGAAGGTCTGCTTAGGGATCTTGGTGATAGGCAAAAATTCAGGGGGGCACATTGTTGGCAAAAACTGCAGTGAGGCGAAAGCCCTTAGCGTGGTGTTACTGGTTATGTCGTTGAATAGTGGTGAAGGTATTGATTAAAAGACGCCAAAGAGCGCCTAGGCGGCATCCTTCTAGATCGGCGTTCAGGAGGCGTCTGGCAGGATTGCCTGGAGAACGCTCCTCTCCAACGATGGTGGCGCCACTCAATGACGTCACACGCTCATCAGCCACACGGCTCTATCATTTTCTTTGCGATGCCACCAGACTTATCTCGATTGATCGCGGCTGCGCGCAACTGCTTCCACATTGGAGGATGAAAAGGTAGGTGGTGGTAGTGTTTTTTTTTATTAAAATAATAATAAATAGGAAGGAAAAGATATTTGCTAGCCCCTGCATCTGCCATCGATACCGAATCACCTGAGCTGGGGCAGCGGAAATAAAGGACAGCAGGCAGAATGGAGAAATGAAATGAAAGAGGTGAGGGGACAGGAAGAGAGGATAGAGGGAGAAGTAGTGTGTACAAGCTATTTACACAATAAAAATGTGTCCAGGTTGTGCGCGTGGTTAGTTCATTTTAGAGGATGAAAGAAATTAAAATTGGTTTTTGGCGAAAGGAAACAGGGCAGTATCTATCTCGCATGTCGGCGGACACCTGAACCGCGCCGTAAGCGAAGAGAGAAAGGAGGGACTGAGAGAAGAAAATAAGAAAGAGGTGCAGCAGTGCAGGGCTCCGGAATAATTTCGACCACCTGGGGATCTTTACGCCAATCCCCCACCGTGGGTATGTGCCATCATCTTTTCAGGCAACAACAACAACAACAACGTGCACCTACTTAGCGTTTCGCCTGCAACGAAACGCGGCCGCCGCAGTCTGATTCGAACCCGGGTACTCCGGATCAGTAGAGGAGCGGAAGTTTATTCCTCACGAAACGCGAAATCGTGTGATTTAATTCCTCTAAAATGAACTAATCACGCGCACAAGTTGGACAAATTTCTTATTGTATAAATAGTTTGTACATATTACCTCTGCCCCCTGTCCTCTATTCCTGTCCACTCACCTCCTTCATTTCATTTCTCCAATCTGCCTGCTATCCTTTATTTCCGCTGCCCCAGCTCAGGTGCTTCAGTATCGATGGCAGAAGGCGGGCGTAGCAAAAATATTTTCCTTCCTTTTTACTATTATTTTAATAAAACCACTATCACCACCTTTCGCTTTAAAACATTGAGTGTAAAGACACATACGTGAGCAGCACGAAGGAAAGCTATACTAGGCTAATAATAATAATAATAATAATAATAATAATAATAATAATAATAATAATAATAATAATAATAATAATAATAATAATAATAAGTCAGTGGCGCATTTCCGGTAAGCGGCCCTAGTCACTGCTGCGCATGCGTCACTAGTTGCACCGAGCCACAGGTGTACCACCGCTGCGCCGCGCCGCGCCTTTGAAAATAATAATAATAATAATTGGTTTTGGGGGAAAGGAAATGGGGCAGTATCTGTCTCATATATCGTTGGACACCTGAACCGCGCCGTCAGGGAAGGGATAAAGGAGGGAGTGAAAATTGTTTTTTGGGGAAAGGAAATGGCGCAGTATCTGTTTCACATATCTGCGGGCATCTGAACCGCGCAGTAAGGGAAGGGTAAAGGAGGCACTTAGAGAAGGGAAGGGTAAATGAGGCACTTAGAGAAGAAAGGAAGAGAGAGGTGCCGTAGTGGAGGTCTCCGGAATAATTTCGGCCACCTGGGGATCTGTAACGTGCACTGACATCGCACAGCACACGGGCACCTTAGCGTTTCGCCTCCATCAAAACGCGGCCGCCGCAGTCGGGTTCGAACCAGGGTACTGCCTGCGCAAGAAGTCCCATCGGTCCTTTATACATATCATCAAATCACCACAATCTACAAACTCATCTGCATGACATTACCACTACCCCAGAGTACCTTGTCGCTCTTATCCAGCGCCACATGGCGACAATTACAAACGAGCCGCTTTGTTTCATCCTACCGTCTGTCATGCTTTCACCCCACTTTTTCTCATTATTGTAACACCTTTGGCGTGCCCAGATCCGCACTTTTCCACTACCTATGGGAATGCCCTTCCCCACAGGCAGTACCCCCGTCCCTAATCTCACTCATGCTTCCTGGGAGGCTGCTTTACGGACCGCTCAGCCCGCCGGCCTGAAATGGTTGGTGGATTGGGCTTTATGTGAAGCAGAAGCCTGTGGACTCCTGGACCAGTAGGCGATCACCCTGGAAGATTTTTTTTTCGTCTAATAAAAGTTTCCATCCATCCAAACCCGGGAACGAACCCGCACCTTTGGAATTTGGTTGGGGAAAGAAAATGGCGCAGTATCTGTCACATCTCGGCGGACACCAGAACCACGCGTAGGGAAAGGGATAAAGGGAGAAGTGAAAGAAGCGCCTTTCCTGAGAATCCAATTTTCAATTTCCTCTTCCTTTATTCTTTTCCTTCCCTTGCTGCTCCATAGCCTTGGCAACGCCATCGTCGCGTGCACATATCCTTTCATTCCTTCCCTTATCTCTTCCTGCCCCGCCGCGGTGGCTCAGTGGTTAGAGCGCTCGGCTACTGATCAGGAGTTCCCGGGTTCGATCCCGACCGCGGCGGCTGCGTTTTTATGGAGGAAAAACGCTAAGGCGCCTGTGTGCTGTGTGATATCATTGCACGTTAAAGATCCGACTCTTGCACGTTAAAGATCCGAAAGGACACGACTCTGTCCCCACTTTTCGCGCAGCGCGACACGTACGTATGTCAGCAGACGATGAGCGCACGTCTGCTCCGGCGAAACCACGCCAGCACTTCTCCTCACTACTGTCCCGAAGTAAAATCATTCCGGCTAGTGCAGAGTGTCAAAACTTGTTTTATTCAATGCCTAGCGCGTAAATAAACGGCAGGAACGCTTTCTACATGTTTACTACTAACCATATATACAATACACAGTGGCAAACTATTTCTCTTTATAGGCCGCACGTGGACAACGCGAGCTCGTGTACTTCGACAAATTACTAAGTTGGAAGCATCGACCATTGCTGTGATTCGCAGTGCTGTGATTCGCAGAAACTGGAAACTCGCCTACAAGCCTTGAAAACCCGCGCACAACACCTATCCGCGACGCCACTCCCCGACCTTTTGCCTACCACGAGCTCGCAAGCGACTGCAGCGCCACCTCGTATGTTTAGAAACATGCAGGAGGTCCATAGGCAGTTGATTTTCACGAAACGAAAGGCGCACAAATGGCTCCATGGGTCAGTGGACACCTCAATCTCGCTTTCATGTACAGTGGCGTTGGTATCCAACTGCAAAAACATGCTTTGCGTTCCAAACCGCCGTGGTGGCTCAGTGGGTAGGACACTCGGCTACTGAGCCGGGTACCTGCGTTTCGATGGAGGCGAAACGGCGCCCGTGTGCTGCGCGATGTCAGTGCACGTGAGCGATCCCCAGGTGATTGAATTTATCCCGGATCTCTCCACTACGGCACCTCTTTCTTCCTTTATTCTCTCAGTCCCTCCTATCTCCCTCCCCTTAAGGCGCGGCTCAGGTGTCAGCCGAGATGTGACAGATACTGCGCCATTTACTTTCCTCGAGCCCCAATTGCGTTCTACACACTGGATAGACAGCGCGCCCACCCTGCGGTTCAGGTGTCTGCCGATATGTGTGGCAGATACTGTGCCATTTCCATTGCCGTTCCTGGCAGGTGGCAGTTATGGTTCATCGCAAGAGATTGGTCACCAAATGAATAATAATAATAATAATTGGTTTTTGGGGAAAGGAAATGGCGCAGTATCTGTCTCATATATTCGTTGGACACCTGAACCTCGCCGTTAGGGAAGGGACAAGGGAAGTGAAAGAAGAAGGGAAGAAGGAGGTGCCGTAGTGGAGGGCTCCGGAATAATTTCGACCACCTGGGGATCTTTAATGTGCACTGACATCGCACAGCACACGGGCGCCTTAGCGTTTTTCTTCCATAAACACACAGCCGCCGCTTTCCTGTCACCAAGTGAACGCTTCGGCCTATCGCTGCAGTGCCGCGTGGCAGCCACAACATCCTCAGCGCTAATGCATGTAGCCCACATCTCTCTGACCAACGCCAAGTGCCTCAAAGCGCGAATGATGCGTCCAGTGACCCAGGAAGCCAGTTACGCACCCTTCCTTTCCTCAAAATCATTGCCGTCTAGAACAGTTGTCAACGCCAATGAACGCCGACAGCTTTACGATTCGTATATTCTAGATTAAATGAACTCATCGATAATCGTTTCTTATACTGTTTATTTTTATATATACATGTATTCAACCTCGCTCTATGATGCGGCTAAAGTGTATCGTCCAACTTGTGTTCGCGTCTCCAAGTGCTAGTTTGGATGGACATATTAAAATATCCAGCGCTCGGAAAGTGACTACAGATGGTTCGATTTGCACGTGCGTTTAATCCAACTATTCTCTCGAAAATTGGGTCAGCAAGGTGCAGCGCAACTTGCATCCCGACGACGCGAATGCATATAATTCATGTATTTGACTACCTCAGCTGCCCTACTGAAAGAAGTGTTTGAACCTTAGAAGAAAATTATAGGATTGCTATTAAATCTGCCTTAGAGCGGAATGCGAAAACGTTTCCCTTTCCTCTCTTTTTTCCTATATTTTTCATTTTTTCATGTTTGTATAATTTGAAAATTTCTTATTTATTTTTATTTTAGTGCTTTTATTTTATTCTCTTCTCTTTTTAAGTTCTTTATTAGCCCCGCCGCGGTGGCTCAGTGGTTAGGGGGCTCGACTACTGATCCGGAGTTTCCGGGTTCGAACCCGACCGCGGCGGCTGCGTTTTTATGGAGGAAAAACGCTAAGGCGCCCGTGTGCTGTGCGATGTCAGAGCACGTTAAAAGATCCCCAGGTGGTCGAAGTTATTCCGGAGCCGTCCACTACGGCACCTCTTCTTCCTTTCTTCTTTCACTCCCTCCTTTATCCCTTCCCTTACGGTGCGGTTCAGGTGTCCAACGATATATGAGACAGATACTGCGCCATTTCCTTTCCCCCAAATCCAATTATTATTATTATTATTATTATTATTATTATTATTATTATTATTATTATTATTATTATTATTATTATTATTATTATTATTATTATTATTATTTATCACTGTAGAACGACATAATCGTGCGGGCAAAATTTGCAGACACTTTTTTGCCGACGCGACATAACCATGTTTTTGAGGAAAGGAAATGGCGCTGTATCCTCACATCTCGGCGACACCTAAACCGCCGTAAGAGAAGTAATAATGGAGGGTGTGAAATAAGAAAGGAAGGAGGTGCCGTAGTGGAGGCCTCCGGAATAATTTCGACCACCTGGGGATCTTTAACGTGCACTGACATCGCACAGCACACGGGGGCTTTTTGCGTTTGGCCTTCATCGATACGCGGCCGCCGCGGTCGGGTTCGAAGCCGACCGCATTCATAAAAGTTACGAAGGCTCAATAGGGTGTATGAGCAAACGGCCCGTCGAAAACAGGTGAAGAAGGGAACTACAAGCCTTGCCTCTTTAAGTGTGGCATAGTCGCCACGTGTTCCCAGACGAACTGAGCCGCCTGACACCAAACCATCTACTTTCTTCGTCCACTCATTTGTGAAAATACAGCTACTTCACAGTTATCCTACATCTAAAGACTGAAATAAGAAGACCACTTCCATGTACCAGCTTGGTGTTTAAACATTTCCTTCCATCTCTCCCGTCGTAAAAATTCTACGTTGTCACGATGACTGTGCATCCCCATCAGCTGTCCATGCATCTTCGAAGAGTAAGTAAACGTTCCGTGAATGAATTATCTTGCGGGTAACCCCGATGGCGGGTAACTGAGATGACTTCGCGGTACACTCAAAAGAGTTGCGTTCACACTTTCTCATAAATCACGCTGGACTTTCTCGATGCCTAAGCGTGCCTCTAATTTCCTAACGTGCTTGAAAAAATCAGACAGCAGGACATCACATCTGCCACTACAGTTTTCTGCACTCCGGCTAAAAGAAAAAGCATCAGACTGATGCGGAAGCTATTCAAACGCAAGGCAGCGGCATTATCAAGCGCATGCTTTTCTCATGTGCTCGCGAGCCAACTACAGAGGTCTGGAAGTGCCATCGTCTCGTGTTCGTATACGTGACATTGCGAGACAGAGTGCATTTTTGTCTACAGTTGCACTGACAACTCGTAGCAGCAAATCAGTTAGGACGCACTTTCAAACTATCCTCGCGAATGTTCAGTGACCGTCACTTCAGCGACTCAGAGAGCCCGAAGCACGATAGTGCAATGTTTCCGAAAGAGTCGGCCAAGAACGTAAAGTTGTAACGATTGACTGGATTTAGGAATTCAGCACATGATTTGCTAGCTCCAATAGTTATGTCAGCTAGAAAGTCGACATATTGTGAGTGTGTGCAGTCGTGAACAAAAGTGGAACGCAACACCCAGCCGGTGGCGGAGCTCGGGAAAACTGCATTGTAACGCCATCTAGCAACAGTTGTCTGCAATCGAGACAATCGTGGCGGTGCCCCATTTTATCTACAAGCATATCAATTATCTCGCCTCGGTGCGTCGCGCTCCTTCTCGCCAAACGCTTCGACGCGATAGAAGTCGCGTGGGTGGCGTTTTTTTTTCATATTCTTGTTTTCACTGCATGGTTGAGATACGGCAAGGCAACCGGTACCAGCGCTCGCCGCGCTGCGTTTTGGCTAGCGTAATGGTCGTTCGTGTGACTCCCAATCGACGAACAAAAAGGCCATGTCTGTGGAGTCCAGTTATAGCTCAACATTAGTGGGTACGGTACTGCTGCGGCACCACTCGGCATTTCACCAAACAGTAGCGCGAATCACCGAAAGGAGCCAAGTGACATGCCTGCAGATAAGATGGGTCCCCCTTTGAGCTGTCCTGACCCGTGTCGCTGTCGCTAGATGGCACGTTTCGACGCACTTTTCCGGTGCTCCGCCATTGGCTGCGTGTTGTATACTTTTGCTCACGACTATACATAGATGGCACTGATGTCCTCAATAACTTGTACCATTTCAAGCGCAGACTCGGGCATGCCACACAGTACTAGCCGATTAGCATATTTATACAAGCACGCGACAGCGACAGAAACAAAACAAAAACAGCAAACGCATACGGGGCACCGTCAGTGCCACGTGACGTTCAGTAAATCACTTACGGCTGCTTCGTGTGGCCCTCATTTGCGCCTCTTGCATCTCATCCAACTCTGCAAGAGTGTCCTCCGCATTGATGTCGCTCCGGATGAAATCCAGTTTCCGCAGAAACACAGCCGGGGAAACACACTTCGCAAACGTGATGACAGCGACAGAGAGAAACGCAGTCCTTATCCCACATTGCCGTGTTCAGCGACAGCTGAAGAGTCCCCTTCGGACATCTGCAGTCGCCTTCTTGCGCGCAAACCCTGGAAAGACACACGGGAATCACACGTATGCGCGAAGCGCGCGGTTTAACCGCGACGTTTTAAAATCACGTTAGGCTTGGCGAGCGCAACGGTAAACCGCTGAGAGCCGTCGAACGTCGCGCTGAGCTAAGAGCGCATACGCGCCGACGGCCAGCGTCAGCCGACGGCAGCGCCACCACGGGTCAGCGTACGCGATAGCGGAAACGCCAACGTCACGCCAATGGGGGGGTCCAATGGTTGAGCGACCGGATGAGCTGCATTGTGCGGGACCACAGGCGCTGTGCCCTCTCCCTTTTACAGTGCATCCGCCGGTCCGCATTATGGACCGTCAGATGCGACATACCTGGTCAGGCCAGAATCGAAGTGCGCATATCGCGTTCCCGGTTTTTTCTCTTCTGTCCATTTTTCGGAAGGCGCTCGTGGTCAGTGGCGTTACCGATTAGGCGTGGCCTATGGTAGCCGTAACCCTTTATTGCGATGTGCATTGCGTGTCAACCGGTAATGGGTCCTGGATGTCAAGGTGGCATTACGCAGGCCTTCTTCCTATGTGTGCTGGAGCTGCCGCTGCCTCCTCTTGCAGAATGATGACAGTGTGCTGTTTTGTCATGGCTAGTACTACTCATCGTTAGCAAGACTCGCCTCGTGACTGAAAAGCGTAGAATCGACACGTAACAACCAACACAATAGACGCACGACCGACTGGCTCATGATTGCAGTAGTGATTGTAGTTGCGTGGTTTAGTGGCACGCCCCGCCGCGGTGGCTCAGTGGTTAGGGCGCTCGACTACTGATCCGGAGTTCCCGGGTTCGAGCCCGACCGCGGCGGCTGCGTTTTTATTGAGGAAAAACGCTAAGGCGCCCGTGTGCTGTGCGATGTCAGTGCACGTTAAAGATCCCCAGGTGGTCGAAATTATTCCGGAGCCCTCCACTACGGCGCCCCTTTCTTCTTTCACTCCCCCCTTTACCCTTCCCTTACGGCGCGGTTCAGGTGTCCAACGATATATGAGACAGATACTGCGCCATTTCCTTTCCCCCCCAAAACAACCAATTATTAGTGGCACCACGGCAGAACCCACATCTGACCGAGCTGCTGAGTCAGATATCTCAGCCACGTCGGGCATCGTCTACAGATCTACACAAATTTGCTCAAAACAACGTTTAAATGTTCTTCACTAAGATAGTAGCAGCAGTGGCAGTAGTAGTAGTAGTCGTAGTAGTAGTAGTACTAGTAGTAGCAGTAGTAGTTATAAACATTTTTTTCCTTTCCTGGAGTCAGTGACCTCTCTCGTTGGGGCCCTTATACCGAGCCTTCATTATCCGCAGCTACCCTGCAGGCCCGGTCGATCAACTATCGTTGTCCATCCGGGTCTTTTCTGGAAAGAGAGGCTTCCCATATTGAAGGGGTGGGGCTTGAGAGGGTTGCCAGGTTAGTAGAGTTTAGATACTTCCAAGCTTTAATTTCTCGCCGGTTATTTAGGTATATGGGGCGAGTTTTTTTCTAAAATGGTGTACGCAAAAATCAGTGGCGTCATGCAAAATAAATAGGTGATGCCATAAAAATTTCGACGTCATCTGTGAAGAGCTTGCGTCCTTTTTAAAAAAGTTTTGCCAGAATACAATGCAGTGCAGATACGTTTCTGCCTCTGCCCTCCTCTCACGAACTAAACTATAGCACGCGGAGAGGGAGCAGGATAGAGAGGTGGCTCTCCACATTCTTAATTGCACTGTGTACGGCCAAGTCCAGGATTCTTGGACGACAATTTTATTTCTGAGGAACCTGCGGAATATTGTAAATTAATAATAATAATAATTGGTTCTTGGGGAAAGGAAATGGCGCAGTATCTGTCTCATATATCGCTGGACACCTGAACCGCGCCGTAAGGGAAGGGTTAAAGGGGGAATGAAAGAAGAAAGGAAGAAGAGGTGTCGTAGTGGAGGGCTCCGGAATAAAATTTCGACCACCTGGGGATCTTTAACGTGCGCTGACATCGCACAGCACACGGGCGCCTTAGAGTTTTTCCTCCATAAGAACGCAGCCGCCACGGTCGGATTCGAACCCGGGAGCTCCGGATCAGTAGTCGAGCGCCCTAACCACTGAGCCACCACGACGGGGTAAATATTAATAATAATAATTGGTTTTGGGGGAAAGGAAATGGCGCAGTATCTGTCTCATATATCGTTGGACACCTGGACCGCGCCGAAAGGGAAGGGATAAAGGAGGGAGTGAAGGAAGAAAGGAAGAAGAGGTGCCGTAGTGGAGGGCTCCGGAATAATTTCGACCACCTGGGGATCTTTAACATGCACTGACATCGCACAGCACACGGGCGCCTTAGCGTTTTTCCTCCATAAAAACGCAGCCGCCGCGGTCGGGTTCGAACCCGGGAACTCCGGATCAGTAGACGAGCGCCCTAACCACTGAGCCACCGCGGCGGGTTTGTAAATTGCTATTACGGAAATATCGAAGGCATACAAATAACCAGTGTGAAACCATCCTCTTCCAATATCGGGCCGATTACCTGTGTCGCTTGGGTACGTATCGGGAGAACGGACTGCTGCCTTCAATATTTGTAAATTGCTATTACGGAAATATTGAAGGCAGCAGTCCGTTCTCCCGATACGTACCCAAGCGACAAATGTAATCGGCCCGATATTGGACGAGGATGGTTTCACACTGGTTCTTTGTATGACCATCCTTTGCCAATCATCATCATCATCATCATCAGCCCTACTACACCCACTGCAGGGCAAAGGCCTCTCCCATGTCTCTCCAATTAACCCTATCCTTTGCCAGCTGCATCCACCCTTTGCCTGCGAACTTCTTAATCTCATCCGCCCATCTAACCTTCTGCCGCCCCCTGCTACGCTTACTTTCTCTTGGAACCCACTCCGTTACCCTTAAAGACCAGCGGTTATCTTGCCTTCGCATTACATGCCCTGCCCAAGCCCATTTCTTTCTCTTGATTTCGACTAGGACGTCATTAACCCGTGTTTGTTCCCTCACCCACTCTGCCCGCTTCCGATCTCTTAACGTTACACCTATCATTTTTCTTTCCATGGCTCGCTGCGTTGTCCTTAACTTAAGCTGAACTCTTTTCGTTAGCCTCCACGTTTCTGCCCCGTAGGTGAGTACCGGTAAGATTATGCTGTTGTACACTTTCCTCTTGAGGGAAATTGGTAAACTGCCACTCATGATCTGCGAGAATTTGCCATATGCGCTCCACCCCATTCTTATCCTTCTAGTTATCTCCCTCTCATGATCCGGATCAGCTGTCACTACCTGCCCTAAGTAGACGTATTCCGGCACAATTTCTAGGCTCTCGCTGCCAATTGTGAACTGTTGTTCCCTTGCTAGGCTGTTGAACATTACCTTGGTTTTCTGCATGTTAATTTTTAGACCCATCGATCTGCTCTGCCTGTCTAACTCGTTGATCATGATTTGCAGTTCACCTCCTGAGTGACTCAGCAAGGCAATGTCATCGGCAAATCTCAGATTATTTAGGTATTCTCCATTTATTCTTATTCCCAACTGTTCCCAATTCAGGCCTCGAAATACCTTCTGCAAACATGCGGTGAACAGCATTGGCGAGATCGTGTCTCCTTGCCTGACGCCCTTCCTTATTAGAATTTTATTGCTGACTTTATGGAGGACTATAGTAGCTGTGCAGTTGCTATATATATCTTCCAGTATTTTGACATAAGGCTCTTCTACCCCCTGATTACGCAATGCCTGTATGACTGCTGAGGTTTCCACTGAGTCGAATGCTTTCTCGTAATCAATGAAAGCTATATATAGAGGTTGGTTATATTCTGCGCATTTCTCTATCACCTGATTGATGGTGTGAATATGATCTATTGTAGAATATCCTTTACGAAAGCCTGCCTGATCATTTGGTTGATTAAAGTCTAACGTTGCCCTGACTCTATTAGCGATTACCTTAGTAAATACTTTGTAGGCAACGGATAGTAAGCTGATCGGCCTGTAATTTTTCAAGTCCTTGGCGTCTCCCTTCTTATGAATTAAGATAATGTTTGCATTCTTCCAAGCTTCTGGTACAGTCGAGGTCATAAGGCATTGCGTATACAGGGTGGCTAGTTTTTCTAGCCAATACGTATCCAATATTGGGCCAATTAACCTGTGTTGTTTGGGTAGCAACGTATTTCGTGTCAAGTTTGTCCATCGATCACATCGAGTAAAGACTGCCATAGAAAGCCAGTGGGGAACGTTTACGGCGAACTCAAAAAAAGTTACTAGCAAAAAAATGCAATCCTGCCAACGCAGATCTGCGGGTATATCGATAGTTATAGTGAAATCTTACGATATCGGATAAAAAAAATGCGTTTATAATCTATTTCCCGTTGAAAAATCCGCTTGCCTGAAACCACCTGGGGATCTTTAACGTGCACTGACATCGCACAGCACAAAAACGCCAAGGCGCCCGTGTGCTGTGCGATGTCAGTGCACGTTAAAGATCCCCAGGTGGTCGAAATTATTCCGGAGCCCTCCACTACGGCACCCCTTCTTCCTTTCTTCTTTCACTCCCTCCTTTATCCCTTCCCTTACGGCGCGGTTCAGGTGTCCTACGATATATGAGACAGATACTGCGCCATTTCCTTTCCCCCCAAAACCAATTATTATTATTATTATTAATTCTGACTTGTGCAAGAGGGGAAGGGTGGGGAGTCGAAGGATGGGTACGAAAGGAAGGGAACAGCAATAAAGGAAAAGAGATTATGGAAGGCAGGAACTAAATCCCCTCAACAGACCATTGAGGGGCTTTAGCAGGAACAGCAATAAAGGAAAAGAGATGATGGAAGGCACCCGCCGCGGTGGCTCAGTGGTTAGGGCGCTCGACTACTGATCCGGAGTTCCCGGGTTCGAACCCGACCGCGGCGGCTGCGTTTTTATGGAGGCAAAACGCTAAGGCGCCCGTGAGCTGTGCGATGTCAGTGCACGTTAAAGATCCCCAGGTGGTCGAAATTATGTCGGAGCCCTCCACTACGGCACCTATTTCTCTTTCTTCTTTCACTCCCTCCTTTATCCCTTCCCTTACGGCGCGGTTCAGGTGTCCAACGATATATGAGACAGATACTGCGCCATTTCCTTTCCCCAAAAACCAATTATTATTATAGATGATGGAAGGCAAGGAATAATATGAAAAACAAGAAAGTGTGCGGGCAAGGAGGAAGACCAGACGCCACGTCACGATCCCGCAAGACTCAAATGTCCCTTCACCGCCTGATGAGGTATTGTCTAATCGTATACCCAATGGTCACAAAGCTCAGACAGATGTCGTCGCTGCCCAAACAGCGTAGAGTCGCTGCAAAATTTTTCCAAGTGACTCTAAAACATCGTAGTGCGCATAATAGCCCTCGTTTACAGTATGCAAAAACGCTTGAAGTGACAAACACTCTTGTTGTTCACTCCATCTGGTGCAACACTACAATTCTTTCCTTCCAATACTATTTCATTCGCGTTCTCCTACTATGCTGTGAGGCCTAGACCAATGTTTGCAAGGGTAAAAGTACACAGTAGAGCAGAACTGAAGTTTCGTTGATAAATTATTCCTGCCATGGATCTATTTAAAAGTCACAGCTGTAGCACTGTCTGCCTTTCAGAGCGGCAAAAAAAAATCTTTTCCAAAAAGCACCACCAGTACATGGTCTACAGAAAAGCCGTCCGTCCTCTCACCGCATCCTGTCAAAGCGCATTTACATAGACTCTTTCGGATGCTTTCGCAGAGCAGGTGGCGCAGCAACTTTGGCCATTCAATAATGCCAGCTGCGAGGATTTTGATCCGAACCTGCCGACCCCCGCCCGAGTCATTCAATGCACTGTTGGGGACAAAAGCATTCGTTCCCTGCCTACGTCCTATACACCCAAGGTTCAGCAACACAGGGTTGCAGCAACGCATGGCATAACTCCCACACAGCTCGACTCGCGCGGCGGCAATCCATACGTTACGCAAAGCGAAAAAAACCGAAAGTGTCGCAAGTTTCCCGGATTAAACCCCGCCCCCAACACCGCCCCTCCGGGAGTACTACCGATGCGCTCCCACACAGCAGCGTCCGCCAAACAATCGTGCATTTTTAATTGTTCGCGCCTGTGGGTGACGTTGGAAAGAGAAGGGTAGTGAGATGAAGAGGAAAGAGGGAAAGGAGGGAGCTGAAGCTTCACGGAGCTCCATCGCGCGGCGAGCGGAAGTCCGAGCAGCCCGTCGCTACAGAGAGCAAACTCGCATTGTGACGCGCCGGCGCCGAGCGCGCTGGGCGTAATGACGGGACCCCCGGAGCGGAGTCGACCGAGTCAATCTCCAAAACTCATTTGCATGCGCGCATTTGCAATGCAGCCCCGACGCTCTACAGTGAGAGTCCTTCAACCATCGGAAGCGTTTTATGCGCGACTCGCCTAGGGACCGCGCGTCTGCCTCGCGAACCCCCTCCCCCCTCCTCCTCCTTCTCCGCCCCTCGAAGCTTTATTGCCGACAGCGTCGACACTGTGTACTTATTTCTTTTTATCTTGTTTGTGTGTTTTTCCGGAGCTTCACAAAAGCCGAGCCGGCATACAGCACGCTACTGTAAGCAAGCGCCGGGCCTGGATTCACCCTCGGCCAGAGCACTCTGTGCGGATGGAATTCCTTTCTGACCTTTCTGCCCCCCCCCCCCCCCAGATGGAAATGGAACCGACGTGTATTCCTACTTCGGTTCTTATATGCATAGAAAAGAGGCGCCGAGAGTTTCTATGAGGCGCCGACAGGCGGCGCCGCTGATGCACTTGAACCTTGGGATTCGTCTGTATGTGGAAAAAATTGGGGATCACAACTGAGGGAAGGTGGCGCTCACCATCGCCCCACTACAAAGAGGCAGCATCTATCTATCCATCTATCCACACGTGCATGAAGTCGTCGCAATAGACATGTATCAAGCGCGGTCCCTTGAAGGAGCTTCCACAGCATGCCAGCTGGCCCACATGCGCACACTAAACAAATTCTCACCCTTAAGGGTGCAAATCAGCTGTCCCCAGACAAACACCCTTTTGGGTGCTAAAAAGGGTGCAGAGATCAGCACCCTTCAGGAAGGGCGCACAGCATGAAATTTCAGAGGGCGCGCATCAATCCAAGGCTTTTGCTTCATGGGTGGATCAATGTGGAGCACCCCTCCAACAAACATTCGTAGAGGTGTTATGGAAAAATAGTACCATTTAATGAGGGTGCAACCATTACATCCTTTAAAGTATCATTAAGTGCACCGTTCCTTAAGGGTGCTGATCTCGGCCCCCTTTTTTAGCACCGAACAATTGGAAAAGGGTGTTCGTCTGGGGACAGCTGATTCACACCTTAAAGGGTGAGAAATTGTTTAGTGTGCGGAGAGCCCCTCAAACTGAATCCGATTAGCTCTCACGTACGGCAGAACCCTTAAATACGTGCAAAAAAAAAAAAACGGTGGAACAGATCGCCTGACAACACAAGAACCGTGTTGCACGGTCGCCATCGGTCACACAGGTCTGACGATGTGGCAAAACACGGAGGGAGACTTGTTTTCAGGACTGTTGGTGCATGCTTAGGAAAAGATTCCGGAAGAAACGAGCGCTGACAACAGGACAGAATAAAGGGAAAAAAGTATAGAACGGAAGTATGTTCCAAGTGGCTTAGTTCAGTACCTTAGCAAGGAAATTTTCACGCAGTCATGTTCAAAGCCGTGACCAAATATTTATTTTACTTAGACTGCAGGAGTCCCTGTTTAGGGCATTTTTTTTTCCTTGCAGCATTTTGAGAGATCGTTGCATTTTCACTGCATTGTTTGAGAGCATTATTTCATTAATCCTTGCAGTTTGTCAGGTCTAACGAGGGCCGAATTAAAGGAATTCGCCAGTTACTATTCTAGTTGCGCGTGTTAGCGATTGCTTTCCGCCCTCCGCCAACTACGTTGAGTAGGGGCGACTCGTGAGATGGTTTTTGGCCGCCATCAACACCAAAGAATACGTCGCAAAAGAAAAAGTTGTTAATAATCAAGTTACAAGCTTTATTTAATCAGAAAGCAAAGGAATCAAAAACGTTAACGATTTCCACGGTCTTGTATGGAGTTGGAATGTGTTATAACAGTAAAGCTTGCAATGTCGTATAAGTGTACAGGTAGGTAAACGATCGACGAAAGTCAACAGCATTAGTGCAGAAACCTTCGAGTTAGCGCAAAAAACTGTCACGCCGCGCAAGCATATGACATTGAATGCCACTCTCATAAAGGCTGCGTTGTCATGAAAAATCAATATGGTCGGACCTTCGTTTCATATTTACATTAAAATACTCTACAGGGGCAAGCTAAAATAATGTTTATTCTTGGAACTACCGCTACAACCCGATTAGTCAAAAGAGCCTCACTGGAATTGGTTCTGCAGTTGACGTGCACGTAATTCAAACAACGTTTTCCAAATGTGCCACACTTAGTCATCAAGAGTTGCAAACTTGGATGTAAAACAATACCCGCCGCGATGGCTCAGTGGTTAGCGCGCTCGGCTACTGAGCCGGAGTACCCGGGTTTCGATCCCCGAACCGCGGCGGCCGCGTTTCCATAGAGGCGAGATCCTAAGGCTCCGTGTGCTGTGCAATGTCAGTGCACGTTAAAGATCCCTAGGTAGTCGAAATTATTCCTGAGCCCTCCACTACGGCACCTCTTTCTTCCTTTCTTCTCTTAGTCCCTCCTTTATCACTTCCTTCACGGCTCGGCTCAGGTGCCCGCCGATATGTGAGACATGTACTGCGTCATTTCTTTTCCCCCAAAACAATTTTTAACTTTTCTAAAAAAATAACTTTTCTCTAAAAAAATAACCCGCCGCGGTGGCTCAGTGGTTAGGGCGCTCGGCTGCTGTTCCGGAGGTCGGGTTCCAACCCGACCGCGGCGGCTGCGTTTTTATGGAGGCAAAACGCTAAGGCTCCCGTGTGCTGTGCGATGTCAGTGCACGTTAAAGATTCCCAGGTGGTCGAAATTATTCCGGAGCCCTCCACTACGGCATATCTTTCTTCCTTCTTTTACTCCCTCTTTTATCCCATTCCCTTACGGCGCGGTTCAGGTGTCCGCCGATATGTGAGACAGATACTGAGCCATTTCATCTCCCCCAAAACCAATTATTAACTTTCCTAAAACAACAAGCAGTACCGCCTAGAGCTGCTCTGATGCGAGCAAGACAAGGCAAAGCGACGTCAGTAGTGCAGGAACATGAAACGAGTGCGCCAGGACTGTCAGAAGATATCAAAACAATTTTGAAACGCCACGCATACGTTTTTAGGTCCCTCTGTGGCTCCGTGCGCGCTACGCGCGCACTATGCACGAAACACTGAGGCACGTAGCTCCCCAAATCGGGCCGTCGCCCTTCGTACCCCCACAAACAAAGAACAAGAACAAAAACTGAGCTGAAAGTTAAAAACTGAAAACAAGTGGGCACACACTGTCCCAGCCGCAAAACCATAGAAAAACCACGCTACGTCGGCACACATTCCAAACGTACGTTGTCGCTCGGCGCCCGTCGAAGCTGCCGCGGTGTCCAAGAGGAGACAGGATGTAAGCTTGGCCAGTCATCCAGGTTTCAGGCGCTATCAAAAGGATCATCGCATCCCGGCGGCTCTGGCGTGCGCGCGTCCATTGTCCACCCGCGGCGAATGTAGGTCGCCGGCGCGTTTGACTTGCGCCAGGTGGACTGAGCGACGACGACACAGACGGAAGGTGGCGCTGCCGTGCCGCGCTTGCAAACTACACGCGAAGCGATGTTCAAAGTTACTTGTTGAGCTAACGGCTTTTACTCGTTAGCTCAACAGGCATGGGATGAAGAGGCAAGGGAGAGCCCCTGCTTCACACAGTGTGGCGCTACTAGCTGTTGTATCTCCTTCCAGTACGTGTTGCGCTAGTAGCTTCTGAGCATGCAGAACGAACTTAACCAGCTGCAAGACTTTACGGCTAGGGTTGCTCATGGGACACCTTCGGTCGCTAATCACACGTAACTCCCGCACATCAGGCACAGCTTTTCCCGGTAATTACAGAAGGTAATCCTCCTCCCCCCTCTGTACGCACAGTTCGTGCCTCACTTCACGTCAGCGAGTGGAACCCGCGGTCCTGAGGGTTGAAAAGAAACAACTCACACGATTATTACGTGTCCCTAACGGGAATGTTCAGCGTGATTGTTACGAGTCCCTAATGGGAATGTTCAGCGTTAGTTTTGTGTCGGGGAAGGGCGGAATTCCAGAAAACGGGGTTCAGACTGTGGGCAGGGAGGAGTTCATGTGTTCGATGATCTTGACTAATTCTCTTTCTTTATCCCGAGGTTCGGTTTCCGGAAGCAGTGGTTGCATGTTCAGGTATCAACCATGCCCCAATGGCGGATTAAGAGGAGGAGGAGGGCAATGTCTCCTCCCCCCCCCCCCCCACACACACACACTTGAGAAAATTTACATAGTACGTTCTGCTTATTTGCCCAGCTTGAATGTGGCGGTAAACGCAAGCTGCTTTAGTTTACATCTCTTCGTTCCGCTGGTAACCCTACAGCGAACAAAGATATTTAAGAAAGCCGTCCGCCACTTTGAGGCACAGTGAGGTTGAATAAGCATATTTAGTACTGCTGTGTGTTCGCAATAATTCGCGAACCCTCCACAAATCCCTAAAAGCACCTAGAAATGTACCAAGATTTATGGAAATTACCTCAATCTAGTAAGTGTACAGTTAGCTCTTGCAACCGCATCTTCGTGACAGTCTTTCAAGAGTTCTTCGACGTTAATTCTACACTAATTTAAACCCCACCCCCTTATATATATATATATATATATATATATATATATATATATATATATATATATATATATATATATATATATATATATATATATATATATATATATATATATATATATATATATATATATATATATATATATGTGTGTGTGTGTGTGTGTGTGTGTGTGTGTGTGTGTGTGTGTGTGTGTGTGTGTGTGTGTGTGTGTGTGTGTGTGTGTGTGTGTGTGTGTGCGCGTGCGCGTGTGTGCAGAAAAATAATAAAACAACGAAAAATCAGTATATGCGGCAACCAGATATATCACAGCTCACATCCATGATAGTGCAACTTTTAGAACGGTCATACTGCACCGTTTGGAACTGAAAGCGATATGTGAAATCTTCTCAATTGCTCTAATAATTGAGCGACATTTCGGGGCTCTATTTCTAGTAGGCCGTGTCTAGAGTGACGTCCGGCTGCGCTTTTATAAAGCCTTGCAGTGTCGTCCGACGGCGCCTTTATAAACCCTTGCAGTGCCGTCCCACAGGACGCCAAGGGAAGTGCCTAGGACGTCTTCGAGTGCCGTCCGACCGCGCTTTTTTTAAATCCTTGCAGTGCCGTCCTAAGGCACGCCAAGGGGGGTGTCTAGGTGGCTTCGAGTGCCGTCTCACGGCTATGTAAGGACACTGTCGAGAGTGGCTGGCGGCGCTTCTATTCAACCTTCGAGTGCCGTCTGGCGGCGCTGCAATAGCGTAATGCAGCGCCGTTCCACGGCGCTCACGCTAAGCATTCTAGCGCCGTCCGGCAGTAGCACTGCCGCTACGCATTTTCGCGCTGCTCCCACTCAGCTTTTGGTTCTCGCTTGGCTTCAACCATAGAGTTTCTTACTATTAACTAGAGGGAAAGCTGGAGCCCCGTCTATGGGTGTTTGCATGGAGCTTCCTCGAGACCACCTATAGCCACCATGGGCGCTCTAAGCATCATGGGGCCGAAAGCTACCGACTGCGGAACCACAACTTTTGGCCAATATATAATGAACGAACAAACGTTTTTCGATAATCAAGAATGCCCTAGCATTCAATATCATGTTTATAAATTGCAACAAACGAGCAGAAAAGCATGTTAACGGGAAGTTTGTCCAAAATAAGAGATGGCTTGCTCTCCTATTGGCCAAGTATCGCATACCACAAAAACCAATATTTCGAGCTTAACAGGAGCATTTTTAAAAAGAAATATCTTTAAAAAAATGTTGTTGCTTTAACACTCTAAAAGGTTTTTTAATGGCACTTCGGAAAACAGAAACATTTTATTGGCGTCGTATGGTGTTGCGTTTTCGCTACTACGGCTTTTGCGCACTACGTTCGCGGCAAAGTCGTCTGAGCGCGGGGCGCGCCGTGGACGGAACGGGACATCTCAGTAACGCCCCACTCTGTTCCCGAAACAATCCGACTGTCCCGCTCCAAGTAGCTCGTCGCCTCATGATGCTTTCTTTGAGCGCACATGGTGGCTGAGGTGCAGCGCCGCCAGCTTTCCTTATAGTTAATAGTAAGAAACTATATGGCTTCAACCCTTGCGCGGCTGGGAGTTGAAGGGTTGAACTGACGAACTAAACAAGAGCGCAAGCTAGATTTCTGAATTTCATTTGCGTCACTCCAGTCTCCTTTCGTACTGCGCACGGTCTCCACCTGGGCACTACAGCGCACTCACATTCGCTTCTTTGAAAGGCCAGTTCAGTCGAACCCGAAATAAAGAACTCGAAGGGGATCGCAAACTAGTTCGATATATCGGTAGTTCGATGAATAATAAATGACAATAGATAAGTTTATTTGTTCCTTAGAAGGATGAATACGCTGCTACCCACGCTAGTAACGCGCTTCTTCCAGTGACGTGCTTTGTCTTTACCTTCGCAGGTATTTAACGCTTTCGACCCCCCCTTGTTGGGCAGATGACTCGAAGGAAGGACGGTCGGGATCAACATGAGAATACAGAGGCGTTGGTGATGCTATATTACTGCTGCCGGACGGCGCTAGAAAGCGTAGCATGACCGCCGTGGGATGGTGCTGCAGCAAGTTGTTGTTGCGCCACCGGATGGCACTCGAAAGCTGAATACAAGCCTTTCGTCTCTCAGTCCCTCCTTCATCCCTTCCCTTACGGCGCGGTTCAGGTGTCCGCCGATATGTGACGAAGATACTGAGCCGTTTCCTCTCCTCAAAAACCAATTTTAATTTCCATCCTTTCTTCTTTCACACCCTTCTTTATCCCTTCCCTTATGGCGCGGTTCAGGTGTCCAACGATATATGAGACAGATACTGCGCCATTTCCTTTCCCCCAAAAAACTATTTCACTCAGGCGCCGCCTTTATCGGTGGAAAAAGAAGAAAGGGAATTTTAATGAAAGAAAGGCGGAGAGGTCGGCCGGTGGTAACAGGGCCCTGGCCTGCTACTCCACACAGGGGAAAGGGAAGAGGAGGAAAAGGAAAGTGTGAATGAAGGCTGATGATGGCATAATACAATGAGTTTCACGGGTGATGTCTATGCACACGCACACACACACACACACACACACACACACACACACACACACACACACACACACACACACACAACACTGGCTGGCGCTCGCATCGCGGTTACTGGACACACATAAAACTCAAAACTGGTGTCTGCAACACAACACCGACACATGTCATTAACCATGTAGGTTGTGCACAGGCGGTCACAAACGAGTATCCAGGCCTGTTTCACACAAAAAGTTGAGCAGGGCTTTTGTCACACGCCACCAATCAGAACGTCTCGTCCTTGCGCCCAGAAGAGTTTCCTCAGAGAGAGGGCGAGAGTCCAGGTTTTTCACGGTCGCCTCCAATGTTGTTCTTTCAGAAGTATACTTCGGGCACGCGCAAAGAAGGTGGCCAATAGTCTCTGGTGTGTTGCACTGTGCGCAATTTGGGTTACTTTCGATGCCGATCTTGTGAAGATAGTGTTTGGTGGAGGCAACGCCAAGCCGTAGCCGGTGGAGTAAAGTCCCATGACGTCGCACCACCACAGATGG
Organism: Amblyomma americanum; assembly: GCF_052857255.1. Taxonomy (NCBI): domain Eukaryota; kingdom Metazoa; phylum Arthropoda; class Arachnida; order Ixodida; family Ixodidae; genus Amblyomma; species Amblyomma americanum. The sequence continues at coordinate 28,373,240 of NC_135507.1, read as the reverse complement.
GAAATGTAATCGTGAGCCAGCGTCAAGCTTACACACGCGGTCCTGTTGATGACTCGGATCATGCCAGTGCGACTGCATTGCCGCCTGCATTAAATGCGCCAACAAGGCTCCAATGTCTGATCTTGAAAAGGCTATCTCAATGAAAGCACCATCACTATGTGCCATCCGAGCCTCGGCGTCAGCACGCTCGTTTCCCGCTATGCCGCAATGGCTCGGTATCCATTGAAACTTTATGATATGGCCGCGGTGGAAAGCCTCGGCTAACAAAAGCACAATCTGTTGAACCAGCTGCTCGCATGCTCTTGGTTTTAGATAAGTTTGTACGACCTGTAATGCCGATCTCGAGTCGCAGAATATAGTCCATTGCTGCGCTGGCTGGTGACCAATATAAAGGACGGCTTCTCGTATGGCTGCCAATTCGGTTGCCGTAGAGGACGTTTTGTGCATGAGCCTGAAATGGTGACATGAGGCATTTCCTGGCACTATCACCGCTGCAGCTGAAGAAGTGGTCGTAACGGATCCGTCCACGAAAACATGCTGGGTGTTAGTATACATAGATGTAATGTATGACAGCGCCAGCTGTTTCAGTCCGACTGTTGGAATGTGCGTTTTCTTTGTTATCCCTGGGATTGTTGTCCGTATAGATGGTTTTGGTACTGCCCAAAGTGGCACCTCCGCAATCTGGTGTGGCGCGTAGTTCGAAGGCAGCGCATTGCGCTGCATCCAAAGGGCTCTGGAAAAGGCTGCATCTGGACGCACCGCACTAATGTTAGTCAGGGGGTGATGACGATGCCTGGTCAGATGCCGCAAATGCACACGAAGTGGCTCCTGTTGGAAATAAATTCGTGCTGGGCAGGCGCGGGCCTCATAAAATGTGCCCCATGTAGAAGTTTTACATGGCAAACCCAAGCATACTCTTAAAGCACGAGCCTGCGCGCTTTCAAGCACACGCAGGCCTGATAGTCTGACCCCCGAGAGAACGGGTGCACTGTATCTGAGAAGGCCGACTACCAGCGCCTGGTACACGTGTAGTAAATGGGCCAAGCTATTGACCTGTTCAAGAAAAACAACGCAGCTGGCCCTCATCACGCAAGCTCAAGAGGTCGCCCCGACATGAGGCCACCCTGGAATCGCCCCAGCCCCAACTAATTCCTTCCATTTTGTGGCAACAAATTTGTAACCAGCACCGACCTTTCCAAAAACATTTTCAAAACAAGGCGGGCAACGCGCCCGAAGCGCCATCTACAGCTACTCATCAAAGCAACAAGCAAAGATGCTAGTGGTGCTGCCCCCTGTTGACGACCATGCAAGGTCGTTGGTTGGGTTAGTGACGGCACCTATTGGTGGTAGTGGGAACTGTACCGGGCAGCAAGATCTCGAATTGCCTTTGTTGCCGTATTGTAGGCTCTCAGGAGCGAAAATATCTGCTATAACGGTACACCGATGATCGGAACGCGTCCTAAACACCATATAGTTATGTTCAAAGAACCGAAAACGAGGGTTCACTGTTCAACGGCTGCTATTGCGTATAAATTCCTATAATTCGAATGCTGTTCTCGCCGGGGGTTGTGGCGTGCTCCTGTAATCCAGCTGCTTGGAGGCCGGTGCTAGAGGACGGGTTGAGGCTGGGAGTTCTGCCCCATGTTGACCTATGTTGATCGGGTGTCCGCGCTAAGCTGGGCGTCGATATGGTGACCCCAGGGGAACCCGGTGGTGGCCAGGTCGCCTAAGGAGGAGCGAACCGGCCCAGGGCGGAAACGCAGCAGGCAAAAGCTCCCGCGCTCTGCAGTAGTGGGATAGCACCTGTGAATGGGCGGCATGGGGTAGCCCAGCCGATACATTCGGACCTAGTGCCTTCTTTTGTTCATATGGATGGGCCAGCTTAGTTTAATGGAATTTTTGCTGCCCTGCATTCAGGCTTGCACAGCGCGCAAACATCTCCACCCCCTTTACAGGGGGTGCCCCATCGTATTCCCGGCAGCACATCGATATTTTTTTTTTCCTTCGACATCTTTTTTTTTTTGTTCCCTTTCACCCCCATGTCTCTGCTAGTTCGGACAGCCGGAATCCTCGGATGAAAACCGTGCGCGCCCGCAGGTTGGACAACTGTACGCTAATTTCAACATCGCAACGCAGTCACAAATGTGCCTGCCACGTATTACTCACTCTGCGTTGCTGCGGTGTTTTGCAGTGATTGACTGCACTAGCATGAACTGTTTAGTGCACACACACGCAATCACCACCGTAAAGTCGCAAGGAGCAGCGTAATAAACATAAAAACGTAACATCGCATATGTGCTGAATTTCTGAAGGTATAGCAAGACAGATGCGCAGCAGGTTGTACCCCTAGAACAACACTCTAAATCATTTGCAGTCCGTAGCTGTAATGAGAATGGCATTCGTAATGTCAGCAGATGCTGAACCCACCATTCCTCAGTGATCGAGAGAAAGCGTCCGAGTTCCCTGTGCGTGTCACAGACCAAGGACGTTTAACAAGCCAGCGTCGTGAGGTTTCATCACAAAGCTAGTGTCTTCATCAGGAACGTTGTGCTCAATGTTGGTTCAACCTGTTGTAAGCTAGCAGTAAGCGACACCATTTCATAACGTAACATGACTTCCGATTCGGCACACGTACAACGTCCATACGCAACCGTACGTTGCGTTCGCGCAATTTACATGAATTTGCGGGCTTGACTACACCGCTGAGTTGGGAACACAGTAATAATTCATATTTCTGCAGAAGCGCCATGCCTAAAGCTTGGACAACCATTAACTCATGGCAACCGTAAACTCGTAGCACTCGAAACTAAGCCGCCATGGTCTGCAGCCTAGTGCTGCGGATACCGTTCCGCGGCGTAATGAAGTAGGCAGGTTCTGATATTCGTTGGTAGATGGCGCCACAATCCCGTGCTTTGAGTGTTGGCAAGCGTCGAGCGTTGTTTTCGCGCCGGCTACTGCCCCATCGTCATATGTAAATGTTCATTATTTGTGATCAGCGGGCCCGGAATTAAGTGTAACATTGCGTTTGCTACGTGTCACCTTACAAGTTGGGCACGGCGCATATTGGATTGAGGCCGAGTACGGACTCTCTCGCTTACCGATATTCGTGTTCTCAGTGCTCCGGCCCATTCGTGCAGCGCATCGGAAATGCATGGAAAGAAGTTGAGATAAGCACTATGAAGGTGTACGGCAACAGCATCAGTCGGACATCAGTCCCAGGCGCCTGTTGGGGACTTCACCACCGCCAAAGCGATGGGCTGGGCAGAGGTGGGTTCGCTCGAGCGCACCCAACGCTTCTCTAGCCGTCGACAGGTTCTGAGGGGAGAGCGCAGTGAATGTATTGGAAAGGAAATGGGCGCGTGATCTTTTACAGCCCTTTGGGGGTCGCACGCTCTGCGCCCGAAGCGGTAGGGAAACGAATGCAGGGGGTCAAGAATAGATGAAGCAGATATTTGGGATATGTAAATAACTTGTTACGAAATGAGCCAACGCAAAGAAAAAAGAGGGTAACCGAGAAGTAAAGGATGGAGCGCCCTCGGTCGGAGTTCAGTTCGTCACCGACTCCTCCAGCCTACGCGCCTGCCAGTGGCTCAGTAATTGAAGCATTACGTTGGTTGAACTGCAGAATTAACAAGAGACAAACTCGAGAATTAGGAGGTATCCCACTAACTGGAGGACAGCAGCTGCCCGTTTCAGAGGAACGGTAAGATACAGACGCTCCCCGAAGAGTACGCTTCATAATAATCTAGCCATGGGGGAGAGTTCGTGAACGTCACACATTGTAGAACCAGCGAAAAAAAAAGCACGAGCACGCTTTAGTTTTTTTTTTGCTTTTTTATTCTTGGTGCAACAAATGTTTCCTTCTTGAGGTTTTTTTTTAACTATATTAAAAAGGAGCACCTTAAACAAATGAGAATACGACGTCTCTATACGACGTCTCTCAAATTGTTCGCCGTAGTGTGCGAGCAAGAAGCTACGGCTGCTAAGCGACGGCTTGCTTCCACATGCGTGCTGTTTGTAGATGCTCGTGAGCCAACCAAAATGCTCTGCAACCAATTGCCTTGCATGTTCTGCATCACACCTGAACTAACTGGGAGCGCCGGGAACGCGCCGTACCAAGGGTATACGGCACATCAACCGTACTCTGCAGTGCCGACGTACGAGAGCTATCTGCATTAGGCCACCAGGCGGATCATCAAACTTCATGGGCGGGGCTCGAATCGCTTCTGGCCTTTACCAAGGAGTCGAGCCTTTTTGACTGTCTGTAACCACCCGCTTCCCATCCACTCCTTTAGGCCTAAGTGCCACACCACTTAAATAAACATATATCCACTCACACTCTTGATTGAAGAGTCTTCTCTCCACTAAGCACAAGTTGTGAGACAGCACATTGTACTAGTTTGTCTCGTCGCCATGCGAGCCACGAAATCCACTACTCAACGTCTTGCGCATGTTTAGCTACGCAAACGCTTTCGCGGTGATGTCTTCATCATACGTCCCGTGGCACCATTCGCACAAACATGTGCTGTGGAAAGTGTGCATTGAAACCGTTTATTCTCAAGCATCACATCCCCCCCCCTCTCCCCCCCCCCCCCCCCGCCCACGCGCAAGCACGTTGCCCGCTCCTCCAACCTCCACCTCCTCTATTTTCAATCCCACCAGCACCCAGATCGCTGCCCACCCTGCGGCGACATCCCTACCCTCTACTACCTTACACCGGATTCCCCCTGGGGATAAGCATATACTATCCCTAAACCCACCCTTCATTCCTGGAAGGTGGAGCTGAGCGGCGCCCATCTCGAGGCTCAAAGGAGGCTGATATCGCGGACGCACTCTATGGCGAGCGTCACTGAGGTCCTGAATCGAGGGCACCACCAATGATACTAATAATAATAACAATAATTGTTTTTTGGGGAAAGGAAATGGCGCAGTATCCGTCTCATATATCGTTGGACACCTGAACCGCGCCTCAAGGGGAGGGATAAAGGCGTGAAAGTACCACCAATGATACTCAAACAATTATTTTCTACAAACATACGTTTATTGTCCTTCTCGTCCCCTTAAGATAACCTCGCCACTCATCACCGCTGTCCGTCTCGCGTTACGCATGCGCGTAAACTTTCCCGCTGTAACTCATCCCAAGACGATGCAGCCGATGACGGCGGCCAAGCATTCCCGTGTCTTTGAAGTCTGCGCTTTTATACATACGAGCGTAAAGCGGTAACCGCATGAGGCGATATTCTTTCGCGATACGTCGCGCGATGACGCCGCCGTCGCCCATCGCTGCCGCTGGCGCAAACCGCACGAAGCGACGGGACTCGGCGTTGGAGCGGCGCGTTTCAGTGTTGCTCTATTGCGGCAGCTTCAGCGTTCAGTAATTTTGCGTTAATTAACGCGTAGAACAACGCTTTTAAGTCTTCATACAAGATAAAACACACTAAAACATTGAAAGAATATATTTAGGTAACAATTTTCTTTTTAGTCGACTACACAAAGTCACGTGACGCAGAAAAGCGCGCCCGATGCTGCGATGAGGCGCCAGGCGACATTCCGGCGCTCTTGTGACTTATAGTGCGTGCAGGACATATCATACGGCACCCTTTACTTTTGAACTTCATTAATGAGCCTTTCGTTAAATTCTTGCATAGCTGCCATGGTGAGGGATGCGTCGGCTGTTGCTCCGCTGAAAAAAAAACAAAACAAAGTCGACTTTCGCGCGCAAAACGGATCGGAAGTTACGCACCCGCAAGGCTTACCGTCATTGGCTAGTCTCGCACGGCACTTCCGGGCGATGGGCGAAATTTTTCGCAAACCCAGAACCTGGGCGACGCGATGAGCGACAGTGCTTCGGCGGCACTCAGCCCATCACGCGGCGTGTCGCCACGAATTGTCTCCTCATGCGGTTAGCGCTTAAGACGGAAAGCATTGTTCTTAAACGGCGTGCCATTGTACTAGTGCGACCAAAGGTCCCGTGTGGTTCCACAGCGCACAACAAGGAAGGGACTTGTGCGCTATGGAGCCTCATGTCGATTACCCACTAGCGCGGACCCTAAAGCTTCAAAGGTCACCACTGCTCACTGTATAGTCTCCCATCATTGCCACGCAGTAGTGACCGCAGAACCGGACCATGATGTACAAATTACAATGACGTTAAGAATGGGATGGTGTGCACATGGAACGCTTTCTCATGTTATGAACAGTAGTTCACCGACATCTCTGAAAATAAAAGAATGTTACAGTTGCATCCATACGGGCTCGAAATTTGAAGGCTGACAAGAATACTTATAGTAACCTTGGAGACAATGAAGCGGGCTGTCTATCATCTTACCCTAAAATCCCTGACTTAATGCTGCATGAGAGTTCCCGGGTTCAAACCCGACTGCGGCGGCAGCGTTTTTATGGAGGATAAACGCTAAGGCGCCCGTGTGCTGTGCGATGTCAGTGCACGTTAAAGATCCCCAGGTGGTCGAAATTATTCCGGAGCCCTCCACTACGGCACCTCTTTCCTTCTTTCTTCTTTCACTCCCTCCTTTATCCCTTCCATTACGGCAGGGTTCAGGTGTCTAATGATATATGAGACAGATACTGCGCCATTTCCTTTCCCCCAAAACCAAAAACCAATGCTGCATGATCGCGTTACTACAGCGGTTTCGTTTTGTAAGCCCGCTGGCAACGACAACTGAACTTTCGGTAGTATCTACAGCCGTTTTGTACGTATCACGCAGAACTGGCCCAACGTATTCGACCACGAGTAGGCTATGAGAAGATTAGACGGGCACACGTGGATAGTCCGTCACAAGTATAGACATCACCAGGATTTATCTTTGTCTTGTTATCTCAACCTGTAACTCTTCCCCGCCCCCTCTGGTTACCTCCCTTCAAATATCTGTTTTTGTTTGGGATCTGTAAGAGTAAGTTGAAAACTGCCCACGCGCCATGCTGCAATGATGTCTGCCTTTATCGAGCTCACAGAAGACGCAACTGTCGGCCATTGGACACAGACGGCGGATCGGCCTGCGGAGGCAGAGTCGTAAATGTAAATTTTTAAGAGTGGAAAATGACTTCGGCATACGTTCATATCGATAAGCATCTGTTTACCTTATTTTGCTGCATCACACTTGGCACACGTTTTTCTAAAGTAAACAATAAAGTTCTACGAGGGTCGCTTGTCCCGCGGAATACCGTGTGGTTGAAGGCCGACGCGGCTCGGACCCCACAGAAGGCGTCAAAACCTGGTTTCGCAATTCTTGGTGTCAATGCGTGGCTTACATAACTGCAGATCTGGAGCAAGCGCAGGAAATTCGCCCTTCCTCATGACATCATAACGTAGCAACTCTCACCGGTCAAGCGGCTGAGAAAAGTCGTCAGTGAAAGTTTATCTATCCGCAGTTAGGGGAAAACAGCAAAGCGACTTACCTTCAGCAGTGAAGAAGTACTGAATGGGGGAACTGCATCTTTCAGAAAAGCCGTAGTACCTGTGCACTGGCCTCCCAACACGTCGGAGGTACTTTATCTCGAGAGCGATCTGGTGCGGCTCGCGCTCCGTTCCTGACGTCACGGCGCACAAAGCTGCATGGGGCGACGATTTCGGCATGGTCATCACCGTGATTCCCCAGTCCAATAACGCTGATGGGGCTGACCGCGATAATCCGCTCGTCTTCGGCAAAGCACGGTGATTCCACACCACAGCACAGAACGCGAAGCACATTACCAAGCGAAACTGCCGCCGCAGACCATGATAGGGAGGCCATATTTGGTTATACTGTGGCAGTGTTGCCAGACACGCAAGTTTTTTCGGACTTGCGAACATAGCGGAATGCACAGAGCTCGTGTGACATTCATACTTGTTTCGTTACCCATCACCTGGTCACTAGAGGACTTACACACGTCTAGCCCGTGGTCATGGGTCACATCTTCCCTCACTGCAATAACTGGAAGGCTCGAAGGGTACTCATATGGTAAAGGATCGCAGTCCCCTTTCAAAACCACCAACGTTTTAGCTGTTCTGTAATGTGCACTACATTCTTGGAATCGTCGGTGCATGCTCGCGTTGATCTCGGTCTCAGTTAACTCTTTCAAACAAAGGCAACGTAACGTATTAGAGAGCGACTTGCGACGCGGTCGTTCGATGCTGGAGATCGATCTCGGATGCCGACAGGGGGCAGCCCGTCATAACAACACAGTAAAACAAAAATAAAGGGAAAAAAGCTGAGCGTGGCGGCAACTGCCATCACCCCGTTTCAAAGGGGGCGCTCCATCCATCCATCCATCCGTCCGTCCATCCATCCATCCATCCATCGATAAAAGTTAGCGGGGAGTGCAAAAAACAATTATCTCCGTGTCGAAAACAACTTGTTGTTTACGGTGATTCCTTTACAATGAGCAACAAAACAAACTCTCTCAAGGCGTGCGTGCATACAAACCCAAGGTCATGGACTCGATCGCGACTGCGGCAGCCGTATTTCGATGTAGGAGAGATACAGTGTCCGTGTGCTGTGCGTTGTCCAATCACGTTAACTCTTTCCTTGCTGTGCCCACTGAGCATGGGTAGCCGGTGACCTGCAGATATCGCGCGCTATTTCAAAACTGCCAATCCATTTGCCGACTTGTTACAATATCAGGTATGTAGTCAAAAAAGTCAACTTTCAAGTCCATGGTAGAGAGAAGTTGGTCAGACTGCTCTTCATAATCGCAAAATGAGCAAGGGTGGCAAGCACCCTGAGGTTTTCCCTCCCTTCTTCAGTTTGTGATTTCCTGTTCTGAACTAATTTGTAGCTTTACTACGAAGCGAAGAATTCGGTGCAGGACTGAAGAGTGCAATGTGAAAAATTTTCTAAGCGAGCATGGTAAACAAACTCCCTTTTATCCTGATCGTCTCGCAAACAAGCTCAGTGTTTTTTTTTTTAATGCTGGTAGCAGCAGTGAGATTCAGGATAATATCAGGTAGTCTGGTTTTAGTTCTGACGATGCCTATTTCAAGAAATAAGCCCAAAACATGAACTGCTATCTAACGGGAAGCATTTTTTCTACCGGTTGGTGGTTTACTGATTTCTTTCGCCGCATAAGATCATCGACCTCTTACGACTGCATCTCGATCAACTAAAGTGATGCCATCGTATTTTCTGATTATTTCTCCACACGTTAACATCCACAATACATTTTGCTGCTCTTCCGGACTTGTTGGATATCCGTATGCGTCTTTCATGATTAAAGAGCTGTTTCGAGCAGTGGCACGTGTGAGGCCTGTTTAGTGAAGGTTTTCTTTACTGACTAAAAACATTACTGAGATGTAATCATCTTATGATCAACGTTTCGTCACTTCAATTCCAAACTATTGTGCACATGATATATATTAGCTAATTTTGTTCGTGCATGATATCAGCATATTTTCTAAACTTTACTTTCATCTTACCTAAAATTTTCTACTTTGCAGTTTCTCTTCTGAAATGAATTGCAGTTCTGTATTTACTATAGAAATTTCGTTCATGCTTAAGAACATTCATGTTAGTAAATGAATTTGTACTTTCTAGCGTTTTCAAAAGAAATATTTAGAGGAAAAAAATGTAGCCGTTTTAAGACCCCCAGAAATGGTTTGCTTTCTATGAGGAACCTTATATTTTTTTACAGCGGTGTCTGGCATTCAGACCACTGAAACTTTCAGGTGCTTTATGCAACAGAACAAGAAACCTTCTGTATAGTTCAGAATTTTTAAACAATTTTGACAATTCGTGTTAAATGTTCAGCGTTATAAATAGTTATCATAATTTTCATCAACGTTTGCACTACAGAACTAAAATTTCACATTACTGCCGAATATTTTATTTTAAATGCATGCAATTAAATTATACATTTACTTCATTTGATGTTTATATTAATGGAACTAAAACAAAATTCTCAGGCAAAATAATAAGATGAACTCACGAAAAACGTGGAAATAGTTAAACAGCTTCGTATGGCCTATATTAGTCCGCAGCCCTGCACTCTGCGCCTATGCCGCCCCTCACAGCCCATGTGTAGCTTCGGGACGTTAAGCCCCCCCCTCCCCACACACGCACGCACACGCACACACACACACACGCACACGCACACACACACACACACACACACACACACACACACACACACACACACACACACACACACACACACACACACACACACACACACACACACACGTGCAAACAGGTGAGGACAAATAGATGTATGCATGCATGCGTGCACTGATGTGCATGTTAAACACGTTTGCAATTAATATAGCACTTGAAAAGCGATTTTTTACGGTTTCAAAAAATGGACGAAACTTTATTGTGGCACTCAAAATGAACCCTAAAATATTTACAAAGATGCAGTGTATATATATTTCTTGCCTCCCATCATTCAACAATGCGACTCCAGTGGCAGGTTGCTCTTATTGGTGAATTATGGCATGGATCTATTGCACGTTCGACCTGGAGAAGTCCGCACAGAGACACTTCGCTGACTAGATTACCCATAGGAAACAACAGGCTATTCACTTATTTTTTACTGAGGCAGTATAACAATCGATTGCGAATAGCGTAAGTACAGAACGTGTTGAGCGGGAGTATTTCTTTTTTGTGCCCTTTTCTTTCCTGTTCTTTCCTGTCATTTTTATTTTTTGCCCTTTCGCACCTGCGACACCCGCTGCATTCCACAAGGTACATCGTAGCTCGAAACATTGTCCATTAGCCCAAGGGGTGTCGCGCGAATGTCACTGAGCACCCCACTGCACCACAAGGCGACGGTCACGCATTCTTCACGGCCCTGGCGTACACACCGGCACTGCAGTCCCTTTGCTTGGCCAGTACCTCCCACGATGTGTAGCCGCCGTTACACAGCGTCGGCCTTACGCCGGACGGATCTTTGGTTGGCCCCGAGTATTCCTCGCTTAGGAGGTCGGCTTCCACCCGGGGACTAGCGCAGCCCTGGTGGCCGATTTTGTCGTTCTCAGTCTGTTCACAGCACGCTGTCGCTGGTAGAGCAGCGAAGGCGTAGTTCTCAGGTACTGACGTCGAAGGCATCGGATTTGTTGAGCAGGTGGAGTCCACGCGTTCTTCCCCCACAGTCCGTGCACCCACCTTGCTGTAGGCCGGTGTGAGGGCTTCAGTCTTTGCTGAGGGCTGTGGGACACCATGAATCCCCGATGTTTCCGGCTCGCACGCGGCCTTCACGTAGGGTGGAGCGCAGTGAACACCCGGCAAACAGTCTTTGGTACCATCGGGCACCTCCACGTTTATTATGGAGTAAGGACCAGCGGATACCTGAGCTTCGCGAAGCCTGTCCTGGTCAGGCGGCCAGGCGCAGAGAGTAGTTGCTTGCGTGTACGGTTGGTGCGGCTCGTTCTGCGGCAAAGCACTGTCCATGGGGCTCCGCGTATTGCTGCGCTCCGCACCTGCAAGCATATCATCAGTGTTTTCGCACTGGGGTGGTTTCACACTCATTGCCATTAATGTGGGAAGCGGTGTGTACCCGGATGTACAATTCTCCGGTTTGTCCGGCGGTCCTTGAACAGAGACACCGTGAAGTGGCACTGAAGTGCAACCCAGTTTAGTGTAAGGTTGTATGAACCCCTTGTCCTCACTATTTTTCTGGACAGCATCATCTACGACTTGCACGTAGGGAGCTCCTGCAGTCGCACATCGTGCTTCCAAGACATCGGAACGGTCTGCAGGCTTCAGGACTTCTTCGGCATCGTCCCCACCTCCAGCAGGTGGGCTGTCGATGAAGGCTGCAAACTTGCTGTAACCGTTCTGCTCAGGTACTGTGGGTGCAGGATCTCCTGCACTTGTCCCGAAGCCGCCCAAAAAGAGTGAGCTGAGCCGGGAGTAGTTATTTTTCAGGAGAGGCGCGGGCGCTTCGTTGGAGGCGTCTTGGAACGTTGAGAATTTGGAGTAGGCGGAGTCCAAGACTGGTTCAGGTTCGTCTTGGGTTGTGGAGACGAGGGAGTACCCCACTGAGGGATGGTCTGTTGGGAGACTTTGCTCAGATGCACTGGTCGTGTAAGTAGTTGCACTGGCGTCGTTCGCATCGGAAGGGAGCGAGTCCTGGAGGAGACAGTCCAGTTCTGGGTACTGCAGGCCGCTTACGACTCCCTTGTTTTCTCTCGGGATGATCTGCAAATCATAAAATTAAAGAACAAACCAAACAGACTTTACAAAAAAAAAACAGGGTTTACAAATCGTTTATTCTATGCTGACTCCTTTTCGGCTCGAGAGTTTTGCAGTGAACAGCATGTTTTCGATATCTGTAAGGCACAGCTCAATACTAAACAGTACAACTAATTTGTCATGCAAGAGCTTGTTCTCGCAGACCTAAAATGTCTGGCTGTGCAAGGGCGTAGCTTTCATTACGTGTGAAAGCATACACCAATCACCGTACTGTTCATACCTGTGGCAGTCCGTAAGGAGAATCCTTGCTCCCCAGAACGTACTCGCGCAGGTTGGAACGCACACTCTCGCTTTTCTTGAGAGGTTCCTGCGCAAAAGGAACAAAGACAAAACAGGCTTGTTGAAAAAATTCCCAGGGACACCTAAATACATTATGTGTTGGCTGTGCGAAAGCGTAACAAGCCGTTGATGCCTTTACCGGAAGTTACGTCACTTTCATCCACCCAATGAGAATGGTCCGGTCTGGTGACATCATTTCCCATATGGTGACGTCATTGCCCTCTAGGCAATCAGCGAGGTTAGCTTTCGGCGAAACTTTTTTTTCTCGATGAGGCTCCTAATGCTATGGAATTGTAATTAATAATAATAATAATAATAATAATAATAGGTTTTTTGTGGAAAGCAAATGGCGCAGTATCTGTCTCATATATCGCTGGACACCTGAACCGCGCCGTAAGGGAAGGGATAAAGGAGGGAGTGAAAGAAGAAAGGAAGAAGGAGGTGCCGTAGTGGAGGGCTACGGAATAATTTCGACCACCTGGGGATCTTTAACGTGCACTGACGCCGCACAGCACACGGGCGCCTTAGCGTTTTGCCTCTATAAAGACGCAGCCACCGCGGTCGGGTTTGAGCCCGGGATCTCCGGATCAGTAGCCTAGCGCCCTAACCACTGAGCCACCGCGGCGGGTGGAATTAATAATGCCCAAGCTGGTTTTTGATACCGGCCCACTTGTAGCGTACCTTTGCAAAATCGGCTGGAATGAGGACACTGACGGTGGTATTCTTGTACACCTTTACGTAGGTCGATACGCTGCAAAGAAATACAAGATGACATTTACTCAGACACGATTCTTACCCCGTCGTTCAGTGGAACGAGATCATTAGCACCCCTACCGTCTCCAGAAGACGACCCCCACGACAGCCAGCGCCACCACGACGACGTATGCCACGATGAGGGTAGTAGCCAGGTACGTCGTTGCTGCGTGCCAAGAAAATGTACATTCATGAGGATATGTACACTGATGAGGATAATAAGCAACAACGAGCACTTTGCATTGGGAGCGCACTCCAGTAGTTGTGCGCGTCTACTGCGAAGCGCATTAACGCACTTACAAAAATACGGCATCACCTTGTCCTTAGAAAGCAGCATTAGATACGTTAACTATGCGCTATATAGCTTTTCTCACTCCAATTCACGTGCAATGATCCTCCGCGCGCGCACTGGCTGCGTGTGGCCCGGGGAACGACGGGTGCGTCATGGAATCGCGACGAGTGATGTGTGTGACGGATGCGGTGAAGTGGAAACACTAGAACACCTGCTCCTTCACTGTGCCGCGTTCGCCGATGCTCGTCGCGATGTGCTCGCGGCCTATAGGGCGCAGGGCATACTGCCAGACTTTATCAAGACGCTATTGTGTCCGCAGGGCAGTGAGCGCACTCGTGAGCGAACTTTGGTGAGCCTCTGTGCATTCCTCGAACACACGGGCTTGACGTCCCGTCTGTTCTCCGTCAGGTAGTTACACGCAGTGACCGAACGCTCCGCGAGTTCTACCTTGAACGATTAATAACTGGACGCCCCACTCCAGTTGTAACCAACACAGTGCTGTGCGCGTGTGTGATTTAATTCCTCTAAAATGAACTAATCACGCGCACAACCTGGACACATTTTTTATTGTGTAAATAGTTTGTACATAATACTTCTCCCCCTATCCTCTCTTCCTGTCCCCTCACCTCTTTCATTTCATTTCTCCATTCTGCCTGCTATCCTTTATTTCCACTGCCCCAGCTCAGGTGCTTCGGTATCGATGGCAGATGCCGGGGCTAGCAAAAATCTTTTCCTTCCTTTTTATATTATTTTTAATAAAACCACTACTACCACCACCACTCCAATTTGAAAACGCCGCAAAAACGGCCGCGCTTCGATGCAGGCGAAACGCAAAGGTAATAATAATAATAATTGGTTTCTGGGGAAGGGAAATGGCGCAGTATCTGTCTCATATATCGTTGGACACCTGAACCGCGCCGTAAGGGAAGGGATAAATAGGGAGTGAAAGGAGAAAGAAAGAAAGAGGTGCCGTAGTGGCGGGCTCCGGAATAATTTCGACCACCTGGGGATCTTTAACGTGCACTGACATCGCACAGCACACGGGCGCCTTAGCGTTTTTCCTGAATAAAAACGCGGCCACCGCGGTCGGGCCGATTCGCTTTTCGATGTTAGTGCACGTTAAAGATCCCCAGGTGGTCTAAATTATCTCGGAGCCCTCCACTACGGCACCTCTTTCTTCCTTTCTTCTCTCAGGCCCGCCTTTATCCCTTCCCTTTCGGAACTGTTCAGGTGTACGCCGAGATGCGAGACACACTTCGCCATTTCCTTTCCCCCAAAAACCTACCTTATTCACTTATTTATTATCGATCCGAAGTCTATTTAAACACCATAGTAAACACTACAAAACAGTCCCTGTGTTGGTAATAGCTTGATCTAGCTGTGTGACCGCAGCAAGAATGCTATTGATTACATGACTGCCCAGTCCTCAATGCTCTCTCACTATGCTACGTCCATTGTTATTGCTTGCGATGCTTACGAGAATGAAGAAACATGATCCTCTTTCACGTCACACTAACGGCTCGCATGTAGAGCATTTCTCATCGGAATGTAACGCCTCGAAGTTGAGTACGTTCACTACTTTTTCCTCAGAAGGCGACATCTTATATTTCCCTGTCTGAATGTGACTTCTTGTACTCTGGTTACCTGCGAGAGCAGCTCCTCAAAACAGAAGCTTATTGACAAAGCAGGGTTCCACGTCAAAGGTCTAAAATGTATCGTGTTTTACCCAGACACCAAAAACTCTGTGCGCAGTACGGAGCCCAAAAAGACTCTGCCCAGTACGGAACACAGGCA
Source organism: Amblyomma americanum (assembly GCF_052857255.1). Classification (NCBI taxonomy): domain Eukaryota; kingdom Metazoa; phylum Arthropoda; class Arachnida; order Ixodida; family Ixodidae; genus Amblyomma; species Amblyomma americanum. Next base: position 28,357,937 of record NC_135507.1, on the reverse strand, counting down.
ACAAACTTTAGAGCTACATTGACACGATCTCACAAACCCTAGGATACAATTTATGATATAGAAATCTATGTAACATGTTTAGCAGGAAATAGGCTTTAAACAAGATTGTCAACGGTAACATACTGCATCTTTTTTCCTCTGTATAGAAGAAGAAAAATTGGAGAGGACACTTAACTTTCGCCTTCAGGTTATGGCGCGATGGCGTATTGGGTTAGGCTTTCCACTCTGTAAACCCCCTTTTTAGAATTTGTTCACTTCTTTTTAATCAATTACAATGATTTCATTAACTCGTCATCGCCTATCACACACCAACCAATCAACAATAACTTTAACCGCAAACTACCATACGATCTTTTTACGCAGCCCCCGATTGTCCCTATCCCGATTAGTCCTTGCCGCGTGCTAGGCTCTAACTAGCAAGTTTATGCTGCATGAAACGCTGAATCGTATGACACCATCCGGAATATTCTGCGGGAAACGGTTGGCATGACACAATTTTTTTTACGCAGCCCCCGATTATTTCTGACACGCGGTGCCGATTACACCGGCGGCTTTTCGACTGACCGAGCTGTATGGGCTATCGCGCAAAACTCCCGGCTGCATTACCAGCATACGACGGTCCGGACCTCGTTTTCAATCTAACGCATCACCCCAGCACTCAAACGAGAGCTTCACGAGGCCTACAAGCGCTATCTCATCAAACGCAGGGACTGCATATAGAAAATACCGACCTTTAGGTTGGGTCTTGAAGATCAACGGGCGATGTTTAAGTACGTTGCCGTCTTCAAGCACTGTCGTTACGTTCAGCAGATAGGTGGTCTCCGGGCTTAGGTTCTCCAAATACACCGTCTTTTCATGACCTGCCGTCTGGTTGAAGCATGTCGCCGGATCAGCGTCTGTGGAAAACGAAATGGATGCACGCGCGAATGGCGATACGTTATTGGCGTGCACATGAAAATAACTTGTTGCTCCTCCGATATATAATTGGAATAATGGAAATCTAGGTCCATCTTAAAAGCGCGAGAAACCGTTCCTTTAAATAAGTCAACATTTAAATATAAATTTAAACAAGCGCCATTCAAATAAATGAGTAAGTTTACTGTTTGTGCTCGTACCAATAGCTGCTTCCCATGTCTCGTTACCACGCTGTTCATCTTGCCCTTGGGCAATGCAGACGCGGATGTCCCGATCGGCCACCAGACCGGAACACTTGGTGAGGAAAGCAAACTGGGCAGTGGTGTCGGTGATCTTGTCGTAGTGCACCATGTCCTGGCCCTTGAAAAGGTTCTCGTATTCTGGAAGACAGACAGATGTATTGTAGGATTAGGCTAAGACAGAAAGAAGCTGGTTCGAATACAGCTCCAGGCGGCTGAAGATATTCAGTGCGATAGCACTACTAGGCGCATTTTCCGACTTCGGGCATACGTAGTACATCCCTGAAGCCTTATTTGTGGCAGGTGGCCCACATGCGCACCGGATTATGGGTAAGCTGCTAAGTGTGTACACCTGGCAGGCCTTCGCCTGGGTGAAGGCCTTCAGGCTTTTATCCAGGTCTCTACCGAAAGGCCTTTAGGACAAAAATTATTGTTGCACTATAAAAAGAACGAAACAAAGTGTCCCTGCCCGTGCCACTAAGTATAACGGGCTAGGCCTTAAGACAAATATTAGGTTGGGGCAACCTAAAAAAATTCAACATAATAAGCCTCAGCCTGCACAGGCCTTTAGGACAGAGACATTATGGCAAATACCTTTAAGGTGAACGCCTTCATGGTAAATGACTTCCAGGTAAACGCCTTTGGATAGAAGGTCTTCAGGCCAAAGTACTATACGGTAAAGGACTTAGTTCAAACGCCCTTAGCACTTAATGACCTTAATGCCACCGTAACTAGAGCTACTGCACGACATACCACGCTTAGCCATGCTAAGCCGTCTGCTATTTTTGTTCTCCTGGATATTATTAGGATGGAAAGTTTCGGAATATTTTGCATAATTTCTCCTTCATGGTTGGCTCCCGTTTTGGAGTATGTTCGCTTTAATTTGCCACGAATGGGAGCTAAAAGCATTCCATGCTTCAAACAGGGTCAAAATTTGTGACCGCGGACTAGTCACGAAGGGTAGTCACCAAGTAGGGTTGTTGCATCCTACTGTCGGAAGCAAGATGCGACACCATCGCCTGGCTACTATCTTTATAGTCTTAAGAAATTCTTGTTAACATGATAGCATTCTTGTTAACAGAAATGGCGTTCCTCCATTTTTTCAATCAGTATACCAACTTGCAACATAACAAAAGCTGTCTATGTAACAAGTGCATGTGTCAAATTAAAGCCAATTGCTAAAAAAAGCACCACCACTAACGAAACACATTGCACCATGGAAGAACAACAGGGGATGGTGACAGGCGCATAGCGGCTCACGTGGAGCTGATTTTGAGTTGGTACTGGAAACATGTGAATGTTTTAAAAACAACATGCGCGTTTCGGTGACCCGCGCATTTCTGACGTGATTAATAGCCACGTTTTAAGCACCATGGCGAGAAACACAGCGCCACTGTTTTTTTTTTTTGCTCTGACGGGCGAAAAGTTCGTCATATTAATTTCTCCAGGAAGTGGCCTCGAAGCGTACTAGACACAATTATTATGTCATACGTTGACAGTCGCCACGCAGAGAGTTATAGTTCAGGACACACATTACAGCTGGAAACTAGGTGCTTGCCGAGAAGTGAGAGTTACTGCGGCTTTCATTTCCTCAAAAATAGAAAACAATTTTCAACAGGCATAAATGCCTTGGTTAATCGTCGATGTACTAAACAGCAACAACAAAAAAATCACTCCTTTGTTGTTTTATGTGAAACAGAACGTGGCACTCATGAAAAATAGGACTTAAGGTGCCATCGCTAGGCATCCATTTAATGAAAAATTTGCAAGGACACCTATCTCCATCACGTGTTGGCAGCGCCTAAAAACACGAACGCAAAGGAATAACGACGCAGGACAAGCGCTGGGCTTGCGTCGTTGTTCATTTGCGTTCGTCTTTGTAAGTGCCATTGTTTCCCGCCTCAAGTGGTATGCACCATCTAGCCCAAATCGAAGTTGTCTGGGCTCTATGCACCATGCACCATCTCAGGGTATTGCTGACAATGCATTTTATCCCTTGCAGATGACATACCTGCTGCCTATGCTGAAGCTATCCACAGGATACGCCCTGCTGCCTGAAAAAGAATTCCTACGCCACTCCATGCGAGCTTTACTTTCACCTTAAAGGAATCATATTCTTAGCGGTAAGAAACAGCGGGTGTCCTGTGTGTGTGTAGCTTGGTGTTGTGTCTGTTTCTTACCGCTAAGAATATGATTCCTTTAAGCCGTTACCAACTAGCCCAACTTAATGTTTTACTTTCACCGCGTGGATGCAACTTCCCGGCGGTTTAACTCGCCGTTAGGAGGTGGCGTTGTTGAGAATCTAGGAGGGTGCTGCGCTTACTCCTGTGGTCAGGGACTCCTGGACATTCCAGACCTCTCTTCTGACCTGTCCCTTCTACCGCGCTCCCGCTACAGAGGGGACGGTCGATAATTTCTTGACAACTTGCAGCGGACTTCGGGCACCACGCAAGCTACACATCGGCAGCCAGGATTACCATTCTAGCCGACCACAAGAGAATGATCTGGACGTATGGGCCCCAACGCCGGGCCTCGTTGGCAATTATAGCCGACACATGTCGACACATGTACATTCTTTGCCAAAAGTAACCGGGCAATGGTAGTTCGTTTCTTAGCCACGTAGCAAATCATCTGTGCCAGCCCTAAAGCTCCGAATCTATGTAAAGTAAGGTGAACCCCTGTCCTCACGTTCTGACGCCTTTAAGTGTTTAGGGGCGCAGTAAAGGCTCCGTTGTGCGGCTGAGAAGCAAAAACCTGCCGCTCGGTTACTTTTGGCAAAGGGGGTATATATAATTCACTAATGCCGAAGGGCGCATTTCCGCAATAAAAAAAAAACTAAGTGAGCATACTATGTCTGCGAAACGCGGCAAGCAACGGTTCTTACCGTTGCTGTTAGGCACGACGCAGTCGACCCATGTCATAGGCGAAACGGCGTGCGCCGATCGCATGGCGATGGCGTACTTGCACCTGCCGGTGAAGGCGCACTCCATCGCAGTCAGTGCATCCCCGGCCGACTTGACGGTAGCCCAGAAGACGCCCCCGGAGCAGGAATCCATATCCTTGCTACCACCCTCGCTGCACCAGAACAGCGTGTAGTGTTGCACCTCGTCCGGCTTGTCCGTCCGCCACGTCGGCAGCTTGAAGCGGCTTTGGTTCGGGCTTTCCTCGACGATGTAAGCGTCTTGCACCACAGGGAGTACTGGAAAAACAATTATAGCGAGAGCTACACTGGGGCTACCAGTCGAGCATTTCGCGGTACATGGGAGAGGCCAGCTGTGCGCATGCGCCGTTACCATGGTAACCGGAGAGAGAAAGGTGCGGCATGCGCTTCGCCGTCGCCGTGCGCCCGCTCCACCGTCGGAGCCGAGCGTCACGTCACGCGGATGAGCAGTTGTGCGCATGCGCCGATACCATGGTAACCAGAGAGACCCCACAGCAGCGCCGCGTTCTTCGTCGCCGCCTCGCCGCACGCCGCTCTATCACCCGAACCGCGTGTCGCATGCGCAGCATTGCGTATAAAAGGCGCAGATGTAATGGGCGTCTGTATCACAACGTTTGACATGCATGCGAGTCCAGCCGCTGCTAAACGGCGGTATAGACAAGAGAAGATTAACTCTTCTGATCCTGAGGTTGTCGCCTGGCACTCGGCTACTGAACAAAGAGAGAACGAGCGTAAGAAGGCGAATAGAGCAGCGGAGACACCCGAACAGAGAGAGGAACGGCTTGCCAAACGGAGATGCCAGACTGCCGAGCGTAATAGACGGCGCCTAGCCGCAGAGATGGAGCCCAATGTCTTTCATTTCTAAACATACAGTGACCACAAGCTCAGACAGGGAAATGTACCTCTCGCTACGTATATCCTGGCATAGCCGAGCTAAGCCATTTGCAAATTTTTTTTAATGAGTCTTGTAATGCCTCACCATCATCATCAGCTTACATTCTAAACACGACTTATCATATTGGTTTGGTTTATGCGGGTTTAAGGTTTAACGTCCCAAAGCGACTCAGGCTATGAGAGACGCCGTAGTGAAGGGCTCCGGAAATTTCGACCACCTGGGGTTCTTTAACGTGCACTGACATCGCACAGTACACGGGCCTCTAGAATTTCGCCTCCATCGAAATTCGACCGCCGCGGCCAGGATTGAACCCGCGTCTTTTGGGCCAGCAGCCGAGCGCCGTAACCACTCTGCCACCGCGGCGGCTGACGAATTATCATATGTAGGAGTAAAAACCGACTAAGCGGTCCTCTAGCGCAACCCTTTCTAATGGCAGGGTTCGCTGCCAAAACATTGTGGTAGATTTCTATCACTAAAAATACAGAATACTTACGGTTTGCAACGGAAAAAAGTCTGTTTAAAACGGCGAGTTGTCCCAGTTACGAAGATTTTAAAGAAGTCTTCAATCACCTCTATATGATAGCCGCTAGAGAGCGTCGTTGCCGCGTTTAAAGGCCTCCCATCATTGTTAACTGCGCCAAGTTACAATGCGTTGTAATGTAGATGACTCTCCGTTGCCAAGAGTAGAATGAAAATCGGTCGACACCACTGGCTGGAGGGTCTCCTTTGAGGGACATATTCCGCTGCTTTCTTGAGTCATATCCGACTATAGCGCTGGCCCCGTAGAAAAGCAAGCCTCTGCTCACCTAGGTCGGCGCTGGGGACCAAAACGCGGACGCTCTTGAGGGAGCTGCCCAGCTCGTTCTCCGAGTAGAGGCGGAAGGTGTAGGTCTCCACCCGGCTCAGGTGGAAGACATCCGTGTAGGAGCGCTCGCCGGACACCCTGTGCGTGGCGCACTGGCCGCTGCTGCTGCACCAGTGGAGTATGTAGCTCATGTAGTCGCCGTTCCACAGGAACCTGGGAACCCGCTGCACATGGAGCAAGGAAACAGGGGTTGTATAAAAACAATCACTATACCGGAGCGACCGCTGCACTTATTTCACTAATTTTAATAGCCTGAAATGTATCGCCACTTTTCAGGCGAAATTTACTGCCCTGAATTCTTTCACACTCGTGAAAGTTGCGATTAAAGGAGAAGAAACACGGTTTACAATCACAATATAACTCGACAGATATCTAGAAACTCACATCACCCACTCACGATTGGGAACAACCTGCAACCTCATTGCACATTTCACTGAAGCGATCTTAACATGTTGATGCAATCTCTTTTACGCCTTCTGTTACACATTGCGTTTACTTTTTTCTCTCCTTTTGTTTGTATTTCTGTTCCCAAATTTTGTTGACACTAGTAAACGCGCCATGTGCTTTTTAATTTTATTTTTTGTGTGATGTACCCTGGGTCCCTTTTTTGGATTTATTTCGGTGTTCCTATGTCAACTTTACAGTTACTTACCCCTATGTCAACTGTTCTGTATTATACTGAAGTGTATACAATTTTTTACTGAACATGTATAGCGCCTTGTTTCCTTGTCTTTGTTTGTCCCCTTTAAATTTGTTGTTGATGTTTTGCCGGCCCCTTACACAATGCTCTACGGGCCTGTAAGGTAGTTCAAATAAATAAAAAATTGAATAAATGACATTTCTACAGAGAATTGGGCGTGCCGACTATCCACGATGTGCATACGGTCACGAGAATGAGGATGTACCTCATCTACTACTGAACTGCCCGGAGCACGAAAGTTTCAAGACGCAACTGAAGAGGGACTTGACCAGTCTTGACCAAAGGCCTTTCAGTCTTCAAAAGGTATTAGGTCCATGGCCGACGCGCGCTCTACAGAAACGGGCGATTGTAGCACTGAAATCATTCCTCGAGGACAGTAGTAACCTCGGGAAGTGCTAGATATTTCTTGTGTGAATTCTGCGATTATTTGTGATCCGTGCGATTGTTCGTGAACTCTGCGATTAACGCTTTAATACACTCTATCTATTCGCTCCTCCAAGTTTAGTAGTAAGAAGTTTCATTTATCTTGGTTTTTATCCCATGAGGTGAAGGACTTTCTTTAGCGCAACAATTTTGACGGACGGACGGACGGATGGATGGATACGGGTGAACCCTTTAAATCGGGTGGTGGCTCAAGCCACCTAGCCATGACTTATGAAATTTTACTCTTCTCTTGATTTTAGCCACCAATCAGATAACGTTCGCTTGGTTACTTCTACCCGCTTAAAATCTGCTTTCCCTTCACTGTCCTTAAACCCCCATGCCTTGGATAAATCAGCCCCGCTGCTTTCCACTGCAGGGTGAAGCCCTTTACAGAAAAGTATCAAGTGTTCAGCCGTTTCCTCCTCCTCTCCGCATGCAACGCACAACGTGTCTATCTCGTGGTACCTGACTCTATATGTCTTAGTCCGCAAAACTCCCGTCCTGGCCTCAAACAACAAAGAACTTCCCCTGCAAATATCAGATATTTTCTTTGGCAATTTCCTGCTGAAAAATCCTGTATGCTCCCAGTGCTGATTTGGTCAGCATCCCTGTTTTCCACAAAGCTCTCTCTGTTTCTTTAACCTTTTTCTCAACTGATAACTGCTGATTTGCCCCCCTACTGCTGTCCAGATATTTGCTTGTCAATTTTCTAGTCCGCTTTCTTCATTTCGTATCAACATTCCTTATATACAGGTATCTGAAAAATTTCCTAGGCCACTGCTTTTCCCCCTTTTTTCCCCTATTTTTCTTTGGCAAGCAGCGCCACGCTGCGGCCACCACTTAACTATTTACACGAACTAGTTAGCAGCAAGGACAAATAAGATACATAAAAACGACAATTCTGATGCCTTTTATGCGCCTTTTGTTACTATGGCCAAACTAGCCCAATCGAAATTATTAGGCAAGGTATGTTAGTGCACAGTGTTTTATCACTGGTAACAACTGGTTTTATGCTGTTTATAGAATCCAATGTTAATTACTCTCACGGCAGTTGTCGCTGTCTTCGCCCCAAAAGTGCAGTCGGACACGGCGCGGTTCAGGTGTCCAACGATATATGAGACAGATACTGTGCCATTTCCTTTCCCCAAAAACCAATTATATATAAGAGACGAGAGTTATGGCTGAATAGCGGCGTCTTCGTATCGCATCCCCAATTAACGGAAATCATCGAAGATCAACGGGTATCACAGACGCCAACGTGCGTTTACCTGGTAGAACAGTCGAACTTTACGGTGGTCATCAAGATCTTGGATTATGAAGCTGTTTTCCGTAACCTTGGGCAGCACCGTCGCTCCTGCAAATCAGGTACAAAGTAATGCAAAGACAGACTGCCTTCAAAATAATAATAATAATAATAATAATAATAATAATAATAATAATAATAATAATAATAATAATAATAATAATAATAATAATAATAATAATAATAATCCTTATTTTCATCGGGATGATGAATGAGGCTGTGGGTAAAAGCTGCTCGTAAACAGCAGCTTGACAAAAGCCCACAGGCCCCCTTTACAGGGCGACAACAGCAAGGCAGGGAAAGACACCCACAAGTATACATATAATCGCTTCGCAACTTAGCAGAGCCAAAGATAACAGGATCATTTCATAAATAAGATGAAATAGAAACACAGAAAATACAACAATTTTTGGCGTATGATGTTGCTGAGAGATTCATGACGAACCGTGTCAAGCTGTTGCGTAATGACGTTACACTACTCGTGATCTTATAGACGGGTAGTATTAGCGGTGCTTTCTTATGCGTACAAGGTTGAAAAGGAACGCGATTGTTTTGCCTTTCCGCCAATGAATGAGTGAAAAATAAACAAGGAAATCGATTAAAGAGATCAGTCCCAGGATTACACCGGACGACGTATGGCTTTTCTTATTTTTGCTTTTAAACGTAGTCTTGAGCAATGTGACAATGAACAAATATTGAGCCACTTTTTATTAATTACTCCGTAATTATACGCGAAAAGAGAAGTTTTTTGTTTGCTTAGTAGTTTTTCGTTTGGCTTATAATATACAAAAGCCGTTCTCAAAATTAGTGCAAAATGGCGAGAAAATTTGCAATTTTGTGCTAGAAATTTGTCCCATGTCATGTTGCTCACGACTGTACGTTGCATGAGTCATAAAAGCAAGGCTTACGTGATTTCGAAGTCTTGCAGTGGCCAGTCTTGCTGAACGGGCTCCATAGCTGATCCCTTGCTTTAGCAAATTTCACGCGTACCGAGACATCATAGCGTGTGTTGGGCACAAGGTCGTCTACGGACGTGTCAACCGAGTTTTCCACCTGTTGTGGAGAAATATGGTTCGACTTTTTACTTAAGTCGCATGATTCTAGTTCACAAACCCCGACTAATCCCTAGTCAGTGAAAGCTCTGTATGTGAATAATGCAATACACTGGGAGTCAAAGGTCTTTAGCTATAGAAGCACTAAGTTTTATGACAACCCAGAGAGTGGTATTAGAATAAAGTGTATATGACCACCTACAGAAAGGGATTTAATTTAATCCGAACGCAGATCTTAAATAGATATATTAGAAAAAAATAATGAATAAAGGAATTAGCGTTACGAGACGGTACAGGAAAAAAAGACGTGCTGGAGAAGCAGTGCAGGCAATTAAGAAGCAGGAAAGCTGCAGAACTGATAGTAGAAATTTAATTATCAACTCCTTCGCACTATTCGAACGAAAGGTTTTAAAGTGCCTTAAAGGGGCTCTGAAACGCCTTCCGAGGAGAGCACATGAACTCGCTTAATCACTGCACTGTGTTGCCATGAAAACCAGAGCCAAATAATACTCTTCTACACGCGGCAGGCGACCCACAATCACGCGTCAAAGTTGGCGAGCCCTTCCCGGCGACTTTTTCATGCTCGCACCCTCCTCCGTCCCCCGCATCTGCGTAGGCGAGGTGCGAGGTGGCCATTGGTTAGATTCTTTCAGACGTCAGGCGGCTACCGTGGCCGCGGCCAATAAGCCGCTTAGCTCCGGCGGGTCGGGTCGCAGAGGGGGTCGGTGAAGGAGCGCCTACCTTCCAACTTGCAAGAAGTGACGAGAGGAGAGGGAAAGGCGCGAAGACGCTGAAATTCAAATTCTAACTACAGATAACTCAGCATCTACAAAGCGCATTTAAAAAATGCTTACTAGACACTATTCGTAAAGCAGCGTGCTTCAATATACCAGGCATGACGCAACTTTATTAGAGCCCCCTTCACATCCCCTTTAACTAATCTTGTGTCGTGGGAGCGTTAGAAGGAAAAGTTCAGTGTTTCTACTCGGTAAAAGGTAATTTGATAAAAAAATTGACTGCAGAAAGTTTCGCACTTCTTGCAAGTAAAGCAAGGGTTCGCACACATAGTCCGCAGCAAAAGCGCACAATTCTCTAATCTGCGCATCTCTCTGAACTCCCTATCTTTCCGCCTACTGGTATCAAAATAAAGCCGACGTGCTCCGATAAGAGTGAACAAAGGTTCTGCGTACCGACGTCGTGATGTCTTCGCCGTAATCCCATCTCATGCGCACTTCGTAGACAGCGTCTGGAAACGTCGATATCTCCGGCAGTCCCGTCCAGTTCACGCTTGCGTTGAACGTCTTTGCTCTGCAGTTGACCACTGCAGGCGGCTGGAGCATAACTGCAGCAAAATCAAGCGCCGTTAACTTACTTCAAGAGCGCAGATAAACATAGTTAACAATAGATGCATGTACTTTAAAAAAGGATGACCACATACAGACAGCACGAGCACACCTTGCACGCTGCTTGCCTAGTCACTGAGGGCAACTCTATTGAATTGTTTTCACCCAGTCAAAAAACACAACAGGAATGTTTCTGTCGTCACAACAAATTTACTGCAATGTTTGTGACCAAAAAATTGCAGTAAAAACAGAATTTTGTGTGGTTACTATAGGAAGGTATTACATAACTGCAGACTAGAGAAAAAGCTACAGTTATGCAAAAAAATGCTGCGCTACAAATATACTGCAATGTTTGTGACCAAAAAATTGCAGTAACAACAGAATTTTGTTTAGTTACTACAGGAAGGTATTACAGAACTGCAGACTAGAGAAAAAGCTACAGTTATGCACAAAAATGCTGCAAAACAACAGAAATATCTGTCGTTACGTCAAAAATTCACAATATTCTGTCGCATTATTTGATACGATTCTGTCGTTTTTTTTTTTCGACTCGGCAACAATATGAAATCTGTTCGGAAGTAAAATGGCACAATTTTGCCGAGAAATTATGCACTTGACTCTGGTGTTTTTATCTCTCCGCTCCTATTCATTGTCGTGACATAGGCGATGACGTCGAGTGACGTGGGTTTGCGTCGCATAATTTTTTAAGTTAATTTTGTTTTCGCCTTCTTCGTGCCTTAAGAGTGAACTAGCTGCAGCGAGGCGAAAGTTACCTTAAACATTTCGGGCTTGTAACCTCTCGTTTTTCATTCTATTAAAAACAAAATTCCACCTAACGTCATCCAGTGCACTTTCGAATCAAAATCAGGTACCCATCTTTCATTTCTTTTGGTTTCGCAGAGCATTCGCAGTCCAGCACGCTACAGCAAGCCCAGGAAACCCGGATAAGCGTTTTTAGTTTGCACGATGGTCCCTAACTGCCGAGTGGCGCTGAATGCTGAAAATTACCGTAGAAATTTCGAATATTTCATAAATAGGCGACTGATTTCCTATGCCCGTCGGAACTAGTCGGGGTCAGCGCAGGAAGCATCTTATTGGTCTCCATCAATTGTACAAGTTTTATACGTCTGCATAATACTAAATATTTCGAGTAACGCGCTATTCGCCACTGGCGCCCAACAGATGGCGCTAGGTGCCAATGTTTCGAAAAGCTGGGCATGCGATAATTTTTTGCACGAGCACAAGAGAGGCAGGTACGACTTACGATGTCACAAAACGAACGCTCACCATTGGCGAAATGATCCACGTTGTACTCCCATTGCTCTGCGCCAAACATGTTGCTTCCCTTGACCACGAACTTGAAAAATTCCTCCTCGATTCTGTAGATCACACTTCCTGAAGTCTTCAGCTGACAGGTCAGGTTTCGCGGTTGTAAACCCACGGTGGCGTTGCAGTACCTGGTTGTGAAGGCATAGTCCAGCCTGTTGGCAAGAATGGCGCGAATAAAAACGCGATCGCCTCTCTGAACGAAAGTCAAGGACCAATAAGCAAAGTTCAAAGGCTGAACCATGGCAAGCACGCACGTCGTAATGATAAAAACAAACTGTCTGGAAGAGCAGACGCTAGCGAGGCTAAATCCCTCTGCAGGACAGTTAGACTTGGGGAGTTAAAGCTGACAGTTCAGTGCACTTACTATAAAAACAAATGGAAACAAATCACCGGCAGCCTGAAACCATTCTTAACCTGTTGGTTCAGGCTCCGAAAATTTTGCACCCCTTCAATGGTGTGAATGTGCTTCCGAATAGAGCGCACATCAATTGTTCAAACTTGTGGCAGCGATGCCTCCCATTCGAGCATTTATTCAGTCTTTCTAAGATCCGACTGCACTTCGCAGCATCCCCTATTTACTTGTACATATCCTGCGTCCCTGTCCCATAGTGGTCAAGTCTAGAGATGTTTTGACAAAGCAGGCGAACGCTCGCAGAAACTTGAAACATGAGAGTTGCAGCATAGCGCGATCCGCGATCCGCTACCGTGCAGTTCACACTAACGGCGCCAGATGGCCCCACATGCCCGTCAGCTGCGTGCATGCCTGTCGCGTCGGGACCAATCAGCACGTGCGCAGTTGTTCCCCGCGGAAGCGGATCTTGGAAGTGGATTGCGGATCGCGCTGTGATATAATCTGCGTACATACGGTAAGCTCCTGCGTCCTGGGAACCAAATGAAGTTCATTAACCTTTCTCTCGCGCAAATAATGGGTGCAGTGCTTTTTAACATTGAAGTGCTTAATGCCCTTCTAGACTGAGGGCTGCTCACGAAAGTGCACAAAGCCATAGAAAAAATAGAAGACGCTATGACAAAGCTAACAGTGGCTCTGTGCTTTACTCCTTGTCGGCCAAAAATTATGGTTCATTGTCTTGTCTCGGGTAAAAGTTGTCGTTGTATTTAAGCGGCAGAAGAGGAGACATTTACCCCACACGAAGAATGACCTCGTATCGTGTCTCGATCTTGTTGTCTGGCAGCTCCCAGACACATGTGAAGATTTCGAAGTCGCCGGAGCAGGTCGGAAAAGGAGGCTTCGTAGGAAAGTCTGCAAGCAAAATAAAAAAAAAAACGGGGGCGGAGGTGATTTGTAAATCCTTTCTCCTTTCACTCCCTCCTTTACCCTTCCCTTACGGCGCGGTTCAGGTGTCCAATGATATATGAGACAGATACTGCGCCATTTCCTTTCCCCCTAAACCAATTATTATTATTATTATTATTATTATTATTATTATTATTATTATTATTATTATTATTATTATTATTATTATTATTATTATTATTATTATTATTATTATTGTAAACTGGATCTTCGGAGTAGTGGCGCAGATACAAATGTGGAGCTACGGGCTGCCGCGGTGGCTCAGTGGGTATTATGCTCGGCTGCTGACCCCAAAGACGCGGGTTCGATCCCGGCCGCGGCGGCCACATTTCGACGGAGAAGAAATTCTAGAGGTCCGTGTACTGTTCAATTTCAGTGTACGTTAAAGAACCCTAGGTGGTCGAAATTATCTGGAGCCCTCCACTACAGCGTCGCTAGTAAGCTGAGTCGCTTTGGGACGTTACACCCTAAAAACCAAATGTCGAGCAACATGCGGACGCGCGACCGCATTTTATTGCTGACTTGCTCCCTCTGTGCATCCCGAAAAAAATACTACATAAGCCGACTTATACGCGCATGCGTCAAATTAGTTAGTTGTAGTAATTCGTACTATTAATGCTACGCATTACTTGGCGATGTGCGCGGTTTAGTGTCCGCAGAAAGTGGACGCAAAACGCGCCGGCAGCCCTTGCGTCGTTCGAGGAAGAGTTATGAGTGAATTAATGTATGTGATATAGGATGACAAAATGTTGATGCGCGTCAAATTTTGTTGATGTGGAGTAATTAGTTAATTAATTACAGTCTATTAGACGTCGAAATAGTGGCTGGACGTCAAAACATTCGTGGACGTCGAAATTGTAGGAAAAGACGCAACCAAGCCGGATGAAGCTGTGAAATATATCAAAATGTGAATAATGAACGATAATTAATCAAACAAAAAGCTTTGGTTGATGTGGGATAATTAGAGAAGAATAAAAACTACGGACGTCATTGTAGTGGGAGGACGTGAAAACAGCCTCGGACGTCGAGAGAGTATAAAACGAAAGAAAAAAGAGGCTGAAATACAGTATAACCCAGATTAAATAAGTGTAAAAGTAAAAAAATAAAACGATAAGTAATGAAAAAATGCTGGAAGACAGAAACGAACGACAAAAAAGCGCTTAGACGTCACAATAGTGAAGCGAGGAGAGGCGACGAGTGTGGAAGAGGCACCAATGCTTTCGCATTTTCTCAATGTGGGTCGCCGCAGTGATTTATAGCTTTTTTTTTCTAATTGTTTTAATGCTTTAATCGCTGAAGGTGTATGGAGTGAAATAACAAGGCTTTGTGACAACCAAGCCCTGTTCCCTCTTTGCGCTACACGAGGAAAACGTATCGTAAAAGCTTTGGCGGCCGTTTAATATAATAAGATAGATAAGAACCCGTGTCAGTAAAAACTGAACAGCTCGAAAGTCACGGTACTTCATCACGCAGGGTTTCTTGTTCTCTCTTTTTTTTTTAACTAGCACGAAGCTTGCAGGAAGTACTGTCACGTGAACCCAGTTAGTCTATTCCCATAACACATTAACAACATTCCTTCTTCTTTGTTCTTTTTCATCGTATAAAGCGGGAATGAACTGTGCACAATTTTTCACTCTGTCACGCTCAGTTGTCAGAAACTAGCCCGGTTCATGTTGCTAACTAAAGGTTTTTGAGAAGCGTGTGCTTGTCAACAGGTCACACCTTGATCTTCCGTTACACTCTTGAACAAATCATTAAGGGGTTCGCGTTTGCATCCGGTAAGCAGCACGGCATGCGTACATCATTTTCGCTGGTTAAAGAAATTCGCAAAGTTGCAGCAAGCTTCACGCAAGGACTATATGTACGTATATGCACATATATTGTCATATATGAACACATATACGGATATATGTAAAGTATTTGTCAAAAATATGCAGCCCAAGGGGTTTGCTTGACAGCCCTAAGCAAAAATATACAGCCCAAGGTGTTTCCTTGACAGCCCTAAGCTTTGGCGGGGGGGGGGAAGGGGGGGGGTTGAGTTCTTGAGTTTTTCCCGCCTTTGAAAGATTAAGGTCCCTGAGTAAGCAAGAGGAGCCCTGCAGCAGGGCTGGGAAGCAGACCGCTTGGCCTGTATACTTCTGTGAAAGACTGTACATATATGATGGCTTTCAATAAAGAGCATCCTAATTAATATTTAGTTTTAAAAATATTTGTTTTTAACCTTTGTGTCGAGCTTCAGATTTGAGACGAACTCTAGAAGTCACACTGAGCGTGAACAAGAAAGTAGAGGGAGGATAATTTGTGCCCAGTAATTAATTTTTTCTGGATAATGGACTCCTTGCAAAGCCGAACGTAAAGGGTGTGTAAAACGTTCCCAGGACAGAAGCAGGGTATACTTTTCGGCAGTATATTCTGGTAATTACGACAGACACCTATGAAGCTGCCAAGGTTCTCAAGGGTTGTAGAATTATGCTTCTCCTAACCCCTATACACAAATTTTGCGGTTCGGGAGTGTAGTAAACGGCCACAGCTACACAGCTCTAAAGCATATGTTTTGGGCTGGGAAATTTTGACGTACCCTGTACCTACGGCTTCAACTTTCGCCGTGTATCCTCATGTGGTTTTGGTTTTGGTAGAAATTAAAATCGTATGCAATATTTATCAGCCCATCACAACAAAGGAGAAATATTTAAAATGAACCTTAGGCGACGTTCATACGACATGAAGAGAGATAACATAAGACGAAACGTCTGCTGACTACTCTTCAGTCCTGACTGAAAGCACGCATTCAAGAAATAGTATGCCCTTATCTTAGCGCTTTTACACATCATTTCAAGTCAAATCGTAACATAATCGCCTAGTCTTGCCACTTCATCATAAGATGGTCAACGACTGTTTGGAACGGCTTGTGGTCACTCGGGATTATTAAGTTCCAAACAAAGTGAAAACGTGCATTTTACGGTTGGTGGTTTCCGCGCCAATAATGCTCTTCCGTCTTTCGAAACCTGCGACAGTGGCGCCATCCTCCGCACTTATTGGAATGTACCTCCTGTTGCTGTGCTGCAGTGTATAGTGTAGAGTCTCTCCATACGCTGAGCAAGACTGACAGAAGGAACTACTTTCCGCTGAATGCTCGCGCTGATCCATCAACAGTTTCGCTCTTATCGTTATTTCTGCTATCAGTGTGACATCGACGACCCGGTCACTGTTATCGGTGCGCAAGAGCGCGCGCAATACATATAGACCGTCCTGTCGCTCAAGCAAAATCGAAGAAATCTCTCGACTAAATCGCTGGTTTTTTCCTCTTCAAATTTGGTCGTAATTTCTGCTTCGTACTACGTTTCCCTTGGGTACTTGGCTGCATCCGTGAGGATTAATCGAAAGTCACGATCCCATGCGGGGACGCTAGACCAAAGTAGATAATTTCGTAACAGTCGTAGCCGCAGCGCCATCTCTCGGCCACGAAGAACAGGGCAGCACTGGCGCTCGACTACTGATCCGGAGTTCCCGGGTTCGAACCCGACCGCGGCGGCTGCGTTTTTATGGAGGGAAAACGCTAAGGCGCCCGTGTGCCGTGCGATGTCAGTGCACGTTAAAGATCCCCAAGTGGTCCAAATAATTCCGGAGCCCTCCACTACGGCACCTATTCTTCCTTTCTTCTTTCACTCCCTCCTTTATCCCTTCCCTTACGGCGCGGTTCAGGTGTCCAAAGATATATGAGACAGATACTGCGCCATTTCCTTTTCCAAAAAACCAATTATTATTATTATTATGATCGTTCCGCGTCTCGCGTTTGTCTGCATTCGTCATTCTGCCTCCAACAAGAGCTGGCTCTGGCTGCACAGCCAGCGCCACCGATTATAGAAGACGCTTGTGTCACATCATGCTCACCACCGGGAAAGAAAGCGGCGAGCCCGTCAAGACCCATTCCCTTCGTGCAACGCGGAATGCGAGGTACACAAGAGTCGGCGTCAAGAGCCTTCTACTTGCGAGAGGAACCAATTCATGTACCCTTCACTTCGTGCAACACGGAACGCGATGTACAGTCTTGGTCAAAAGTCTTAAGGCCACAGCGTTGAGCTGCAGGGAAATGAATGTTCCCGGAATGCCCCGTGTAGCGGATAATTCAAGACGCAAGCCAAACAGGAAGCTTCTTTACCGCAAGAAGAAACCTTCAGCTTGCATTTCAAGGTCATTCGGTTTTTAATAGCGCCGTAATGGCTCTGTTATGCGGCTAAAGCGACATGCCTTCGACCTTAGACTCTACATAGGCGTCGGCGTCAAGACCCCTTCACTTCGTGTAACGCGGAATGTGATGCAAACGTCGGCGTCACGACCCCGCAGTGCGTGCCGGCGAATCCGCACAACAGACAGTGGTGCAAGAAGTGTGCACCGAAGCTGTGGAAAGGCGGCTTCAGCGTCAAGACCCCGCAACCCACGGCGCACAAGCCGAAGCATGGGTACGCGGGGCCAGCGCCTGCGTTTGAGCCCTGTCACCTTTTTAGGCAGCAGCACACCAGGCTAAATTATCTGTTCGTTCCTAGGCGGAACGTTTGAGAGCACTGCAATCGCGGGGCGTAAGTGGACATGTCACGTGGTATTTTTTGTATTTCACGAGGTATTTTTTGTATTTCACGGGCATATGCAGATAGCGAAAAAAAAAAGTCGATAATTAATGGATGGAAAGTTAGAAGCTGTTCAAATGGATGTTTCGGTGACCGTTCTACAATTTTCTCATTGGACTTTTTTCGCCGATCTTCATTGCTTGCGAAGTTGGTTAATTAATCTCGACTAATTATGTAGTTAAGCACAATACAATAATGCTGTGAGTTGCTCCGTACAATAGCTAGCAACATGCATTTGGTCACGTCTTCTTAGAATGCAGCTGCATATTTTTAAGCCCTGGCTAAAGTTAGCTGGGACACCCTGTATATAAAAGTGCGGAAACATTTCCGGCATCCCAGTTGTCAAGCACGGATTTTAAGGCACTTATTAGAAAACTCACTAACGTTACAACTGGGAACGTTAACTTGGAGTTGCATTAACGAATTAAGTCACGCTTGCAGTAAACACTACTCACAGCCAACACGAAGAGCTGTGGCGTTGTACACGGATTCACAGTCGTCTCCCGAAACGAGGCAGTAGTAGTTGGCCGTGTCGGCATCTTTCACGTTCGGTCGCCGCCAGGTGATGCTCGTTTCGTTATTCCGGTGGAGTTCCGCAGTCGGAACAGGTTCATCCCGCGAACGCAAGACGGCCAGCTTGAACTGTTTCTCGTGGGGCCATCTGGTGAGCGTGCAGGTCATCTCGAAGGTGGACCCATTCTGGAGCGCCACGTCCCGGGAAGCAACTGCGAGAAGGAGCAAGCAGAACAGGGTGCGAGATGCATCATCATCATCATCATCATCATCATCATCATCATCATCATCATCATCATCATCTTCATCAGCCTGACTACGGCCACTGCAGGGCAAAGGCCTCTCCCATGTCTCTCCAATTAACCCTCTCCTTTGCCAGCTGCGCCCACCGTATGCCCGCAAACTTCTTAGCCTCATCCGCCCACCTAACCTTCTGCCGTCCCCTGCTGCGCTTGCCTTCTCTTGTAATCCAGTCCGTTACCCTGAAGGACCAGCGATTATCTTGTATTCACCTTAGATGCCCTGCCCAGGCTCATTTTTTACCCTTAATTTCGACTAGGATGTCATTAACCCGCGTTTTTTCCCTCACCCACTTTGCCCGCTTCCGGTCTCTTAACGTTACACCTATCATCTTTCTTTCCAAGGCTCGCTTTTGATGAACGGAAGAATGGTTCCTAAAGGCGCTTATTTCAGAACACTGAAAACTCCACGCGTGTGTTTTGCACTTGGCCTTGGTAAACTGAAGTAATTTTCTGCAGAACTTCGGTGTTCGCCACTTCCAGCTTCGCAAACTGGACGAATTCGTGTGTTTTTTGTTCATATTTTCCCGTGCAAATGCACGCTTATCAGCAAACACTTTCAACTCTCATGGAGGCATATTAGCGCCTATCTTGCTGCAGTTCTTGACTATTTTTCTTGTAAAAGAGGTGCTTACTCGACTTTTCTGTAAGACTCAAAACCGAGGCAAGCGTGCTGATAATATGTTGGGCTGATGATCGATCAACAAGCCAGCTGTGCAGCCATGCCAAAAACAAAGTTGTGATATTCTGATATTTTTCACGTTAATGTACGGCACTGCAAAGCTTGGAAAGATGCTCAGCTTCACAATTACATTTTTCGAAGTTTCGCGGAAGAAGGTTCCTGCATGCCTGCCAGAATATCGTAGTGGACCGAAGGCAGTATGTTAATGTCTTCCAAAACGTTGGCTGAACTGAACGTTGTAGCATGCTGAATTTCAGTCAGATGAAATACATTTGCATTGGGTACAATGTGGTTTCGGTGGGGGGTTTCACAAAATTTCGATTAACCGAAATGTTCGTTGAAGTGAAATTATCCGAGTAGTAGTTCACTGTACAGAGAGGTGCAAGTGAAAATATAACTCTTAGTTTGTGGCATGAATTCACGGAAATTTGTTTTCGTGAAGTAGACCTCTTGATAGAGACAACAGTCCATAGCGCAGTTGACGGTTACGCGAGCTGAGGATATACGTGAGTAGGAATTACTGAAGTGCTTTAGAGGTTGGTGGATTATATTTTGGTCGGGTGTGAAGGCCTTGTGTAAGACCACTGAAGTCGTGAAGATGTGTCCGACTGCAGTCAGTTATTGTTCGTTCGCCCCTTGTTCTCATTAAGTGGCCTCCTCACAAAATTGTCCGCGGGACGTAAGCGGCACGTGAACGGGACATATGCGGGACATTCCGCCTGATACGAGCAAGTGAAGCTTCGCTGGCCCACGCAAGCCTCCATTTAATGAAAGTAAAAAAAAATATTCTCGCAACTCAAAGATGAGGTGGTCTCCTAGGAGCTGTTTTAGCACACCAAAGCTTGAAGATGAAGTAAGCCACAATTATGCCAGCCTCTTTTAACTTAAGCAATCTCTTTTAGCACTTTTGAACTTGTAAATACACGATGACATTTTTTTTCAGAATTACTTGGTGAACTCCCGAAAAAAAAATTGTTGGTGGAGTTAAACAGGCGTTTTTCCACATAGCTGGTTTGTGCCAAGACCTAACACAGCTTCGTCATCTTAGCTCACTAAGCGAGGAGTCACTCTGATATCAACTGTCGCATGATTCAACTTTATGCTAGCAGCATTTTTCTTGACCCCGCCTAAAGCACTGTTGACATTCAGAGAGCCGTGCTCTATGGGTGGCTTCTCGGAAGACGATAGCTGAAACAAAAAATTGCAAAAGCAAACCACAGAGCCTGTGCTAACCACCTACGCTTCTCAAACGTCATGCTTCCAAGGCCTCCGCTACAATATTTAGTGCAAGCACACTGCTTACGAGCCCCAGCGATACTAAGCATCAGCACGCAAGGCCCTTTCTGCGACTGTACTGCGCTGCATTAAAACAGATGGATCTCTGACGCACAATGTAAAATTACCTGATCTATCGCAAAACTCGTGTCAGAGTTCAGCTTCAGAGGCTCCGTGCTGACGTATCTCAGCGTACTTGCGCTCGCAGTCACACCTTCTGAAGGTCTCTTTTTCACTGACGTAGTTTGGGGTTACGCAGATAAAAGGATAACGTGAAACTGAAGCTGCCACGAAACCTAAACTATAGATGAGACCTTCTACTGACGCAGACTGGACGTGTCGCAAGAAAGGGAGTAACAAATATACCTCAATATGTTTCAATATAGAAATATCTTCCAGTCGTTCGTTAACATTTCACTGCCGCCGCGCTGGCTGAGTGGTTATGGCGCTCGGCTGCCGGCCCGAAAGACGCGGGTTCGATCCCGGCCGCGGCGGTCGAATTTCGATGAAGGCGAAGTTCTAGAGGCCCGTGTGCTGTGTGATTTCAGCGCACGTAAAAGAACCCCAGGTGGTCGAAATTTCCGGAACCCTTCACTACGGCGTCCCTCATAGTCTGAGTCACTTTGGGACGTTAAACACCCATAAACCGAATTTTAACCTTTCACTGTTATATAAAATGCCGCAGCCACAAACAGTGATGCGCACACTTGAAGGTTGCCAATTATGAAAGCCAGTTTTCATTATTCCTTTAAGGCGGTCCGTTCACGTTTGTGCAGGCAAAGTGAGCATTTTCAAGCTCTTGTGCGGAAGCGCAACATCCACAAATGCCACACACAAATCCCAGAACTATTTGGCACTCCAAGAAATAATAATAATAATAATAATTGTTTTTTTGGGGAAAGGAAATGGCGCAGTATCTGTCTCATATATCTTTGGACACCTGAACCGCGCCGTAAGGGAAGGGATAAAGGAGGGAGTGTCCAAGAAATTTTCGTAAACCGAGTTGGTGCTCTGGAAATCTCGAGCACTGAAGCGAGCCCTTGGACAGAATGTAGGGCGAAATTGTTCCCATGGCAGCATCAGCGAGTGCAAGTTTGTTTGAAGTTGAACAAATCGCCCTGTGGAGCAGAACCAACCCTTACACTACTAGTGTTCCTTAAAATCCTAGTGTGGCGCCTCATCTGCGAGAGGAGAAGCTCAAAAGAAAGCTTTGACTCTCATTCTCCACATTTGCTTGTGCGATGGCGCTAAAATTATTCTAAGAGCCGAGAATGAAATTGTAACATCATGGGCAAGAAAATATATCCATGCAATAATCTCGGACGCCGTGGCGCCAAATTCACTGTTTATCACACCCAGCAATTCTGTGAAAAAGCCATTTTGAGCGGAGAACCGTTTATGAAAGCAATTTTTTTTTCATATAATGTTTGGTTTGGTTTAGTTTAAAGGGGTTTAACGTCCCAAAGCAACTCAGGCTATGATAGACGCCGTAGTGAAGGGCTCCGGAAATTTCGACCACCTGGGGTTCTTTAACATGCACTGACATCGCACAGTACACGGGCCTCTAGAATTTCGCCTCCATCGAAATTCGACCGCCGCGGCCGGGATCGAGCCCGCGTCTTTCGGGCCAGCATCCGAGCGCCAGAACAACTCAGCCACCGCGGCGGCTTTTCATATAATGTAAGAGTTACCTATAAAAATCAATATATCCGCAGATCACCCGACGTCAGTCCTGTATTTTTATTTCTAGTCACGTTTTGCTATCGCCAAAAGCGTTCCCCATTGGTTTTCTACGGCAACTGTTCTACTCGATCGATGGAAACACTGTACAAGAAAGATTTTGCTACATATCAGAATAATGAACCATTATCTTTAATATTTCCAAAACAGTACCTTAGAATTTTCCAAATTTTTGCCCAAGAAAGCTGGACTTGTGCGCTTCCCTTGCTTACATAAGAAAACACCCTGGTTGGGTTACGAGAAAATTGTACAAGGCACTGTACAGAACACTGTCAGAAAAAGCTGTCATTCTACTATGTGCACAAAAATTAGCTCTCTTGATGCTGTGCACACAACCGTGTGCATAGCGCCGGAAATCTATTGTTTTCTTGTTTCTGCGTTGGCATTGTTGCCTTTGGCGTTGCTTTGCGCGGTCCTGGCGGCATAAAGCCGCTTTAGCTCAGAGGAGTATGAGTACTCAGAACACAAAATAAGAAAACGAGGCAGTTTCTCCGCAGAGGCTGGTGAATAGATGCGATACGGATGCTCAAAGGCCACGAGTAAACATTGAGACAGTTGCGGGTAACGCGGTCGGCGATAGATAAAGGTAACAAGCGCGCAGTGCATTCACCCAGCGTAACCTTGGCTAACGTATCTGACAAGCCTTTTTTTCTCCGACTGTTGAGGCCACAAATAAAACTCAAGAGCACAAGACTTCGCGCTTTCCTGATATCCACTGTGTGAATAAACCGGCCCAGGCGCAAAGCTTACCAGGTAGCGTTATCGAGAGTGCTTTATTCGGCGCCTACGTTGACCACTTGCTGACGGCTTGTTTTATCGCCTGACGAGGGCTGCTGAAACTGCCACGCCGCTCGTTACGGGGCGGTATCTTGTAACCTTCGCTTGGGAAGCGACGCAACGCATCGTGTTTAACAGAAGGATTTTATTGCTGTCTATTCATGTCTCCATATCGCGTCCGTCGCATTGTCGCTCATTTAATCGAAATTGCAGGGATTTTTTTGCCATTATCGCCACTACAATTTCCACTCTTATCAGGGTTGTTTTGTTGGCTCGCATTTCCTTGATCCCTACGGTCAACCAGAGATCTCTATTACAGTTCGAGGCCTGAACACTATGCACAAAGTTATTGCAAATTGCGGTCGTAAATGGTATGGTGCAAACGATCTTGAACAAAATACGTCTCCAGCGCCTGCGTCTTATCGGGTTGTGTTGAAGGCCTATATGTCTAAATACACCGATGAAAAGAAAGAATCATCATCATTATTAGCCTGATTACGCCCACTGCAGCCCAAATACCTCTCCCATGTCTCCAATTAACCCTGTCCTTGCCGACTGCCCCCCCCCCTATGGCCGCAAACTTCTTAATCTCATACGCCCACCTAACTTTCTGCCGCCCCCTGCTACGCTTGCCTTCTCTTGGAATCCACTCCACTGCCCTTAAGGACCAGCGGTGATCTTGCGTTCGCGTTACATGACCTAGCGAAGCCAATTTCTCTTCTCTTTTATAAAAAAAATGGCGGTGGTTCAGCTCTGGTTAAACCTGGAGTGACGCAATGGCTACAGCTGGCAGTGAGGAACTTGCTCACGTGACCAACCACGTGATCAGCCACGGCGCCGTGCCGCCGGCAGCTGCTCCGCACCACGTGACCAACCACGTGACAGCGTGGCGGCAGGCTCTAAATGCTACCGTAATGTAGCTATCGCTACAAAAAGCATGCGAAGTTCAATAACTGTCTGAGAAGCTTGCCGGAGGACCCGCAATTTCTACTCCCTCCTTCGCCTTTTTTAGGCTGAACCATGTTATAGATAGCATAAGGGTATTTTGCCGGAAAAATGAAGACTGTAAGCCCAGCGTGCCACGTACGCGCTGATTTGTACCTTCAAATAATAATTGTATGAGCAACGAAGGCTCTTCTCACTCTTCACTGAGCTAAGGAACTCAGATCCCCTTGGCTAATAGACAGATGATTTTTAAAGTTAGTGCTACGTGTGCTTGCATGCATGCTTGGATGTTTCACCTCATCTATCATCCATCTAGAGCAAGAAGCCAGTCGACTCGGTCGTCTATCCTCCCCAGGAATCATTGAAATTTGCGCTTCGCTTTCTCACGAGTACTATAGCGCTCGCAAACCAGAGTGTTCAATTTTGACTGTGACGAACAGTCTCAATAAAAGCGAAGTAAACCTTCGTATCCGCCCATGCGGATTCACAGAACGGTTTCAAGCCTGCCAGAACTGAAGCGAACAAAACCTTGAAAATCCTCTCACTATTGGTGGCCTTAAGGTCCCAAAGCTGCCGCTGGGCTATTAATGACGTCATAGTAGAGCGCTGCTGATTAATTCCGACCGCCCAAGGCTATTCAATGTGCATGGACATCACACAGCATAGGGGGCGAGCTTCCATTCCCCGTCCACAAAATGCGGCCGCAGGGGCAGGGATTCGATCCCGTTACCTTGTGTTCAGCAGCACAACACCTCAGTCATTGCGCTACGGGGGAAGGTCCCTCAAAGTCTGCCACTTCGTTTAGAGCTGCGGATCCTCAACCACACTTTGAGGATCGTGCGAAACATATAAACACGTGACACTTTATCGCACCGCCATTGAAAAAAAAGAAAGAAAAACACTTCAGCCTCCTTGATCGAGGCATTCCGACGAAGATCCCAAATCTGCCCGCACCGTCCTTGTTCAGTCGTGCACAAACACTTGAGAATCAAGCCAGCTGCCGACGGCACCGAGATACTCGTGAGCGCATCCGCAAAGCAGTGAAATCTGCTCTTTCTCGCAATACCTCCCAACTGGAGCGTGCCGAAACACGAGGCAGTTTCGTGTTCACTTATCACTCACGAGTGGCCGTGTTCATGGGAAGTCCGATTTCCTGCTCGAAGATAAGAGGGCCGGTTATCTCAGAGCACACTCACTGGATCGAGAACCTACTGATCTGCGGTCCGTGTGCACGGCCATTATCGTCGCTCATGAGTACCCGCTGGAGTTGAACTCCGTCGCGCCATTTAATTGAGTAACGTGGAGCGTCGTGCGCAGTACATAAACGCACAGCGGGATTCGTGATGTGATGATATACTGCGAAGCCCCCGTATCTCTGTTGAGATAAGAGGAGCTCTAAGTGCGCATATGAGAGCCGACGCAATAGCGGTGTCACCGCAGAAGGCTAGTGGGTCAAGGTGAAGACTGCGATAAAATTTCCGAGGCTTCGTGCAATCCACGTGATAGCAGCCGGAGCCCCATAGCGCTGGACGCGATTCGAAGCCTATAGCAGAGCCCGTGGACACCAACCTCGTTATCTGGTGTTCACGAAAGCGTCACTCCACCCCCCCCCCCCCCCCTTCTGGGAAAACTTCCAGAGGCTTACGATAAAATGTGTGTGCCATAAATATAAAACGTCTCCAATTCGCATATAATGTTGCCCACATATAATGTTCTTGTAGCTAATACTTCCAGGCATGATTTTAAGCTCGGATCCTTAGTGTACTCTCCTAGCCTGTTCTGTTACCATCACCGACACACACGCAGATCTCAAGAACACGCTAACAAGGGACTCGGAAGCAAGCAACCCCGCCTCGTCAGCCCTGCCTCCCATTTCCAACTGCACTTATGGAGTGGAGTTGGGACTCCACCTAAGAAAGCGAGGTGGCAAGCAAGAAAGAAGGACACAAAGGAAGGAACGAACGAACGAATAAAGAACAAAAAGGAAGGAAAGGAAGGAAGAGAGAGTAAGATTGGTAAAAAGAAGGAAGAAAGAGGGAAGGAAAGAAATAAAGTAAGAAAGGAAGGAAAGGAAGGAAGGAAGAAAGAGGAAAGGAAAAGACAGAAAGAGGAGAAGAAAGAAAGAAAGAAAGAAAGAAAGAAAGAAAGAAAGAAAGAAAGGAAGAAAGATAGAAAGAAAGAAAGAAAGAAAGAAAGAAAGAAAGAAAAAGATCAAGATGTTCCTCCTATTCTTTATTACTCGTTTATGTCCCTTTCCTCCAGTGTAGTTTTCTAACTTCATTCCCAGAAATGTACAGTCTTTGCCAAAAGTAACCAGGCTGCATGGTTTACTTCTCTCTCATATAGTGGAGCACCTGCGGCTTCCCTAAAAACCAAAATGTGTTCGGATGGTGAGGAAAAAGGGTTCTCCTCACCTAACAGGAATTTGGAGCTTGCTGGGTGCTATAAGTTCTTCACTATACAACTGAGAAGCAAATCGGGAAGCCTTGTTACTTTTGCAAAGACGGCACCAGCTACAGTTGAACCTCGTAACAACGAAACTGACGGGGCGCGCGAAAAAATTTCACCGAAGCGAAATTTCATTGAGGCGGAAACAGCCCAAAAACACTGTCAGGTTGGACAACATAGTCCCAAAACGTCATTTATATCCAAAGTAGTCGGTCACATCCTCAGCTTCTTTTTTTTTTTGCCACAAGTGCCGTGGCGCGACTTTCGCACTCGGTGAGCAGTTGCGTCGCGACGTCGTCATCGTGAGCACCAATAAATTTGCGGAGCACATCAAATGCTTCCGTCACATTTAGTGCAGATGGTGGTGCTAAATCCTCTGGGTTGCTGTCATCATCTGATGAGGCGTCGCTGTGGCGAGCGCCCTCAATTGTGGCTTTATCACTCAGCTCCTCGTGAGCTAGCACTTGACTGTCAACAGAGATGTAATCGTTGATGTCAACATCGGCCGGCACATCTCGGGAGTCTTGAAGGGCTGCCCATGCCGCATTGGCCTCTGTGGAGGGTGGAGCCGTTGTGCTGCTGCAGCCTTCGCTGCCAGTTGAGCATAATAATAATAATAATAGTAGTAGTAGTAATAATAATAATAATAATAATAATAATAATAATAATAATAATAATAATAATAATAATAATAATAATAATAATAATAATAATAATAATAATAATTGGTTTTTGGGGAAAGGAAATGGCGCCGTATCTGTCTCATATATCGGCGGACACCTAAACCGCGCCGTAAGGGAAGGGATAAAAGAGGGAGTGAAAGAAGAAAGGAAGAAGGAGGTGCCGTAGTGGAGGGCTCCGGAATAATTTCGACCACCTGGCGATCTTTAACGTGCACTGACATCGCACAGCACACGGGCGCCTTTAGCGTTTTGCCTCCATAAAAACGCAGCCGCCGCGGTCGGGTTCGAACCCGGGAACTCCGGATCAGTAGTCGAGCGCCCTAACCACTGAGCCACCGCGGCGGGTCAGTTGAGCATCGGAAAGCGCAAAACCGTTGTGGATGCACCTGGTTGCCAGCCGCCGCGGTGGCTGAGTGGTTACGGCGCTCGGCTGCTGGCCCGAAAGACGCGGGTTCGATCCCGGCCGCGGCGGTAGAATTTCGATGGAGGCGAAATTCTAGAGGCCCGTGTGCTGTGCGATGTCAGTGCACGCTAAAGAACCCCAGGTGGTCGAAATCTCCGGAGCCCTTCACTACGGCGTCCATCATAGCCTGAGTCGCTTTAAGACGTTAAACCCCCATAAACCAAACCAAACCTGGTTGCCGCCCACGCCGCTGTGACCATTTGTACAAATCCACTTTGTTTGCCCGCCTGGTGTCGATGTTTAAAACCAGCCGCTGAATCAGTCGCTATTGATAACACCTTGATCCAGCGGGAGCTGGATTAAAGCCGCGCAATTCGACGGGAAGAATGTGACTTCGACGCTTTGCAGTCGAACGTCTTCAACGTTATGTGCCGAGCAATTGTCGATGAGCAAACAGACCTTGCGGTTCTCAAGTCACGGTCGAAGGCGGTCAGCCATCGTTTGAAAATGGCCCGTGCATGTCATCCAAGATTTTTTATCGGCAAGGTATTTGACGGGCAGGCTCTTGCCGCCTTTTTAGCACTGCGGCCTCGCACCTCTGCCAATCACCAGTATAGGCAGCGCTTGTCAGACCCGTCCATGTTTCAGCACAGTCACACGTTTTTGCTACGCTTACCTAAACTGCATGGCTGGCCGTTCACGTGAAGCGTGTTGGAGGGGAGGAGCTCGTAGAAAAGCCCCGTTTCATCGGCATTGTACATGTCTGATGTGGCATACTTCTCCATTTATTCCGGCACAGTTGTTGACGTCCAAGCCGATGCAGCGTCGGCGTCTGATGAGGCCGACTCGCCGCACAGCACTTTACCGACGATTTCATGCCTGGCCTTAAAACGGGTGAGCCACACTGAGCTGGCTTTGAAATCACCGATGCCCACACTGTAAGCATGTTCTCGCTTACAGTGTTCTTAGTTCACTATATTTTCGCAGATCGGCACGCTGATCGGGACTACGTGTAGAGAGCCTTCTCAAGGTACTCGTGAGCCGCTTGCGTCAGCTTCTTCCGCTTCGCGGATGTCCCCTAAGAGGGAGCTTGGGCTATCGCGTCTTTCGACTTCAGGATGGTTGGCAGCGTGCTCTGCGAGATGCCCAAGTCCGCTGCAATATCTCCCCTTTGCCTACCGCTGGATGCCGCGCTGATAATTCGTGCCTTCTCTTCAGGAGAAAGGAACTTCCGCTTCCTAGACAAAGTCGCCATGCTCGTGTCGACTGTACCGCATAAGCACGGGCGAAAAAAAAACTAGGGCAAACGCGCTGCTGCCGTTGCCAGGCTGCTACGTCCTTTGGCAACGGATCGGTTGCGGCTCTGGCTTGGAAGAAAACGGCAGCTTGCGCCCGCGCCTTGTCGCAAGGCAGCCAGCCAGATTGTCATCACCACCAAGCAATGGCGGTCTTCATGTGCGTTTGAATGAGTGGATTAATTGGTTTCAGCGAAAGTTTAGTGAAACAAAGCAGCGTGGACCTACCGAAGTACAAAGATGGGTGGCAATATGCTTCTTTTATTGTAAGATAGATTTTTAAACCCAGCTTCGCATAGCTAAAACTTCGTTGAAGCGGAAGCGCGCCCCAAAAATGGTTCGTTGCGATGAGAAATTGGTTCCATTACTTTCTATGGCGAGTTGGCGGGGAATTGCAAATATTTCGCTGAAGCTATAAGTTCGTTGAAGCGACGTTCGTTGTAGCGGGGTTCGACTGTATTCCAGAGGCGAGTTTTCCACACATGACAGGAGTGCTGTCCTGTTCACCTCCGTCGTTCGCTAAAAAGTGATTCGCTTGTGCACCCTCCTTTAAAACGTGAAAGACACAGTGCGCACTCAGATATTGGCAGGCGGCCAGCCACAACTGCACGCCTCACCTTGGTGCGCCAATAAATAGTTTTCTGTATATCTCTGGCCACTAATCTAATCCGCAGTTCCACGCCGCCAAACCGGGCACGTTTTAAGATAGTACAACGCAAGCAAGATAAAGTACCGAAAAATGGAAAAAAATGCAGAGGACCTTGCCTGTCATCCACGGAGCTCGAATAAACCAAGTGCGATAACACGCTCACTACTTAAGATATCAACGTCGACTTTCTTTATCGTATGAGGACGTCAAGCGCACGGCAGCCATCTTAGTAGCCGCTAAAAACTGCCCAGCTGTTTCAAGAGCTTACGTCACTGAGTGACGTAAGGCTGCGGAAAGAATGCGGACTGTCAAGACCGTAGCGCGTCCTCCTTGACTACCCTAGTATGGCGTCAAGTCAAGTGTATTTCCTTTGATATGGAAACGTTCTGGATGCTTTGAGAGGTCTGCAAGACGACCAAGGAACAGACCAGGACAACATAGCACACATGGCCACCATCATATTTGAGAGAAGGCTAAACACATCGATGTGGGAGACAAAGCTGTAGATATAGCCTTGGCCGGGTGTCAGTGACGAAGGTGCACGGCGCCTGATCATGTTCCACGTACGCATGGCGCGGCTTACTTGAGATCGCGGGTAGAAGGGAGCTCAGTTAAATTTGCCGGAAGTGACGTAGAAAGGAGTGACATATTCCGCTACAATTCAAACTCTGCTTTAATTCTCCGGGTGAAACACATGCGAAACGCTGAAACCCTTCTACCGCTACAGGAACACGACGTATACAAGCTCAGGCTATGTAGGAATGTGAAGACCGTCGTTCAAACAAAACATGAAAGGCAGGTTGCACAAGGCCAGTTGGAAGTGATTAAAAGTTTTCATAAGGCACGCGTATTTTGTTAATATCGACGTATATTATGCTTTATTTTTTAAGTGGCGCAAAATACCAGGATTCATTCTGCAACATTACAAGACGACTACTTGTCCCAGATCACCTAGCCACGTCTCAATCTCTCAGGCACTTGGTTGCCATCCCAGTCGGTTGGCCATGAACGCACCGAAGCCTAGCATTGGCCAACTGTCATCCTCAAACACCGCTAATCAGGCTTCGAAAGCCCAAAACTACTCGGAGGTATAGGAACACTCCGCGACTGATCCACTTCCTCATGGACCGCATAGCCAACGTATCAATGTCTAATCCCCGACTGATCATAAGCGCCCTTTCGTAATCAAAGCTTCGGGCATATGGCTGCTGATTTGCTGTCCCGAGTTCCAGCCTCCGCAGCTCTGCACACTTTTAACTGAGATGGAATGCATAGTAAGTATCTGCCCCCGTACAGTCGAGGACAAAAGTCGCTGGACCGTGCACGCCGTGTAGACGAATAAGATTGCTCTAATATAGCCGCCTGCGGGAGACCACACTTGTGGAGGCGAAAGTCAAAATCTTGTTCTTTCACCTCCACAAATGCGGTCTCTAGCCGGCGGCTAATAATAGGGCTGTCGGCTTCGCTTACGGTGCACCTGGTCCAGACACTTTTGTCCCCGACTGTACGCAGTGCGTGCTGTGCAGACAGCATTGCTCTACACTGCGCTGAGTATTGGGTAGCTTTACGCAACGGACTAGTAATGCAATACTGCTTCACACTTTAGCCCCAACCTTCCTTCTGTCTGAGTTGACGTCACTGCTGATGCTGACGGAAGCGAACATCTGCCCTGGTGGCGTTATCGGGATGAATGTTCCAAGAACCTTCTATCACAACTCTGGTGACGTCAGAAAACAGCGTACTATCTGCCAGCGAAATGAAAAATGATCCGTTGTGTAGCGCATTAATTCCAAGCTCAATACTGTATCCGCCGCCTCCCCGTATACCAGACACAACTCCGTTCCTCTCAGTGCAGACCTGTTTTTGCGGCGAATAGCACTGCTCGCAGTAATATGAACCGCTGACACCGCGGAGACGCTATCTTACGACGCCATGCTCGAAGCCTCGCTTGGCTGAGCTTGAAGGCGTCTGATACCACGTGACCTGGAGGTCTCTGTGCGTCAGCTGTTTTAACTCTAGTGCCTCCCTAGAGAAAAAGCCGCCTTGTCTAGAGATGAATCCTCGGAGCACAACTAAGCTAAAATAAAACACTTTACAACCGCGAGCTGGTTTCGAACTCTGGTCGGCGCGAACAGATCCGCTTTGCCGATTCTTGACACCCAATTCGCATCTGGACTAAGTGCCCCTCAAGCGAAAAAGCCTTCTCGTCTAAGGGTTAATTAGAGAAGAGCCACCTGCCACAGTTTACAAAAGGCAAGACAGAGAGAGGGAGATCTCTCATTTCGAATTGTAGGGCAGAGGTGGAAGAGACAATGGACTGAGGTATAACGAAAAACCCGGATATAATAAAACACTTGGACATAATGAAAGTCGTTCATGTGCTGCTGAGTAACGATCATTACTGCTTAAGTGGTTTGGAAAAAGTGCGTGGTTTCGCATTTCCTCCGCAGCAATAAAACTGATCGCCCTATATTTAACCCCCGATTTAAACTCGGCCGTACGATCACCTCGATCAACGAAAATACACAAAGTTAAGCAGAGCGATCGTGCTAGCACGCCTACATCGCGTTTAGTTTAACGAAGTAAATCTGCATGGGGTTAATTTTTTGCGCATCCTCAATTGGTGTCCACTAGGCTCATAAAACATGGTGTCCAAGAAAAGTTGTAAGATTGACAAACCCCAACATCTATAGAGTTTAGTTAGTTTATGTTAACGTCCCAAAGCGACTCAGGCTATGAGAGACGCAGCAGTGAAGGGCTCCGGAAATTTCGACCACCTGGGGTTCTTTAACGTGCACTGACATCGCACAGTACTCGGGCCTCTAGAATTTCGCCTCCATCGAGATTCGACCGCCGCGGCCGGGATAGAACCCGCGTCTTCCGGGCCGGCAGCCGAGCGCCGTAACCACTCAGCCCCCGCGGCAGCACAGCATCTATAGACATTTACAGTATGCAAAAGGGGTATAACACGTTAAGCTTCTTCTTGCATTTTGAGAGAGAAAAAGCAAGTAAAAGTCGTTTAAGCGCAGTTCTTTCACAGTTTCTAAAGGGTTTCTTAGTATGACTGAAACGCTTCTGTAACACACAGCGAAGGAGTTAAGGCATTCATAAAGGTTTCAACGCATTCAGTGACACTGTTGTCATCATATTCGTGACACAGTGATTTCTTATTGCATATTCCGGTATTCAAAGCACGCGTTATTCTTCACACAAGATTTATACTGTGAGGAGTGCAAGTAGTTTTGCTCACAGCACGAGCAATGTCGACGATCACGTCAAAAACGTAATCGATTTCTAAATATTGCAAAAAGAAATAAAAGCAAGGGAGGAATGGCAAAATGAATGAGAAACCAGAAATGTAGGCAACAAGAATAAAAAAGAAAATACGAAAAACAGGACGGCGGCCAATGCGCGCTACGTCTGAAAATTTCTGCAGCGAACGTGTGCACTTGAAGCGTGTGTATGGCGCACCTAATGCAAATCGTAAGCACTCAACGATGAAACAACTGGAAGAACAATATGCTCGGTTATCGTGTGACGCCTGCGATAGTGAGGAAGCGGTCGATCATTCTTATTTCTTATTTAAATTGATTCATTCGCTTCATCGTGCGCACACAGTCAATCTCGTTCGTATTAAACACAGGCGCGACAACTACAAGAGACAGTCGGGAACAAAAGTCTCTGGACCACGCCTTCCTCAAGCGAAGCCGATAGCTCTACTATTAGCAACTTATGGAGGAGAACACTTATGGAGGTGAAAGAACAAAATTTTAGCTTTCACCTCCACAATTTTGGTCTCCAGCTGCAGGCTAATAGCAGAGCTACCGGCTTCGTTTGAGTAACGCGTGGTCCAGATACTTTTGTCCCCAATTGAACATGCCCCTCTGCCACGTTGGTGCCTCAGCCGATTTCTATGCAGAATGCATTACAATCGTTCATGATTTTCACAAGATCCCCCTGCTTGAACGGCTTGCTGCTCTGTGGCATATGCATCCCTCTGGCGGATTCACACGAGAGGTGCTATTTATTGTTTTTGTGCAGTCTTGTACAAGCGCAGAACTACACTCTAAACGTAGAAGACTAAAAAGGGTTGAAGCTGTTCTCTAGGGCACTTGGGCACTCCCTTTTATTTAACGGAGTGCACTAGACAGCACCTCTCTTTTTACTACCATATAGCCGTGTTTAGAGTGTAGAAGGGCAGTAACTAGCTGCAGTTATTCCTTTGCTACACTCTAAAAATACGCCTATATCGGTGTAATAAGGGAGTAAGTTGTCCTCTGGGACACACTCTTAAACTCGAACACGCCTATATGGAACGAAAAAATGTTGCCGCCACTGTCTGGAAGACGTTCAAGTAACGAGCGTTAGCTGTTTGGTTTACTAGAATTGACGCGACGTAATAATCACGTGGTTTCATTTCTGTCCGCCACACTGGATTTTAACGTCATCATTGGCACCCGAATTTGGCCGCCATCTTGTATTATGACGTCACAGTCACGTGGCGGCCTAATTCGGCCGCAATATTGGATTAATTAATGACGTCATCAACTTGTAGCGGCGCTGGCATCACCAGCGGCGCTGATGAAGATGAAGTTGGCGCGACCTGCCTCGCGCAAACCAGAAGCTCTCGCTCGTGCAACAGAGAGAGAGAGAGAGAGAGAGAAAACTTTTATTTCTTTCCAAGAGGTTCGCGGGGATGAAGACTTCCTGGTCGTCTTGCTTGGGTGCTGGCGACTTGAGTCTTCAAGCAAGAGTGGGCCCTCAGTCCAGGGCTCCACTGAGTTGTGCCGCTTCAGTTGCGTGCTTTACCAAGGCCCTCTGGACCTCAAGCTCGCTGCTGAAGAGACAGCTCTCCCATTGCTCCGCACTCGGTGTTTGTTGATTGTGGAATGCTATGTTTCTCTTGCATTCCCAGGTGATGTGATAGAGTGTGGGCGTACTGCCGCACCAGGGGCAGTCTGGTCTGAATTGCGTTGGTGATATCTTGTTGTATGTGTGTAGGTTAGGGAAGGTGTTCGTCTGTAGCCTACGCCATCCTACAGCCTCTTCCCTATTTAGTGCTTTGTGTGGTGATGGATATCTCTTTCTGATTCCCCTATATAGTTGTAGGGTCTCTGTGTAGCCCCCCTCGCATATGAGTAGCCGTGACTCCGAGACGATCGATAAGCCTGCTCGGTAAGTGAGCCCTCGAGCTAGACTGTCCGCCCTTTCGTTTCCTGCTACGCCTGCGTGGGCTGGCACCCAGATTATATGTTGTATGGGTATTCTTTCAGCTGAGGCTGCCGCCTCGCTGATTATTCTGAGGGCAGTGCCGCTGATATTGCCCTTCGTATAGTTTCTGCATGTTTCTTTCGAGTCCGTTAGGATATTTAGGGAGCGACCTTTTCTGTAGCCTTCGGCTATCGCTAGCGCGACGGCAATTTCTTCGGCCTCTGCTATCCCTGACACAGAGAACGATTTCGGCAACCAGCCCGGCCAGCCAGCCACGTCAACAACCGACTCCACCGACTCAACAGCCGCGGTTACCGGGACGTCCAATAAATGTAGACTTTCCACCACATCTGGTGACCCGGACGACAGTTTCGACGCACGCAACGCCGCTCCCGCCGGCTCTGTGCTCCTGCCCGTCCTGTCCCGCCACGGCCTTGCCGCTGCACGCCCGCTGTTTGCACCCGGCTTTCGGCAGCTTTTCATCGCCATGTACGCACCTCTAATGCGGTTGCCGCCTCCCGGTCCCGACATATACGCCGATTTCACGAAGGGCTTGACGGCATATTTTGGCTTGGAGCTCCCGCCGACTCTCTGCGCCTCTGTTCCAGACTCGGAAGCTGCGGCGTCACTCGACTCACCGCCCCTGGCCGCATTCTCGACCCGAGCTGTTTCGGTTTTCCTTCCGCCAGCTTATGCACCGGAGCCCCACCCCACACCGGTGTGTCCACTATTGCCGCCACCGAATGAGCCCGCACACACGGTTCGGCAAGTGCCACGCGAGGACGCGCCAGTCTCTTGCCAACCTTCTCAAACAGCTGCCTCAAACTACACCCCTATCTCCTTAAAGTTTGCTTCACCAGCCCCTGTGGATGGCCATCCACCTGTGATCTCCCATTCCACGGCGCCTCCTGCCCACCCCTGCTTCCCAGCTGTGGCGCCTGCCCTTGGACCATCACCGGCAGCACCCTCTCTCGACCCGGCCAGGACTCTCTTCTAGTCCAGCTATCGCCTGCTCCCTCAAGCCCAACCACAGTAAGCACAACTGTCATTTCTGTCGCGAGGCCCGTATGCACGCCACCCCAGGGCCTTGTTGCACCTCACGCGCCACCCGCAACGCCTGCCGCACATCCCTACCCACCTGGCGTTTTCACCAGTGCCTGTGCCTCCGCGACAGACGAGACAGCCCTACCGTATTCTTCCCATTCCGGCAACTACGCCCCGGACTTGCTTCTTGTGCTCCCAGCCACCCGTCCCACTGCCACAATGAGCTCGTTTTTGCATAAAGCCGCCCCACCTCGTCGACCACTTCTCTACACGGCAGCCCGAGTCCCACGCAGCAGACCTCCAGCCCAGTGTCGTGTGCCGTCGTTTCACCGTCGCCAGCGGCTCAGGCATTCCCTCCTCTTCTACGGCAGGTGTTTACGCACGCCATCCCTTCGTCTGCACCCGCTGGGCCGGCGCAAAGCTCGTATCGGCCGTAACTCCCGCCGCGGGTGCATCTTCTGCAATGACATTTTCCGGCCTGCTTCAACCCAACTGGCGGCCCCACCAGTATACCTTCCGACTGCGGCACGCCTAGCTCGCCTCCTTTTCCTCGACTTCTCCCGCCTGTTCCTCACGTCATCATCATCATCCTTCGGCTGCACTCGCCCTTTGAGCAGCAGCCAGGCTCGACCGCCTGAGTTTGTTTGAGCCACCCGGCGGCCTTCACGAACCTAACCGTGTCCTGGACTTGATTCACCTGTACAAACTTGTACATACCGTTTTTTTTCCTTTAACGCGCACCGCGCTAGGTGGGGGGGGGGGGGAGCATCTGTAGCGGCGCTGGCATCGCCAGCGGCGCCGATGAACATGAAGTTGGCGCGACCTGCCTCCTCGCGCAAACCAGAAGCTCTCGCTCGTGAAACAGATAACGATTTCAGCAACCAGCCCGGCCAGCCAGCCACGTCAACAACCGACTCCACCGACTCAGCAGCCGCGGTCACCGGGACGTCGAATAAATGTGGACCTTCCACCACAAACTAATGACCACTATTGGCCGACATCTTGGGTTTCTATGTGACGTCACCATTCAGTCACCAATTGGATATATCAGTTACGCCACCAATCAATCACCAGTTCGATATACTAATGACGTCACCAATCAATCACCAATTGGGTTGCTATATCGATTTACTATGGGGGCCGCCATCTTGAATTCCTCGGACTGAAAATTTCACGCCTAAGGGAGGTGGTAGCAGACCCAAATAAATCGAGAAACGTGATGAGTTACGAGCTCACGCTCTTAAAAGGTAAGTTCTCTGTGGCACTTCCCATATAGGCGTATTCGGGTTTAGGGGGTAGCAAAGCAACAACCACTGCTCGTTACTCACGCCGAAGTTAGGTTCTGTGCGCAGTTCTATAATTCTTAGCAGTAGAAAAAAAATAGTATAGCTCTGTCTCCTGTTCCGCTTCTGTCTGCATAGCTGGGTAAATAGTGAGCCGGAGACAATCGCGACGGAACAGAAAACAAAGGAGTAAAAAATTTTGCGTTTTTCTTCGTGTGCTCATGCGTTTCACAACGTGCTTCGCTGACGCACGCACATGCTAGTAAGCTAGAACAATCGGCTGCTTCAGTTTTCTTTTCCTGCGCATCTATGGCAATGCAAAAACGGTGACAATTGAATTTAAGCATGAAACAGAAAAGGAAACTTTTACTGTTTGATATAAAATACGCATACGCTCATATTATTAGTATGATGATTCGATACGGTGACGCGTGCGCTATACCAATCTCGAATAATTTTAAGTCAGGTTTTATTCTAGTTAACTTTTATGCATACGCAGACACTTCGTGAGATGCTTTACGATGTAAAACCACAGCACGCGATCAGCACGGAGGAGTTCCACTGCCATATGCGACCCCTTCGCATTAGCGATCAGATCGTGGCTGCATTGCTGGGTGGTTTCACGCGGACTGGCCTCTTTAATGTCTCAATAGCAGATTCACGCCACCAGGACAACTAAAAGCAGACCTTAATTGTTTGCAGGTTTACTCAACAAATGAGAGCGCAGTACAAATTTTAGATAGAAGAGAAATTTATATCGGCTCTAGAAAGCAGGTGCATGCCTGAAGATGTGTTTATCTTGTAAGATCTGGGGGGCTCGCTTTTTCACCTGCAAATCCAAGACCTCTAATATGCTTGGCCGAGCTTTGCAAGATAGGCGAAGGTTTCGTCTGGGCGACGCTTCTATCGCTCTTCGGGCTTCCCGTAGCCCTTCCTCGCACACAACGCTGTTTATGGCGGCTTCCTTCACGTCAGCGCTTTTGTTGTGATTTTCTGAGAAAGTGGCTGTAAATCGCAATTTTTTAATTTTTTTAAATTGGTTTTTGGGGAAAGGAAATGGCGCAGTATCTGTCTCATATATCGTTGGACACCTGAACCGCGCCGTAAGGGAAGGTATAAAAGAGGGAGTGAAAGAAGAAAGGAAGAGAAAGGTGCCTTAGTGGAGGGCTCCGGAATAATTTCGACCACCTGGGGATCTTTAACGTGCACTGACATCGCACAGCACACGGGCGCCTTAGCGTTTTTCCTCCATAAAAACGCAGCCGCCGCGGTCGGGTTCGAACCCGGGAACTCCGGATCAGTAGTCGAGTGCCCTCTGTCTCATATATCGGCGGACACCTGAACCGCGCCGTAAGGGAAGGGATAAAGGAGGGAGTGAAAGAAGAAAGGAAGAGAAGGGTGCCGTAGTGGAGGGCCCCGGAATATTTTCGACCACATGGGGATCTTCGACGTGGACTGACATCGCACAGCACACGGGCGCCTTAGCGTTCTTCCTCCATAAAAACGCTGCAGCCGCGGTCGGGTTCGAACCCGGGAACTCCGGATCAGTAGCCGAGCGTCCGTAAATCGCAATACTAGTGCAAAATCCATGAGGTGTCTTAGAAGGGATGTTTCCGGAGAGGAAAGGAAACATCTACGGATGTTTGGATTTGGTCTTCCCCACGTTTGCTAAGCACACCGACGTAAACATTTGAAGCTCCTGTAGGTAACGCTCTTCAGCCGAACACTGAGGCGCAGAATGTTTTTCTCTCGTGCCTTCTTTACGCTACTACCAACAGCTCTGGATTATATTTTCCACCGATGTGTGTTTTTTCACCGTAACCAACTTTTCCATAGAAATTCACCCGTTACTCTCGTGTTCTCACCTCAATGAGGGACCACCTCTAACGATATTTTGCATAAAAATGTTAAATTCATTTTTAAATTCATCACTGGGTTCAGCGATCCCAGATTGTTCTACTCAACGTGTGAAAGGTGCTTAGCGATTCCTACAGACATTTAATATGCTCTCATAGTATTGTTTTGCAACGAAATGTCGTCTATTTCTTTTGGAGGTTCATTAACAGCTCACTGCTGAATTATGCAATTGAATATGTAAAAGGGAAAACAATCTGTGTGAACATAACTGCTCTAAGTCACCGGCAAAACGTAGTAAAACAACATGAAGTAATTAATTGTCCACACCGTTGTGAATACGTCTAAAGTGCAGAGACCATGGCTGTGCTAGAAGCACAAAATAAATGGAGTACAGAATAAAACCGGACGGTATAGAAAAACTGCTTTGCACTCCCCTTACTGCACGCTGCTAGAATCAGCATGGAAGGATGCCAACTAGCCCTTTATGTGACCTTGATACAGTGCGGGGAAGTTGCTTCATTTCATCAAAATTCGCCCGCCTCGGTCGTCGCGAAGACATTGAAGCTATCCCGCAACACACCGCATTTAATAATCGCTCCACCCTATGGTTGCGTGAAAAAAAGGCGCGGACTGCAAGAGCAAATGTCAAAGCTTACTTCACGAACCCGCGTCTCCGCCTACACCCGAGCACAACGGCCTCAAGCGAGCGCGGTAACCTGCACACTGCGAGCGAAGGGCACTCATTAATCACCCGAATACGTAAAACCTCGCCATTTTCCCGAACCTCAATAACGATGAACTTATCTGCCGCGCACTTTACAAGCTGTCGCTACACGTCGCCTTGTGACAGAAGTTTTACGTGATCCCCGCCCATTGCTTTCTCGACACTTGCGCCACCAAACGGCTTCCGGCAGCATTTGTATTGAGCGTGAACCTCCACTTATTTCCTTCCGGAACTGGGCACGAATCTCACAGCCGCGGGGCGATTGAAGAGAGAAGAGACCTTCAAAACACTTCGACGTGCTGTCAGACGAAGGTGCTGGCATCGACGACGGATTTCATTTTTGTCCTTTCTTGAGCAAGGACAGATAACGCACTTACGACACGGCCCTCAAAAACGACGCCTTGCGGGCGCCGCGGAGAAGGAGAGAAATACTCGCCCCTTTAACTCGACGAAAGAGCGCGGGTCCGTATATTACTCTCGCAATCGAAGCAATTGCGTCTCAGCACGTAAGTGAAGGCTCAAAGACGGTGGAACACCCATGATGTCGCCACTCAACTGGCGTGGTCGCCTGATACGGATGAAATGCGACATGCGCAGCGAATCTTAGGTTTAAGGAAAATAACCGCCCAATGACTGGTGTCCGGTCCAAGAGAGGTGTCTTAAAATCAACGTCCGCACGAGCCATCCCTGTCCGGATTTGGCGCGTGGGGCCTTCTAAAC
The DNA here is from genome assembly GCF_052857255.1 of Amblyomma americanum. NCBI lineage: Eukaryota > Metazoa > Arthropoda > Arachnida > Ixodida > Ixodidae > Amblyomma > Amblyomma americanum. The sequence goes on along the minus strand of NC_135507.1, from coordinate 28,317,444 downwards.
GCGCCGATTATATTACCTGAAATGAAGGCTTCGGCAAATGCTCTGTCTGTCCGCCGGTCCGTCCGTCCGTCCATCCGTCGGTGGGAAAATTTTAAAATATCATTTTCTCAGAAATTGCCTTTTGCTGCTTGAGATGCATCAATATGCCCAAAAAGAGCCAAACAATCGATTTTTACTAATCAAAATTTGAAGAAGTTGTCCTCAACCTTAAAACATGGTTTACATACTTTCTATAGACTTTTTATCAACTCTATTGCCTTCCTATAGGTATTTCCTTTTGCCTACTCATATTTTATAGACTCTCTGTAGAAAAAGTTCGGGTTTGGTTTGGTTTGGTTTATAGGGGTTTAACGTCCCAAAGCAACTTAGGCTGTGAGAGAAGCCGTAGTGAAGGGCTCCGGAAATTTCGACCACCTGGAGTTCTTTAACGTGCACTGACATCGCACAGTACACGGGCCTCTAGAATTTCGCCTCCATCGAAATTCGACCGCCGCGGCCGGGAACGAACCCGCGTCTTTCGGGCCGGCCGCCGAGCGCCATAACCACTCAGCCACCGCGGCGGCTAGAAAAAGGTCTACTAAATGTCTGTGGCCATAAATCTAGAAATTGTGACTAGGCAGTATGTAGGATTTTTATTGCCTAGAAATAAGTACAGGATTTGTCTATAGAAAGTCCATGCACATTATTGGCAAAAGTCCATGGGCAGACTATATACTCTCTAAAGAAATTCTTGTACAGTGTCTCTTTAAAGTTTAATTTCTGTGAAAGAGAACATACTGGCATCTTCAGTGGCAAAAAATTGTTGCCGAGCGAGTTGGTCGCATTTATAGGTAACGAATTGCGCAGCACAAGGCAAGCAAAGTAAAAAGATAGACCAAAGAGTCTTGTTCCTTGTTTCTTCTTTGTGTTTTTTTTTGTGTTGCGAAACCTGTTACCTAGAAATAAGCATCCGTGGCACATTGCAGGCAACGATTCGAAGTCGATTAATCGCGGAAAATTGCCGGTTCGACCGTCCCATTGTACGCACAGGGCAACCGTCCCGCACTGCACAACGAATCGATCAGGCTGGAAGCCGATCCACGCCTTCCTCTCCAATAACAAGAGAGCTCGCGTGGTACGAGCGATGGGGAGACAGAATAGACGCTCGTCAATCCGGAAGGCAGTCGGCACCAGTCATTGATTCGTCTCCGAAGTCACGTGTCCGAAAGGGCGGCCAATCAGTGCGCATCGCAGCCAGCTAGTCAGCCAATACGCGCAGAAGATCGGCAGGAGGTCGGAAAGATGTTGGAGGGAGGTCGGCAAGAGGTCGGAGGGAGGTCGGCAAGATGTCGGAAGGAGGTCGGCAAGCTGTCGGCAAGAGGTCGGCAAGATGTCGGATGGAGGTCGGAAAGAAGTCGGCACCAAGTCTTGGGACTGAGGTGATGGATCGAAATCTTACAACGCTGAGGAGAGCGGTCGGCGAGAGAGACGACAGACTTTGATGGAGAGCAGATATTTTTGTCTGATGACAATGCACTTTAAGCTACATAGCTGCTTGCACTGTGCGAGTCCGGGGATAGTGGAAAAGAAAAATTAAAAAAATTGCGACTTTTTCGCCATTTTCTCGCCTTGTCTTCGTGTAGTGGGCCCTACGACATCAAGAAAAGATTACGTAATTGCTCTATTCATTACCTTTTCAAAATGTCGACAGCCGCCTGCATACAGTGTAAAGGCCTTCGTTATATCTTTTTTTCAGTGTTAATTTATTGCACCTTTATCTTGTTTTTGCTTCTAGTGTCCAAAGAACCCCTCTACCTTCACTTTCGGGGCAATCCCTGTCGTCGGCATCTGCCTATCTGCCGCTTTCTCTAGGGTGCAACAACTTTCCGACCAAAGGTCTCGAGAAGAGAAAGTGCAGCCCTGTGGCTCTCTAGCCGCCTTTTCCGCGGCTTGGAAGCGTCAACAAGGCGAGCTAGCGACAGCGCGATATCCCCGGTGTCAGAAGGATGACCCGACCTGAAACGTCGGGTGGATAATGGCATCAGGATGGCGGGGCCGCAAAGGACTCCACGTTTATCGCCGACAGCTGATTGTGGAACGCTTAGCGTTCGTGGTTACCATGTAACTCGTTTTTTCCAGAGCACAGCGAAAGGCCTTCTCAGAAAATAGCACCTTGTTTACGATCTGCCTCGAGTGGCAGACAGCAGAGAGTTTTTTTTAAGTAGCAGCCATAGTGACGGTGCTGGCTGCGGTTCGCTGATAGCTCCTGCAAAACGATGACGCCATAGCGAATCTCGAAAGGTCTGTGAACTTTACCTTCTGCTTCCTCACAAACGCCCGCCATCAATCGAAGCAAAAAGCAGACGAAGGGAGAACCAAAGACAAGACTGACGTCCTCGTTTTAGCTCTAAGCCGACACAACTCTAAGCTCAAAATATGTAAAATGTGACTATAGCTTGACCAGTGGTCCCTTAAGACTAACCTTCGTCGCGAAGAGGAAATATGCACCGCATAAACAGACAAACAGAACAAAAACAAACACAAGCGCTTGTGTTTGTCTTTCTTCTTTTGTCCGTGTGTTTTTGCGCTGCATATTTTCTATTCTGTGATGAACCAACAAGCCTTAATCATCACCCTTCATTAGGTCGCGAAGACTGTCAGATGTCACTTTGGGGCAAATCTACGGCTACTTGACGTATTACCGGTTGGGTTAAAGCGCTTTTCGCCAAAAAAAAACTATCCACTGAAGACTTTGCAGTCATTTTTTTTTGGCCAAGAGTGCAGAGCCAATGAAAAAACAGAACTTGTACACATAGCCGCTTTTCTGGTTCAGAGAGGTTTAGCAGTTTTCAGACTATGAGACTGCATCGCAATACGTGACGGTCTGGAAAGGAGTGAGCTCTATTTTAATGTCCCGCGAACTCGGCTCATGTACAGACGCTTCGACACACATACGTTCAAATGCTCTGATGTAAACGATTCCTGTCCAGGAACCGCAGAAAGACGAAATAATGGAAACCGCGACGATTAAAAATAGAAATAAAATGAGAATCCGCAAGCTAAAACACTCCTTCAGTTTAGTGCTTATACGCACCACTCGGGGGCATTTCACCACAACCATTTGGAGCAAAAAATTGCTCAAGGTTTTCTTGTAAAAAGCTACGACGATGGGGTAGAAGCTCTGACTTCGCCGAACTACGCCACTTTTTTACAGCGAAGCCACGTGCCCGAACAGCCTTTCAAGCAGATTTCCGGAAAACCCGCCTTGTTAAGGTCATTTATTGCGAACCAATCTTGTGATGGCAGGCCGAAAGTGACAAGTTTGCAAAGAAGCTGCACAGCACCTGCTGACATACTTGGCACATCTGCAAGTATGTAAACACAATTTACAATCCTCAGCGATATAGTGATATAATGCGGCGGATTAATTGGCGTACTTATTCTGCTGAAGCGACGAATATGGTCCTAATGTCACAGAGATTAGTCGGTAGTCAAGAACAGCACTCTAAATTGCTCCAAATAATTGAGTGCCCACGGAATTAATCACATCTTCCAGGATGTGTCAATGGCTATAAAAAACGACCTTAATTAGGAAACCGCAGCATGCGGTGATATTAACGTGTGATAAAGAAAATCGGATAACCACAGTACGCAGTGTCAATTTCTGAAAGCACCGCGCTGCTGAACATCTGACGCCAACCCGTCCAGTTATGTAGAGAGAGAATTAAGTTCTTTATTAGAGCCGTATGTCAAGCTTCCGGACTGGCAATGACGACGCACCCGAGGATGGCGGTTGACTTGGTGCGATGCCAGGCAAGCGCACCTTGTACGCCAAGTTCAAAATATGTAGTATCCCTTGCGTTTAGTTATGACATATGTCTCTCAGCTCGCGAAACAGTAATTCGGTCACTTTTTCCCAAGATTGCAAGATGCACGCTGCTATAATTATTCTCACTTCTCTTGGCAATTATGTACGCAATGTTGGCACAGTCACTGCGTTTTCGCTTATGTTGGCCTCGTTCACTATGTGTCTGGTAGTGAACAAATAATTACACAAGCGCGCACACCTGAACATATATATTCTTAAATGCTTGGATAACTGATGATCAAGAAAACCACACTGTGAAACCCTCAGCCAAAAAAAGCCTAGGATCCAACCTTATGGCTGAACACTTTTGTGACAGTCACATTCGCATTGGCTCCGACTTTAGATGCCTCTGCTTATTAGTGATAAGAAGGGGGCGCTTCACACTTGCACTGCATGTACCCTAGAGCTTAATAGAGGGCCTCGGCACTTTTCCTGAGCTCTTTTGTCCAGTATTATTGGGAATGGCACTTGGAAAATAAATCAAAGACCGTATTTTTCTACTATACTGTGCTCCAACCCGCTCCTGTACCACCGACGGCTACAACCTCTGACGTTAGGCTGATAACTCAAACACTTTTCGCGTGCTGTGTTATCAAAGACGAGACTGATCGATGGCACCGGACCAAAAAGCTGAATAGCAGAAGTTCCCTCTGTTTTCTAGATTTTCCTAACTTCGCCTAGCTTTACTGATTTCATATGTGTTAAAAGAGCATTTATCCGAAGTTATTCCGGAGTAACATTCTTCAGGATTTTGTTTACTCTGTTTTCTCCATGTATTCACGCGACATGGTTAAAGACCCCGTTCTCGAGAAAATCCGGTGTCGGCCCTGTCGGCGTCGGCGCTGTGAGCGAAATCTGGCAGGTGGTGCCCAGAGAGCAACCTGGGAGGCAGGCGGGCCACCTAGGTCACGTGACCTTGTGGCGTCTTCACAACTTGTCCACCGGATAGCGAGCAAACTGCCCACCGCGGAAGGTGGCAGTTAAATTAATGATTGGTCGCTCAGGAAGAGCCACCTGGGGCCCACCGCTGGGAGCACCTGCCATCGCACGGCAGTGGCGCATCGCACAAACGCTGCACCCCTGAGCCATGCACGAGTGGTATGAGGACTTCCAGGGATCTATGAACGTAAAGTATAGAATTGCATATATGGAAATTAAACAAACACGCTGCAGCGTCTTAACCTTAAGGCGGAGCTTAAGTGCTCTCTATAATTTTTGGCTTTTACCTCAAACTCTCATTATTACGGATGCAATACTTTGCAATGCTGACGAATGTTGCAAAGTGTGTCAGTCGCTGACGCATTTCGCTGAAACGGCTCGCCGTCTATTGTCAGCACGGTTCTGAAGGAAACTCGGAAAGTAGGGTTAAGCTGTACACTGACATTCTGGGGAAGCCACGCGGCGGGGTGCCCCCGTTTCTCCAGACATCGCGGCTCGCCTATCGCGGCAGGTCAGCGACCGCCGCACCCCGACTGTTCCAAAGGCGACGCAGCAGTCAACACGGGAGCGCCGCACGATAGTCGCACGTGCGCTGCCTTATCGCGAATGTTGTTCAACGATTACCGCCAGCGACGAGCTAAGCGCTGCAACCTTACACTGGTTTGCGCCGCGTACGCGAGCACTCCGGCTGAGGCAGGGCTGAGGAGATTGACACGTCACGAGAAAGAGGATAGACTGAAATCGGCTGCGCGTATTTCGTAGAGAGCGGTGCCCCAGACGTTGTTTAACAGAAAAGCTTGTGACCCGACCGCCATTCCAGGAACAGACAGAAGGATCTGTGCTCGAGGTTGTACCGAGTTCGTGTACTGAGACCGTTTAGCGAGTTCCTATGGGGAACCTGCGCTGCCAAGGTGTCACTGCAGTTGTTCCATTCGGTGACTCAAGACTGCTTTTGTCAGCCGCTTGGGCTGCTGCAAACGCGAGAACACATTCTGCGCGATTAGGTATCCGCGTTTGGCTGACAGCATTCATTGCCTAGCTTCTATCGGCGTATCCCAGATAGCTGACGCACGACACGTGCGCCTTAAACAGAGCGCGGAGGCTCACCCCAATAAGCGCCTGAAGGTGGCGCGGAAAAGTACTAAGAGTACTACCCACAACTGCTTGCTCGTCACGCTAGGCAGTGTGTTATGGCGCTGCAATCGGCACCGCAAACTTCAGCGCAAGTTCCCCATACCGGGTTCGTGCATGATTACATACTATGTCTACTGAGCCTGTGCTTCCAGATCTGAGTATGTCGTCTATATATCCATGGCTTGCTCCCGGTCCGTGTACCCGGGCCATGTAAATTGTCCATGTATCCAGCCCGTGTATCCAGCCCGTGTATCCAGCCCGTGTATCCAGCCCGTGTATCCAGCCCGTGTATCCAGTCCGTGTATCCAGTCCGTGTATCCAGTCCGTGCCTCCAGTCCTTGCATCCAGAATGCGTACCTAATCTACGTATACAGTCCGTGTAACGGTCCACGTATCCAGCCCGTGCATCCAGTCCGTGCATCCAGTCCGTGCATCCAGAATGCGTACCTAATCTACGTATACAGTGTGTGTAACGGTCCACTTATCCAGTCCATGTATCCAGTACGTGTATCTAGTCCGTGTACTGAGGTTCTATGTTCGGATCTCGGTACTAGCCGCTAGGCACCTTTACATTCACTTACAGGCATAGAGGGATGCAGCCCAGTCAACAACAAGCCACGTGCTGAAAGCCAGGATTTGTTTCGAATCTCTTTATCGCAGTACTTGATATGTTTTATTACTGTGGGTTAAGAACACATGGCGCACGCCGAAAGCACCGGCTAATCCTCTCCGTTTCACCTGTCGGTAGCCGCACTAAGAGAGGGCCACGACAAGCGTCACAGAGTGTCATATTGTAACGCTTAAATTAAAACACAGCTTCACAATACGCTATAAATTTAATTTCGAAAACGGGAAGGACTGGGAAGGAATGTGTACACAGTCGTCGTATTGTCCACCGGATTACTCTTATGTTTACCGTAGCTAACTGTGTTGGTGGTCGTCTGTCCCCAGTTTCAGGTAGTGAAGAAAAACTCGTTATATTAGGCTCACACGAACAACGTAGTTGGTGTTTACCATGTTGGATCATCGAGAGCGGGCACAGCACGTGACCAGCACGTGACGAGCACGTAGAACCGCATGTCATCTTCAGTGTTCTCTGCAGCAACTGCGCTGTGTTTTCGCTGCGACCCGAGAGTTGCGCTGCAGGGAGACACTGACATCAGTGAGACGCGTGACCGCCTCTCGTTTTTTTTTGTTTTTTTTTTTGCGCACGATGCTCAAGAGCTCTTGACCTCCTTCGGAAGCGCTGGCTTCAACTACTTTTGTAATCAGCCCTTTAAGCTCTAGTGTTCGCACCTAGTGATGCTTAGGCAGCCTACATGTATGCTTCATATATGTGTGTGGTCAAGTATTCTGAAGGGATAGCATAAATTATTTTTTTTTCTGTTGACATCAGAAATACTTGTGGGATTTTGGAGCGAAACTGTTGCATATCGCAAAGAATTCTCTACGTAAGGGCAGCTTGTTCTTCAGCACCCCATGAATGCCGGTCGCTACCGACGCCTGCAGTACGGCAGTTTTCCGTTGTATTCAGGAACTGACGTCACTGTAACGATGAAAGTTTTGCCATTTTTTTAACACAGGTACGCAATGTTACCAAGTACAAAAATATAAACTGCTAACTTTATTAGGGCGCAGTTTCATAAGGGATCAGGATATCAACCATAGTTGATTCGCTAGAATCCAAAGTAAGAGAGTGAATTGTAACACAAATCGAGCATGAGATGTTCAAGCCCACATAGGGCCACGCGTATCGTCACACACCTTACGAGATGTGTGAGCATTGTGACACGCCCGTATTCATCCCTAATTAGAAGCGATTGATTTCACCGTCGAAGAAGAAATTAATGGCGCGTTGCCCTTCCTGGACGTATTGGTAAAACGAAACAGTGGAAAGCTATCATTCAGCGTCTACAGGAAACCCGCCCACACCGGAAGATACCTTAACTTCAAATCTGTGCACCCGGCTAATCAAAAGAATTCTGTTGCCACAACCTTGTTCAAACGCGCTGAACGCATATGCAGTTTTCCTGAAGATCGGGCAGTCGACTTTGGTACTGTACGGCAAGAACTCACGCGAAACGAGTACCCAGCTGCTTTTGTGGCATCCGCTGAAAAGCAGTTATCTTGCCCGACACGTGAAACTCCAGTGTTGTCCCCTCTGAAACGTGCCGCTGTTCCCTACACACCTGGAATAAGCGAAGCCCTGGCGCGTATTCTGCGCACATTCCAAGTTCACGTTGCCCATGTCCCCACAAGGAAACTTCGGCATGCGCTGGTTAACGTCAAAGACGTTCTCCCCAAAGAAAAGTACCCTGGCGTTGTTTACAGCGTCCCCTGCTCTGATTGTGACAGCGTCTACATCGGCGAGACTGGTGATTTTAATAGACGCCTAAAAAACATTGTGATGACGTTAAAAACAAAAAAGTGAACTCTAATGCTATCGCCGAACACTCCGTATCAACTGGCCACGATATTGACTGGGGTGGGGCACACGTGCTGGCAACTGAAAAGAATCCGTACCGTCGCCTTCACCTCGAATCATTATTCATTCAAACGACTAATCGCACCCTCAATCACAACACTGGAAATCTAACTCCTGTATACGCACGCTCCCTGCGCCCTCTTTTCAAACGTATTTAATCCTGTTGCACTTTCTAATCCTTCTCATTGTGAACAAGGCTCCCGTACGGGAGCCGAAACGTCATTTTGTTGTTTTTTGTTTTTTTTACTTTTGGTCGGCGTCCTCCTTTTAAGTTTTATTACACCCGTTTTCTCCTTGCGGACGTCCGAAAAATTTCGAGCTGACGCAGGAACTGCCGATATTAAACCACTCATTTTTAATTTTCTTATCGCACAAAAAATGGCTGCCTCGCGCAACACCTCAACTTAATATTTCTGAACTTGCTTTTACTTCGTAGCAAATCTTTAAAAAAAGCGATCCTACGGGAGGCCCGTCCGCATGAACTCACCTGGAGGAAGAAAAATCAGCACGGAACAAAAAACGTAAGCGTACAGGAGAACGAAGCGGAACAATGTGATGTATTATAATCAGGAGGGTTTTAAAATACCGTGAAGTGCAACGCCAGCACGGTAGTCTTTGAAGGAAAGGGCGACGATAAGGGCAAAACGGAGTGCTAAGGTTATGGCGTAATGCGCATGCGTGCGGAGGGCGGCATTGCTTCAATGCGCGTGAACTGCATTTGCTGGCATTTGGAAAGCGAGCACTCATTATGGCCACAGCTCCTTAGAATCTCTACGTGTGTTGAAGGGCGGTGGGCTGAAGTGTCGGAGGGCGACGCTTAGGCGAGAGTGAGCGTTAGGCGAAGGGGCGGCTGTGCCGTATAGAAAGGGTCACATCATACTGCATATGCCTATAAGCTCGTTGCGCCCCCCCCCCCCCCCCCCCCGCTTTCCTTTAGTTTCTTCTTTTGTTAAGCCACAAGTCAGTAGTGCGTGAAGGTCGGTACATAACAAATTGTGTTCGTATCATTAAAATCGACGGTACTAATCGTAACCAGTTCCCCCTGTCGCAGCCCACCGATCGGCATCGGCATAGCCATCATTTCTCTTCAACTAAGTATGGCACGCTCTGCTTACGGCCGAAATGATACATGTAAACTTGATTACAGTCCTTTTCCGAAACATTTTTTTGTTGCTCTATCACTACCATTTAAAAGTATTAAGCACTAGTAATTTAATCCAATCTCTCAGCGTATTCCTAAGCTGCCAGAATCACTTTGGTTGGCTGAACTAAGAAATCTTTCCCACGCGCAGACTGCGTGGCTGCGTCGGCTTGGCGCAGCTTATCAAGTCGTTCTCTCTCGAGAGAGAGAGAGCGCCAGCGAGGCTTCCGACATGGAACAATAAAATGACATTTGGAGGTCGCACCGTGTTGGGCAGCTTTGTTCGAGGCATGCTTGCTGGCGTGCGTTTCCCAGTTCTGCCTAGATTTTCACAGAACAATAGGAAGTGGCCCCAGAAGGGACGCAACAACGAACAGCTTCGCAACAGAATAGCCATGGAAAGACGCTATATATATATATATATATATATATATATATATATATATATATATATATATATATATATATATATATATATATATATATATATATATATATATATATATATACAGAATCCCTTATGCTGCTTGGTTTCTGTGGCTGTTGACTTCTATATATATATATATATATATATATATATATATATATATATATTAGACATAGGAAAAGAATTGAGGGGCTTGCTATACATAAGACAGAAGCCAACAGCCACAGAAACCAAGCAGCATAAGGGATTTTTTATTTTGGTGTTGATCAATATCATTATTATTAATATTATTATTGATATTATAATATTATGAATAATTTATTACTGTTATTGTATAATAATAGTATTATGAACAATATTACGAAAACACTCCCTAATCTGCATTGAGCAACACCATAAATTAAAATAAATTCCTTGTATATATATATATATATATATATATATATATATATATATATATATATATATATATATATATATATATATATATATATATATATATATATATATATATATATATATAATGGAAGCCAACAGTCACGGAAACAAAGGGGCATAGGGGAATGTTTATAAACTTTTTTTTATTTGTAGTGCCAATCAATCGGTTTAAAGAAAATTACTTATAAAGGAGCAGAAAAAACAACCATGCCGCCGGTGGGATCCGAACCGACGACCTCCGATCCGGTAGAGCACCGGATATATATATATATATATATATATATATATATATATATATATATATATATATATATATATATATATATATATATATATATATATATAGCTAAAACACCAGCGCGTGGTGGTAGTTTCAGCGGCACCCAGTCCTCTCAAGTCACGCTTTTCCACGAGGCGCTTCCATCTCAACTCCCTCGCGTTCTTAGTGGCCCTCGAAAAGTGCCTTTCTACGACGACTGCCAACGTATGGGTCTGTGTTCGGACGCTTGACGAATGCCGTATTTACTCATTGCATACGTCACTTCTAGAGCACGAGCGGCGTTGCCCCGAGTATTCAAATGCTTTACGAACACAAATGATTGTGAGACTGATGCTATACTAATATTTTGAAAATATCCCCCCTACGCCTGAGATGTATCGTTCCCACATATAACGACGGCGTTTACCACCAATAATGTCTGTCATGCGGCCACTACTGCGAGACGAACTGCAACACCGAAAACTGACAACCGATCATTCGGGCTTCCGATTGCAAAACAGCCGCTCCGGTGAAGGGCGCCGTCGGTAGATTTGCGTCAGCGAGCGCGGTGCAAGGCCAACGCAGCTGGCGAAGCGAGATCGATCGAGGCGCCGTCGTGCGGGCTTCGCAGAGAGAAGGACGGGCCGGCGATTAACGCAGGTGATGTATGCGCGCAATAAAGGTTGGAACGCCGTCTCAGTTTCCCGCCCATTCGATGCAGGCCAGCAAGGGATGTGCTCAGATTTTTCTTTTGTTCATTTCAGCCGCAAATGTACCAAATATTCTACGACGCTGTGCATTACCGACAGCTATCGTTCACGGGAAAGCTGAGAACGAATTGAAGTTATAGTGCAGCGAAAACTACCGCGTCTAATTGCAAAGAGTAATTTCGCTTCAAACGTCGCTCTGATAGGCAATAAAAGTTTGGAAAAATGAAATGCAGATATCGCCACCACCGGACGTTTTCCCAAGCAAACTCCGATGACGTGAAACCAGTGTCTTTATCTTGGATCCCTGAGGATAGGCTTACGGCGATGACGGAGTCATTCTCGATCTTGACGTCACAAGTTTGGGTCGACGGGTAGGAGAAAATTTCAGGTACAATTTTCTGACCAATAAGTGCGTCTTCCGCTGTCGAGCAAACATTAATACAGTCAGAGAGAGCGATACAGAATCGAGTTTTACTAGAAACAAGAACTGGAAAACACCGAAGCTAAAAAAAAACAACACCGAAGCAAAACAAGGTAAAAGCTGAACTTCGCAAATACGGAATATACCTGATCCTGCTCCGGTCTGAATCACAAGCGCACATAAAAAAAGTCAAAACAAAACAGCGAACTCTACAGTATATAGCGAATAAGTCGTAATATGCGTGAGACGTAGCGGCAAACGAGAATAATTATTTAACGCGACTATATGCGCAACTCAATGCAGCAACTGTGTTGTGTGTTAATCCAGTCGCAATTCAAAAAAACCCTTCTGCAAACAGACTAGATATGTCGGGTAACGAAGCCATGCAGTGTAGAGGCCGTTAGCATGATTCGACCATTCCACTCGCAGGTTTAACTCAGCTCAGAGCTAACTCAGATTCAACTCGGCACGTGTTCGAGTTTTCTTCTTATGGGCGGTCGTCGGCGGTTCTCGGCTTCGTGTCCCACCGTCGAAGATTGGGAAACATCTCGAAAAGTTCGGCGTATGCAACGCAGCTGCGCTCGCGCAGCTGTCGTCGCCACAGCGCAACATCGGCTTTTTCCACTCGATTGTATACGATGCGCAGGGTGAAATGCCGAGGCCGGCGCGCGATGACGCTCACGCGACCCGTTCGCGCGCCCCCGCGGAATTGTTTCGTAATCGCGCGCTTAAAGTCATGTGCCACGACGACGCTTTCGCGCGCTCTTTGCCGCTCGTTTCCGGGTTCTGCTCGCTCCCAAGCTTGCTCCCGCTAGCTGGCGCTGACAACGGCTAGATTCGCGGGGATGTGGCGCCGAGCGCAGTCGAGTTTATCGATCGTATCCATCAATTTGTCCCCTCATCCGTCCTTTAACCCCTCTCCGTCCTTCTATCTCTTCATCTATCCTTTCACCTAACCTTTCAACCAACCGTTCACCTGCCTGTCACCCTATCCGTCCCTCTACCTGTGCCCCCGTATCCGTAATTCCCTCATCCGTTCCTCTCTCCGTCTCTCTAACCGAGCACTTTATCATCATCATCATCATCATCATCATCATCATCATCATCATCATCATCATCATCATCATCATCAGCCTGACTACGCCCTCTGCAGGGCAAATTCCTCTTCGATATCTCCCCAACTCACCCTGTCCTGTGCCAGCTGCGGCCACCATATCCCCGCAAACTTCCTAATCTCATCCGCCCACCTAACCTTCTGCCGCCCCCTGCTACGCTTTCATTCTCTTGGAATCCACTCCGTTACTCTTAAGGATCATCGGCTATCTCGTGTTCGCATTACATTCCCCGCACAAGCCCATTCTTCCCTCTTGATTTCGAGCACTTATCCATCCAGGAACATATCCGCCGCACTGCACACATTCTACCCCTAAGCCTATCCATTTCTCTATCCATTCCTTTATTCATGCAGCCATTCGTCTAACCATCTGTCCACACGATTCAAGTATAAGTAAAAATTCATCGACCGATTAGTCATCAAATGGATCAGTATCTGAAGCGGGCGAGGCCCAAATTACGCGTCTGCTCATCAAACTGTGCAATCAAAACTCGTCATAATAGCAGCTTCGGCTCTAGTATTGTGTGTTTCCGCGACATTGCCCTATCCTGTGCAAGGAGTTTTTTTTTGTCATTTTTGTTGACGAGGGAGTCGACCTCCCCGCTGTGTCCTGACCCCGCAGGGCGGAGCAGCAGGCGTGTACACTGACACGGCGTCTATGTAATGCATGCAATGGTTGTAATTATAGAAATTCGAATAAACTTCCGAAACATTTGCATCCAAAACACAACAGGAAAAACAGGCCACACCTAGATGGCAAACCAGTTGCTGTTCGCACAAAATAAAGTGTTCAAAGAACTTTTTTTTTTCAAATGCTTTAACGAATACATCGTAAATTGGAACCGTTTTTTTCCTCCCTCGGTAGGCAGGAGAGAAAATAATTTCTCACCACCTTCTCTCAATTCAAAGAGAACAGCCAGGCCGGAAATCAGCGTGCGAAAAGGTGCGCTAGGCAACCTTCGCGGAGCCAGGTATGTCACTTCACATGGCGCACACAAGTCAAACACATGGATAGCGCGGCCATTTCGTAATACAGGGCAGGCTAAACGCCTGGGATGTAGATTGCGTATAAGATTTATGTTGTGTGCTTCCTAATGCTCAGTCGTTACTTGCTCTCACAAGTATTTAATTGCCGAAGGCCCGTCCGTGTAGAGGTGTACACGCAATACACCTTTCATTCTCCGAGTGCGACCGGCTTCTGTGCTACCAGAGCTAAACGTCGTCCTTTTCCTCGCTGCCTGCAGCGACACAAATCCGTGTACGATACCTCCGGCAAATAAGGCTGCTCTTGCAATCGCGAAAGTAATAAAAGAAAATGGAGGCAACAAACCGAGCTGGCGCGCCACAAGCCTCTCAAGGAAACAAGGTGAGGCCTTGCGATAGCTGGTTGCGTGTTAAATCTCAATTGAAGCCCACCGCTGAGGCGTTCAGTCTAGGGCACGCGACTCGATGCATATCATGACGCGCTAAAAGAGTCTTCCATCTTACGTCTAGCTGCCAGTCGAGACGCGGGTCACCGACATCGCTCTGACGTCATAGTCGGGTTTGTAAAGCCACAGTGATTGCGAGCCATTGAAGGAGGTTGGCATCAGTTGCATCTATCCGCAGTTTCGTCGGCTTCCTAGGAGAACCCAAAACCATTCCTCTTCCCAGTCCTTTCTTGTGCCTTGACCTCAGCGGTGGCCTAGTGGTTTGAGCATCCGCCTCGCAAGCGGGAGCTGCGGGGTTCGATCCCCAGTGCCACCGGGTACAAGTGCTTTCCTGGCCTGGTTATTCGCTTATCTTGGCTGAGATGCATGACAACCTTGTGTAAAGAAAAGAATACCTTGCGCAATGGCGCTCCTTGAGCAAGGTTGCCCGTGCGCCACAAACATTCATCGTCATCAACATCATCTTTCTTGTGCAGCAGTTCACTATGCACGGCATTACAGTGGCATCCATAGCGTCATGGAAAATGCACACTGTTTACCTCCATCTTTGCGTGGGAAGAAATGACAGCGTAGGTCAAATGTTTAGGGGAATCCCCCAAGGTGGAGTAGATTTGCAATAAGGGAGTAATTACTCATTGGCATCCACCAGAGCGCAGCCATACGGCTACAAAGGAAAGCTGTACAGCTTTCTCAGAACCCCGGACCAGGATGAATTTTTCTTTACCTACGAAGTTTCTGAGAAAGCTGTGCAGCCTTTGGGTGGAAGCCAATGAGTAATACTCAGGAAGACGGTGCATGGGTTCACAATGATTGGCTCATTATTGTTGTTGCTGTTGTTGGCCTCTTGTGGAATGGCACCACAGGATCGCATGTGCAGCCGTGGGCTTTCCCCCTCCTCTTTACTTTTCGTGGCTTAAAGCAGGAAACGGCTTAGTTTCGCGCTTGAAGATTAAATACCGTCTTTACCTAGAGGGGGCGTTACTACCACCTAACGCGTTGCCGATTTCAACCAATCTAAAAAGAAAGCGGTAGGTTTTAACGTAGTTGGACCACGTAGACGTGCGAAAGCATGGGTTCAGCCTCGCTTGCTCATGGTTTTGCTCTGCTGGGTCGTCGGCGCGTCTTGCGACGATATTGGAATCTGGTTCTCTGATCGAGGTCAAGCTGATCTGATATCTGTTCGCGTCGCAGATGAAAGTTGATGATGATGACGATGTGCAGTGCACAGCGCGAGACTGCGTTGCAGTTTAACACGAGGCGTTATCGGCTGCGGCGATCGGGAACCTGCGCTGCCAAGGTGGCACTGCAATTATTTCATTCGGTGACTCAAAACTGCTTTTTCCGGCCGCTTGGGGCGCTGCAAACGCGAGAACACATTCTGCGCGATTAGATACCCGTGTTTGACTGACAGCATTCATTGCCTAGCTTCTCTCGGCGTAGCCCAGATAGCTCACCTTCGACAGAGCGCGGAGGCTCACGCCATAAAGTGCCTGAAGGTGGCGTGGAAAAGTACTAATTGTACTACCCAAAACTGCTTGCTCTTCTCGCTAGGCAGTGTGTTATGGCGCTGCAATCGGCAGCGCAAACTTCAGCGCAAGTTCCCCATAGCGTAGTTGTCTCGTGCAGTGGCCGTCCGAAGCTGACCAGTTCGCTCAGCTGCGGGTTCGAAACCGAATTTCGGCAATATTTTTACGGCGACAGTTTTCATACAAGCAGCCTTCAGCAGCCAGCAAGCGTGATACACTTCGACGTAATGACCTAGCTTCTTGCACCACCTGTGAACACTAGGTGGCAATATTTATTTTATTCATGCACCTCACAGGTCAGAGACATCACAAGGTTCCTGGTTGGGTTTGACCCCGGGAAGTAATGCTTTCACACTATAAGGCGTTGTTGCTCGCGGGTTACAGAGTGCGAAACGCGATGTTCAGCGCGAACATGAACGTCTCTTCTCGGCTAGAATCAGTTTACACTCGTCGGGACTGCAGCGTTCCGCTTGTTCTCCTAACCTGGAAGCGTGCCAGCGGATTGGGCAATGCCTGTCGCTCCTGGCGCTGCGATAATTTGAAGGCGCCGAACTGGCAGACGAAGTGTGTCGTAACAAATATCGCGGGATCCCTAAACGCCCTCGGGTCAAATACTCGCTATGCAACTTGGATCCGGCAGGGTGACAATACGGATTGGAAGCCACAAAACTGGTTTTACTTCTTCGAGAACGGGGGAAGTTTTGCTTCGAAGAACAATTAGAGCGGCGTCGAGGCATAAATACAAAACAACGCAGCAGAGGGTTCGTGGCAAGCGTACGGAGCACTCGGGGAACAGCGGACCAAAGAGACTTTCTTCAAGGTTGATAGTTGACCTAGGAGGGCGTCCAAGCGTGTAGAACTGTGATGTCCTTTCGAAGGATCGCTTATAGTATACTGACAGTTGAGCCTGTACGTGTAAACATAGTGGATGGAGACATGAGGAAAGATTATGGCATCAGAGATATAGTTTCCCCAAGTCTGCTTCAGCTGCAGCCGTTTGCTTTGACCTTCCTGTGACCTGCTGCTGTGACCTCATCGTGTTCGAATTGAGGTGATTCGTGTGCCTTGAAACCATCGCGCTTGCACCGTCAGTGGCCTTTTGAGCAGGGGGGACCGAAACTAGAAGTACTAAAGTCTACTCGAAAATAACGATTGATCTAACGCCTCTAAATTTAAAACATCGCAGTACCCTACATCTCAAGAACGGGAACCATAGCACAAAAATCGGCATCCCATAATTCCGTTCACATATTTGACCGCTTCGATCATCTCCCATATCCGAGTGCATTCATACGTGAGCGTCAATGTGTAAAGGAAAGTGCTTGCCGCCAACTCTCCGCAGCGGCACACACTTCGCTATCGAGGTACCAACGCCCGATCCCGACGCTCGGCTGGTTGTGGCGAGGAGGGGGGGGGGGGGGGCGGGGGACATACTCTTCACCAGGAAACCGGCCTGCGCACCTTCCTGGCGAACATTATATTGTTTATCGATCTAGGGCGCCGAGTTGGCGTCCACGTGCTCTTGGTCGCTAAAGCTTGAGGATTCATTTTTCAACTTGGCGACGCGCCGCGACTCTCCGAAACGGGAGAAGCAGTACAACGCTCCTGCCTCGCGCGTACACGTCGACGGTGACGTTGGAGCCGACAACGACTGCAGCTCTTCTTGAACGACGTCTTGTGCCGGCGTCTCACTCTCGGGACCTTCATTGATGGAAGGCGTGCCGACCTCAACGGGAGACAAAAACTGTCTTCAACACGTGACCTCCTGGACTCTCTACGCACTTGACATGCCTTCCCCCTCCCCTCCCTCCTACTACGCGCCACCGCTCTTAATGAGGGAGACAAGCGATCATCAGTGCCGTACGCGATGCGTTTACACGCATACTCAAGCGCACTGTCGAGAGCGGATGCCTTACCCGCTGTGAAAACAAAGGTTCAGCTGTAGGCGGGGATCACACAGGACGTGGCTGTGAAAACTTTCTTTTTAAAATGAAAATCCAAAGATTTAGCTACGATGATTAATTGTTGGCGGAAAGCTCGCCCGCTCGTTCTCACAGCAGTGAGCTTTGGAGCACAGGCGGTCGTATGTAAATAAAGCACAAGGAGCGTCTCATAACCAGGAAGCTGTTTTTGAGACGGAGACAACTGCGACACCCACGTCAGCTCAGACTTTTCTGACGAAAGCGCATCTCCGATATCTGTCGCCGACATCCAGTCCTCTTCAGCAGGCTCAACCGCGTATTTCGACAGCCTTTCTTCAAATCCGCGCAGGTTTATTATAACTCGCGTGCGGTGACGTCGAAAATACTGAAGCTGCGATTGGTCTAAAAATTAGTAATTGTCAAGTCACTGGTTTTTGCAGAACTCCTGCAGAGAGTTATCATCGACCACGCGGTATTTGCAGCGCCGCGAGTCATTATTAGGTGAGAGCACAGTCAATCCTGCTCTCACCTCAGGATCACTCGTAGCATGCGAAAGGAAGTAACGTTCCGAAACCATACACGAGCCCATTGCGTTTTTTTTTAATGCGTAAATATTACTTGGCTCGCGCGTGACATCCATGGAAAGTGTGTACATGGAAAGTGTGCAACTCGGTTAAGCTCGGGTATAGTTCAGAGGAACGTCGCACCTGCTGCGCGAGAAGTTCCTCGCGAAGATCACCACCGGTCGCACAACCTCTACGGGTGGCTGTGACAGGAACACCCACCTGCCAGTACAGTGGCTTAATCGCTTAACCGATGCACCACTGTGCTGGTAGTCGTGTGAGGACTCGCCGCCATTTATGCACGTCACCTAGAGAATGACCAATTGTGCCTACTCATATATGGGCACCTCCGAATGGTGTGCGGTTTGGTGACCAACGCGAACAGAGTTACACAAAAGCGCAAACCAAAAACAGCAGTGGTGCACAATGATTTCGCATTCAGAGCACGTGAGCATTTTTTTCCTCGATGTGTGGTGCAATCGTTACTCGAACGTTTGTTGATTAATCAAAGCGGATATCTTTAGTTAGAAGCTGCATTTGACTCCCTTTTCGCAATGCCCGGATGTCGAGAAGAACGGATTCGGTGAAGTATACGCGTGAAGCTTTGGAATACTGGCCCGACATCATTCAAGACGGTCTTGATGTCGTAGCATCAAAGAACTTCAGGATGTAACATGCGAGGCGGCATGTGGCTCTCTTTTCGTAATGCCCGGTTGCCGAGAACAATGGGTTCGGTGAAATATACGCGTGAAGCTTTGGTATACTGACCCGACATAATTCGAGACGATCCTGATGTCGAAACATCAAAGAACTTCAGGCCGCAACATCTGAGGAATCCCGTCCAGCAGCCCGCTTAATGAAATCCCTCATAATGAGTGCAGTAATGAGCTCAGGACAGACTGCTGCAGAGGGAAATATAGCACGACATCATATCTGCGTTATACGAATGTACGTAAAAGAAACCTATTCAATGCAAAAAATCTTCGTTAAGTAGCTATATCACGGAAACCTGCGCCAATTTCCGTAGTAGCTGTACTGCTGAGCTGCTGGAATGTTCATTGCAGTCATTCTCATTACTGTCCAACGACAGTAACCGCGTCTACGCGTGTAGTCTTCCCTCAAGCAACGCATCATGATCCGAGGTGGAAAGTGACGAGTGGAATTTTACTACTGCTCTTTGACTTGCCGAGAACGTAGCCTTAAACAAACAAAATTCCCAGTTTATCTCGCGCACGCAACAAGCTTGATGAAAGCAATGAGGACATTTTACAATCATGCTCTGTAAACATGACCTAGCTGACCTCCTCTTATTAGCCAATAACGTGCGGGGAGTAATTGTTATGTAAGAGACAAAGACGATAGTGAGGCCTTTACTGCCGACCCCTAGCTGTTCGCTTCTTGATATCTTTGCAGTTTGTAGACACGATAAATCTCAGAAGCTATGAGAAAAGAGTCGCCGTGCTCGCCATTATAGCATTTATGGCGCAACTCAAGGATCAGCTGAAGGAAAGAACAGGCTCTCATAAAAAAAAAGTCCAATTTCGTAGCCTCCAAAGCTTCAACGTCTTTCTTCGGTCTGCGCGTGAAGCTTTGAAGTTCGTGCAAATGCTTGATGCAGATTCAGCTACCTTCGAACTGGTTTCCAGGTTGGAAGTTTAATTTTACGACACTAGGAAAAGAGCGCTTTGATGCGGAAAAAGACACTCGTGAATACCAATGGAGGTGAGCAATGGAGGAACTTGCCCGCTTCGCAGCCCCAATAGAGGGTCGACTTTCCAGGAACTATTGTTCGTTTCAATGCGCATATAGACGGGTTCATTGTCTCAAATTATGTTTAGGTTTATGAGGGTTTAACGTCCCAAAGCGACTCAGGCTATGAAGGTTTCGGTTTATGGGGGTTTAACGTCCTAAAGCGCCTCAGGCTATGAGCGACGCCGTAGTGAAGGGCTCCGGAAATTTCGACCACCTGGGGTTCTTTAACGTGCACTGACATCGCACAGCACACGGGCCTCTAGAATTTCGCCTCGGTCAAAATTCGACCGCCGCGGCCGGGATCGATCAAATTATGTGGTTATCATCCAGACTACCTACACTGCAATACAACGACACCCCTGATTGGCCTGGAATCAAGTGTCGATTGCTGCAGCCCTGTTCGAGAGGATTTCCTAATTTCATCTTAGCTTCTGATTACCTGCGCAACCGATTGTGTTTTCCACCATTGGATTCCATTTTGCAACCTAAAAACGTCATCAGTTACTTGTTCTCCGCACTGCATGCCTTGCCCATATTCTTTTCTTCGTTTTGACCTCATGATATGGGGATGGTGATTGGTGATTGGTTTTTGGGGAAAGGAAATGGCGCAGTATCTGTCTCATACATCGTTGGACACCTGAACCGCGCCGCAAGGGAAGGGATAGAGGAGGGAGTGAAAGAAGAAAGGAAGAAAGAGGTGCCGTAGTGGAGGGCTCCGGAAAAATTTCGACCACCTGGGGATCTTTAACGTGCACTGACATCGCACAGCACACGGACGCCTTAGCGTTTTTCCTCCATAAAAACGCCGCCGCCGCGCTGACAACAATTTGTCCTCTAGTTCAAGATGCTCTTTTTGTAAGACGTGCACTGCCACATGTTCTCCTTCAGCTGATTTCACATTCTATTTACACTCACTTCTGACTTTATATAGATAATCATAAATGCCCGTCAACAACCCCCCCTCCCGCCTCCCCCGGGGCTAATGACTGCAGCGGGAGGTGATGCATCTCAATCTTTGAGCCAAAACGCACAATGTGCATGTACAAAGCGCGGCGTTTAATCACGTCGCCATAGCGCTGCGATCTTCAACAATACGTTCGAATATAGCATTGAAGTCATGGTTCTCTGCAGATGCGTCTCTCGATGCCACCCGAATAGTTCAGAAACGACAAATTGCATTTGTAGACACAACTCGTTGGCCGATCGCGAACGATGTGTTCACCTACTGACAGAGACAGCCACACGTTTCTCTCTTAATGCTAGCACGTTCCCAAAGGCTGTCCAGGCCTGGGACAATGTACAGAAAAAAAAATTTACTGCGAAGAGTAAAAAAGTAAACGTAAGCTGTTTTCCTCCAAAGCCTCGCTATGTCTCCAACACCGTCAACGTATACGAAGCCAATCGACGATCACGTATCGAATCTCTATCACAAACGTGTTCATTTCCCGGCAAGGCCATTGTTTACGCAGCGCGATTGCGACAAATGCGGCCGAAAGCCAAAAGCGCTGATTAGCGCCCCGCCGTCGGCTGTTGAGCTGACGCCAAGCATTATGCATGTTACTCCTCGCCGACGTCGACAGCGCTAAACACAGTAACGCTTCATAACTATGCAAAGCACTCTGCATGCGAAACAGCAGCAGAGTGCACAGACACACACAGATGCTCTGCAAACAAAGCTCGCTCACCTCCGTGGACGTCGCATGGTGGCAGGGCGGTCGTTATCCCGGCATCAGTCGCGGCTGTCTTCGTCGCTTCAGCGACGACTGGCAAGAGCGCATGCTCCGAGACTAACAGCAGTAACACTAGTGGGTTTAGAACCAGTGACAGGATGGAGGCGGCACCGTCGTACATCCGCCGCCTACCTCCTGGAAGCGCGCAGGGACTCGGACCGCGAGAGGCCGCCATTCACCAGGCTCTCAGCGCGGTCGTCCTCGGCGTCTACGCAGCACGCACTCCTCGCTCATGGCCCGCACCCACAGTCGCACGCACCGAAACGCAATCGCTCGGTTCAGCTGGAGAACGCCAGGCGAACACTACTTCCCGCTTGCAACGTCGGAGAGCTCGCACACGCTGCTACAAGGCCGCGCGGCGGCGGCGCACTTGTGTCCCGACGGTCGCCGTCTACGGCGCAGGTGCACCCCGAAGAAGGAACGATCCACAATGCGCCGCGTGTTGAACGGAGGCGTCGACGTCTCTACCAGGCGCTGCCGTCGGCGTTACTGCACGCAAACTCCCGCTGTCCCGCGACGGCTGGGCCGTAAAAGAGGCGGCTGTCCGCCTGCCCTCCTCGATGCTCGCAGATAAGAGACGGGGTCCCGTGGAAAGGGTCCTCCTCGGTCGAGCCGCGCGCGAGGGGTCTCGCGCTGCGCGCTTGGCGATTTGCCGGGCGCGTCACATCGCGCGGGCGAGCGGCGGGCGCTCTTTAGTTGGCGCGCTATCTGCGCCTTCGACGGCGACGCAGTTGCGCGGGGCAGGTCGCCCGGTCGCCCTCAGCTGGAGAGACTCCCCGCCGCGTCACCTCTGGCGGCGCGAAACGCTCCTCCGCGAAGAGGCTTGTTTGTGCAGCCGTGCGCCTTGTGTGCATAGCCTGTGTATGCGCATGTAGCGACAGCGTTTATGTGTATGTAGACTGCATGTGTAATATCTGCTTGAGTGCGCGTGTGCAAGCAAGACGTCTGGCCGCGTAGCATCGGCTGTGATACATCGGGCTTTAGCGAAGCTT
Source organism: Amblyomma americanum (assembly GCF_052857255.1). Lineage (NCBI taxonomy): Eukaryota > Metazoa > Arthropoda > Arachnida > Ixodida > Ixodidae > Amblyomma > Amblyomma americanum. Next base: position 28,294,614 of record NC_135507.1, on the reverse strand, counting down.
TTGAGCCGGTGGCCCGGCTTCGGTACTGTCGGTCCTCCATGCGAGTAATAGCTACCCTAGAAAGATGATTATCGATTTTAATTACGCAACGTCATCTATGGCCAAAGAGCGCCATGACACAAGGTATTTTCCACTTCTCCAGGTTGGGTCAAAGACCCATTTCCCAAGCATTTCACCTTAAATAAGCCGAGCACCAGACCAGCGGGATCCTTGTACCCATTGTATCACCACCGGTGGGTACCCGGCGGCACTGGGGATCGAACCCCGCACCTACCGCATGCGAGGCGGATGCTCGAACTACTAGACAACCGCTGCGGTTACCCTAGAAAGAGCGCCACGGACTCGGACCGTGGGACTTTCGCGGCTATAGTTCTCTGCGCTTCCATTACGGTTACGTTACATTACGATTGCAATAATACGGTCACACTTTGCTTTTCCCCTGTGGTCGGTCTCCCGGAGTACGCTTCTTGCACGTATTTTCATTTTTGTGCTGTTGGTCCATTCGCACGGGTGCACCGGTGTAAAGGCCAGTCTACTCCTGCACTGCACTCGGACTTTACCTGTGTACCTGGACGGACGCCGAAAATCAGCGATACGCCTGCCATGCCTAATGCGGCTAGAGGTTTTCAGTGCAACCCATATCCCCAATCTAAGAGAACCGGCATATAAGAGGAGGGCGCATGTATTTACAAGTGTAGGGTGACGTCCTCTAAGAATGGTCGTTTTTTTCGGTTTGGTTTGGTTTATGGGGGTTTAACGTCCCAAAGCGACTCAGGCTATGAGAGACGCCGTAGTGAAGGGCTTCGGAAGTTTCGGCCACCTGAGGTTCTTTAACGTGCACTAACATCGCACAATACACGGGCCTCTAGAATTTCGCCTCCATCGAAATTCGACCGCCGCAGCCTGGATCGAACCCGCGTCTTTCGGGCCAGCAGCCGAGCGCCATAACCACTCAGCCACCGCGGCGGATCGTTTTTTTTTCGTATTCCGATGTGTTTCCAGTATTCCGATGGGGGCAGCAAAATTTAGAGGGCTGCACTGCGAAACCTCGAGAAAAGGTAAAGTAGTTAGCTCAAGGTTAGGCACACAGCGACACAAAGATTGGGAAGGGACGTTCCACGCATGACTATCAGGCTGCTGTGCTGACCAGAGGTGGGCATTTGACCTCAAAAATCGACCTCACCTCAACCTCAAAAAGAATTTTCCAACCTCACTCAACCTCAACCTCATCAGCTAAGGTTAGGGTCTCCTTAGACGCCCTCACCTCACTTTTCCTGAGGCCACTGCTGACCTTACTCAACGTCACCGCAACATAAGATTGTGAGGTTGAAGTCGGCTGCTCGACCTCAGAAAACAAACGAAAAACAAAACAACAAGCGATTAAGAAGTTTTTCAGTTAAGAAGAATTCTGAGAATCCTGTGAGACAGGAAAGCCAAAATGATGATGGTATTATTTAATAAGGTGTGTACAGATACTATTGATGTGCATGCAATAGGAGAAGCTTATAATCTGGGATGAACCCTCAGAGAATATATAGCCTGCGGGCAGGGGTGTCCCATACGCGGTTACCACCAGTACGTCGGTGAGTACTTTATATGTGTCAATATTTGGCAACCTGCTTCGTGTATACATGTTCGTATTGGAAGCCTCTCGCTCATTCACGCACGAACCGGCAATTGACAAACACAGCCCTTCTACACGATCTACCAGAAATTGGGAGGAGGAGGAGGAGGAGGAGGAGGAGGAGGAATTCACGATACTCTTTTCAGGCTTGAGAATAGTTACCGAATATAAAGAAACTGGTCGTCGATGTACTTTCCAAGGCGACGGTTATGCCGACGCAAATCAGTATATTTCGATTTTCTGCCTCTCTCCGGCATAGTGAGAATGCTCCTTTCAGACCTCTGCATGTTGCCTTCGAAAACACTTAACAAGCTGCGACTGTTGTACACCAACAGAGGCACGTTGTATTTATGTCTGTGTAGAAGCGAGCGACTTCTTTTATTAATGCGAAAGCATTAGATGGCTCACTTTCAAGGTCATATCCGCAAAAAAGTGTCCGCAAGAAACTGTACCATGTAACGTCACGAGCCGACGAGTCACGCGGCGAAGATGATGACATCCCATAATTGAGTAATGCTAATTAATTAATTATGCAACACTAAGACTTATTAGTATAATTAGTGATGACATCTTATGAGTGTGACGTCATACCAGGTCACGTGACAGCGATGTAATGTACAATCAAACCTAGTCACGTGACTACGCTGTAATATGACATCACACCTACTCACGTGACAACGATGTAATTTCTCGTCATATCAAGCCCCCCCTCCACCCCATTTCAAGATCCATATAGATTCTACGTTACTACACATGCGCGCATGACGCATTACAAAGGGTGCCCGCTACCCGGTCCACATTAATGACATTCAGATTGTCCAGCAGGTAAACGCGCCAGTTCTCATGTATGACATACTGCAAAGATCATGCAACGACTCATTAATTTGGCTCTCGAGATGATGGCGACGATAATGATGCTAACAGTGTGTCCTTACGAGCGCGGGCAAGTCTGATATACCGCTACCAAATTAAAAGTTGCCAGAATATTGATTAAATATTGTACATTACCCAGCAACCGAAGACAGTGATTGTGCGGGAAAATAGGTATACCTGCAGCTAATAATTAAGGGTGATGATTTTGATGTTCCTGGGAGGTCAAGACCCTCCCCCATTTCCACCACTTCCCTCCAGGCGGCGATGGTAATGGTTTCGAAATCCTGGGAATTCTCCGATTACTCGGTGATCCCGCGGCATTTTGAAAGAAAGGGCTAGATTACATCTTCGAACACTGTGCCAACTATTAAAATCACACGGGTCAAAACAACTGGCCTAGAGTGGGCAGCGTGAACCGCTTTCTCTGTCAAGAGCACCATGGCTCTCCACTCAAATTTCCCCTCAGCGAAATCTTTCTCCAAGCACCCCCCCCCCCCCCCCCCGCCCCCAAACCCCGAGGAAAAAACAACGCCTAAATACTCATACGCCTCAACAGATTTCCGGGCACCATTTCGTCAACCAGTCTGAGACAAGCTGCTTTAAGTCAATCACTTGTTTTCCTTCAAAACTGAATTAATCAATGGTACGCCAGCATCCTCGACATTTTTTTTACCGGAAACAAAAAGACGTGATATGTTTCGGTGTGGGCTTTCACATGGTATACTGCGTTAGGGTGACCAGAGGGAAGACCAGAGGGGTGCGTCTTCCTGTAGGCTCGGGCTGAACTGACATTACGGCGCAGCACCGAGAGCGGACTGCGGCACCCGGTTGTCTACAAAGGGAAAACCGAACACCAAGTGTCACTGAATGAACACTGCTGTGATGCGCTGCAACTCCGCTTCGGAAGCGGCACTCGTCGGAGTAAGACGGAAACTGCAACGCGTGAGGTTGAGGTCTGATGTACTGACCTCACTCACAAAATTTCGAGCCGTCGCCGACCTCACCTCAACCTCACGACGTGAGGTTGAGGTGGGCAACCTAGAGGTGGGCAACCTCATGAGGTTGTCCACCTCTAGTGCTGACGATGGACGGCGTGATGGATGGAGTTATAGAGACCACTCTTGCCTGGGTTGTCCGTACCTTCCTGCAAATATTTAAGCAAGTTCTGTATGCTTGGTGCCATCAAACAGGTGCATGTTCGTGGAAGGTTAAGCTGGTAACCATCAGTCAAGACTAAAACTAGTTTTTTTTTTGTTTTATGGCGTTTAACGTCCAAAAGCGGCTCAGTCTATGAGGGACGCCGTAGTGGAGGGCTCAGGATAATTTCGGTCACCTGGCATTCTTTAACGTGCACTGACATCGCACAGTATACGGGCCTCTAGCATTTCGCCTCTGTGGAAATGCGACAGCCGCGGCCGGGATCGAACCCGTCTTCCGGGTCAGCAGCCACTGCACCATATCCTCTGAGCCGCTGCGGCGGCGTGGATGACGCGAATGGTCGGTGGGGCAAGCCAGCCATGCTTCTAAAAACATTACGAAGGCAGGCAGCGGAGGAGATGGGCTAGGTAGTTCACAGCTTGGGGAGCTTGTGGAGTCGGTATTGCTATTATGAATCGGGGATGTTAGATGGCAGTGAAAATCAATATGAAGGTTATGGATATTGTGTCGGCCGAGCTATATAGCTCTGCACCTTTAGTGGTGTTGATATCCATTGCTTTTCAAAAAAAAGAAAGAAAATGATGGAGAAGGGTAGAGAATCAAAGGGACCAGGTACGCAAATAAGTTTCGCTCGTCTTCTTGCAAAATGGAAGTGCTTTACAGCACCTTAATTTCAGTAGGCTAAGCCTAAAGCGACCACCCTCATATATATTGATCCCCAAGGCACAGTTCGTATTTCGCGAAGAGTTGTAAGGATAACCTACTTCGGAAACAATGCCGCAATGTGCTACGAGTGGCTGAAGATTTGGGCTTCGCTTATAAAAGTTCGTTATATTATTTGACCCCTTATGTCCCTTTTAAGGATGAAACGCATTTTCTTTCCGTTCTCGGCGAATTCAAGTGAACATTGTCCGCAAACGATGGCCAATCCGAGACCGAACGCGACAGGGCACTTGAAGACGAACGTTAAGCAAGACCTGGGGCAGAACATCGGGCCGAACATTCCCGAGCCATTCCGATATGTTTCGTCTGTATAGCATCCATCAGAGAAGAGCTTCAGCCTGAGAGCTATTTGAGCCAGTACGGGCGCAGCTTCCTTTCCGCATGCCTTATACAACTCGGCCATCGTTACAACCTCAAGCGGCGTGAGTTTCAATTTGTTGCCTCTCTCACTATTGTCACAAACTGTCGTCTTCCCCACCCTTCATCAATTAGACTGCGCTTGCAAATGCTCAGCATCAGTAGTGTTGCCACCGTGACCATACGGATAAGCCGGTTAAGTCAGGAGATAGAAAGCCTTGCCTGTGTTGCCAACGACAGATTTACATAGCCGCACACTAAGGCGCGAAGGCAGCCTCAAGCCGCGAAAGCAGCGATGGAGGCCATGCGCTCTGCTCACGTCGAAGAATAAAAGCCCGCGAAGGCTGCAGCCCGCTCAGATGCCAAAGTACCAGGCTTACTTTAGAAGGCGACTACCGCCATCTATGAGACGTTCTAGAATGTGCTGCGCGCCTTTCCTGCAGGGAAGTCCATCCTTACGCCTGTTTTTTTGGCGACGAGATAAATTTCTTCACTGACGTCGCGCCCTGGATATTAGTGAAATGTTCAGTTCAGAATCGCGAAGGTGAAAAATCATCAGATATATTGTACCTTTCCAGCATGAAAAAAAGTGTGCGGATGCGTGAAGCTAGAGAAAATTTACGCATAAAATCATTTACGTTCTTGAAGAGAAAATGGCATGCATGTCGCCTGACATTGCTACGAATAAGGCGCGGCTGGTGTCAGTCACGTAAGCCTTCAACTTTATATTTTTTTTCCTTGAGCATCTCGCGTACCTGTTGCAAAACATTTAGTACAGTGCAGCATTGCGCCGTAATTTATCATGCATTTATGGTCTACTATGGTCGGCGTTTTCCTTTTGTACAGGGTGAATTTTTTATGTTTACACCTTTATAAAGGAATGAAGTTGACGGTCGCGTGGATGCTGCCTTCATTCAGTGCAGCGGACACAAGTTAACTAGATAGCGGTGGTGGTTATGTGACTAATTACCCGAAGATTTTTAAATATCTTTTTTAATTGCTCATCTTACGTGGTTTCTTGCATTGGAGTTTTGAAAGCAGTATTAGGTGGAGGCTAATCCGATTTACACAACTTGCCAAAGTGCAAAATGTGTTGAGATAATAATCAATCAATACCTGCTCTCTCGCAATGCATTTAGAAACGAAGTAAAAATGCTTTCAACAATTTTTTTTTCAATCTTGCACTGGAGGACATAAAAAATGAACAATTATGTGGTACGAAAACCATCTCGGGGTCAACGCAGCCTTCCTGGACTTAACGTTAACCGTTTCTAATCACGCAACCTACACGTGTACAGAAGAACTAACCGCCACGTGTATCAATGTTGCCCAAGCATGGGAATTCGACACCGAGCACAACTTAGATGCAACTGTAGTTGGTCTAATTATAGTCTTTGTATATGACACGGATGTCGACACAATATTGGATAAATGTGGGCGCCTAAATATAGTGCACATGTCATTGACATTTTGAAATGAATATCGGACTATTGTTGAGTGTATAGCATTCCAACAATAGACTTGAATACTCTAGACACAATGCAACGATGTCGCATAACGATGCCGCAGACAACTAGGAGTCAAACCGGAAGTGACGCAGATTCGAGACACCTCGCTTCGAGCGCTCTCGGGCAAGCCCCTCTTAATAATTAATAATAATTGGTTTTGGGGGGAAAGGAAATGGCGCAGTATCTGTCTCATATAACATGGACACCAGAACCGCGCAGTAAGGGAAGGTATAAAGGAGGGATTGAAAGAAGAGATGCCGTAGTGGAGGGCTCTGGAATAATTTCGACCACCTGGGGATCTTTAACGTGCACTGACATCGCACAGCAGACGGGCGCCTTAGCGTTTTTCCTCCATAAAGACGCAGCCGCCGCGGTCGGGTTCGAACCCGGGAACTCCGGATCAGTAGTCGAGCGCCCTAACCACTGAGCCACCGCGGCGGGTCCCTCTTCAATGCACTTTCTCACGTGCGTTTCTCGCCGAGAAACACCACGTTTGTTTGCGCTGTCGTGAGAAGTCTGAGTGGCTGGCACCATTCCAATGCGGTGTGGAGCTGTGGTGTGCCCCAACACGCGGCGCCAGCGGTCATTCTCCATTGCCTTCCGAAGTGCGACCAGGCTCGTACACCCTAAACACGAATACGCCTATCTACACTCTAAACAAAAGGAGTAAAAAGGGAGTAAAACTGTCCTCTAACCCTTTTATACAAGGGTGTGCGCTAGAAGACAGTTTACACCCTTTTTTACTCCCATATAGGTGTATTTGTGTTTAGAGTGTAGGAGTAAAAAGAGTAAGCTGTCCTCTAGAGCAAAAATTACGAGACACTTTGGCAACTAAAGTGTTAAGAGGCGAAAGCCGACCATTCTGTGACAATCTTCACTAAACCGTGACGACTTCCGGTGGATGTGACGTCACACCGTTCCTGTGGCTATGTCAATAACCAAATTATAAATTTCTAGGAGATCTTAAGCGTTAATTACGCTTAATTACACATTTTTCTATCTTATCCGGCAAAAATCCGACGTTTTCCGACCATTCTGTGACAGTTTTCACTATGCCGTGACGAATTCCGGTGGATGTGACGTCACACCGTTTCCGTGGCTATATTTATGCCCAAATTATACATCTTTCGGAGATCTTCAGTTATTATTACGCTTAATTACACATTTCCCATCTAATTCGACACAAACCCGACGTTTTTCCTACCATTCTGTGACAATTTTCACTATGCCGTGACGACCTTCGTTGGATGTGACGTCACACCATTCCCGTGGCTATATCGACGTCCGCGCTATTTCGACGCAATTTCGACATTTTTGCAGATAATTAATTAATTAATTACCCTACAGTCATCAAACTTGGCTTCTGAGTTCATTTTTCCCTCCTCTATCCGTAGCTACCATTTTTTTTCTCCTATCTTTTTCAGTTCGAGTTAAATGTGTGACACCCTCTGCGAGCGGACGACAGTATGAGCCATTAAAAGCTTTCGACTTAATAAATTTTATAGACTGGACTGCGGTAGAGGACACGTTACTCCTTTTTATACTCCTTTGTGTTTAGGGGGTAATGTGTGACGCGGGTGAAAGATGTTCGACGCCTGCATCCTTTCTTAGGCGCACTTCAGTGCTCAGGGCTTTGTACGTGACGCATGTGCCGCTGCACATGTTCGAAATTCACAGGGACATCTCATTTAATTACGCGTTGGCAATGTTCTACCATTGGCAGATGTTGGTTACTTTATTGGAAGTTTGGTCGTTTATCGGGTTTTAACGTTACAAAGCAACTCAGACTGTGAGGGACGCCGCAGTGGATTGGTCCGGATAATTTCGACCACCTGGGGTTCTTTAACGAGCATTGACATCGCACAGTACACCGGCCTCTAGAATTTTGCCTCCGTCGAAACGCGGCTACCACGGCCGTGATCGAACCCGCGTCTTTCGGGACTCTAGCCGAGCACCATTAACACTGGACAACAGCGGCGGAGCTTTTTTGGCGTCACTTCCCTGTCTGGTGACGTCAGTTCCTTGATTTTATCTTTATATTAAAGTTTTTTCTAGCGTTTAGCTCCTTTTTTTTTACATTGGCTTTAAGCCCGTTAAACGTTGCTGGTCCGGGCTCTCTCTCTGTTTCATTTATGTTTTTTTTGTATTTTTTTCTGAGAGGACCAATAAAAGGGAATAGAGTTGAACCCCGTTACAACGAAATTCACGGGCCCAGCGAAAAATTTCATTAAAGCGGAAATTTCGTTATGGCGAGAGACACCCCAAAACACTAAGATCTGACTGCGCTGTTCAAAAATATCATTTATTTCCAAAAAATTCGGTCATCTTTGCTTGCGTCCTTTTAGTGGACATGAACATCGTGTTGCGAGTATCGCACTCAGCCAACAACTGCATCGCGATGTCGTCGTCATGTGCACCAATGAAATCACGAATGGCGTTAAATGCGCCCATCACATGCATTGCAGACGGCAGGGCTGGTGCATCTTGCAAGTCGCTCTCATCTTCGAAACCACGTGTAGAGAGCCTTCTCAAGGTCCTCGTGAGCCGCTTGCGTCAGCTTTTTACGCTTTGCGGATGTCCCCGATGAAAGAGCTTGGGCTATCGCGTCTTTCGACTTCAGGGTGGTTGACAGCGTGCTCTGCGAGATGCCCATTGGATTGGATTGGATTGGAAAACATTTAATTCGTCAGAAAAGGCAGAATGCAGACGATCTGTGCTAGGTGGCTATCAGTCCACGGCTGACAGCGACCTGGGTAGCCCATTCAATGACCCTGGTTTGAACTCCCAAGTCTGAGCTGACCAACACGGCCTCCCACTGCTCGAGAGTAGGAACCTGTATTAGAGATTTCGGGGGCGGCTCCTCTTTACAATTCCACAATAGGTGATCATAAGTGGCTAAATCACCACATAATGTACATGCAGGGTCGTATTCACCGGGGTAGAATTTTGACAACAGGTAAGGCGTCATGAAGGATCGCGTCTGGAGTCGCCTCCAAGTGGTCTCCTGCTCCTTATTAAAGGCTTTGTCTGGATTTAAAATGATTAGTAATATCGTGAAAAGATGATAGGCCGTCCTTCGAAAAACTCTCAGCAACGACAGCGTCCCCTGCTGGGCTGACGAATCCTCGAGCTGTTATGTGTGCCGCTTCGTTACCAGGGTTCCCCGAGTGAGCCGGGACCCATATCAATTCTATAATTCTTCTTCCTGCGAGATGCCCAAGTCCGCTGCAATATCTCTCCTTTTCCTACCGCTGGATGCCGCGCTGATGATTCGTGCCTTCTCTTCAGGAGAAAGGAACTTCTGCTTCCTAGAAAAAGTCGCCATGCTCGTGTCAACTGCAGCGCACAAGCACTGGTGAAAAAAACTAGGGCAATCGCGCTGCTGTTGTTGCCAGGCTGCTACGTCCTTTGGCAACGGATTGGTTGCGGCTCTGGCTTGGAAGAAATCGGGAGCTTGCACCCGCGCCTTGTCGCCAGGCAGACAGCCCGATTGTCATCACCACCAAGCAATGGCGGTCTTCATGTGCATTTGAATGAGTGGATCAATTGGTTCCAGCGAAAGTTTAGTGAAACAAAGCAGCGTGGACCTACGGAAGTACAAAGATGGGTGGCAATATGCTTCTTTTATTGTTTGATAGATTTTTAAACCCAGCTTCGCATAGCAAGAATTTGGTCGAAGCGGAAACGCGCCCCAAAAATGGTTCGTTGTGATGAGAAATTGGTTCCATTACTTTCTATGGCGAGCTGACGGGGAATTGGAAATACTTCGATGAAGCGGCGTTGGTTGTGCATTCTGGCCCCATGGGGATTCACATTTAAAAAAAAATCTATTCTATTGCTTGCTACAATTTAAGCTCATTGTACTTCCACATAGCCCTGTTTTCAAGAAGTGTGCAATAACAGAAGCACTCTGACCAGACATCCAAGATGGTTGCTTTGTAAAAATCAGCTTTCTGCGCCAGGCAGCCAAATGACTCCAATGTTTCCAGCACTTAACCATGAGGTTTATTTGTAACTTTTCTTTACATAAGTATTCAGTCACATATGTATTTCAATAAATATCCGTCTTAAGACTTCGCTGCATGTCTGTGAGGGCATGAAGACCCTAAGTACGGAGCACAGAGAAAGGTCATAAATAAAGGAACAACTGCTGGACCTAACAACTGCAAAGGTTGTGTAACATTCATGGGAACATCTAAACTTTAAACAATTATTTTCATCAACTCGTCAAAATCAAACATTTGCTCAAGTCTTAAGAGGACACAACGCTATATACTGAGCAGAGCACAGCGGAACTACCGCTAGCAGCACTGTGAATGAACCGCGTGGAACAAATGCTCTTGCGACATGTTCCAATCTGCGTCACTTGCAGCGAAGTGTGACGACAACCGTTCCTATTTTTCGGCCCTAAAAATTATCATTATAGAGGGTTGTGCTATATCTGCTAAAAATCGGAAAGGGGCATTTTGTACGCAGCATTCTCATATATGGCGCATCCTTTTAAAAGCCTTTGTACGGTGCAGAATATTCCTTTCAAATCGGCTTTTGGGAATTTACACGAAGCGACACGTAGCTGGCCAATCTGTCGAAAACGTCCATACTGCGAAGGCTGGTTGTCTTTCTGCTCGCATTTTCTGTATGCTCAAAATCTGTCCACCATTGTTAAGGATAACAATGACGCTAGTGGTATTTCCTTGGCTAGTCGCTAGAGTGCATGTATTCCTCGAGACCATTTGCGGAATATAGAAATCCACCGCTGAACATACGCAGCTCGGAGAAAACATGAACTTTATGTCGGCATGTCATTCTGAGAAAGAAATCAAAGCTCTCGCCAGCAGCTGTGATAGAAGCGGTGTTCCATGAACCGAAAAGTTCGCTGTCAGAAATGAATCGATTAACTAGGCTACATAGGAGAATCAAGCAGGCCTTGCTGGTCGCTGTGATGATGGGATGACTTTCACTCATTGCCTTTTTGCGTTTCGCGGACAGTGAGGGAGAGGGTATGGAGATGGAAAGAAGAGAGCTGACGCTCTTTCCTTCAAGTTTAGTTGGCGTCAGCATTTTCAAGGATAATCCGACACGCCGCGGTGACTCAGTGGTTAGGGCGCTCGACTACTGAGTCGGAGTACCCGCGGGTTCGAACCCGACCGCGACGGCCGCGCTTCGGTGGACGCGAAACGCAAAAGGCGCCCGTGTGCTGTGCGATGTCAGTGCACGTTAAAGATCCCCAGATGACCGAAATTATTCCGGAGCCCTCCACTACGGCATCTTTTTCTCCTTTCCCTCCCACCTTCCTGCCTTCCCTTACGGTGCGGTTCGTGTTTCCACCGCGATGAGGCAATTACTTCACCGTTTCGTTCCCTCGAAAATCAAGAAAACCAACTAATAATAATAATAATAATTGGTTTTGGGGGGAAAGGAAATGGCGCAGTATATGTCTCATATATCGTTGGACACCTGAACCGCGCCGTAAGAGAAGGGATAAAGCAGGGAGTGAAAGAAAAAAGGAAGAGAGAGGTGCCGTAGTGGAGGGCTCCGGAATAATTTCGACCACCTGGGGATCTTAAACGTGCACTGACATCGCACAGCACATGGGCGCCTTAGCGTTTTTTCTCCATAAAAACGCAGCCGCCGCGGTCGGGTTCGAACCCGGGAACTCCGGATCAGTAGTCGAGCGCCCTAACCACTGAGCCACCGCGGTGGGGCAAGAAAGCGAACTACTGACACGAAAAAAAAGTCACAAACAACGAACGCTTTAAACAGCGAGATAACACTCGAAGGACCCTGCTGACGGCTCACTTTTTGAAGAAAGTACGGCGCTACTCTCGCCATTTAGTTTCATCGGGTGGCCGAAATTTACCCGAGGCCAACTCTGAAGTGAACCTCCAGCGTTGTTATCGACACGTTTCTTTCTTCTTTTTCTTGCCACAGCTAATGACAGGGCGGACCGTGACCCTTTCCACAGATTGCGCGTTTCCATCGGCGAGTAAGAATGCGGTTTCACAGCTCGGAAAACTGAGCGAGCGAAGAGCGGGCTTGTTGCGTCGCGAACGGCGCGCTCATAACCCGGATAGCGCCGGAGCTACCAGCGAGCGACGGCGCTTGACGTAGTTGGGCGAGCTTTTGGATGCGCGCTCTGTGTAAACTACGCGCGGCATAGGCCGAACACGTGGCGAGTGTATAGCAGGTACCGCAGTGGCAGTTGTGTAAGCAGGCAAGAGCGCGCGGGGAGGGGGGGGGGGGCGCACGACAGTTGCTTGTAGGTGCCTTGAATTTCGAAACACAGTCAATAGAACAGACGTTTCGCGTCGACCATACGTCGGGTGGTGTAATAAAACGGCAATTACGGGAACTGAATTCTCAGCGCACCTGTCGAAAAATATGCTTTCGCTGCGGTACAGATACTATATGGCAAGCCGTTCTGACAAGTGTTATCAGCACAGAGAGCATTGGAATTAGGGACAAATAGGATTTTTTCTTTTGAGTAATTTTTCTTCGCAAGCGCGATCGGTATTCAGCTGTGGTCCTAAAAATCTACCATGAGTTTTACCCCTGCGTCGTATTGATAAAAATGCTGGTCAGGTTACGCAGCATGTTGCAGCCTCTAAGGTATTTGTATAAAAGTAAACTTGTTAAAAGTAGTTTTTCTCTTTTTCCCGTATCGTGCTGCACTGTTTTCTGCCAGTGAAGAACATTGTCAGATCCTTACCAAAAAAGCAGAAATGTTCTTGAGGGAGGGGGGGGGGGGGGGTACTCGGAGCAGTTCGCTGACCAGTGTGCTATGCTAAGAAAATGCTCAGCGTTGACTTCAAGCCAATCGTGCCACACGAAACGGCTTGTATTCGGCAAAGAAACTTTACAATGCCCCACTGTAAATCAGAAATTTTATACGCCTTTTAAGTGTCTTGAAGGCCTGGAGGCACTGCACTGGGAACTATAACATGATATGAATATAATATGAATATTTGAAAATCAAAATTGCCAAAAAATAACGAAGGAAAAATGTCACGCAACCATCAAACAAGCTGGAAGTGTCAGCACTTGATTGGTGCTTGACACCACCTCACTGTGACACTGCTAGTGAATGAGGCGGTGCAAGCATACAGCTTCCACTGAAATTTGGAGGAGTTCTGAGTGTTTTTCGCATACTGAACACGTAAAGCCGAGTGGCACTATCATGGCTGCTCAATTGAACTGAACTGAACCGATCCAAGGTGCACCTAACTGAACCGAACTGAAATGAACCGAACAGATCTCATCGGCGGCTTAGTGGTTCCAGCGGGAGTTGCGGGGTTCGATCCCGGGCGCCGATGGATACACACCGGTGATACAATGGGCACAAGCTTTACCCTCGCCTGATGTTCGACTTTTGAGGGGTGAAGCGCTTGGAAAATGGATATTTGGCCCCATCTTGTGTACCAGAAACATCTTGTGTTATGGCGCAAATTGGCCACGTCCTTGCGCCATTAAAGCAGACAATCATCAACAATGGAACTAATTGAAGTGAGATGAACTGGACTGAGCTGAGCTCAGTCACTTCTGAATGGAATTACGAATATAGGTATGTCAAACTCAACTGAATTCTGTATACCGATGTCCCAGGTAAATGTAACGAAGTTTTTAAAAATACAAAGCGTGCTGATCAAGCCAAGCCATTCCTGTGCTGTTGAGAATTGTGGGACCTAGTCTGTAATGTTGGTTAATTAGTTAAAACTAACAAATTAACTTTTTAAATACTGGCTTCGGATAAACACTGTCGGTTCGAAAGTTGCAGATCACCTCGAAAAATAGCCCACTGAAATATATCCAACAAGGTACCATTTACGATTTTTTTCTTTACCGGTCCTCAAAGAAATCGCGTGAAGTTAAAAACCGACCACTTAACAGCCAAGCTACTTGAGAGCCCTAAACGCGACGTGAAGAGATAAAAGCACGCTTATCTGCGGTGCTCGTAGAGTGATACGAGGCCCTAGTAAAACTACATGCGTATCAAGGACGTAACACGGAAAATCAGACAAGTTATCATTAATCCATTGACGCCGGAACATCAAACTAGCAGCGTGGACATTTGCTTACCATTCGTAGACTAGCAGTGTCGTCCTCACGGGCAGGTACCTCAGAAAACAACGTGCCATAAGGGCTCAGTTTTCGTAGCACTGCGACGGCAGCAGTGCGGGAAATTGTTGTAGACAGTGGTCAACGCACAGAACGAAGTCACAAAGTAGGCAGGGCAAAACACTTGTATAGAAAGCACGAACGGCGTGCTCCCGGCTACTCGTGGCTACACGCTCGCGACATCTAGCGATAACGCCTGGTTGAGACGGACCGCGACTGAGCGTGAGCGGCCAGGCTGCTAGCACTGCCCGTCTTCTTGAAGCTTGCTGGCTATATCCTAGACGCCGTCGGCTTGCCACCTCTTTTCGTCGTCAAAAGCGCTGTGTGCGGTGCCGGCTGCGAAAGGAAAATCAAGAGGCTGTAAGCGCACAATGCTTGGCTTCTGTGTTCTTTCGTTGTTGATTTTTTTTTAGTGCGTGGAACTGCGCCCTACGTTCCATCGCGTCATCACCATGACTAGCGCCTCTGACGACGGAAGATGGTAGCAAAGCTGCGTCAGTCAGCGAGCCGCGAAAAGACAGGCAATGCTATCAGTTTGGCCGCTCGTGCTCACACCCGAGCTGTCTTGAACCCAACGTTATCGACCCGCCGCGGTGGCTCAGCGGTTAGGGCGCTCGACTACTGATCCGGAGTTCCCGGGTTCGAACCTGACCGCGGCGGCTGCGTTTTTACGGAGGAAAAACGCTAAGGCGCCCGTGTGCTGTGCGATGTCAGTGTACGTTAAAGATACGCAGGTGGTAGAAATTATTCCGGAGCCCTCCACTACGGTACCTCTTTCTTCCCTTCTTGTTTCACTCCCTCCTGTATCCCTTCCCTTCCCTTACGGCGCGGTTCAGGTGTCCAACGATATATGAGACAGATACTGCCCCATTTCCTTTACCCAAAAACCAATTATTAACCGAACGTTATCGCTGGATGCTGCCATATGTCGCGCGCGTATCCTGGAGCGGCTCGGAGCATGTTGTTCGGGAGTTCAAGACAAACATCGTGCCCTCTGTACACTGCATAACTGCAGAAGTTTGGCGCTATCTGTGAAGGCTCATTGATTTACCATCTAGAGGAAACCTAAGCTGGTTCACTTCAAACTCGTTGCAAGTCATAATGCGGCAGAACGTTAGCGTGTTGTCACCAGCCGCGGTAACCTGTGACACCCTTGCACCCCAGGGTGTTTCGTCTCGTTGGTGACGCTTCTATCTCACTTTACGAGCGCTAACTGGCTGGAATGTGGCGCTCGGCTGCTGACCCGAAAGACACGGGTTCGATCCCGGCTGCGGCGGTCGAATTTCGATGGAGGCGAAATTCTAGAGGCCCGTGTGCTGTGCGATGTCAGTGCACGTTAAAGATGCGCAGGTGGTCGAAATTATTCCGGAGCCCTCCACTACGACACCTCTTTCTTCCTTTATTCTCTCAGTCCCTCCTTTATCCCTTCCCTTAAGGAGTGGCTCAGGAGTCCGCCGACATTCGAGACAGATACTGCGCCATTTCCTTTCGCCATAATAATAATTGTTTTTTGGGGGGAAAGGAAATGGCGCAGTATCTGACTCATATATCGTTGGACACCTGAACCGCGCCGTAAGGGAAGGGACAAAGGAGGGAGTGAAAGACAAAGGAAGGAAGAGGCGCCCGTAGTGGAGGACTCCGGAATAATTTCGACCACCTGGGGATCTTTAACGTGCACTGACATCGCACAGCACACGGGCGCCTTAGCGTTTTGCCTCCATAAAACGCAGCCGCCGCGGTCGGGTTCGAACTCCGGACCAGTAGCCGAGCGCTCTAACCACTGAGCCACCGCGGCGGGTAGTTCCTTTCGCCAATAATAATAATAATAATAATAATAATAATAATAATAATAATAATAATAATAATAATAATAATAATAATAATAATAATAATAATAGTAATAGTAATTGGTTTGGGGGGAAAGGAAATGGCGCAAAAACCAATTTTCAGGAGCGAGTGAAAGAAGAAAGGAAGAAAGAGGTGCCGTAGTGGAGGGCTCCGGGGATAATTTCGACCACCTGGGGATCTTTAACGTGCACTGACATCGCACAGCACACGGGCGCCTTGGCGTTTTTCCTCCATAAAAACGCAGAAACCCGACTGCGGCTGCTGCGTTTTTATGGAGGAAAAATGCTAAGGCGCCCGTATGCTGTGCGATGTCAGTGCACGTTAAAGATCCCCAGATGGTCGAAATTATTCCGGAGCCCTCCACTACGGCACCTCTTTCTTCCTTCACTCCCTCCTTTCCCACTTCCCTTACGGCGCGGTTCAGGTGTCCAACAATATATGAGACAGATACTGCACCATTTTTTTCCCCAAAAACCAATTATTATTATTATTTTCTGTGCGATGTCGGTGGACGTTAAAGATCTCCAGGTGGTCAGGAATTATTCCGGAGCCCTCCACTACGACACCTCTTTCTCTCTTTTTTCTTTCACTCCCTCCTCTCTTTCTTCCGCGATGCGAGACATTTACTGCGCCATTTCCTTTCCCCAACAACCAATTTTCAATTGCTTCTAGTAATTACACTAATAATTAGTGGTCCAGGCAGAGCGGCTTCACTCTATTTAGTGGGCACGAAAGGAATGCGCTTTAACTGTTTCTGGCTGCAGGGCATATGAAATGTGCGTGTTCGTTTTAAAGCGTATTCAGGAACACCAGAATACCTGGGCTGAGCACGTCTGAAGCGTAATAACGAGGGAGGTGCCCGCTATAAGACCTGCTGCGTATTTCGGCAGGTGTTTCCTCTGCGTACTGCCGGCGCACCTGTTACTCCCCAACGCGGAGCTTTCCGTTTACGCAAGAGCATGGAATGTCTGTGCGCTCTCTTTGTGATCGCTGATCTTTGCTTAATTCCTAGTTTTCTTTTTAATGTGCGCGTGCGAGAGGCGGCAGATTTGTTGTAAATACAATGGTAATAAGTGGAGAGTAGCGGTTGTAAGAAGGGATATACGAATGCTTATAGTCACAATGTGTCACCGGGACAATCCTGAAATGCCCCGCCGCGGTGGCTCATTGGGTAGGGCGCTCGACTATTGATCCGGAGTTCCCGGGTTCGAACCCGACCGCGGCGGCTGCGTTTTTATGGAGGAAAAACGCTAAGGCGCCCGTGTGCTGTGCGATGTCAGTGCACGTTAAAGATCCCCAGGTGGTCGAAATTATTCCGGAGCCCTCCACTACGGCACCTCTTCTTCCTTTCTTCTTTCACTCCCTCCTTTATCCCTTCCCTTACGGCGCGGTTCAGGTGTCCAACGATATATGAGACAGATACTGCGCCATTTCCTTCCCCCAAAACCAATTATTATTATTATTAATCCTGAAAGGAATACCTGATGTCATATTGTCACATGTATATAGTCGTTCATACATCTCAGACACCAGACTTCGGAGCGAGCTAGGGCCAGTAAAGCTTCTTACAGTTGCGAATCTCCATCAGATGGCACAAATAGTGTCGAGAAGGTATTATGTAATGAAAGCTCAGCAACAACAAAATAACATAGAGTTAAAATTTGCTTTTGGTAGCGGCCTGCGCTTCAGAACACCTGCCTTTAATGAAGTTCACATGATCAGCCCTCGTACCAAAACTACATTCACATCACTTGCGTGTCTCGAGCTATATCATACCCAAATACTCTAGACGAAAGTATTTTTGAACGCAAAAGAGTTATGGGCTCAATTTTTCCATATATTGTAAGATTTCACTGTAACACTCAATATATCCGCAGATCTCCCGTCGGCAGGCTTGCATTTTTTTTTCTGTTAGTGTTATTGCTACCGTGAAAAGCGTTTCTCATTGGTTTTTTATGACAGTTATAGATGCTTGATGCGAGCGATGGACTGGCTAAAAAAAAAAGAAATTGCTACACATCAGAATAATGGACCACTACTTTAAATATTTCCATAACAGTACCTTACAGTTGTCCAATTTTCAAAATTTTTGTCCGGGAATCTTGAACATGCCAAAGTTACGCTATTCTCGCCGCCTAGCGTAAGTGACAAGCTGCTTCTTCCCGAAAACGCTTCAAAGTGCTTGCGCAGAAATTGACCATTCCAGTGTGCCAGTTGTTGACACTGGCGCGCATCATAGGGTGCAAACGAAAAAAAAAACAGAACAAACACTGCTGAAAGCATTGTTAAGAAAAAGTGGCGAAAAAATGTAAACGCGAAGACGAAATGCTTTGTCAGAAAAAATTTATTCGATTACATCAAACAGTATTTCTCCATGCTCGTATAAAAAGAACGTATACGTCGAAGTAGGCCACGCTTCCGCCAGGTGCTCAGGGGAACAAATCAGTCCGTGCGAAAATTTACGTTCGAAGCAGACACGCTCACGTTGACACCGATTTGAACAATGGCTTGTTTCTCGTCACACGTGAAGCGCACTCCACAGCGGTCGAATGCAATCACACGGTACGTCCAGATACGAAACAAAATGAGAGACGCATGTCAGCAGTCCGGTACAGATAAGGGAGGTTGGGCACATATGAATGGTTCATGAAGTTTCGGGCGTCAATAGATTTCAGTTTCCGTTGTCAGTGAGTATTGTAGCCCGCTTCGCTTAATGGCAGAACGCCGCCGCAAACCGCTGAAAGCAAGTACTTGTCCCTCGTATGGGTCCACATTTCACACCTACGATCATACACAAAATAATAAAAGAATAATGCAGTAACGCGAAAAGCAGCAAAACGTACTCCTGAAACTATGTGGCTTTTAAGTGACGATTTATGTTCTGGACATTAACCCTTCTCAGTAGTGAAAAACATACAATAAATGTAGAGCCAAGCTTACCGCCTCAGTTCATGAATCAGCGAAAGCTGTTGCAGGTTTGGTTTAGCCGTTTAGGTTAACCCCGCCCTCTCTCTCGTCCATCTCACACCTACTCTTTCTCTCTCCTCTCATCAAATCTTGGAGAGATTTTCCTCTCTACAATTTGCCTCCTGCCAATGGCGGCGGCTATTCAATTTAATTGAATTAGGTTAAGTTAAATTATTCCATGAAGTAATTAAGGTCTCGGGGCTTACGCTGTAGGTTCCACGGAAGAAGGCAGGACTGTTAGGCTAATCCAAATCTATAACACCTTTTGCTTAAAAAAAAACGCTTTGGAGGTAAACATTACAGCAACGTTGGTCGTTAAGCTGTCTACAAGCGCTCCAGCAGTACGCTGACAACAACGACAACAACTGCGTCGACAACTGCTGTGTTTTCTTTACTGCGTTTATGTACAAACTACAACGGCAATGCATTCACCTTCCCCGCAAAAAGTACGAAAAGTGCCTAAAAACGAACATATTAAGAAAGCAGCGCGTCGACACAGTAGGTGTTACTCAACGGCGCCCGCGAAAAGCACTTCGAATGCAAAACCTTCAAATGTAGAATAAGTCACGCACTATGCTTATCTCTGCCGTCACTCGCCAACGGTGCCCCAGACGCACTGCACTCAATGCGCACGCATCATCGTGAATAAAAAAATAAAAGACCAAGGCCGGACGTTGTGGGCCGTTATTCTAATCAGCATGAGAACTCTGTGCCAGTGTGTATCTTATCGCCGACTTGGCCTACTCGTCTAATCAAATTGGGCGTGTCCTTTGAGTACTTCCGCTACATCCGCCCCTGTACTCTTTCACATTACTGAGTAGTCAGTCAAAGCATTCAGAACGCATGTGTAAGGTATTCGCCTTCTTTCTCGACCGCAGCTGGGCACGAGTCAGCAGTCAGATATAGGTATTGTCTACAAGACAGCCCAGTACTCCAGCTTTCGGGCTAAGAAAGTTATAAGTGCACTCCGACTAATCTATATACTATATAAAAAAGCGCGAGGAAACCTTACGGAATACGCCAACACTGATATTATTTTGCACAAACAGGATCACGCTAGATGAAGGTGCTTGCGAACGGTGTAGAATAAGCGTGAATTTAATCGATCAACAGCACCTTTCATCTAAAGAAGTGTCTAAGTAATTCGTAAGCCACACGTGATGTTACCCTTTTAATGTACAGAAAACTACCTACACAGACAAATGCAAAATAGCAGGTGCAGAAAGCATGGTAGAAACAACACATTCACCCTTATTAGACCGAAACACCGTGCGAGGGCCAACGACAGATGACAGTCCAATTCATATTCGAGACACCGGTAACACATGTGTTCTGAATATCGAAGGGTCGTGCTATTCTAATCGTACGGAAGTTCAAAGTAGGTCAAGCGGGGCTTGATTACCTCAGCCATGGTAATACATTGAGCTAAGGGCTTTCGAGTATTTGTCGAATGAGCACCGATTCGTAAACAAGTAAATTTATAAGGCTGAGGGCCTGAGTTCTCTGATTACTAATAATTGCGTGTAATTTTCTCAGTCAAGTGCAAGAGTTGACGCATCAGGCCTACGGGAAACAGAGGCACGTCTTAATGCGCGACGTCGCTTTACACAGATTCGCACGTATACATTTGCATAGAATATATTATTACTTTGTACAACACAAGCGTAGCGTTAGAAAACAAAGCGAATGCCACTGAAGCTGGTGCAAAATGCACTTCGTCCCGTCCATCTGGGCTTCTGGTATTGCACGTCCTTTACAGAAAGACATCTTCGCAATATAGCATACTCGCTTAGGTTATGACTCGGCGCTCTCAGCGTTTAGTCTCAGTGTCATCTCAAAAGCTGCCGTATTCTCTCAGGAAGCCAGCAGGTCATGTCACCGTCGCAGCCCCGTTCAGTCAAAGTCGCCCTTCAGTTTTCCGACATGCGACACGGTCAGGCTTCGCAGAGAACGAGAACGCTCGAAGAGGGACGGGTCGGTGTAGATGGGTTCACTGGGGTCCTCGAACTTGGAGACCGCGGGAGGCGCCGCCTGGAACTGGGACACGTACATACTGCAAGGACTGGGCGACGTCAGTCCGGCCTGGACGTCCTTCATCTTTGGGGAGAGAAGGAAAAGGTAATGCGAGAAGTCACTTTGACACTCGAATCGCTCACAAAGTGCGCTGTGGACAAACAATGCGTCACTGTTACGTCACAGTGCAGACTCTTCCAAGCAACCGCACCATTATTGCTCATGAGGCTCAATAGTTTGAAATCACTTGAGCATACTGCCATGTCCCTAGTACAGCGCTAAAGGGCTCCATTAAGAGTATGAAAGAAAATCGCACTGCTTAAGTATCAAATTCAAGCAGATGATATCGTAACTGAAATTTAGAGGAATAGTTGTAAGTCGTGAAGAGGGTTTCAAGGGAGGTGAACGTGTAGACGATTTTATCGGTTAGTGACGTAATTTAGGTACGAAAGTGAACGGCACAGGAATATGGCGCTGTGTCAATATTTTCGTTCCTCTTGCGTGTCCATTTAAATTTCAGAACGTATCATGGCAATCGTTGCGTAACCTACACTCAAACGGAAGCGCGATAGACCTAACAGACGCTCGTACAATCCTAAATGCTGCATCCACATTTGGTTCGAAGCTATTTCCGCACGACTAGAACCATCTATCACATTCAGTGGAACCTTAGAAATGATAAAAATAAATCCACAGAATGAGAAAGACCCTGGCAGGGCTTGCGTTCTACTCGGACAACTAGGTTCTGAGCGCTTCTGTGCACTTTGCGATAGCTTCGAAGTCATCCTGCAGCTGAATTTCCTTCATGTGAACCGAATTTGAGACGCTATCTCTGGCAATTTAAGTCGTTGCAGAGCCGCCGCGGTGGCTGAGTGGTTATGGCGCTCGGCTACTGGCCCGAAAGACACGGGTTCGATCCCGGCTGCGGCGGTCGGATTTCGATGGAGGCGAAATTCTAGATGCCCGTGTACAGTGCGATGTCAATGCACGTCAAAGAACCCCAGGTGGTCGAAATTTCCGGAGCCCTCCGCTACGACGTCCCTCATAGCCTGAGTCGCTTTGGAACGTTAAACCCCCATAAACCATGAAGTTGTTAGAGAAGGGACTCTGTGTACATGGGGGAAAGGATACCTCGTCAGAAGGGATAACTTTATACAAATTATAAGCTAAGACGGGAAGAAGTCGCGCAGGTAAGCGTTCAAAACGGTTACCTGGAGCTTGATTCTGCGCACGTAGAACGTGGCTCCCATGGCGATTCCGACGAGGGCGCAGATGAGGAGCGCCAGGACCACCACGAGGGCGTAGTAGCCAGACTGGGCGACGCACACGGTCGGCTTCTTGTACACTGGGGAAGACAATGCAAAGGATGCAAAATAAATGTACGCGAGAGCTGTGTTATTTTTCTTACATTAAATTAGTACACATGAACTTGAAAAATCTATCTGCTCAACTCTCTCTCTCGCTCTGATCGGTTCTAGAGCAAATAGCTCGTGTTCTCGGACACCGCTAAGGTACTGCCAATGGGCTCACCCGTATTGGCTTTCAACTGCACGACATTGGATCGTCTTTCGTCGCACTTCATTGCTCCTTCACCTTTATACCTCCTCTTCCCTTTCACCCAGTGCAGGGTAGAAAACCGGCACCTTCTCCTGTTTAGCCCTCTCACCTCTTCCCTCTCTCTCACTGCACCGTGATCGAAGTAGTTCACACAGCCGGTGGAAATGACAGAAAAGTGCGTCTGAACACAGTGCGCAGCACTTCTTTCGCGCTTCATGGCAGCGTGCGGTACCGTACTTTTAGTACTTTGAGTTGAACACACAGGATCTTCTATACAGACCGGAAAATTTGCTTGTATCAAGATATTAACTTAGCACCTATCCAAATGGCCTTGTACCTGGGGTATTAATTGTGTTGGTTTCCCTTCTATTCTCTATGTCCAGGACCCCCTTATAGTTCAGCCTTCTTAGGAGGGCCCTCCCTAACAAGGGAGGGTTATCGCACCAACAAATCTCTCACAATCATAAAAGATTCCCAAGAAGCGTGCAGACGCTACACGGTAGGAAGAATCAACAAGAAAGCACTAAGGATTCTCTTGGAAACGCAGCGAACCAACGAAAAGATCCAACATAGGATCTACTGGGTACCAGGACACGCCGGAGTCGAAGGCAATCTGAAGGCGGACAAGCTAGCTCGCGAGCTTACTATCCGAGCTGGTGCCTCAAACGCCTCGGACGGCCCGGAGATAACGGTAGAGCTCACGTACGCAGCTATCCTCAACCTCATTAAAAGCAGAAGACGCAAATATCTCCAGCCACATCCTCTGCTAACACAATATGACACGACATGTTGGAGAAGACTCCAAACAGGAGCCTTCCACAACCTTCACAGTATACATAAGATGTATCCGGAGCAGTATAGGGATACATGTCTGTGGTGTGGGGCAACCCCCTCCGCTGTATCATATCACATGGGAATGTACACACAATGTAGCGTTCCGAAATAATAAAGAGCCAAATGCGGAGCAGTGGGAGGACCGGCTAACCAGCAGCCAGCTCAAGGTCCAAAGAGACCTAGTGAGCCACGCATGCCGGATGGCCAGGGACAGTGGTGCCTTGGACTAGGGGCGCCAACCACGCTCAGCCTGGAAGACATCGGCAATCTTCGGGCAAGCAGCAAGACTCCTTTATTAGAGCAATAAAGTTCATTCATTCATTCATTCATTCATTAATTAATTCATTCATTCATTCATTCATTCATTCATTCATTCCCTCCTGTTATCGTTCCCAAGCCAACTTCCGTGCTCAGCTACAGCGTTGCATCGCGTTGGTGTCTTACGTGCAGAAGGGCCGTCGTGCGGGATGTCAGCCCGGGAGAGGTAGACGTGCAGCAGCTCGTGGACCTCCTCGGCCTCCTCGTCGCTGGCGTTGCCCTTGGTGGCGTTCTTCGTGGGTTTCGGCAGCTGGCTGCCGCCGTCCGCCGCGGCTGCTGGCGCCGTTGAACCCGGCTTGGTGTTGTTCATCTTCATAAGGGGAAGAGCCACGGCTGCGGGCGCGGCCTCTGGGTGCGGTGGCACGGCACGCTTGCGGCGACCCCACGACGGGAAGGTGCCGGGACGACCGCGGTCGCTGCAGATCACCTGGAGAGACACAGCCATCGCATCTTCAGCTGTGTGTGCTAAGAACAGAGCTGAGGCAGGGCTGCGCCAGAGTTGAGCACAGAGTTGTGCGCTATCATTGCTGCCATCAAAGATTATAACCTATTGAAGCGCGCTTTAACTTATATTGTATAATTAGCTTTTACACTTGAACAAAAACATCGCTCTCGGTTTCTGTTGTCCCATATCTCTCTTTTTTAGTATTTTCTTGCGGCTACTCCGTGTTTAGATATCTGTAGGCACTGAACTATTGTTAAGTAAATTAAAATTAAAAAAAACTCCCTGCATGCGTTCTACTTCTCTTCGATTTGGAATCACTGGTTCAGTGTGCCAGACTATCAAGTTGCGTATTGGTGCCTATGAGGAAGCGGCACATGCAGACAATTGAAGAAAACTGTCATTCCATGAACGAGCAGTTTTACAGTGCAATAGGTATTAGTTTAAGGTGTTATGAGCGAGGCTTCAAATGTTGAGTTAAAGTTTATTATGCAGATTTTCCCTGCTTGGCAGCGATTCGCAGTGCACACGGGGCATTTCGGTGCTGCGGGCGGATGCAAAATCATGGCCTCGTGATGTTGTGCGTTTTTTTATTCCTTCACATTTTCCTTTACAGTGCGTCATCACATCACAATGGGTAGTCGGCTGCAGCTTTCCGAGGCTGAGTAGGTTGTAATTCAAAAATATGTGGAAGATAATAAAATACCAGTGGCCACATATTATATTTTGCACATTTCTACCCATTTCACTAATGCAGGCTATTTATGGCGATCAAATACGTGTCACGTGTAAGTACTGGCCCCTTATGACATCCAGTGAGTCGGGAAGTTTTCAGTCATATTAGATAAGAACAGGTAAAGCGACATCCATGCCCGCTCAGACATGTTCTTGATTGAATCTAATTTCCTCCTGGACAAGAGATCGTCACAAAAATCACAAATTTCGGAAACGTGCGAGATGTGCGAAACCAGTCCGGATACTTGCCGGCTCACATGGACCGCGACACGTGCGAACTGTGGCTTGAAACACCAGCAGGTTTGAGTCCGGTATCTTGAAGGCGTAAAACTCGGCCTCCAGGGCGCCATCCGGAGCTTTGTGGAGCTCAGGGAACACATAGAGGTCCACGGGACACCTGCAGAAGAGCCATGCGGGACATCGAAATTTATACCATTGCTTGGCATAGTGGATTCGCAGAGAAATAGAAATTGAAGCGGCATTACTTTTCATGCAAAGCCATTTTGATACATTGATGTCTTGATGCAATACAACGAAAAATATAACAAAGTAAAAGCAGGGGTGCTAGCCAAGATACGGATTCGGCTGGTCACTCTACACAAAGGGGCCGGCGTGAGGGAAGGTAAATTGTATGGTCATGCACGTGGAGGAACAAAAATAGGGTCCAGAAGCCTCATGCCTGTAGAATCCTAATATCGCAAAATATGCTCAAAGGGCTCATGGAATCGATAAAAGTTGATGTCACAGATTCAGAATCTCTGCCTGTGTTGAGTTTCAAAGGCTATTCTCAATGGACAAGGAAATATGAGTACATAGTCATGAGTAGTCATTACATGATTTATCCGGTGTTCCGCCGATAAAGCAGCCCGTACACACTATACAGAAAGGTGTAAAAAGAAAGTAAGCTGTCCACCAGCACACTCTGTTCTATAAAAGTGAGTGCGCTAAGGACAGTTTACTCCATCTTTACTCCCTTATAGGTGTATTTGTGTCTAGAGTGCACGTGAGTTGCTGCGAGTGGGATTTAGTAAAACGTGCTGTCATGCGCGGACTGCAAATAAAATACGCCGTAGTCTACTGTTTAAAAAATAGATTTTGCATAACTAGGCATACCCGCCGCGGTGTCTCAGTGGTTAGGGCGCTCGACTACTCATCCGGAGAACCCGGGTTCGAACCCGACCGCGGCGGCTGCGTTTTTATGGAGGAAAAACGCTAAGGCGCCCGTGTGCTGTGCGATGTCAGTGCACATTAAGATCCCCAGGTGGTCGAAATTATTCCGGAGCCCTCCACTACGGCACCCTTTTCTTCCTTTCTTCTTTCACTCCATCCTTTATTCCTTCCCTTACGGCGCGGTTAAGGTATCCAACGGTATATGAGACAGATACTGCACCATTTCCTTTCCCCAAAAACCAATTATTATTAATTATTATTAACTACGCATTAGCACAACACGGAAGGCATTCATTTCGTGGATTTTTAATTCACATTCATTCGCCGTTATTCGTTCATTTGTCACCTGTTACAAGACATACCCTCTGGAATCGATGAGATGCACTTGTCGGCCCGAGTAGGGGTCCTTGGCGATGACGTTGGTGGCGAAGATGTCGCTGTAGAAGTCGAACTGGTCTGGGAGGATAATGAGGATGGCCGGGTTAGAAGCTTTCCTTTTCAGAGGCCACACAAAGCTAGGAACTTACATTTTCCCCTAGCCTCCAGTCGGAACGTGAGCAGGTCCCCTACAGCGATGGTGGTTGTTGGGGTCCCTCTGTACAGGATGCGCAACTGAACATTTGACGTCAGGATGTTTTGGGCCGGAAGATGCTCGATCTGTGTCGGGTACCGCCTGTGCCCGTTTCGACAAAAAAAACCGTTCGTGGATGCCAAGGCCAACTGCCTGTCAATGCACTTTTTTTGAGCACTGCTAATGAGAGGTGGCATTCATTTACTGATATAATTTCAAAATGATCCTGTAGTAAAGATTCCAACGTTTATCACAAGTTTGTACCCTTACTTACAACAACTTACAAGTTTGTAAGTTGGCGTCAGTCCTGTCTTTTGTGTGCCTTATGTGTCCCCGTTTCTTGCGCCATTACCAGTTTTTCTTTCAACATGAACCAACTCGCCCAAACTAAAGTTTTACTTGACCATAAGCACATAATTATCTCTTATGAAAATGATTACCCTGACGACCAGGCTAAGCACAGTAAACATTGCCAGGTCTACCTTACTGGTTACAGCTGCAAATAAATTTTGCGAAGTTTTCCTCTAGCCTTAACGTAATTGGTAGCCAGATTTAACATGAACCTTTAAGGTAATCGCATATAAATCCCCGCAAGATCTTTCACGACTGACAAGAAAATCTCCTACGAAGAACTGTTACTGCTGGTACGTTTTTCAATGTTCTTAAAATATACTTTTGCCCGGTTGCATTGCTCTGACAACACTGCTCAAAAAGCTAGGTAGTTGAATTACTGGAACCTTTTACCTTCACGAGGTTGAGGCTAGTCTATCAGCTATCGGGACTTGTCTTGCACGTGCTTCCTCTTCTTATACAAATAACAGTAGAGCCTTCGTTCTATTTCCCATAATCTATTAGCGTTACCTAACGAAAGTATTTCTTCGGAGTAAGTAGCAGATCTCACCCGTCTGTCCTCGTGTCGAGGTAGTTGGAAGTGACCACTGCTTCGCCAGGGCCCGAAAAGTAGCACGTGAGATTGTACTTCTTGTCCCTGCTTGTCTGCACGTAGTCGTTGAACTGCACTACGACAATGTTGGTCATGACGTCGCCATACTGAAAATGAACAAAAATGGACATGTGAGTACCCATGTGTCTGCTTTGCCGCACACGATTTTCAATAGATGACGTAGAGGGATGCTTGGTTTTATGAGGTCGATGTCTGACGAGCTTGTGATACACAGATGAACGAGATACACACGCGGAAACCACGTTCGTGTGTATATATATAGAACATATGACACTGCGACAAGGTATTTACAAAGAAACAAAATATGTTCTGGTATTGAAGAACTCGACAGAGCGTTCAGTAAGATTCCAGGCATACGAGCACGCCTTTTTCTCGGCGTAAAGGTGCAATAAAGCCGCAATATATATATATATATATATATATATATATATATATATATATATATATATATATATATATATATATATATATATATATATATATTGTGAACTGTCATAACATGGCTGGTAGCAGCGCCATGACATGGTACTACGTTCTGCTTATATATAGCTAGAAATACGTCCTAGTGGTACTCGCCTCAATGTCTGTGTTAAAAATATAGAAGTGTACACCTTAGAGTCTTGGCAACAGTTACTTCCTTACTGAAGACGTTCATAGAGAAAAAAACACCGGCTTCGCGCCCGTTAAACTTTAAAGACGTTGCTAGCAGGACAAAACTAAGTTACAGTAGAAATGCACTGGCAGGTATAGTCCAGTTGCACCCACCTGCATGACGATGAGACCGACCGATGCCTCCAGCATACAGAATTGTTACTCACCTGCTGTGTGCCGCAGCGAGGAAATCCGTTGGCTCTGCTTATCCGAAGGACGTTGACGCTTCCTCCATTGCCGTCGTAGAAGCACGAGTCGTAGAAGCCGTACGTGTAGATTCTGCCGTAGAAGCCATCCACTGTCCTCAGGGTGAACTCCATTCCATCCGGGGTGCACGTCTGGCTAACTGCAATTCAAAATGTTTCCGTCGCCACTAGTGCTTTTAGAAAAAGCAAAAATAGCCAGCTGGTCGGACGCTAATTAAATGGCAAAGCTTCAACCTCACCTGGAAAACTGCCCTTTTCAATCACAGTGCATTCAAACCGATTTGCAGCTTTGTGCGAAGACTCCAGGTGTTCAAGCGCAGAAAGCTATTAACCCAGCTCTCTCGCTATTCTTCAATATTCTTGCGCTTACCATCTAGGCAGTCGCCTCCCGCCCCTCCAGGTCCGTGTCCGAGGTCGTCGCGTTCGTAGTAGTCAAACTGAGTGCTCTGGTCAAAGTGGGCAGGGTTGCTGAGCTGCAGCTGCCGAGAGTCGTAGTCGCTGAGCTCACAGTTGTCCGGAAAAAATGACCTGCAACGGAGAGTAAAGCATGGTACTGAGGTAAAAGTGGGTGTGAAATAAACCGCGTTTGTGGCGACAGTACAAAACGTGACTTTGCATTCAAAAATCACACTCCGTAGCTGAAAGCGCGAATACAAAACGAATATGCTGTTCCGTAAACAAATGCCTTTTACTGCAATAGAAGACTGTTATGGCATTGTGAAGAAAAGTGGCATTAGATAAAAACACCTGGTACAAGTTTCTTCAGCATCCACGATACTGCAGCCCCTATTGTTCAGCGCTGCTTATGATATTTACATATATTAACCTTCTTCTTAACGGTACATGATACAAGTAATGACCAAAATGAAGTCTCTGTCGCAAGAGCTGCGTACCACAGCAGGCCTCAAAAACGTGCTTCCCTGTAAGCCGTTACCTGAAGTTGAACGACTTGCAGTGGATGTCCTGGGCCTCGGAGCAAGCCTGCTCGCATTCTTCGAGTCGCTCGGTTCGCGCCACCCTCCTGACGTAGAAGCTCTTCAGCCTCGTCCCGTACCCGACACGCCGAAACACGGCAGACGAGAACTTGCACTTCTCCGCCAAGCCCGGAGGGAGCGGGGGCGCAAAGGGTGGCGGTGGTGGGCCCCCTGCTCCCGCCACGGGTGGCAGCGGCTGGTGAGAATGTGCAGGTGGTGGGGGTGGCGGGTGGGCAGGGAACGTCCCAGCACCACCGTGGATGGGTGGGACTACGCCGGGCGCTCCTCCAGCAGCTCCTGGACCGATGTGGACACCTCCATAGGGACTGACGCTGCCATAAGTACTTCCGTAGCCACCTCCAGAAAACCCACCGCCCACAGAACTGCCAGCATAGCCACCGCTACTGGTGCTCCACGATCCGGTCCCGTAGCCGCCGTAGCTACCCGTGGGGTAGACGGCGCCGGAACCGTAGCCACCTGCGGAGGCGCCGTAGCCGCCGCTCGCAGTACCGATAGAGGAGCCGCGTCCGGGAAGCGGGTTGAAGCTGGTCGGGGGCCAGCGGCCATGAGGGTAGCTGGGTGCATCGTAGCCACCGCCACCGGCTACGCCGTGGGAGGGGTAGCCCCGGTGGGTGCCATGTATGCCATGCCAGCTGTGGTGGTAGCCGCCGCCACCGCCCCCTCCGCCGACTCCAGCGCCGACGTGGCCACCGAAGCCTGGTGTGGGTGGAGGGGGACCGTATCCGCCGCCCCCGGCTCCGACGCCGGGGACCACGCCTCCGCCAAGCCCAGCTCCGTAGCCATGACCCCCGGCGTGGCCAGCGCTCCGGTCTGCTGGCGAAAGGAAAGCGGCAGAGGACTGAACGCGTTGAAGACTAATAGTTCAACAACTAATAGTTTGATTCTCCGACGTTAGAGTTTTCGCACTTGCCCTGAGCAAGATCTATAGCGGATGCCTGTTTTGTACGACTGTTTTACGGTGATATCAGTCACAGGCAAAAAAAACTCATAGGTACTTTTCTTAGAAGCGAGTATTCAAGGTGCAGTGCAAGAAATAAGCCAAGGTGTAGTTCCAGA
Source organism: Amblyomma americanum (assembly GCF_052857255.1). Taxonomy (NCBI): domain Eukaryota; kingdom Metazoa; phylum Arthropoda; class Arachnida; order Ixodida; family Ixodidae; genus Amblyomma; species Amblyomma americanum. The sequence continues at coordinate 28,263,929 of NC_135507.1, read as the reverse complement.
GATTACCGCCTTAGACGTCATCCATATACGGTCCAATAATTGTAAAGCGACAGCCGTCAACTCCGCGATACAGGTCAACATTAGGAATGGAGATCTGCGATTGTTCATTACGGAAAGCGAATAACTTAACTTCGCCTAATCGTAGACAGCTCGTTTTCTCTTGCTTGCAGGCGCTGTTTGCCGGTCTAGTCTGCTCACTGACATCATTTTTTCTCTAGTAACTTTTCATCCTATCGGTCTCTAAGCTTCGGCATTTGGAATCTGCTTATTTGTTGTCTGTCTGATTTCATCAAACTACGCAACGCGTAAGTTTTTAATCTCCAAACTATAATGAAATAGCAGTAGTAACTAACCGTTGCGACTGTAGAACTCAAAGCAGCTTCCAGTTGTGCACAGTGAAAGGCAAGTTTTGCGAAGCAAATTGCACAAAGCAGCGAGAAACATGCCATACACAGTGAGCCCTTCCGGGCATGGAAGGCAAGGGTGACTAGCGCGTAAGGAGTTGCTGAGTCGTAGAATGGGCAACCCGAAAATCAGATATTTGATGCCGTTGTTGTGGCGAGATAGTCGCTAAACCAGCTAATAAGGGAGTTAACACGCACCTCCGCCACGACAAAAGTGATGTTCTATTCTATTCCGTCATTCGCTACTTGCTTCCGTACCATCACCATTGCGCCCTTGCAGACAGCATTATGAGCAAGCAAAATAGACCGAAAAGAAGGTGCCAGATTACAGCCGCCCTTGGCAGCCAAATGGCTGCAAAAGACGGAAAAGCTGACAACTCTCCCTTTCTCTGTAAGCAGTCACCGCTCTTATATACATTTATTCTTGGTAGACGGGCCTAAAAGGCCCCTGATAAGCCCATGGACGCCTGTTTACAATTTAATCCACAGCTGGCAATTACGCATCGACTTCTGATACAAATCGCGAAACATTCTATGCTTCCCTCAAGAATCCAGCTGATGTAACGAGTTTTCGTTCACGAGGTTGGCTAATGCGTTCACAGCAAGTTTCCGGGTGTTACGCGTTTAAAGAAAGAAAAAAAAGTTGGCAACGCATGCGGAAGTTCCCGGGCATGCTACATGAATCCTAATGTGGAGGCCGTCGGAAAGTGGGAAAATACGTGCGATGCGTGCGAATTAAGTCCTTAAAAGGCTCCCAACTGGCTACAACCGACGGAAATTTAGCAATTATGCAGCTATTGTATTGTGTCTCGGGCGCGTAGGAAAAAGAACACCAACACGTATCAAGGCCAGAACCGAACTACCGTGCCCTGGCGCTAGGTGTCATAGCCCGGCGCAGTCTTTATTCTCTTTTACGGGTGACCGCGCTTTTGGGTGCAGCCAAAGGATGCCGCTTTTTTTTAAACTTCATCTCACTATTAACTTACAAAAAGTTCTCTAGACAGTCAATAGACTGCCTATAGACTTTTGTCTATAATGTCTATAGGCTGTCTATGGACAAATGCTAGAGAAAAGTCTGCAGGCAATACTAATCCTATAGGCAGTCTATACACATTCTATATATTTATGACCATACACATTTAGTTGACTTTTATCTGTAGACAGTTTATAGACTATGAATAGACAAAAAGAAATATCTATAGGAAGGCAACAGAGTCTATAACAAGTTTATAGACTATCTATAGACCATTTTTATAATGGTTGACTGTGACCCTGAGAGGTACGAAAAATAAATGATGAATTAAATGCCATCCAACAAATAATTCCTACAGCCTTAATTAAAGCCATAGCACGGAGTACACAGTCGACGGGACCGACTGTTAGAATTTTTTTTAAATCAAAAGACGTCATAAAGGCTGCATCAGCGACACTTCAATATCAATTCATGTTGACAAAAGATATTACTTGATCTGATGCGGTAAATACTGTAATCGAGGCAGTTTGGGAACTTGTTTCGTCAATTCATCGGCAGTTTTGTCATTTTCTTCTTTTTTTTGTGGAACTCCGTGCTCTTTGTTTAGTTTTCACTGTTGCATTTTGGCATTAGAAGCGTCCGTGGTCACAGGGTCTCTACGTGCGCAGTCAACGTGTTTGGCTACGGTCCCGGTTACTACCAGTAAGTGTACCGCACCGCCAATTCCTCCAGCTTATGCAACCTTATGCGGCAATCCGTACGACGTCTGATGAAATCCACTCCGTTACCTTTAAGGACCAGCGGTTACCGTGCCTTCGCAGTACATGCCCTGCCCAAGCCCATTTCTTCCTCTTGGTTTCGACTAGGATGTCATTAACACGCTTTTGTTCCCTCACCCACTCTGCCCGTTTCCGGTCTCTTAACGTTACACCTATTATTTTCCTTTCCATGGCTCGCTGCGTTGTCCTTAACTTAAGCTGAACTCTTTTCGTTAGCCTCCACGTTTCTGCCCCGTAGGTGAGTACCGGTAAGATTATGCTGTTGTACACTTTTCTCTTGAGGGAAATTGGTAAACTGCCATTCATGATCTGAGAGAACCTGCCATATGCGGTTCACCCCATTCTTATCCTAGTTATTTCCATCTCATGCTCCGGATCAGCTGTCGCTACCTGCCCTAAGTTGACGGATCCCTTTACCCTTCCAGCCCCTCGCTGCCGATTGTGAACTGCTGTTACCTTGCTATACTGTTGAACATTACTACGTTTCCTGCATGTTAATTTTTAGACCCAGCGTTCTGCTCTGCCTGTCTAACTCATTGATCATGATTTGCAGTTCACTTCCTGAGTGGCTCAGCAAGGCAATGTCATCAGCGAATCGCAGAATATTTGGATATTCTCCATTAACTCTTATCCCCAACCGTTCCCAATTAAGGCCTCGGAATACCTTCTGTAAACAGGCGGTGAATAGCATCGGCGAGATCGTGCCTCCTTGCCTGACGCCCTTCCTTACTGGTGTTTTATTGCTGACTTTATGGAGGACTATAGAAGCTGTACAGTTGCTATATATATCATCATGTATTTTGACATATTGCTCCTCTACACCCTGATAACGCAATGCCTGTTTGACCGTTGAGATTTCCACTGAGTCGAATGCTCTCTCGCAATCAATGAAGGCTATATATAGGGGTTGGTTATATTCTGCACATTGATATATCACCTCATTGATAGTGTGAATATGATATATTGTGAAATATCCTTTACGAAAGCCTGCCTGATCATTTGGTTGATTAAAGTCGAAGGTTGCCCTGACTCTATTAGCGTTGACCTTAGTAAATACCTGCTAGGCAAAGAATAGTAAGCTCATCGGTCTGTAATTTTTCAAGTCCTTGGCGTCTCCTTTCTTATGAATTAAGATAATGTTTGCGTTCTTCCAAGCTTCTGGTACGGTCGAAGTCATAAGGCATTGCGTATACAGGGTGGATAGTTTTTCTAGCACGATCTCCTCTGCGTCCTCCAATGATCTGTTACCTGATCCTCACCAGCTGCCTAACCTTTTTGCATTTCATCCTAAGGGTTTCTTTACTTCATCTTTCGTTACTGGCGGGATGACGCATTTCTGTGCGCTACTGTCTCTCTCAGTAACGTTCTGATTACATTGGCTACTGTATAGATCTGTCTAGAACTCTTTGACTACTTTAACTATCTTATCCGTATTGCTAATGACATTACCCTCCTTGTCTCTTACCGCATACATCTGGTTTTTACCTATGCCTAGTTTACTGTTCACCACTTTTAGACTACTTCGGTTCTTAAGAGCATGCTCGATTCTCTGCATATTAAACTTCCTTATGTCGGCTACCCTTTCACTTATTTATTAACTTCGATAGCTCTGCCAGTTCTATTCCGTCGGTAGGGTTAGACGCCCTCATGCTTTGGCGTTTCTTAATCATATCTTTCGTCTCCTGAGATAGCTTGCCGGTATTTTGGAGATGAAAGGTTTCGATTAGGACGTCGTTAACTCGCGTTTGTTCCCTCACCCACTATGCCTGCTTTCGGTCTATTAACGTTACACCTATCATAACGTTACCCCCGCTGCATAACAATTACAGACATGCACCAACGATACGAACAGCGTGTTTTATCGATCCAAATTGTGTCGCTAAAGTCTTTCATGGCCTGCAGTCCCGGAGATGACTTTACAGCAAACCGGGCGCAAAGAAACGCAGTTACACCACTGCGCATGCGTCGAACGCAGCAGCGAGGACAATGCAGCTCTGCGGAGCCGCAGAAAGCGAAGATGAGGCAAAACAGACGCTGCCTCTTGCGACATTGTAAGAGTATGGGAAAAAATAAATGCAAAACTTTAAAGCGTGGACGAGTCGCAGGTGGCGGCAGGAAACTGTGTGCAAAAGGTCTCGTCGCTTTAGGAGCACGCTCAAAACCAGGCGATTGCTGAAACTCTACTTGCACATCAGCAGCAGCATGAGCTCGACAGGCGAAGTTCCATGGGCGAAGTGGACTCATTGTATCACCCCCAAAGAGCGGTTCGGTCTTAACTTAAACTTTTGAATGCCACGAGTCCTCACGCGAACGAAATGCAATACGTTCTGACTCACTGGCAACAGCACGGCCTTTTTTGAGTGTTTTTTTTTTAATATTGTCTCCGTTCACAATATTAAGTTAGAAAAGGAGTGTAGGCCCTTAATAATAATAATTGTTTTTTGAGGGGAAAGGAAATGGCGCAGTATCTGTCTCATATATCGTTGGACACCTGAACCGCGCCGTAAGGTAAGGGTAAAGGAGGGAGTGAAAGAAGAAAGGGAGAGAGAGGTGCCGTAGTGGAGGACTCCGGAATAATTTCGACCAACCCGACGGCACTTGCGGTGGGTTTGACATTCGGTTTGAAGGACAAAAAGCAAATAGCGAAGAGAGAAAGATGGGAGTATGGATGAGCGCCCTACAGCGCTGCTGTCACGCTGCCGGGTCGAAACACCGCTTTAGAAGCAAATCATTCCTGCAGACCTGTCGTCCCGATATTTTCGACACATGCAGGAGATGTGCGACCCATCGGCATATTCAAGTTTGAATAATTTAAGGAGGTAACATTCCAGTCGCAAATACCGCCAGAACTGTGTCATAAATAGGAACAAATATTTCATCGGTTAGTCTTCAACAACATACTTTTCTGTCATTTCGTAGTATTTTTGTGTAGTACTTTTCTATAGCACTTTTCTATAGGAACTAGACAAAATTCTGTTGTTACTACAAGAATTTCTGTTGTTACTACAAGAATTTCTGTTGTTACTACAAGTTCGTGGGCAAAAAAAATTACAGAAACTCTGTTGTGACGACAGAAAATTTCTTGTCGCGTCTTTTAACCGGAATTGTGGAATTATCTTTGCTCGTGTACGTTATTTGCAAGCCTCGAGGCACCCGCTTTCCAGAATTCCTGAAAGAGGCATTTTCTACACGCGTCAGATGCTCGCTTTCGCCACGTTCCTTGAAAATGAAGCACACTGCAATGACGTCACCGACCTCCCCGGCTATGATTGCATCAAGGAATGAGCATAAGGTTTTCCGGGAAATGGTTTCGCGCATCGGCAAAACGCAGCTCTTTGGCACGTGGCACTCTGCAATGCTTCCCCAGTACAATCGGAGTTCGAAAGAGTGCGAGCTCAAGGAATTTGGCTCCAAAAACAAATACAGAAGATTTTCTGTTGTCACAACAGATTTCCTGTAGTATTGAGCAGTCCCCTGTAGTAACGACAGAACCACTTCTGTCGCAACAACAGACAAATTCGCAATACTACAGAAAAACCTGTTGTAACGACAGGACGACAAAAATTCCTGTCGTATGTAGGGACCGACTCTGTCGTATTTTCTGACGTTTATCTTATGCGCCATCTTGAAACAAAGCTGTCGTATTGATACAACGCATGCGTGCCATTGCTATATACCATGCATGTTTATAGAACTATCGGAACAGCCTTTTTCGCTTTTCACAGTGCCTATACGCGGCGGAATTCTGGCCGGCGATGATCGTACAGCCTCAGATAAAGACTCGCAAGCGTATGACGGAGAAGTGAAGGCAGGTGCAGCTATTCGACATTCGCTTTCTTATGAAACTTGTCACGGCGATAGAGGACGACGGTGTGCACCGAACGGTATTTGTTTGCGGAAAAAGCGGCTGTGTTTTTGTGATTGTCTAACCCGGATCACGACTCTGAGCAGCTGCAGATTAGCAGCCGCAAAAAACGATCGCGAGGGAGTGCACGTGGCAGAGAAAAACTAGCAAAGACTGATGAAGTCGGGTTTTGCTTTTTATTGCAATGGCGTTAAGGGTTCCGTTCAGCGGTGAACCTGGCGTCGCATTTAACGTGTCTAGAGAGTAGTGACGTCACACGTGAAGTTTCGGAATTGAAAAGTGGTTGAAACATTAGACAAATTGCGTTTATTAAATTGTTAAATTAATAAGAAGTTAATACGTGATCCTAGAGTGTAAGGTAAATTAACTGCGCTCAAAAGAACATTGGAGACATTGGATGGACCCGCTGCGGTGGCTCAGTGTTAGGGCGCTCGACTACTGATCCGGAGTTCCCGGGTTCGAACCCGACCGCGGCGGCTGCGTTTTTATGGAGGAAAAACGCTAAGGTGCCCGTGTGCTGTGCGATGTCAGTGCACGTTAAAGATCCCAGGTGGTCGAAATTATTCCGGAGCCCTCCACTACGGCTCCTCTTTCTTCCTTTCTTCTTTCACTCCCTCTATCCCTTCCCTTACGGCGCGGTCCAGGTGTCCAACGATACATGAGACATACTGCGCCATTTCCTTTCCCCAAAAACCAATTATTATTATTAAATTGGATGGGAATGGAGCCTGTGAACGTTGGGTCGCGAGTCAGACACGCCACCCATAAACCATCGAGGCGCGTCTGTTAAACGCAGTTAAAGGGAGTCCTTGGGTGCTTTGTCAGACAATGTGCGTGTCTGCGAAGTGATATGCAAAGGGGACACCAGGGAGCTGAGGGAACCCATTACCGCTATCGCGTAATCCGCTAAGACAGAGTGTCACCCGATTTTGAAGCGAAAGGCTTCACTACGCTAGGTAAATCAGTCTTCGGGTAGGCAGCACAACGACTTTGAACGACCTTCAGTCTAACCAAGGATAGCCGTGTGCGACCATATGTGGTACAGTTGTGGTGTCAAACGCTTATTCGTAGCATAATACGCTATTTAACACTACATTTTCACCGGGGGCACAAGACGCCCTATTTTCTTCCTCCTTACTTTTATAGGCAATCTAGAACTAGTAGGCTTCGTCAGGAGACTTGCCAAAACGGATGCTTATTTTTGTTCTCAACTACTGTAATTTTTTGTCGTGTGCTTTGAAATCCACGTATAGAACGCTTCCTCGTCTGCGTTTGATATCCTTGCGTTCGTGCTATGCGAAAACATTCACTGAACACCTGAGTGGCCATTTTAAGGACCAAAATTACTTTCAAGTAGAACGTTGTTGGAATGAGTAACGGCGTTGCATAAAACGGTGCCAACAGCACGTCTTCCCGGTGCCTGTGTTCTGACCTCTCGCTTTTAACCTGTACTTTTCGAACTTGTACTCTGATTGAGCAACGCTATCGATGGAAAGCGTTAAAACAGGTTTAAATTCATCGGCAAATAACTGAAAACATCGCTCTAGAACAAGTACAAATCATCCGCTAGTTTCCGTGCACTCTGAACACGAATACGCCTATGCGGGAGTAAGAAGGGAGTACAGTGGTTGTGGATCAATTACTCTCTTTTTACACCTTTCTGTTAGAGTATGCTTTGCCAGCAGGGTTGCTCAGTGGCAAACTGCAGTCCTTGAAGCAAATTTTCGGGTAAAAATTCGGTTTAAGCCTGCCAGGTGTGGACACCTGGCAGGCTGGGTGAAGGCCTTCGTGATAAATACCTTCAGGGTATAAAAGCATTTAGGTCAAAGCCTTTGTGGTAAAGGCACTTGCGTCCAATGCTTTTAGGTCAAAGACCTTACGGTAAAGGCATTTAGGGTGAAGGTCTTCATGGTGAATGCCTTCCAGGTAAAGGTCTTTATGGTAGAGGTATTTAGCTGAAATGGCCTTAGCACCTAAAAACATGATGTGGCCACCATAACAAGATTCCGCGCTTAGCTATGCTAAACCATCTGAAAATTTTTCATGTGTTTTCTGTCGTGCTGACATGCTTACGTGTTCCTATTTCAGTTATGGTTTCCATGATGCACATAACACGCGTTAAACACGTGTTCACAGTTGCCGCGGGCACTGCTGCTCAACTGACAGACGCGACACGTGTTTTTTTTTTTCTATTACAATAAGGTACTCATTATTATTACCCATGGGGTTATCTTTGAAGTCTAACCTTCGGGCTACGGGATAACAGCGTCCACACTGTAAGCCAAAAAGCGCTAAAGTGCGCCGCTTCATAAAGAATCTATCTGTGACTGATGAGCGCTTTGCAGGTAGCCTCTTAGGGAATAACCGTTGCTCTTTCAAGGACTACAGCCGGATAGAAATCAAGAAAAAAACGACTTTTCCCCGACAAAAGGACCCGCTTCCAACCAATGGCGTCGGACGATTCCCGTGAACCTGCTTGCGTGAGTAGCGTGACTATGCAGGAAGGAAGCTATCCCCGACAATGCAGGGAGAGGACTATTTATTCCCTTTCACCTGCCACTCCCTGCATTGTCACGCTAGCAGGCTCATGAGAATCGGCCGACGCCACTGGCTGTAAGGGGGTACTTTGACGGGGGAAAGCCGCTTTATTTCTTGAACTGTATCCGACTATAGTGGTTGTGTCACTGCAGTCAGTTCCCAAGGGCTATCGCGTGCAGCTCTCACGCTTCCCTCTGGCTAAGAGTGCACCGGCCTCCGGTTCCAATCGAACGGCTTTGCACATCTCAACGCGCATCCTCTGATGCCGCTGGCTTGTGTCGGGCTTCAACATCGTTGGGAGGGAAAAATGACGACCGTCGTAGAGACCACGCTTCTGCAAGCAGTCAGAGGAGAAGCTACAGAAGCAGAGGTGAAGTCAGCGGCCAGGAGGCAGGGAAGGAACGCAGATGGGATTAGGTCGGTATAGCGGCGATCGAGCTCTGCGTTATCGACCGCAGACTCACTGGATGGTTTCAAGTGCTTTAAATAGTCAACGCTGAAGACCATGCATGTCAGCGCCATGAGTACGTACAAAGGACAAAAGAAGCAAGATACGGGCTCCTGTTCGTACAACGGCCAGAACACAGGACAATAGGAGTGGTTTGACAGCAGTGCCAAGAAATACGCAGATGTGTTGCGAAGTAAATAGAGCTGTGCAGAAAGCGTGGGAAGCTCGGAAACAGTCGCGTTAACTACCAGGTAATACTCTCTTTTACTCAATACACTCTTCAGCACTATTTTAAAGAGCTCGTTTTACACATAATCCGTGAAACAACCATTTTGACGTTCATTCTAATCTGAACTTATTATAGGGCACTCATGCTGTATTCATTCACTTCAAGGAAGCATTCGATAACGTGTCTCATTGTCACTCTTTCTTTAACTTAAAGCTGTCAATATAAATTCGTTAATTATGAGTTGAATAGAAAGTTTGTGTCAAACAGATATCAATACGTTGAAATAGACTGCAAATTTTCAAACGTTTCAGTTAGCTCAGGCGTTCCTTACGGAAGCGTGCTGGGGTCTATCCTTCTTTACGTTAATGACTTTTTCTCCCAATTGTCATTAACAATATCTTTTTGCAGACGATTTCGTTTTATATAACATCGTTAGACAGCAGACTGACGGTGTCTGCAGTCTGCAACTAATCAGACTTCAGGGGTATTCAGGAAGGCCTAGATAAGTTATCTTTAGGGTGTTGTAAATTGTTTATGGATATTAACAGCTCTAAGAGCACGCGCATGATCTTTTAGACTCACAAATTGCCTTTTGTAAAGAACTATATAATCGCCAGGGAGCGCCTGAAGACAGTGTCGCAATACAGGCAAATAGTTTTAAGAGCATGTACGTTATCTTTTCGGCTCGCAAGGCGCCTGCTGCATGCAACTACTCTCGCCAGCCAGACTATCACATGATTATCAAAGGGTGTTCACCAAACCCGTGTCCCTAAAAAAAACTAATAAAGCTTTTGACCTGAATAGAGTGTCACAATATAAGTAAATATTTCTAAGAGCATGTATATCAACTTCTCCACTGGCATTGGGCCAGTTACATAAAACTACACACTCGCCGGGGATTGCCTGAAGATAGTGTCTCAATATAAGTAAAGAGCTCTAAGAGCATGCACGTGATCATTTCGACTGCAAAATGCTTGTTGCATACAACTACACTGTCGCCGGCCAGTGCCTGAAAACAGTGTCACAATATAAATAGATCTAAGAGTATGCATATAATTTTTTCCCACCGGCAAAGTGCCTGTTGCATAAAATTCCTGAAGACTGCCTCAGTATAAGTACTTGGGGGTGCACATAACTGCCACTCTACCTTGGGACGTCCATCTCGACAATTAAATTCGCGGGCAAACCGTGCCTTGGATTCTTCTCCTTCGGGCTTTGCGTTCTTCTTGCACCAACACTGAACACAATATCTACAAAGCCCCTTTTTTTAACATACCACTGTTACGTCTAGACTAGAATATGCCTCTTTAATATGAACCCTCTTTCTCAAACTTTGACCAACCGCCTGGAGTCCCTGCAGAATAAAGCAGCCCAATATCAAAATAACCTTATCTCTCTCCGACCTGGCTAAAAAAACGTAATATCCAAAGTGTTATATTTTCTCACATATTTTCTATCACGCCTCACCTAAACCGCCTGCTTTGTTTGCCTCTCACCCATATTTCTGCTGGAATTCATATCTTGCAGCGTTGTTCTTGTCATGTTTCTTCCCTACCGTTACTACCATGCTAATCCATAGCTAATGCAGAAGAATTTACCTCTGCGGCCACTAACGTTTTAAGTGTCCTTAATTACCATTTTATTTAATTATGCGCTTTGTTGTCGCTGCTAATTTAGCTGCGATGAACAACCTTCTTGAACGTTCCTAGTTGTCGTTTTGTAGCGAAAGCTACATTATCCACGAACTCGCATTCTCGCCGTGCTCGCAGTCCCACCGTGGTCGCACCGCACCACGTGACCAACCACGTGACAACTAGCCAGACAATCCAGACTAACCTGGACTTGCAATCGCGATTAACCAAGGCTAACCAAGCTATGTCTTGGCTTTCGCTATGTATATCCTGGCATAGCCGAGCTAAGCCACTGTCAATTTTTTTGTTACCTTGTTTGCTTTATTTGCGAGCTGAGAACTGAGCAACGTTGGGCGACGCTCATGTGTCACCTCCTCTGTCTTACAGTATCCCCTAATGTAAGTCCCTTTCCTCCTTTAATGTTATAATAAATTATTATGCTTATGAGGAGACTCATGCGACAGCTTATATAATGGTTGGGGTGATGGTGAGGAAGAACAGAACGTTTTTCTCCAGGCAAGGTTACTTTTTGCACAATAGGCCGAAATGAATTTTTGCATATTATCAGCCCCCGCCGCGGTGGCTCAGTGGTTAGGGCGCTCGGCTACTGATCCGGAGTTCCCGCGTTCGAACCCGACCGCGGCGGCTGCGTTTTTATGGAGGCAAAACGCTAAGGCGCCCGTGTGCTGTGCGATGTCAGTGCGCGTTAAAGATCCCCAGGTGATCGAAATTATTCCGGAGCCCTCCACTACAGCACCTCTTTCTTCCTTTCTTCTTTCACTCCCCCCTTTATCCCTTCCCTTACGGCGCGGTTCAGGTGTCCAACGATATATGAGACAGATACTGCGCCATTTCCTTTCCGCAAAACCAATTATTATTATTATTATTATTATTATTATTATTATTATTATTATTATTATTATTATTATTATTATTATTATTATTATTATTATTATCAGCAAAGCTCACATGGAAGTCTTCTTTTCGCCTAATATTTAAAAAAAAACGAAAGCTGCAAGAACGATCAATGCAATACCCTCCACAGTAAGCTGAACAATTTATTCACTGTATGCTACAACTGTCGTCCACAGCCTAGAGCACCACAACCATTCAACCTTTAGAATTAAACCTTTCATACTAAGGATTACAAATGTGAGCCTACTTAAAGTATCGAAATGGTTTTTTGCTCATGACTGATGCACAATAACCGATAGCAAACAAAACCAAAATATCCTAACCAGTTCCGCCACATGGGCTACTTATATACCTAGCCCAGATATCGGTTCCTGGTGCGCACGCATTACACGGTAGAACATTCTGAGCATTCTGTAAATTGAGCCTGTACCGTACTGGCAACTTGGGACTTATACTACAAAATAATGCTTAGATTCGTGTTTTGTCCCACTTCGGTTCGGCTACACGTCATTAAAAAATGGTTCAAGCTGGCGTCATACATTGCCATAAGGACTACAGAGCGAGATGATAAGCTTCTTTTCGCACAATCTTCGGTGCACCCAAATAAAGCGCAGCATTGCGCTGACCTGACAACAGCAGCGTACGAGTTAAACATTTTAGAATAATTTCTCCTGACGCAAAGCATATCTGGCTAGCAGGCACTAGTGTACAGGTGCCGGCAGAGCGACTAGCACATTTTGTTAGACATACTTCGGGATATCAAGAACCATATTCTAGTATAGCTAGGCTTTGTTATAAGGAAATGGTTTAAATGGGAGTCACGGAAAAGAAGAATCAAAGGTAATTTTCTGCTAAAAGCTTTTAAGAAAGTTACGTATTCAACAGGTCGTCTCAACGCAGCAAAGATTTCTTCCCAATTCTACCAATTCAACCCAGTTCGCTTAATGAACAGTTCCTCTCCAAAATTACATAAAAATTGGCGATTTCGTGCGGAACAGTATTCATCCTGCACTTTCCTTACACTCAGTACTTTAAACTTTCCTTATACTTTATATTTTTAACCTTATACTTCACATCACACGAAGTTCGCACCACTTCAGAGGAAGAATGTACACATGCCGTCTCCGAATGAGTAGACGTATATTCACAAACCCTTGAAAAGGTCTGCCATTGACCGGTGCCAAGGCCTTCACGTGCAGGCTTATCATGATTGTCAAACTACAGCGCTAGCCAGAGACTAATCATTCAAAAGGGCGAGCAGCTTTCAGTATTCGGTTCCTGGTACGGGGACACCACCTATGGCTTCCGCTTAAGCGCCAGCAAGTTTTGTGACAGTATTTGTGACGGCTCGAAACGTCCGCGCCTTTCATGCCTTCTGGCAAACATTCAAGACTCGGCCAATCTCGCTGCCACCATCTAAGCACACGCGGCAACGTCTTGCTGTTGTGTCAAGGACAAATGTCCTCGCGGCTTGTCTTGTCGGCCTCACTTTGTCCATTGATAAAACGCGTGAGCCAACAAACAACACTACAGGTCAAGGACACGTACTTCATCTATCTGGAATCCTGGACAGACTGAGTCTCATAAAATATGACTTCCGGAGAAATGGTATTCTAAACCGCGCTCGCTGCCCTGCTACGCGACACAAAGTAGGCAGGATGAAGAGCCAAAATTAAATAGTTTCCAATTCGATCTTTAGATTTTTAAAGACCGAGAAGCCATTTCTGACTGCCCTTTGTGGTCGCACCAACAATCTGGACCTTCACATTCCTGGAAAAAGCAACACAATTTCTCAAAAAAAATATTGACGAGCCATCATACAGTGTGAGGGAACAAATCTGCATTAGCAAAGCTTTACTTTAACATTTGGCTTCAGGTTTACAGTTTCGCTCTTACAATGATCGCCCCCACATTGAATCTTTAAACTCAATTCCGCCGTTTCCCAAGCAGCACAAATAATCGGGCCATTATTGGAAATGCATTGGCAAAGGCCGGTCCTACAAAGCACGAGAGTTAAACCATCCATTTCCAATACTTGGCCGATTACCCGTGCTGCTTGGGTGCTTTTTCTTTCGTCTGCTCCGTCGCCTTCTAGTGGCTGGAGGCTCCTGGAGGGCGCAGGTCAGGTGAGGGTAGAGGCTGGTGGGTGGGTAGGTGGGTGGTTGGAGGGTGGGTGGAGGCTTCGGACATGCAGAGCACGGCGTTTTCACCGAATCAGTGCTATAATGCTAACGCAGTGAAACTCGGGTGAAGGGCGCAACTAGTCAATTTTCGCACTGCTCACTGTCCCATCTCCTTTTCTGCCGCCAGTACGCAAGACACAGCGCTCAACCATCCAGTGAATCTGCGGCCACGAGCGCCTCCTACTTACACCACTTGAACTCGTAAAAGTCGTAGTGGTCGTCATCGATGAGGTTGGGCCGGGGCTGGCCGTCGTATGAGCTGAAGCGGCACATTTGGTAGCGCGACGAGTACTCGACCGAGCGACAGTCCCTGGCGTAGCGGCGCATGCACTCGTCCAAGCACTCGTGGAACGAGTACGCCTTCACCTCCACCTGGTGCGAGCCGTCCAGACGCTTGCGCCGGTAGCACTCGAACGTGGCGTTGTTGAGCAGCACGTCTACGAGAGGAGGAGGCCAAAAGGCGGCCGACGTCACGGGGGCACAACACACTCGCGGCGACGCGCGCCGCTGCCGCCAGATGTCGCGCGGCGCGGTAGGGCATCTTCCATTCATTTCATCCATCCATTCAATGCATGTGCGTTCGTAATGGATAGATGAGCACTGAAGGCGAGGAAGCGAAGGATTTTTCAGCGAGAGAAGCTTGCTGCGTTGGATCCCCATGCTGAGTGGAAGGAGATGAGGAGGAGGCATTGACCGAGGAAAGAGCAAAGACAGCGAGAAGTTCGCAGTAAGGAAGCAAGAACTGAGCAGTTGCGAACACGGTCACATCAGGGCTTCGACGAATGCATGTGCGCTGAGGTGGCGAATATTGTAAAGGCAGGAAGGCAGAGACGTTTCGGATCTTTTTGCGAGGCCGTCTTGCTGTGGCAGGTCTGCTGCAGAGTTGAAAGGTGTGCTTGAGGCAGTGTCTTAAGAGATAACGAAATGTATAGAAGGGCGCGGAACTAAAGCATAAGCGCCTGCGAACAGTGCCGCGCAAGTAACTGGACGCATGTGTGAATTCAAAGGCAGCGAAGGGACTGAAAGGAGGAAAGTGGAAGGCAAAAAATTTTCGATGTTTCCCAAAATAACGCCCTCCTGTGGCACGCGGTCCCAATAATGAAAAATTTGTAATAAAAAAAGCGAAACAAGCAATGCAAGACATGGGGATTGTGAAAATCCTTCGCTTACGGATGAAGGTAGCACAGTTGCAGGAAAGCT
Source organism: Amblyomma americanum (assembly GCF_052857255.1). NCBI lineage: Eukaryota > Metazoa > Arthropoda > Arachnida > Ixodida > Ixodidae > Amblyomma > Amblyomma americanum. The sequence goes on along the minus strand of NC_135507.1, from coordinate 28,248,764 downwards.
CGAAGGGGAAAAAAAGGACTCCTATATCTGTCAACAAAAGCAGCTGCCTGTGCCGTTTCTGTCAGGAAAATTAATGATACCTGTGAGGAATTGATCCAGTAAAGAGCAATGGCCGCCGGAAGTAAGAGGAAAAGTGAAATAAGCGAAGTTAGTGAAGTTAGTGAATAGTAAAGTTAGATGATCAGGGCAACGAATACATACACCAGGTCTCAAAATGTACGAAAGCTTCAATTGTTGAGGAACGTATAGCGTTCCGGTCTTGACAGCGCAGGTGGTTCACAGAAGAAAGGCATGTTTACACTGTAGATACAGCGACACTGAAGGACAGTAAGAGGTGAAGAAAACAGTGATATTAAGAGGCACGAAAATGTTTAAGCCTGTCAATGCCACTCATACCAAGACAACAAAAACGGAAGATTATGAAAGTGTGGACTCCGCACACGATCGCCTTGCCGCGATGGTGTTTCGAATAAACTTAAAACATGAAGGCAACCATGTCCCCAGGCTTGATAGCCAATAATAGGTGTGGCTTTGAGAGACTTACTAGGGATCGCAACTGCATGATTATGGTTGCGATCCAAGTGAGAATATTCGGTACGAAAAGCACAAAAGAGATTAGGTTGAAGTGTTATCGGTGATAAGAGTCTCTAGGATGCTTGGAAAGATCTTAAGGCTCATAGGCGGCATGTTTGTCAGCAATCACACCAATTCACTGCTGCACAATAAACACAACGTGAGTTTGACTTTCACCTTCTCAAGTGTGGTCGCGATCCAGCGGTTAATAAAATCACTATCGGATTCGTTTGTGGCTCGCGCGTCCTACAGAATTTTGCGGCCGACTGTAAGTTGCAATCGAAAGATGGCTGCGAGCGAAGGAACTTTTCAGTGTTCGCAAAAAAGTATTTCTGCGACGCCGCCTACGAACCAGTGACAGATGCCGGGAAGGCACAAATGAGATAAAGGCCATTGTTGAGAAGCAGGTGGTCGATTGCGGTTCCCTGCATGTTCCTAGGGCTATAATAGAAACAGACTTGCAGGACTGAGAAAATGCAGCCGGCAGAGAAACTTGAACGCAAGGGTGTCTCACTTCAGTACGAGCCTCCTGAAATAAAACTCTTACAAGTGGCCTGAGCGCGTAAGAAATATCTGAAAGTATAAATCACCCGTACCGGTCTTAGTGTACCACTCAGAGATTGGTCCTGGTTATGAATATAAAACCGGTTAGATGGTAAACTGTCCAGTTACGAAGCTAGCTTTCGGTCTATTATTATTCGCTCTGTTTTCGAGGGGAAACAGCTCAAAAAAAGTTAGAGGACAACCATTTATGCAGAAGAAACCAGTTTTTAATCTAATCACAAAACAGCAATTTCGGCGGAATTTTCTACCTAATTTTATATATATATATATATATATATATATATATATATATATATATATATATATATATATATATATATATATATATATATATATATATATATATATATATATATATATATATAAGTATTTATAACTCTCTCTGGACACCCGTTACAGAAAAATCGCCCTGTAATAAGCGCCGGTTTATTGGGACTGCTTTGCTGATATTAGATATTTTAACATATGCAGGAAATTACACGGCCTCTCCCTCCATACACAAACTTTATTACAAAGGTAGGGTATAACGCACCTTTCGCGTTCGTACATGGACATAGTTGCATTAATTAACTAGAGTCAAGTGCTTCTCGGATATGTTGAGCCACTCCAACAAATTAGTTAGTCGGATGAGCTAGTTAAGCACATCCGAGGGTAGAGTAGATTGACCCCAAATGCACATTTATAGCCACTTGTGAAGACGTCATGCATAAGTGGACATTGTTAATTGCTTAGCCATACCACAAGTGCGACATCCCTATCGAACATTAGCTGCAATGCTCTCAATGCATAGAAAGGCTGAAATCTGAGCTAACTCGAAAACAAGCGCGGATTTCAAGCACTGGCTGTCGGACCATAGCCAGAGTCCACACGAAGAGCTCATCCTGGCCAGGGTTTCATGAAGATCAGACTACTTTTTACAACTCTGGAGCTATCTTTGATAATGTCTGTTTTTCTTCGGTCAGGTGTGGTTGCTCACTACATATCCTATACGACATTCCTCCGTCCAAAAGAAGACACATTACCTATAGCAGCGAAGTTTCAGTTGCTGACACATGTTAGGAGCCTTTAAGTGTCGAAGCAAACATTAGTTCATGATACCAGTCAAGGACATTCCTTCCACGTGATTCCGGTCCCTAATGTAGAGGGTGTGATGATACAGGGCAAAAACAAAGAGAGAAAAGCGTCACTAAAGGCTTTGTAAGCTGTTGAACCAGCCCACCAAGGTGAACGCAGAGAGAAGAGGCATTGCTCAAAGGCATTGTAAGATGGGGGAAAAGCCCGCCTGGGCAAGCGCACAAAAAAGAGGATGGCACAAAGGCATTGCAACATGGTGAACTAACCCACCCAACAAGGTGAACCGGAAATTGATTCTGGATCACTGGAAAGACAGTAACGCGAAAATATAAAAGAAAACTGCAGACGTCTCGTTACTACAAAAAACATGAAGCTCAAAAATATGAGATATGGCAGGCATTAGGTATAATGTATGACCTGTCATTTTGTTGGTTTTCAAACTCTAACTGCAGCTGTTAAATTTACTCTATGCTGCGGTGACTAGGTAGCGCACTTCAGTTCCACCGAGTCGCTGTATGATGTATACTTGTGCGCAACTTCAAAGTTCCGGGTGTCGCAGGAGCTCCATGTTGTGTGTGAAAGAGAGAAGACATTTATTTGCCAACCCTGGTCCTGGTCACCGTCTTAAGGTGGAGAGTGTGGAGAGTTATTTTGCTTTAATCTTTGCCTCACTGTTAAAGAAGGTAGAAAAAGTAGCTCATTTCGGCACACATTTTGGCGTCAGAAAAGAGCCTCAACAGCCTTCAATTTAATAAACTGATTCCAGCAGCATTACCCTCGAGGGTACACTTCTGGACAAAAAAATATAGATTAATGGCCGTGAAAATTGCTCAACGGCCACCAATTCACTCATGGAGAAGTCTGCGCTATGAAGAGGGAAAGGGAGCATGCATTCTTGCAACAGCCCCGCCCCAGTAATAGCGGACATAGGGGAAATTCTACTGCACAGGGAATAACTCAGAACAACAAGGTTTCATGCGTGGCGAGTAACCACAGTATTGTGCAGTCGTGTGCCGCTCCCTCTGGCGGTGGCACAATGCCACTGAGCATAGCTATGAACTTTTTACCCCAAACTGCATTGGAATTCTACCAGCACAGGCCGGAGGCACGAGATATATCTGGATGCACCTAAAGCAAAAGGAATTTCTGGGTTTAAATATTATACTCTCATAACGCCTTGCATTATATATATATATATATTCACACAATCGTGTAGCTATGTGCGATCGAGGATCGAGGACGAACTTAACTATCATGCAGGCAAACCGACCATAACCACCCTAGTTAACTAGGGAGGTTATGGAGGCGTTCTATATAAGTGTTCTATATGAAGAAAAAAACTAGATTGTGCGTTAGCAGCCCGTCGGTTTGCCTGCATGATAGTGAAGTTCGGTTCCTCGATCCCATATAGCTACACGTTTGTGTGCTTTGTTATCTTGTTTGATTGCGCTGTTTATATTCCTGGTTTCCTGTGAATAAACCTTCAGTTGTGAGTTAGCGCTTGTCCTGTTGTTTTCTTCACTTGTCCCCGTCTTTTGCGCTATTTTCCCTTAAACACCTCAAGATATGGGGGAGAGGGGGGTAGCCATCGTGGCGAGAGCGGGGCTCGGCCTACCGCGGTCGGAGCTTCCGCACAGCACCCGGTAGAGGTCACCCGTGCTGCTCTTGAGCGGCTTGTGGCCCTCACTGCCTTCGCCGTAGCCGAGCGGGTCCTCGTCGTACAGGGTGCAGGTGCGCGCCTTGTCGTCGAACAGGAAGGAACGGCAGAAGTAGCCGCGGTCCGGCAGGCTTCGCGTGCAGTAGTTGGAGCACTCCTGCAGGTCCCGCGTGGACACGACCTCGCGTTCAAAGGCACCGTCCAACTCCTTGCCGGCCTCCAGGATGAACGCAGTCGTGGTGCACAGCTGAGAGCCTGCGCGGAGAAGAGAAGGTCGAGACATGTACAGAACACCTCCATGTCTTGAGCGAAGGCGTATATAAGAAGCAAGGTCTTCCTTAAAAACTTAAGCTGAGGTTGAGGTGGCTGCGAGTTACAGGTGGGATTAGGCTTGAGTTATTCTGCCGGCAGTTTCTGAACCGTATCAACGTCTCAATAAAAAACTCTTAGGCGATCCCCGGTGGATTATTTGAGTGCGTTAGCATGCCCCAAGTTGTCGCACTAAAGTTCGTTATATCCAAGTTGTACACTTAGGTACATTATATCCGAGGTCAACACATGAGCCTCTTATATACTAGGTTAACACCACTAAAGTTCGTTATATTCGGGGTGGCATACTAATACCCGTGTCACACGGACACTGTAAAGGTACTTTGAACTAATGCTCCATTGCTCTAAGGACGAACGCGCGCTGCCACACGGACGCGCCAAAGGACACCTAGCTCAAAGGAGCTTCGAAACAAGGCAGCTCTAGTTCGTCCTTTGAGGCTTCAAGGGAGTACTCTCTCTCCCAGCGAGTTAACAGCATAAATAAATTGAGAAAAGAAACATTCAATTTTCATTTTATAAATTCACTTCATAAGATTAGTGGTGTTTTAAGATATAAGAGGGTCATTTGTTTTGTGGCAGTCTCACCACGCCATACTCTCGTTCGAGATATACGAGCGTCACGGTAGCCACGGTAAATATTCCGCCATGTCGGCCATGTGGTTTGTTGTTCGTTGCTTAACATAATACGGTTATAAAACTAATTTACTAAAAAAAATGTGACATTTCTGTATTTACATGTGCAGTGAGGTTTGCAATTTTAATAACGCTTTTCGCCGATGAGGGCGCTAAAAACCTCTTGCGAAGGTCGTTCCGCGACCGTGTATAGCACGGACGAACTCCCTTGAAGTAGTGCTCCTTTGGGAGCATAAAGGAGCATTAGTTCAAAGTGCCTTTAGAGTGCCCGTGTGACAGGGGTATAAGGTTCATTATGGCACGCGCCGGCGTGACAGCGGTTGCCATTTTCCCTACAAGGACACTTCTCATGCTCACGCATTGTAACTGCATGCTAGAGTTTGTAGCACAGTTCTCTGACCTACCATGCCTCTGCGACCTCCGCACAGCTCACTCTTCCAACTGTCCAGAGATCAAGGCATGCACAGAACACATTCTCTGCTCATGTAACACTCTCCTTATTTCCCCCCTCCTTCCTGGAGTGATTGGCTTCACTCGGGTTCGGCAGATTATCACAGAGCCCGGGGGGGGGGGGGAAGCGCTCTTCTTCACGGGGCCTTAGTGCTGAACTGAAATGAAGTTTTTTGCCACCTCCTCCATCCTCGGTCACCACGCACCCAAGCACCCACTAGAGTCTCCCTCTGCCACTGTCACCATATGAAGACCAGTTTAGTGTCCCTAAGAAGTCTTACAAGAAGGCAGGAGCTCTAACACCCCATACAGTTCACAGAGTCTGCTTCTGGCCAGTGCAGTGCTCTGCATATTCGGGGTTCCGAGCCTCTCGTAGGCACTCACGCCGTTACCCAACCGGAGCTGCAGGAATTCCAGGACAGCTAGAGACCCTCATCACTGCAAAACTGGCCCATGAGCAAACACCTCGCAATGTATATTTTCGACAAATGTTGCAGATTTTTGCAGTTTTTTAATTTGCAGTGTGTAAACAGCAAAGTCCGTCTGCGCCTGTTCCCTCAGTGTGAACAGGAAACTTATTATCGGTTTTTGCGGTTCACAGAATTGTTTTCCACAGTTTGCTTGCATCAGTATTTTCCGAAGCTTGTTGCCTACAGGCAATTTGCTCGTGTAACTGTATGCATAAAAGAAAGAATTCTTACACCTCAATTTCTAAAATAAATCCCCCCCCCCCCCGTCTCAGGCCATCATTGCTATAGTTTCACGACGACTTTGTTCATAAGGCGAGGGCATGCTGTCTGCCCCTTAACTTAAAAGCTAAGTGCTTGCACGCATGCGCGCTCTCTCTCCAAGTGTGTGTGTGTCAACGTGTGTCGGTATGTGTCGGTCTGTGTAACTGTGTATCTGCATGCGTGTTGCAGCGCACATGTGTGTCTGCGTGTGCGTGCGTGTGTGTGTGCGCGCGCGCGCATCACTTCCTCCAAAACAAGCGCCCTCTGTCGTTGTGTTTCTTGACTGAAATTCGCGTATTGAAGAAGATACATCGGGACACAGAAAAACTCAGTACGCTACAAATCTTGAACGAGCAAACGGGTGTTTAAGTAGTCATTCATCAATACTGCAAGGATCATAATGGGCCCGAATAACGAAAAAACAAACGAACACGTTAATTTTCGTGATTGTGACGGACGCTTGGCACTGACACGCAACTATGTGCCGCGTTCAACACGAGGGAAACGCGCCCTGAAATGCAGCTGCTGCCGCGTTCGCTCGCTTGCCCCTTAAGGCGTTGCGAAAGTCCAACTGGCATCACGGAGTTGCCCCATAGCCCTCTGGCAAATGCCGGCCCACCCCGGCGTCGAAACTAGCTGACGTTTCTAGGAAACGCCTGTTCACGCGAAACAGAAAACCCCGGCATTTGATGTTTTCTTTTTCTTTATTTGCCGGCCCCAGCAGCATTCGGAGTTTAATGTCAACTTCTTTATCTCGAGCGCTCATAACGTGGCTCCGGCGATAACATTGTTTGTGCTTGCGGGCTGTTCTTTCGATTCTCCTTGGGCGAGTGCGCAGCGACATTTCCCGCCTGCTGTTAACGGCGCCTGTGCGACCGTGCTGTCAGCCGACAAGAAAGCTCAGACATAAAAAAAAACGGTTTCAAACATGATCGATAGCTGTTTACACTTTCTGACAAATAAGCCTGCTCGAGTTAGATGGCGACACAGCTGGCGATTCAAACTGTGCACAGAAAAGGGTGTTTTTGTGCGCAGTGTTTCCTTTCTTTGAAGTCGCGAAGTAGGAATAATGCGCTTCTAATGAAATCATAAAGAGAAAGAGACAACGCGCGCTCATGTCTCTGTGCCTAGGGAGTCCTGATGTGGGCATGGTATGGCCATGGCACGGCATGGTATGGAGTGGAGTGGTATGGTATGCATGGTACGACATGGTATGGCATATATGGTATGGAATGGTATGATATGGCTTGGATGGTATGGTGTGGCGTGGTATGGTATACATGGTATGGCACGGTATGGTGTGGTATGGTTTGGAAGGTATGGTGTGTCGTGGTACGGTATGCATGGTATGGTATATACAGTTTGGCATGGTATAGCGTGGTGCGGTTGGCATACATGATATGGCGTGGTATGGTATAATTGTATGGCATGGTATGGCGCGGTATGGTATTCACGGCATGGCATGGTATATATGGCATGGCATGGTACGGCACAGTACAGCATCGTGTGGTACAGCTTGGTAACGTATGGTATGGCGTGGTATGGTATATATGGTATAGCATAGTAGATCATGGTATGGTGTGGCGCGCTATAGCGTGGTAGGACATGTTAGGTATGATATGGTATGACATAGTGTAGCATGATAAGGTATGGTGTGGCGTAGCGGGGTATGGTATGGTATGGTATGCGGGGGCTAATGTCCCGAAGCCTTATACGTGCTATGAGGCTGGAGGGCTCCGGATTAATTTATTCAACCTGGAGTGGTTCTGTAACGCGCACAGATGTTGAGCAGAACTCCGCCATGTGTTTGCATTCGCCTCTATCGAAGTGCGGCCACCGTAGCCTGGGATTCGATATCGTCACCTCGCGCTCAGCAGCCGAACACCCTCACCACGGAACCAAAGCAGCGGTTCACGTGTGCGTGTGTAAGTGTGCATGCACATGAGGAGAGGGGGAGGAGAGGAGGGGAGTAAGAACTGTATAGACGAAATAGACTAAAGAACAGAATGTGTCAACGCCTATTTCCTCTCAGTTTGGCCCCGTCAGCCGAGACGTCTACGACGAAAGACTACTACGAGGGCTACAGACTTTGTTGCTGAGCTCGTTTCTTCTACAGTGCCAAGCCCTCCGCAGACCACAAGCGCCACATTGAGCAGTGATTCTTTAAAGGTGTACGCTCACCTCATGCCGTCAGAGGAACCGCGTATAGCGGAAGGTATCAAATAATAGCGACGCCGCGAGAGCGAAGCGGTTCTTTTGTAAAGAGGCACCTGCTCGAAGATGTACATGGTAACAATCCTGCAAGTCAGCCAGGGAAATCTGGCGAATTTAGAGTACAACATGACTCGCATAAAATTCCGGGCAACATGTGTGTGTATACAGCAGCTACCGAAAGGCAGCGTCAGGGGTGTAGTCCGAGTATATTTCTAAACAATCCGAGGATGCCCAAGACAATGTTCACTCGTCCTCTTCCGCCTCCTCTCTAGGATTAGGAACTCACTATAGAAATAAGCATTAAATGTCTGGCACCTCGCTGTCTAGCATCCCACATCGCCTCTCGATTATTTTTTTTCGTCCTGCTTTGAGATGTGTTTCTACCACCTATGATAATTGAGCTACGTAGTATTTCACGCCAACTGCTGCTGTGACTGGCCGCCTATACGACGAATCAACAGTCGCTGGAAGACGAAGATTGAGCGAGATAAACTCCGAGCGTGCCCAGCCACTTAAGAGACCGAAGCGTGGCCGCATACGCGATGCGGTGAGACACGCACACTTTGGCCGAGAAGTTGTGAGGGTGGTCCGTCTCTTCCACCCTCGTGAGCGCTGTCCTGCCTAGCCTTCTACCTGCTCTTAATATGGCGCAAGAGATAAGAGTGCTGTCGTGTTTATCTTCCTCCTCCGTTATAAGACGGCATCTGAGATAAGAGCATTTCTTTTTACGCTACGTGGACAGAAAGCAGTAGGTGCTTTGTCCGCACTCAGTGTGGACTTATACCGGAGGATATACGTTTCGCCTCAGGATATACCTGAGGATATACGCCCCCCTTTCGAAAGCAGTCTAGCCTGCCTTAGGTCTTCTTGATTTTTTTGTGATGGGATATAAAGCAAGTCATCCGAATCAATACCACAATATACATGGACGATGTAGAAAACATAGAAAAGAGCTTGACTTTTCACCCCATCGGTGGTTAAGAAGCGACCACCGCTCTTCGAAAAGAGCCCAGTCTCGGGCCTGGAAACAAGATGCAATCCAAATTCCTCCCTTCTCGTCGATCGGGAGGCGGACACGACCCTGCCTAATTGAATCGGTGAAGAGTATGGTCACGTGATTTTGAAGCGCTAATTTCCACTAGCTTTCTCTCTCACGCATATAGTGCTACTATTACTATACTAGCACAGCTAGCACATCAGTAAACCCCCTAAACCCCTGGAAAGCCTGTCGCTGCAAGTGCACTGAACTGCAGTAGCCAAAACAACTAAAAAAGCGTCCAAAACTTTCGACACTGGGGAGGGGGGGGGGGGATTTTCTTAGAGCAGTTTTGTTTCACATAAGGTGGCGCAATTCTGGGATCACGGAAGATTCCGGCAGTCTAAATGCCAGAACTATCCAAAACGACAGCATAGAAGCATCCGAGACATGTGGCGCCATCTCGCCGCTACATCTGAAAGCTGCTCTCCTCTCTCCCGTCACGGAGCTTAGAGGAAGAGAGGCATTCATTGATTGGCTGCTTTGTCTTGCACAAATATCATAGTTGCCGCGTATGAACAGGCGTGGTAGTGCGTTGCGTCGCGACCTCAAACCGGTTCAACTTTGTTAACGAACTCAAAACAATCGGTTAAGCAAATAAAAATGAAACGATGTCTGAGTGTTTGAATAATGCCGTTGTGTCGCAAGCAGAATATGTCTTTAGCAAGCTGCATTCAGAGAGAGCTCAGCCGTCTGTTATTGTCCGTCGGCATTGTTAGTTAAGCGAGTTAATATGGGGTATTATTGGTCACTTCAAGAAGCTATACCATTCTATCAGCTGCCTTCATTGTGGTTTGCAGCTTTTTAGCGATGTGTATATGGGGATATATATTTTCATGCTTATAAACTATTCGTGCACATGTAATTGTTCTCATTGCGGTTTCTTCATTTACTATTGGTTTGTTTTTGTTTGCTGTAAAGTTATCAGTGCAGTAGTCTACGGTTTTGTCAAGCCGTCGACCTCCCGGTTTTTTCTACAACCTTACAGGATCATCACTATGGTAATAAACGCTCTAGTATTGCTATTATTAATATTGTGGTCGTTGTTGCTGTTGCTGTGATGCTGTGCGACTGTGTGTAGCCTGAAGAGGGCGTGCGAAGTATTGTATTTGTACTTTATTCAGGATAATATTACAGGACCAATGCCTTGATTGACGTGATTAACTGTAAAAAAATGTCTGACCAGGTTGCACTAGACTTTGGGAAAAACAGCGGTTGACACTCAAGCACAGATCAGAACAGCATAAATGTCTTATTACAAATAGAACTAATTTAAGGGGAAAAAAGAAATTACGTAAAGCAAGGCTAACTAGGGCCGTAAAATGAAATTTAGTATATAAGCGCTACTTGTAACGTATGGTGACAAAAATAACGCTTAAATGTTACTACAGTAGCACATACAGTCACCAGAAACCTGAAAGCAGATTTCTTGATTATTGCAGTGCTCAAATGTTCCTCTTAAAACAGTTTTTTCAATATTTCCCCAACTTTACGTTGTGAAGGAGCATTGTTCAATAGACGCTGAATGATTGGGTAATGATTTAATAAATCCGGCATTAAACAGCTTAATCTCTGATACCAGAACTTCATTCGAAATCTGTGCTTGGTTACATTATTCTGCCTTAATTCATAGGTACTTTTTTGTGTGCTCTTTTGTTTCAAAAGCAATACGCTATCCGACCACTTTTGGCGGTAAACTTCTCGTACGTTTATTATGAAAAAAATTTACGTAGTGCGCACAGCTTTCAGACATCTCGAAGTTACCGATAGCACGTATGGCTCTTCTTTTTTTGACAGGCAGTATAAAATCTACATTAGTTTACCACACAAGCGTCTGCGATAACCTTTCAAGAGCAGAAGCGAGTCTGGAAGTAGTGTAAGAACGACAGGAAAAGAAAGTGAAGTCGCCAGGCAGGGGTCTGCCTAAACTAACATAGCACATATCGGAGGCCATGGAGGAGGCGCTGTAAGCATAAACCTGCCCAGAGCGTAAGATAGTCTATACGCGCCATACCTGCTAGACATGCTTTCCATTAGCGCCTTACCATCACCTTTACGCATGCAAAGTGAAAAATACCAGCCGGCACAAACAACTATGCCTATCATACACGTATGTTTAATTTTTTACACGTCACTAGAAATTCGCAACTAATTGGAAACATGTATAGTTATTTCAGGTGAATGTAGCGCCAACAAGCAATACTTGAATGCAACTCAAGAACCAAGCGGCTTTTCCCAGTCAAAATAACCTCTTCCAGCCAATGGCGTCGGCCGATTGTCATGACCCTGCTAGCGTGACAATTGAGGGAGCGGTGCGACAATGCAGGGAGGGCCCTTCCAACCCCTTTCATCTGCCACTGCCTGCATTGTCGCGCTAACAGGGTCATGAGAATCGGCCGACGCCATTGGCTGGAAGGGGGTCCTTTGAAGGGGAAAAGCCATTTCGTTCTTGAGTTGTATGACTGTAGCATAGAAAGGAAACATAGCCTAAGGAAGGCATTTTGATTGCGGCGAATTTTTTTTTATCGAGTGTACTTATTTGCCTTGCATTGTTGAGCTTTTAAAAAACAGCGACACAAAACGAGAACAGCACAGAGCACGAATGCACATCCGTTTTCTACGCATGTTTCCCTTTTAAGAGCGTTAGCACTTACTCATCACGTTCCTCGATTTCTTGGGGTATGCTACCAGCCCCCTTGGGAGTGAAATATTCTAAGTCCGAGGAATTCAAGATGACGGCCCCTACAGTAAATCGATATAGCAACCCAACTGGTGATTGATTGGTGACGTCACTATTATGCCCAACTGGTTGTTGATTGGTGACGTCGCTTACAAATCATTTTCTAAGTCCGAGGAATTCAAGATGGCGGCCCCTACAGTAAATCGATATAGCAACCCAACTGGTGATTGATCGGTGACGTCATTAGTATATCGAACTGGTGATTGATTGGTGACGTCACTGTTATACCCAACTGGTTATTGATTGGTGACGTCGCTTACAAATCCAAGATGTCAAATTCGTATTTCCGTTGGTGTACCTCACTTTAATCTCATTCATATCATTTCTAATAAACCAAACAGCTAACCCTCGTTACTTCAACGTCTTCTAGACGGTGGCGGCATCTTTTTTGTGTAGAAATTTTTCAAAATCGCAACGATGCAAGACCATGCTAATGACCAATTAACCCAATCTTAACAACTATTAATGCACTTGCCTGTGTGCGTTAAATTCACCTGAGATCACAACTCAGATGTCAAAATCATGCGTAGATTGTTATTACTGTTATTACGTTATTCTATAATACTGTTATACAAATCAGCCACGCTGGACTGTCCAAAAGACAGAGGTCGCGATCTAGCAAAGGTGACTTATTTGCGTCCCGACCACTCCGCGAAGGAGCCAAAGATTTACAACCGGTAAGTGTCGAAAAAAACTGATGTAACAGCAGCGAGCAGTTGCTGGTCTTTCTCCGAACCACGTTTTACTAATATTATCTGACAGCCGCTAGTCGCGTTATGGAATTCGCGGTAGTGACCACTGATGCGCAGAGAGGAACGACACTGTCGCAGTCTGCCACTTAAATACCAGGGAAGAAAACCGAGCATCCTTAATATCGCATAATCATGAATCATGGCCTATAGCAGGCGGCGTACGTAAAGGGAGACAGCGGTTATGCTCTAAACGAACTAGCTAAGCTCATTTTTCACGCTTCCGTGCCAAGCGAAGCATCAAAGTCCGTCTAAAGCCACTTCCTGTATTTTTCTCTCATAATTATAGTCGTTAAGCGAGCAAGTCATGTGTTCTAGCGGGAAACCTCGCATGTTTCGTCGGTAATACGATGCGACTGCACTCGATTCTACAACCGTGCATCTCCAGCGGCAGCTCCAGTGAACCACTGCCGAGCTCTCTAGTGGTGACCTTTTAACAAGTATAGCGGAGCCGAAAATTCTTGACTGAGTCTCAAACTCTCGGGCATGTTGTGGTTCGCTTTCTTTCAGCCACCGCATCCGGAATTAGCTCGTGACGGCCCCCGGCTTATTGTCCTGGCAACGGTAGCACGGTGCCCTCTCTTCAGCCCTGATTTACGGTCCATCTTTGTCGTTGTCGGACACTCCTCTCCTTTCTCTCTCACCACCTTCGTTAGTGCTGACGGAGACTTACCCGGTTGGCACCCCCCCCCCCCCCCCAATCTTACTTGTGTTGTGCCCACATGCGGCGCTGTGCACAACACACACAATGCGAAGAGAAGAATGTCGCAAGTATTTGTATGCTGAATTCTTCAAGAGTGCCAACCAGGTGTGAAGGGCCTCCCTGCCCTGTTTTTGAGTGTCTGGCGAGAGATCGAGGGGGGGGGGGGGAGCAGTGGAACGTTGGGGAGCGGGATCCCAGAGCTAAATTTATGCATCTATATAAGCGTGACTGCCGGCGCGCTGGCATCGCGTACCCTTTGCTGTTTTTAGCGTTTTTGTGTAGCTGAGTGCCCAGAAAGATCACGAAGTTTGGCTCGCCGCTTCGTGTGGATATTCCTGCTATGCAATGAGCCGTAAATGCTGCAACGCAGTTGTACCTGGCTCTTTCAGCCTGCGCTAAACGCGGATACAGTTATTGGCCGCCATTTGAAGCAGTTGCGAATTGTTACTCAGTACAATTCCCGTGGCGGCCTCCAGGTTCGGATATCACTGCAGGACTGCTACTGTTGCTCTTACCAGCAGTCTTTAGGCACCTTTAGCATACCGTGTACGCGTGCTACCGTTAGCGTTACCGGAGTACCGGGATCCCGCCCACAGCCAGTGAGCACGCGTTGATTGGTGCCGATGCGGGATGAGTGCGTGCAGCTGCCGGGTACGTGGCGCCATCTGGCGCCGCCAAGGAGATCTGCGCATGCGCATTGGCGGTGGGTGGGCTCCCGGTACTCCAGTAACGCTAACGGTAACACGGTACACGGTATGCTAAAGGTGTCTATTAGTAGATATTCGAACAGATCTCTCCCCCTGGAACTTTATCTTTCCATGGAAGCCCTCTCTCTATCACCTCTATCACCATACCTGAGACACAGAACTGGTGCTGGAGAGACCAGCTCTTTCCCATTCGGTCTTTATCTGCCCTCTTTCTGTCCCTCTATCACTCTCTCCCTCACGTTACCAAAGGAGTTATGTACTCGTCTGAGCAGTTCCATTCACTCAATTCACTCTAATAATCGGTCGTCTCGAAATTATCTGCCACTCGTCCAGAGTGAAAATATCTATTTTTAGTCGGAAAATTCGACAAACATGGATGCGGTCTTGAGCCGTCATTTGTAGGAGACGCGCATAACACTTGCAACCTTTTGCGATGGTGGTCTTCAGTTTTATATATATTCAGGGAGCTGGATAGTCAGTATCGCTCTGGTGTTTCTCCTAGCATGTCACTATAGTCGGATAAAAGCCAAAAATGAAGCACCAAATGCTCCCTCAAAGGAGGCCCTCCAGTCAATGGCGGCGAAGGATTTTCGTGACTCCACGGTTTATCCGTATTTAATCTCCATAGATATGTGGTTAATCACCAGTGAGAGGGGATTAACCACGTATAAACCGCAACAACACGAAAATCGGTCGACGCCATTGGCTGGAGTGCCTCATTTGAGGAGATTTGCCGCTTCCTTCTTGGGCTGTATGCCACTGTAGAGCAATTTTTGAACCCATCTCTATTGTTCAGCGAGTATTTCTTCGCAAAACCCTTGTCTTACACCATCTTATTCGTTTTATTGCAATAAACTAAACTCCTCTGTATTAAATTCATTCGGTGCATTCGATTAAATACGTCGACTTGCAGTTATTTGCTCACGTGTTCGGCACGGTAACCAGTATTTTTAAACGAAAAAACTCGCAATTAAACGAATGAATTTGTTGTTCGTGCCGCAGCGGTCGACATCGTGACGTGAGTCATTAAGTGATTAGGCTGATTAGGATTATTAGGCTGACCGCATGCAATGACGCCACTTGGACCCCTTTTCTTTTTGTCAATTTGAAGCTATTTGCGCCTTGCACGTTATTACTAGGCACCATTCGACAAACACAGCTGGGAGCAAAAAAAGTATCTCGTTATATCGCGCTCCAAGTGTTGATGTTTATGAGTAACGATTTACGAGTCGTAGCCAATGAACTTTTCCCCGAAATGGTTACCACTCGCACATACCAGACATGTACTATACAGCATGCATCGTTCCCTATCAAAAACACAACATAAAATTTTCTGTTGTTACAACCGGTTTTGGTGCACTATTTTGGGACCTGACAACAGAAATTCTTGTAGTAACAACAGGATTTCCTGTCGTATTCAGCAGTCTCCCGTCGTAACGACAGAGCCAGTTCTCTCGCTACGACAGACTACGCAATACTGCAGAAATCAGTTCTAACGACAGGACGTCCAAAATTCGTTGTATTTTGGAACCGGCTCTGTCGTATTATATTCGATGCGTACTCCTTCCAAACGTGCGCGGTGGGCTGTCACAGGAACTTGACGTTATTAGTCACTTAGAAAAAAAACCATGTTTTGGTGAAGTCTACCTGGGTGTTTACCTGTCATCGTTTTTCATATGGAATTCGGTCGGCGAATTTGTAACGCGAGTTTTTCGTCCACATTTTCCACTCTGCGTTTTCGAACAGTTCATTTTGCACTATCTGAGAAAAACAATCATGATCTCACGATACCCTGTGTGCTTTTCTGACAAATCCTAGTGTTTTCGATGTGACATTTACTTACTAATTGCGGCATTGTGTCCAAAATTTTGTGCATGCCAGTAGGATATCAATAGTCGATGTTTCGAGCTCCAAAACTAACTATCCCTCTCATATTTTTCCCAATTGCCCAACGCCGCCCATGTTAAAGCACTTGCATTTGCGAATTGTATGGAACGAAGCTGTTACGATATAACGAACTCACCACGCCGACTAAACGCCTCCATACACTACACATGCGAGGAAAAGATGTTTCTTCTGAACACAAATGGTCATTGGCGTCTGAAAGCTTAAAAAGAAAACTTCGGTGCGGTCACCATCGAGTAACGCAAAGGTTCAGCTTTGCACAGTGTTAGGGGAATGGAGGAAATTCAGCAAACGTGGCGGTGCTTAGGGGAGATGCGGAGAGTGGGAGAGGGTGAATAACGTCCCAAAGCGAGTCAGGCTATGAGGGACGCCGTAGTGAAGGACTCCGGAAATTTCGACCACCGAGGGTTCTTTAACGTGCACGGATATCGCACAGTACACGGGCCTCTATAGTTCCGCCTCCATCGAAATTCGACCGCCGCAGCAGGGATCGAACCCGCGTCATTAGGGTCACCAGCCCAGCGCCATAACCACTGAGCCACCGCGGCAGCTGATTAAGATAAGGATGATCACGCTGACCGCATGTAATGACGTCACTTGTACCCCTTTTCTTGTACGCATCATGGTGCATTGTGTGTACAGTCGTTGCCAAATGTAACCAGGCTGCATGGTTTGCTTCTTGTTTGTATAGTAGAGCCCTTACGGCTTCCCTCCAGATCAAATAGGTCTTGGAAGATGAGAACAAGCGTTCTCCTTACCGCATAGAGATTTAGAACTTGAAGGCTGGCATAAGAGCTTCAATGCAAGAAAGCGCTTTTAGTTTCCTTGGCTGCCAGCAGGTGACGCATGGCTTCGAACATCCAAAATTTGCACTTCGACACCTTACGCTACTTAAGAAAGAAATATTGACCGAGAGGTTGCCAATGAAGCGCTATAGCTTCTAGATGATGTCAGGACGGCGCGAAAAGAACAAGGACAAAAGAGGCACAAGAACACAACAGGACAGGTGCCAATAGAGTTCTTGTGCCTCTTTTGTCCTCGTTCTTTTCGCGCCGTCCTGACATCATCTAGAAGCTATGCAGCAACTAGCCTAAACTAAAGTACCTCTTAAGCGCTATAGGCCGCTTGGCTTAGCGTCAGTGACTGGGCGCGGTCCCCAGCTCCTGGTAATGAGGAGGAATGAATTTAAAGGGACACTGAGGAGAACCCTATCAAAATTTTTTTGTTAGCAATATCTGATAGTTCGGCATTTCATGGCTTTGTTGACGCTTGTCCGGGAGCGAAAGATGCATTTATTTCAAAGAAATTTGGGTTCGAAGTTGAAAAATTTTATCCCGCCGCTCCGATTGAAACTCGAGAACTCTTATGACGACACGGAGAGCTCTTATGACGACACAGAACGGAGTGACGTGAAACGTGTAAACGGAGACTCCGTGATTTCTGGCAGGTAGCGATTGCGGTGCGCAACCTCCCTTTGCAAGCCTCAGAGATTCGTGACGTCCATTAAGGAAAATTCCTCCATGGTGGCGCCTCTTGTCCTAGGAAGACATCACGCTTGTACTTGCGAGATTGGCCTGTGGCGGCGATACCTGTATTTTGGTTCTTGCTATTTTCTACATTACAAGAGTTAACAAGAATAAAAGCGCAATAACACGACACAAAGAAGGAGGGAACCGACAGGACAGGCGCTAACTTGCAACACTTTACTGTCTTCATAAACCACCGCGTATATATCAACCACAGGGGGGGTAAAGACAGATAGGGGGGATCACAGTTGAAAGCACGTGCGTAGAAAACTCGAATGGCATAACAAGAACAGGAGATTCCGCAGAGTATCTGCGGAATCTCCTGTTCTTGTTATGCCATTCGAGTTTTCTACGCACGTGCTTTCAACTGTGATCCCCCCTATCTGTCTTTACCCCCCCTGTGGTAGTATCTGCGGAATCTCCTGTTCTTGTTATGCCATTCGAGTTTTCTACGCACGTGCTTTCAACTGTGATCCCCCCTATCTGTCTTTACCCCCCCTGTGGTTGATATATACGCGGTGGTTTATGAAGACAGTAAAGTGTTGCAAGTTAGCGCCTGTCCTGTCGGTTCCCTCCTTCTTTGTGTCGTGTTATTGCGCTTTTACTCTTGTTAGCTATGAACCAACATGCCCCGGAGAGTGTTTTACTGACATTACAAGAGCTTTGTTTTCAGGAAGAGTGGCGTTTTTGTGATCAGGAGCTGGTATTCTATGGATACAAGCCAACTTCAATTTCTCCTCAGTGTCCCTTTAAGGGCATCCTACACCGTCGAAGAGGGGTTAAGAACTGTTACCAGCAAACGCAGTAAAGCGGCTACTCACTGGGCAGGCAGAGGTTCTCGACGTACTCGGCGTTGGAGTCCGGCTTGTATCCCTTGGGGTTCATGTACCTGGTCTCGGGGCTGAGCCGGCACAGCTGGGCGGCGCGGTCGTAGGTGGCCGCCCGGCACACCAGGCCGATCTCGGACAGGCACTTGTCTTCGCATTCGGTGCGATTCGAGGCGTACACCTCCTTGTCGCCGGCGCCTTCCATCCGGTACCCGGGACTCCGGTCGAACACGTACAGACGGCTGGAGCACTCCGTGATCACCTTGGTCGCTGCAAGCGCGCGACGCACCGCGGTGGAAAAGCGGTGAGGGCGCGACAATCGATTTGCCGACGAATGGCGACGAACACGTTACGCAGCGAGAATCATCACTACCGTTCTTGTCAGTAATGCGTAAGATAAATGAACGGCGAGAAAATCACCCAGCATGATGTAGATATATTTTCACGTTAGACAGAAGAGGCAGGAGGGTAGGACCCCGCTAAAGGATGTGAAGGGGCCCCATAACACTCCCTCGAACCGCTATGGTTATGTCTCAAGGAATTGTCAATGTTCAAAAAGGAAAAACAAGTTACAGGCACTCTTTCGGTGGAGAAGGACATTTTCGTAATTAAAAACACCGTTTTGCGAGAACCTTAATTCGCAAAGAGCTTTTTCGTGTAAGCACCGCTTTGCTCCTGCTAAGAAGCACCAGCTAATGTAATGGACGAAATCGCAAACCTAGTGGGTACAGTGCTGTTTTTTTGTTTTAGCGTATTACGCATACAAGTACGAGAGACATTACGGCTTCGATGGGGTTTGCTCGCTTGTGCAATAGTTGGTTAATTATATATTTTCTCAAGTGTAAAATGGATGCAGAGAACTAAAAAGCAAAAACCTGCGGCAAAGGCAAATTTTTGGTTACCTTCAGATCATTCCAGTCTCTCATAGATTTTGAGCGCCGTAGATCGTACTGCTGCTCTAATTACGCCTTCTTCGCCTCAACTCTAAGCTTTCCTCTCTTTGTCTATCTATCTGTCTATCTCTATGCGTGAACTAAGTTTTCATTTCTCTATCTTTCTCTTTAGCTCCTTTCATTCCTCGCCTCACGTGTAGGGCAACCAACCGGTCACTGCTTGGTTAACTTCCGTGCATTTCCTTTCACCTTTCTGTCCCCCCCCCCCCCCCTCTCTCTCTCTCTCTCTATCGCTCTATGCTTGCCCTTATAACCTTCCGTCACAATACCCCAGAAGCATACAGACGCTGCGCCCGGGTGCGTCCAGCTACTGCGCATGCGCCTGACTCTTTCTTTCGCCTGCGTTTGCGTTGTTTGTTTCCGAGTCGCGCGCCGTTATGACAGGACGGAACAGCCTACTGCGCATGCGCCTGACTCTTTCGCCTGCGTTTGCGTTGTTTCCGAGTCACGCGCCGTAATGACAGGACGAAACAGCCTACTGCGCATGCGCCTGGCTCTTTCGTCTGCGTTTGCGTTGTTTGTTTTCGTGTCGAGCGCCGTAACGACAGGAAGCGACAGCCTACTGCGCATGCGCCTGACTCTTTCGCCTGCGTTTGCGTTGTTTGTTTCCGAGTCGCGCGCCGTAACGACAGGACGGAACAGCCTACTGCGCATGCGCCTGACTCTTTCGCCTGCATTTGCGTTGTTTGTTTCCGTATCGCGCTCCGTAACGACAGGACAGAACAGCCTACTGCGCATGCGCATGACTCTCGCCTGCATTTGCGTTGTTTGTTTCCGTGTCGCGCGGCGTAACGACAGGACGGAACAGCCTACTGCGCATGCGCCTGACTCATTCGCCTGCGTTTGCGTTGTTTGTTTCCGTGTCGCGCGGCGTAACGACAGGACGGAACAGCCTACTGCGCATGCGCCTGACTCTTTCGCCTGCGTTTGCGTTGTTTGTTTCCGTGTCGCGCGCCGTTATGACTAGGACGGAACAGCCTACTGCGCATGCGCCTGGCTCTTTCGTCTGCGTTTGCGTTGTTTTCGTGTCGAGCGCCGTAACGACAGGAAGGAACAGCCTACTGCGCATGCGCCTGACTCGCCTGCGTTTGCGTTGTTTGTTTCCGAGTCGCGCGCCGTAATGACAGGACGGAACAGCCTACTGCGCATGCGCCTGACTCTTTCGCCTGCGTTTGCGTTGTTTGTTTCCGTGTCGCGCGGCGTAACGACAGGACAGAACAGCCTACTGCGCATGCGCCTGACTCTTTCGCCTGCGTTTGCGTTGTTTGTTTCCGTGTCGCGCGCCGTAACGACAGGACGGAACAGCCAGCGTGCAAGCAGCGCTCACAGGAGAGGCAGACTTCGTTGAAGTGCCAGGCGTTGTTTTGGCGCACGAGGGTCTCGCCTCCGTCGGGCGACGCCCGGTCGTAGTAGAGGTAGCAGACGGACTCCTCGAACTCGACGGGCGCCGACCCCGTCGCCTGGGCAGCGGTCGCTGGCCTCCGGCGGCCCGGCATGAAGTCGAACGACAGGCACTGCGCCACGGCCGTGGTCCGGTCCTCCTGACAGCGGCGGACGCACTCTTCCAGCACCTTCACGGGTTGCTCGGCGCGCGTGATCTGAAGAGAGGGGCACGCGTCGAGACACGGTTTAAGGCTCATCGTTATCCGTCCGTCCACGAAACCTGTCACACTATGCCGTCATCAATTTCGCAATTGCTATAACCCATATACTCTTAGCAATTACTAAGTAATTGGTGATTATTAAATAGTCATAAATTAGTTAATGATAAATCAATAGTAAAAATAATTAAATAGAAAGTAAAACTATTAACAAAATAAAATAAACAAAAGTAATAACAGTAAAAATAACCCAGAAATATAAATTAAAGAAACAGACAAACTGCAATCGCTACACGCGCCGTGGAAAAAAAACTCGCGTTCTAGAAAGTTCTGTGCTTTCGCATCCCTGCACGTAAGCAGACTTAAGCGCCCTCAGAAATTCTGGGTGAGTTGATACGAGTCTGTAGTTATGGTGAAAGGCGTATCAGTATATGTCTTGGTATAAAGATCGCGACTCTTTGCAGCGCGTGGAAAGCTCGTGTGCCAGATTTCCAATATACAGGGTGTTCCCTGTATTCGATGCAACTCCATTGAAAACATTTCGTAGGAACGCAAATACAAAAGGCGTTAGACAAGTAGTATCTTGAAAAATAAAGAGCTGGTAGTCAGCGCCCGTCCTGTCTCGTGTGTTCCCTCTCTTCCGCGTTCTTTCTCGCTTTCGAACGAATAAATGGCAGCGGAAAGTAAACGAAGACATCGAAGAAACACACAGACGAGGACGATGCTGCACTGACAACTGAACGTTTATTGGAAAGGCCGCATATTTATACTTAGAGACCAGCCAGTGCTTCGAATGATATCTTATCAATTACTGCTTGCATCCCGGCACAGATATCTCACTTCTTTTTTCGATAGGCCAACCGATGGCGTGCTGACGCATTGCTCTCCGGATTCACGGATGGCCCAGGCTTCCAGGATTTCTCTTGTCAGCTTGTCTTTGCTCTTTTTCACTACCTGCACGTGGTGAAGGTCAGCAGGGCTTGTTTGTTTTTTGCAAGTTTCGCAATCTCTGCAGTGTATCGCAAGGTTGGTGCCAGACTTGCCTGCTATGGCTGTTGCGTGCTCTCTTGCTCTGTCGTTGACGCATCTCCCGGTTTGGCCTATGTAATGCTTCCCGCAGAAAAGAGGGATACGATAAACGATGCCCTGAAAGCACTGAGAATACCTCGTTCTGTGTCCGATTTGGCAATCGGATTTGTTTTTCTGCCCATTCACTCGCGCACACATGCTTTTCGCCTTGTTTGGCGCCGTGGGAATGATCTTGATGTTGTGCTTCTTCCCGATCTTTTTGAGATTGTGGGTCAGCCCATGAACGTAGGGAATAACGGAAAACTTCTTTCTTTGAGTCGATGCTTCAGGGGCACTTTCCTTTTCCCTGCCAAGCTTCTTCGGCAGCACGAGGTCTTCTGCTATGCTGCAGAGCAACGCCAAAGGATATCCGGCTTCCTGAAGCCTAGCAACTTGCCTCTGAAGGCCCTGGCTCATCTGGTGTGGACACGACTTCTTTAGAGCAGATTGCAATGCTGCCCTCACAATTCCTCTTTTGACCGTCTTAGAGTGGTTAGAGCTGAAAGGAAGAAACTGCTTCTTTGCTCGAGGCTGGTATGTCCAACATAGGTGCCCCGGCGAGAACTCAAGGCGTATGTCTAAGAAGCGTAGGACGCCGTGCTCAGGAAGCTCCCATGTGAACTTGAGACCTGGACAGCTATTCTGAAAGGTGGTCAGTGTGTTGTCTTTTAGGGTGTCCGTGTCCTCTTTTTTCTGCTCGCATAGAACCAAGTAGTCGTCGACGTACCGGACGATCCTCACGATGCGTCTGTCCTTGGTTGCTTCCTGTATTCTTTTGTCGCAGGCCGCAAGGTATAGATCACTCAGGGCTGGAGCGACTCTGGACCCGATGCACACTCCACTCTTCTGAATGTACAGGGTGCCTTCATGGGAAGCGATGGTAGACATAAGGTAGGCTCCCAACAGCTCCAGGAAGGAGTCCACTGAAACTCCTGCGGTGTTTTGAAACGACACAGCTCCCTGCTTTTCTATAGTGTCTCGTAGGACGCTCATCAATTCATCATGTGGGATGGAATAGTACATATCTTCAATGTCGAGTGAAAATCCATAAGAGATGTTCCAGTTGTTACTCTTTATCTCAGAGATTAGCTCTTCAGAGTTCTTGATTCTGAAGGGGTCATCCACGTTTACGTTGCTTAGTTGCTTGGCAAGATAAGCCGAAAGAAGCATCTGCCAAGTGTGTGCTTCTGACAGAATCGCCCGGAAAGGGATCCCAACTTTGTGCGTTTTGGCACTGAAAAACACGGACAGGGTGCTTTGTCTTGTCGCTTTTACCTTGAGGTGGAGCGGCCCTAAGTTGGCGATTTCGAGCATCGATAAAACCTTCTTTTTTGCTGTTGTGAGATGCTTTTTGTGTACTTCACGAAGAGCACGCAACAGCCATAGCAGGCAAGTCTGGCACCAACCTTGCGATACACTGCAGAGATTGCGAAACTTGCAAAAAAAAAAAAAACAAGCCCTGCTGACCTTCACCACGTGCAGGTAGTGAAAAAGAGCAAAGACAAGCTGACAAGAGAAATCCTGGAAGCCTGGGCCATCCGTGAATCCGGAGAGCAATGCGTCAGCACGCCATCGGTTGGCCTATCGAAAAAAGAAGTGAGATATCTGTGCCGGGATGCAAGCAGTAATTGATAAGATATCATTCGAAGCACTGGCTGGTCTCTAAGTATAAATATGCGGCCTTTCCAATAAACGTTCAGTTGTCAGTGCAGCATCGTCCTCGTCTGTGTGTTTCTTCGATGTCTTCGTTTACTTTCCGCTGCCATTTATTCGATCATGCACCAACTAGCTCAACAATCCACCTTATTAGCCTTAATCTCCACAAACTTGAGCCTTTCTACTTGTTACCCGCATCAACTGGAACCACAACACCTGTGCCAATACATCGCCCTCTTCACCTGCCGGGCCCGTATGTTGTCACGCTGCCTTCAGAACAATCTTCTGGCTCACGAACTAAGAGCCTTCTTCGGGATGATCTCGCCCACACAAGGGAATGCAAGAAAGATGATGAGGATACTACGTTCAGAAGTATGGAGGCAGATTCGTCTGTTCAACGAATTTCTCAAGGTGAGAGCCTCGGACGAAACCTCGTTTCGACACTATTCCGCTTCCACACGATTTTGTACCGAGCATATGTGGAATGTGTGGTTCCTCCCATTTGTAAAGGCTTGCACAGAGAAGCAGAGAACACGCGTCCAAATAAGAAAAAACCCCGTGGTCACCGTCGGGAACGTCCAGTTATCATCTTTAACCAATGACGTGTTGGAACACGGACCTAAGTTCGCGCTTCCACCTAAACTTGACGCTGCAGGGAAGCTCGCCATCGTTAGACATGTCGCCGCCAAAGCGGATGATGAAGACGCCAGCCGAATTGTGGCTGAAGGAATTGACATTTTATGTCGGTCAAATGCAGGTGAACGACGCAAGAAAAGTTTCGAACCAGTCATAAAGGAACTGAAAGGAAAAAACTTGAAGCTGTGCCTTGCGGATAAAGAAGGGGGTTTTGTGGTGTTGGATTCCTGCAGCTACAAAACGAGAGCCTTGGATGCCATGAAGAAGAATTTTCGTGAAGTACACAAAAAGCATCTCACAACAGCAAAAAAGAAGGTTTTATCGATGCTCGAAATCGCCAACTTAGGGCCGCTCCACCTCAAGGTAAAAGCGACAAGACAAAGCACCCTGTCCGTGTTTTTCAGTGCCAAAACGCACAAAGTTGGGATCCCTTTCCGGGCGATTCTGTCAGAAGCACACACTTGGCAGATGCTTCTTTCGGCTTATCTTGCAAGCAACTAAGCAACGTAAACGTGGATGACCCCTTCAGAATCAAGAACTCTGAAGAGCTAATCTCTGAGATAAAGAGTAACAACTGGAACATCTCTTATGGATTTTCACTCGACATTGAAGATATGTACTATTCCATCCCACATGATGAATTGATGAGCGTCCTACGAGACACTATAGAAAAGCAGGGAGCTGTGTCGTTTCAAAACACCGCAGGAGTTTCAGTGGACTCCTTCCTGGAGCTGTTGGGAGCCTACCTTATGTCTACCATCGCTTCCCATGAAGGCACCCTGTACATTCAGAAGAGTGGAGTGTGCATCGGGTCCAGAGTCGCTCCAGCCCTGAGTGATCTATACCTTGCGGCCTGCGACAAAAGAATACAGGAAGCAACCAAGGACAGACGCATCGTGAGGATCGTCCGGTACGTCGACGACTACTTGGTTCTATGCGAGCAGAAAAAAGAGGACACGGACACCCTAAAAGACAACACACTGACCACCTTTCAGAATAGCTGTCCAGGTCTCAAGTTCACATGGGAGCTTCCTGAGCACGGCGTCCTACGCTTCTTAGACATACGCCTTGAGTTCTCGCCGGGGCACCTATGTTGGACATACCAGCCTCGAGCAAAGAAGCAGTTTCTTCCTTTCAGCTCTAACCACTCTAAGACGGTCAAAAGAGGAATTGTGAGGGCAGCATTGCAATCTGCTCTAAAGAAGTCGTGTCCACACCAGATGAGCCAGGGCCTTCAGAGGCAAGTTGCTAGGCTTCAGGAAGCCGGATATCCTTTGGCGTTGCTCTGCAGCATAGCAGAAGACCTCGTGCTGCCGAAGAAGCTTGGCAGGGAAAAGGAAAGTGCCCCTGAAGCATCGACTCAAAGAAAGAAGTTTTCCGTTATTCCCTACGTTCATGGGCTGACCCACAATCTCAAAAAGATCGGGAAGAAGCACAACATCAAGATCATTCCCACGGCGCCAAACAAGGCGAAAAGCATGTGTGCGCGAGTGAATGGGCAGAAAAACAAATCCGATTGCCAAATCGGACACAGAACGAGGTATTCTCAGTGCTTTCAGGGCATCGTTTATCGTATCCCTCTTTTCTGCGGGAAGCATTACATAGGCCAAACCGGGAGATGCGTCAACGACAGAGCAAGAGAGCACGCAACAGCCATAGCAGGCAAGTCTGGCACCAACCTTGCGATACACTGCAGAGATTGCGAAACTTGCAAAAAACAAACAAGCCCTGCTGACCTTCACCACGTGCAGGTAGTGAAAAAGAGCAAAGACAAGCTGACAAGAGAAATCCTGGAAGCCTGGGCCATCCGTGAATCCGGAGAGCAATGCGTCAGCACGCCATCGGTTGGCCTATCGAAAAAAGAAGTGAGATATCTGTGCCGGGATGCAAGCAGTAATTGATAAGATATCATTCGAAGCACTGGCTGGTCTCTAAGTATAAATATGCGGCCTTTCCAATAAACGTTCAGTTGTCAGTGCAGCATCGTCCTCGTCTGTGTGTTTCTTCGATGTCTTCGTTTACTTTCCGCTGCCATTTAATCGATCATGCACCAACTAGCTCAACAATCCACCTTATTAGCCTTTCTCGCTTTGTTTCCGTTCAGTTAGAAATTAGGCAATTTCCAAGGACCATAAGCGAGTGATTTGTTCAAATATGTTCAAAAGGTCAAGAAGTCATTGTTCAAGAGGTCACCAATGGGGCTTCAGCGCCATACGCTTAGACTCAGGGCGCAGTCACGTGACACTAAACAACAGACGGAGGGATTTCGTTTCCTTACGCCAATTGGGTAAGGAAGGCCACCGAACGTGTTGTGTGGTCACCATTAAGCCTTTTGTTTCCGTTTTCTCGTTAGCTATTGGCCTGGACATTGCGCATTTTAGGTAAAGACTAGTATGGTATGAAGTTCAGGCGCTGTCAGTGATGCCTTCAAGCAGTTTTACCGCTCCTTGCATACTCACAAGTTCGACGCGCTGCCGCCCGCCGCCGAACCCAGCGCTCAGCTTGTAGTCGGAAATTTTTTCGTAGACTAGTTTCCCGACCCCGTTGTTGCAACTCTGAGCTGAAAGAGGATAAAAGAAAAAGCACAGTATACTTCACATCAGACAACAGTTGTAGTCTCTCATATGCGTCGAAGTATTGCTCAAAAATAGCAAATAATTTGAAAGCAATATACGGCGATTCAAAGCAATGATTCTGTGACGACGTCTCAGTGTTTGAAAACCTGCGTTGTTAGGAGCCAAATAATAATAATAATAATAATAATAATAATAATAATAATAATAATAATAATAATAATAATAATAATAATAATTGGTTTTGGGGGGAAAGGAAATGGCGCAGTATCTGTCTCATATCTTTGGACACCTGAACCGCGCCGTAAGGGAAGGGATATAGGAGGGAGTGAAAGAAGAAAGGAAGAATAGGTGCCGTAGTGGAGGGCTCCGGAATAATTTCGACCACCTGGGGTTCTTTAACGTGCACTGACATCGCAGAGCACACGGGCGCCGGAGCGTTTTTCCTCCATAAAAACGCTAAGGGTTCTTGTTTTTCTTGAGGATCACCAAAGAGGCAAGGTAGGGCATGGACATCATTCCGTGGTCAGAGTTGCAGCGTCGTTTCGCAGAATAGTCATTTGGTGCCTCCCTCTAAACATATTCGTAACAGGAGCGAGAGGCAATAAAAAAATATCACACAGATAAGACACAGGCAACAACTATACTGCGCAAGGTTGATTGACTTTCGATGACATCAGCACTCGAAATCAAACCGCCCTATAGCCCTGTTACAACACTGACACTATATCGACATCCTTACTGTTCCGCAAGGTGCCAATTCATTTAGCATTATATCTGCATTGCCGAAGGACACGTCAAATAGGTGACTGAAACGACTTTAGTAGGATACAATTTACAAAAAAAAGCATTTGCCTTCGTGTGCTGTGCGATGTCAGTGCACGTTAAAGATCCCCAGGTGGTCTAAATTATTCCGGAGCCCTCCACTACGGCACCTCTTTCTTCCTTTCTTCTTTCACTCCCTCATTTGTCCCTTCCCTTACGGCGCGGTTCAGGTGTCCAAAGATATATGAGACAGATACTGCGCCATTTCCTTTCCCCAAAAACCAATTATTATTATTAAGGATGATGATGATGATGAATTTTCATGGCGCAAGAGCAGCTTTGGCCAAAGGTAGTCATGCCACGAGGTAGTTTTCATTGCACAAGGTGAGGTCAAAGACACATTTCCCAAGCATTTCACCCTAAAGAAGCAGAGCACCAGGCAGGGGAAGGCTTGTACCCATTGTATCAACGGTGGGTACCCGGTGGCACTGGGGATCGAACCCCGGACTTCCCGAATGCGAGGCGGATGCTCAACCACGGCCACCATTTGCTAAGAACGAGCTGTGGTCTGCGGCGTTCTGTGTTACTCCGCTGACCAATCACAACAGTGAACGTAATCGGCTTTCTAATGTTTGACTCTGTTAAACAAGCCAGGGGCACCAAAATTCTTGAGCTTATAAAATAGTCTGGTGGCTATAGGTTCTTGTTTAGGGCGGAAAACTGGGCTAGTTGGAATAGATTCATGTTGAAAAAACCAGCGCAAAAAACACGGACCAAAAGACTAGATGACCAACACGGCGCTGTCTCGCAGCTGTCCTCCGGCCCCTGTTTCTAGTTTAGGTTACAAGAAAAGTTTTAACAGCGCACTACTTTTTTGTCGCGCAGTAATTTTGTGCGCCGCTCCTAAATATGGGCGGAGCTTCACTGTAGACTTACGTTGTATCCGACTATATAGAGCGTATCAGCGCACATTTTTCGCGCCAGAGCCGTCAACGACCTCGGAGCTGTCCAGTGTGAGGATCGCGTGCTGCCCGAGTCAATGGAGTTGGCGCTGATGACCACTCGCCCGCGCTCTCTCTTCATTCGGCGCGTAAAACCTCCCCCGCTGGCCAAGCCGCCCACGTTTCCAATGCAACCGGCCCCGACGGACGCAACCGGAAGACGCACTCGGCGAGTGCGACCGATGTGACCGCCGCTGTTAATCTCACCGACGCATTCCGGAAGTAAGCGCTCGTCGCGACGTCTGGTGTACGGGGTCAAAAAAAAAACAAAGAAAAGAACTCCCGAGAGCACGCCCACGTCTTTGTCGCTATCACCTTTTTCCTGCCTCGTTAGCGCACGTTTTGATGTTTCTACTTTTTATTTATATTTTTTCTCCTCTCCAACAAGACTTAGGGAACAGCGAGCGAGAAGATTAATTCTCTTTTTATTGTTGATGTTGTTGTAATGCTTTCTTTTTTTGCTGCGGCAGCAAATTCATTTCGCGCGCACTTTCCCGTTCAAACCTGCGACTCTCCGCCACGTAGCGTCGAAAGCCTCGCGGCTTCTCCCAGCTACGCGCCCTCGTCTCCTCCTTTCCCTCGCGCGTTCTGTTTGCCCCCCAGCGCCACCGTCCGATTGTCATGGAAAGCAGAACGTCCTCGCGACACGATCATTCAACTCAGGGTCGGCTAACTGCCGATGCGACACGCAGATAGCCCGGCCGCCCTGCGCGCTCTGCCGCGGTCGGAGCTGGCCCTGGGCTGCCTTAGCCTAGACTCTTCAGCTTGCTACTGCGCAGTCCCTCTGTTTGCTTTCACACTTTTCTTAGTGTTTCAAATGCAAATCGTGCTTCCGTCCCATCGCTTGACCGGAGAGGAAGTGAATGAGGTTTTGCACCTTTCGCGATGGGGCCGGCCGTTTCTGGTTCAAGGTAATCAACGTACGCGTGACGCGCGCTCGAACGCGAGCACGTCCTGCTGCGGCCTACTTCTATGGAGACACAGTTGCTCAACTTTTTTTTCCAGGCCTTGTAATGCTAACTTGGTGAAGAGTAACGCGTGTTCGTGCAGCCTGTATTTGTTTGTTTATTTTTTTCTTTTCAGGAACTTGTTCCTCACTGTCGTGTCAGGTGCTCGTCAGATTAGCTTGTGCACACACAGTTGGCAGCGACAGAACGCCTCAACTTTTACCACTTGCCACCACTTGGCCGAGTGGCTGAGCATCCGCCTCGTATGCGGGAGGTGCGGGGTTCGATCCCCAGTGTAGCCGGGCACCCACCGGTGATACAATGGGTACAAGCTTTCCCCTGGTCTGGTGCTCGGCGTATTCAGGGTGAAATGCTTGGGATATGGGTCTTTTACCTCACCTTGAGTCGAAAATAACTTGTGCCATGGCGCTTTTTGTCCATGGATGCCATAAAAAGTCATAATCACCATCCAAAAGGTGTTTTATTTAAACTGAGAGTCAAGCTGATGTTCGACACGTTAGGAAACCACGAAAACTTAGCTGCGAAAATGGCAACGATTAGTAAGTTGCAGCCACATTTTTTTTTTTACATCATGAAGTGGGGTTGAAAATCTGCGTGACTGAACATACATAATAATGCAAGGGTGAGCTTGGATCCGTTAGGCTATGTTTGCTGTAACCTTTGGGGGTTTTCGTATACAACTCATAAGCCCTAACATGCATCAACAACCACAACTGGTAATAAACGATGAAACAGTATTGAAATACACGATGCACGGGTGCTGTACACTTCCGGTGTTTGTTAACGTGATAGCGTGAAAAAACAAATCAGAGATGTCCCATGTACCTGTCCCATTATCGAGTTGCATTGTCAAGGTAAACTCATAGCTATTCTAACAGGACCCGTTATGCGACAACTTCGTCTTTGCCATTTAGCAGGCTGCATAAACGGCCGATTTTTATCCATTATAGCGTAACTGCTTTCTCAATTTATTTTTATATTTTTTTCTTCAGACTCACCTTGTTGAGCCTTTGACATATAGCAGGCTGCTTAAATGGTCGATTTTTGCCCATTATAGTGTAACTGCTTTCTCGATTTATCTTTATATTTTTTTCTGCAGACTCACCTTGCTGAGCCTGTACTAACACGCGTATACGCTTTTGCTGCTGCAAATACGAACTAAAACACTGCCTTTGGATAGTTCCTCTTTTGCAGGAGCAAGGCTGTTCTCCTGTTAAATAGGCACATTCTCGCTAGCATGTCTTTAGTGCGCATGAGAGGTCAATCCAGACAGCATAAATTACCCTAGAGAACAACGCTAGTGTGACTGGCAGTACGACTAAAACCATGTAAAGATAACTAGGAAATCACAAAAAGGGTAAACATACACGAGAATGAGGGCACTTTAAACAACCAGAGCTGGACGACAATCACGCAGAGCTGCCCTTGCCAGAGCCCCACGCTTTTCCCCTATTTAAGTTTAGGATGTAAAACAACTGATTTCATACTCGTACAACTTATTTGACTACAGAGGGACACGAAATAATAATTGGTTTTTTTGGGGGGGGGAAGGAAATGGCGTAGTATCTGTCTCATATATCGTTGGACACCTGAACCGCGCCCTAAGGGAAGGGATAAAGGAGGGAGTGAAAGAAGAAATGAAGAGAGGTATGCCGTAGTGGAGGGCTCCGGAATAATTTCGACCACATGGGGATCTTTAACGTGCACTGACATCGCACAGCACACGGGCGCCTTGGCGTTTTTCCTCCATAAAAACGCAGCCGCCGCGGTCGGGTTCGAACCCGGGAACTCCGGATCAGCAGTCGAGCGCCCTAACCACTGAGCCACCGCGGCGGGGCAAGGACACGAAATGCATTTTTCGAGTAAGCGTCGTTTCACATGCTGCGAATTTCACCGCGCGGCACTGCGAATTCGGTCCCGCCGTTGACGCCGCAATGCGATTGCCGCTCAGTCGTTACACATGCAACGCAGGACCTGCGAATTCGTTCCGTGTGACAGCAGGGTTGCTAGATGACTGCTCATGGAACTCGTGATTAACGTGGCATTGATGCAATAAGGAATGTGGTCGTGTTGTTGTAGTCATGCGTGTTTTTAGACACAAAAAAATATTTTGAATGTTTTTATTAAAGTGAACAGTTCTGAATTATTCAAAAAGTACGTTGGTGCGCTGAATGAAATCATTGTACGTGAAAACCAAAAGACACTGTGTTTGCCGCGGCGCCGCTTCAGCTGTGGCACGTGACCGCAAGTGACGTCAGACCCATGAGGCGTGAGTGCAAGGACAGCCATAGCTGGCCAAGCCAAGCCTGGCGGGGAGCCAAGCAAAGGATGCTCCCTATTGGTCAGTCGCAGAGCGAACACACCGACGCTGCGAACGAATTCCAACCGGACGGAAATCGTTCGCAAGCCGTCTGCGGCAAGAGCGGCGGCCCTCTCCGCCCCATAGCGAACGAATTCGCAGTGCCGCGCGGTGAAATTCGCAGCATGTGAAACGGCCCTTCGGGTTGCCACTCTAACCCATTGCGTTTAAGGCAAGACGGAAGGAGACGCCAAGTTAGAAATGGAAGGTGATTTGTGGCGAAAAGGATCCAGGGTCGCTGTTTAGGCAGGCCTTCCAGGCTGCTCTACGTATTTACATGTCTAATGTCTGAACTAAAATGCAGGCGCATTACATCTAAGGATCGTCGATGCATGCGTTAAAACTATGTGTCACCGTGGCTCAAAAAGGCGTACGACGAGTAACCACCGCTAAGTTCATGACCAATGACCTTCCACACCTTCCAGGCCTAACATCGCGCCGGTGGGTCAAGCAATGTCCTCATATGAGCCAAATTTCTCCGTCCCCCCATATCATTGTTACGATTTTCTCTCAAATTAATTATCTTGCTTCCCTGCCGTTGGTGAGCAGCGCACTTGACAGCAAAGCCGGCCAGGTACAGCTGCGAGTAATGTAAAAGGGAATACTATATATATATATATATATATATATATATATATATATATATATATATAAGGAATCAAAAAAGGGAAATCTTGTCAATACTGAAGAGAACAGCGCATTTTTCTTTATTTAAATTACGTAACTAGTCGAGTACTGTATTCGACTCCTTACAATCGCCAACTAACTCTATGAACTATGTCGGCTCACTTGTTTTGTTCGATTTTTGAGGAAAGGAAATGGCACAGTAACCGTCTAACATATCTCGGTGGACACCCGAACCGCGCCGTAAAGGAAGGGATAAAGGAGGGAGGGAAAAGGAAAGAGGAAACTAATAATAATAATTGGTTTTGGGGAAAGTAAATGGCGCAGTATCTGTCTCTCATATCGTTGGACACCTGAACCGCGCCGTAAAGGAAAGGATAAAGGAGGGAGTGAAAGAAGAAAGGTGAAAATTTAGACGTTGAAAGATAATGTGTTTAGAGAAATCTTGTTTGGAAGGAAAAGAAAACTGCATTGCTCGTTTATATTTGGGCAACGATCCTTGGTTTTATAATAAAAAGATAATAATAATAATTGGTTTTTTGGGGGAAAGGAAATGGCGCAGTATCTGTCTCTACATCGTTGGACACCTGAACCGCGCCGTAGGGGAAGGAATAAAGGATGGAGCGAAAGAAGAAAGGAAGAGGGAGGTGCCGTAGTGGAGGGCTCCGGAATAATTTCGACCTTCTGGGTATCTTTAACGTGCACTGTCATCGCACAGCACACGGGCGCCTTAGCGTTTTGCCTCCATAAAAACTCAGCCGCCGCGTTCGGGTTCGAACCCGGGAACTCCGGATCAGTAGCCGAGCGCCCTAACCACTGAGCCACCGCGGCGGATATAAAAAAATCGCAGGACGGTTACGCGTGTGACGCGAATATTTCAACGTTACCAATTTGGTGTGACAGCAAAGAATATTTCACAGATATGTTTTGTTCTTTTTCCATCTGGCCCAAGACTGTACTGATGATACTCTGCGGTGGATTTCGGTCGGTTTCGAACCAACCATCTTTCGCACACTAGGCGGACACGCCCAAGCCACTGATTTTCCCGTCGCCTCCTAATCTGTTTCTCTATTCCACCTCCCCTTTTCCTCTCTCCCCTGTCCACTATTTCTCCCTCTCTACTCTGCAGCCCGTCGCCTCCTGCCCACTCTCTCTCTCTCTCTTTCACTTCGCTCTTCCTTGTAAAATGGAGAGCGGAAAATCCCCTCTCCACTTTGCCACCTGCCAATCGAGGTAGGTGGCGCTGCGGACGCCGACGACGGCGTGAAGTTGAGGAACAAGCTACAAGAACTAACGCCCTAAAAAATCACGTGTTCCCTTTCACAGTGCTTCTTTTTTTCCCCAATGCTTTCTGTAGCCACCAACTCCGACTTCGCAAGCGGTTTCGACCCATGGTAGTGGGTGCAAAGGATTAATCCAGAAGGTAACTGTTGTAAAAGAAAAACAAAATCCCGAAGCCCCCAAAGTGTCCAAAACGATCCGCATCCATAGGAACCATTCCTAGGAAAACTGCGGGATGGGTATGGGGAACCTGCGCTGAAGTTTGCGGTGCCGATTGCAGCGCCATAACACACTGCCTAGCTAGAAGAGCAAGCAGTTTTGGGTAGCACTCTTAGTACTTTTCCGCGCCACCTTCAGGCGCTTATTGGCGTGAGCCTCCGCGCTCTGTCGAAGGCGCACGTGCCGTGCGTCAGCTATCTGGGCTACGCCGAGAGAAGCTAGGCAATGAATGCTGTCAGCCAAACGCGAGTATCTAATCGCGCAGAATGTGTTCTCGCGTTTGCAGCGGCCCAAGCGGCTGACAAAAGCAGTTTTGAGTCACCGAATGGAACAATTGCAGTGCCACCATGGCAGCGCAGGTTCCCCATTAGGGTACAAGACAGAAGCATATCCGGCACATATAGACCCATATGCGTATATGTATGCAAGCTCCAATAGACACCTAAGCATTCTATCAAGCCTACTTTCTTCTTCTTCTTCACCTTAGTAAACATGGCACATACCCAGGCAGGGGGATTGGCCAAGGTACAATAGAGAATGCCAATCAGGAATTTTCGCGGGGAAAAATAGACGGGAGAAGACTGAATACCGATTAAAACTGGAAAATTGAAATGAATTAAAGAAACATGAATTACCAGGAATATGAATTACCATAGTGCTAAAGTGGGCCCAGTAAATTATTCGCGCATAATGCGCGGCCTGTAGTGTTAGTTTACTGTACCCAGCAGGTGTTGTCCTTCATTTCTTCGAGCACTTTCTTCTTCAGCTACATCTTCCTTATAAACTTCTTCCTTTATCCCTTCATATTACCGAAGCTCCCAAAGAAGCCTACATCCTGTTCTTTCCAGGACAGTCTGGATAATGTGGTATTTAATAGAAAGCATACACCAGACATAGTGCTAAAGTGGCCCCAGTAAATTATTCGCACATAATGCGCGGCCTCTAGTGTTAGTTTACTGTACCCAGCAGGTGTTGCCCTTCATTTCTTCGACCACGGCAGCAACATGACGAGTGAACGTCGGGCGCGCTGGCGACTACCTGCGCCTGGTGCCGCTTCGCGGACGCGTATAACGGTTTACCGTGCACGCTTAATTGCCCCCCCCCCCCCCCCCCTCGCGTTTCCGGGCGCAGGGCGCTGTGCGGTCGCTTCCTGAAAAGAGCGCCCCGGCACTCCGGACGTCCGGCCAGTAGTCAGTCAACCCTCCGCACCCCCTCTCCCCGTCTCCACCCAGTCACTCCTCACTCTCCCCCTCCTTTCCCTTTCCCTCGCGTCGCCATACTCTGTGTGGACAGTGGCGGCATTTCGTAAGTGCATTGGTGCGCCTCCAGCGGTGCGCGGATTCTCTGTATGAAGAGCCCGCCGCTCCAATGTGCGCATGCGTGTGTGTGTGTGTAGCAGAGGCGAGCGCGTCGTCTTTTCAGCCCTTTCGGCGGCGCCAGCCTCCGGTATCTTTTTAAAGCAGATTTTTTTGTTTGACCCCAAAAGTGGAAACAGAAAAAAAAGACGAGCCTTTTGTTGTCGTAGGGCATGCCGGGACGTCACTGCAAAGGCAACCTCGCTTGGATGCGCCGAGGCTTTTTCGGCACTTTTGATATTTAACGTGCGTGTGTGGAATGCGCAACATTTCTTTGAACGCCGCAAAGTAAAAAAAAAATAAAGAGACGCGAACGGAGCGGCGGAGCTTTTCCGCTTTTTGCCGTGGCTAGAAACGGCATCTCCATGCACAGCACGGTCTCACAGCGGACGGAATATGCATGCATTCGCCAGCTTTCTCCTGTAGCGCGCTTAAGGGAAGAAATATTGTAAGCCGTGGCGGGATTTGTAATCGTCCTTATCAGTTTCACGTTGAGATAGCAAATATCTGAGACACCTCAGTTTATTTTCACCTCAGTACAGGGTTAAAGAGACATAGGAGACGCCTTTTCCCTGCAATGGGCGTAGTCAGGCTGATGATGATGGTTACTAATTAATGTGTTCGTGCGGGCGACATCTCCGGTGTGAAAAGTCTGTAGGGTCGACGCGCGCTTTAGCAGTGGTGTCGCCAGACCTTCTAGTGGGTAGTGTTCTTCTCGATGGCAATAATAATAATAATAATAATAATAATAATAATAATAATAATAATAATAATAATAATAATGCACAAGTGATCACACGGTGTAATACGACAAATCTGCGTTAGCATGTATTCGTAGCACATTTCGCTTTTACACTAACCTACTTGCCATTGCATCTTTGAATTTGCTTTTAGCGTGGGCTTCTGCAGGATGGAGGCGCGTGGTCGGGTGGATGCCTCTTGAGGTTGTACACTCTAAGCAGAGAGGAGTAAAAAGTTAGTAAGCTGTCCTTTAGTGCACTCTTTTTTATACAACGGAGAACGCTGGGTGACAGTTTACTGACTTTTTTTACTCCGTTATAGGAGTATTCGTGTTGAGAGTATAGGGGGCTGGCCGGAGGCTGGAGGCTCGTAGATGGGAGTTTCATTCTTACCGATGGATCCCCGGAAGGTGCTAGGTTCACACAGACAGACTGACAACGGGTTTTCGCCGACAGAGCTGCATACTTTCAAAGCATTAATAATGATACTGTTTAGTTGAGGGGTAAGGAAAGCCGCACTCTCACTAAAGGCGAACACCCAAACCACGCCATGTGGGAATGAGTGACGGACGGGGCGAAAGAGGGGGGGGGGGGGGGGAGAGGGAGAGAGAAAATGGGAGTCGACCGTCTGGAGTTCGCTGACCCTGTGCTTTTATCGGCGTGCACCTAAGAGTCTTTCACACGTCCTTTTCAGTATTGAAATTCTGTTCGCCGATGCCGAGATTCGACCCTGCGAACTCGCACTCAGCAGGCAATGTCGTCACGCAATGTGAAAGGAACACGTCATTTTCAAGAAACGAGTTCCCTCTACAGCGTCAGTGAAAAGTATACGTTGCAAAACGATAGCGTTTAGGGCCCTGCATCGCCGAAAAGCCGACGTCTTCTGCGGTGTTGTTGTCCATGGGAGAAAAATGCACGAAAAAAACCCCAAGGAACAACCTAGGTGGCAGTTGGGCCACCTATGCCACGCGACCTTATGACTGGCCACCGCACTGTGAACAAACTTCCCGCTGTCACAAGTGGCAATTAAATCAATGACTGATCGTGAGAGGTCGCTCGGGAAGAGCAACCTAGGTTTCACAAGCCACACCGGTGGGAGCACCCGTCGTCCTCCCATCATCGCTGAACCCCTGCACCACGGCGCTAGGACTGTTATGAGGACTCCCAGGGATCTATGAATGTAGAGA
The DNA here is from genome assembly GCF_052857255.1 of Amblyomma americanum. NCBI lineage: Eukaryota > Metazoa > Arthropoda > Arachnida > Ixodida > Ixodidae > Amblyomma > Amblyomma americanum. Next base: position 28,211,359 of record NC_135507.1, on the reverse strand, counting down.
ATGACTAACTCCTCTTATATGGGCATTAACCCATTAACGCTGTAGCGTCATAACCTTTAGGCGGAGCTTAAGTGTCCACTCCATTTGTTTTTCTGTAAGTACGTTTTCTTTACACGAATCCTCATTACACGAGGAGTATTTAAAACGTTTCCCCACCTGGGCCGCAATGTTTATAATAAGTGAAGAAATTTGGATATTCTTCTTTAATATGACAGTTTTGAACGTCTCTTTTTCCAGGAGCCCCAACGGCACACTGCACCACATCTCGAGCCACAGAGCTGTGTATCAAGATCGGAGAAGTTCTAAACGGTACCCGCAGTCACGTGAATTGGGCGAAGAAGCCACCGAAGTAGTTAGTGTCACCAAAATCAACCTAATCCTCCTGCGACTGAATAATAATAATAATTTTTTTTTTGGGGGGGGGGAAGGAAATGGCGCAGTATCTGTCTCATACATCGTTGGACACCTCAACCGCGCCGTAAGGGAAGGAATACAGGATGGAGCGAAAGAAGAAAGGAAGAGAGAGGTGCCGTAGTGGAGGGCTCCAGAATAATTTCGACCCCCTGGGGATCTTTAACGTGCACTGGCATCGCACAGCACACGGGCGCTTTAGCGTTTTGCCTCCATAAGAACGCAGTCACCGCGGTCGGGTTCGAACCCGGAAACTCCGGATCAGTAGCAGAGCGTGCGCCTGAATGCAGAGACCAGAACGCCGGTGGCCGATGTGGATGGAGGTGTGCCGCCTCCCGTGGCAACTATACTGAGAAGTAATCAAGTTCTTGCATAGAAGTACATTCGTGGCCGCCGTTTGAATTCGACACCTTTTGACACTACCAGTAAATAAAAAGAAAGTTTCAGCATAGTGAGCAAAACTTGCTGACACCCCTTGTTCGTCAATTTCAACGTAAGAGGTAGCAACCAATTTGGTCTTTTTGAGTGGAAGCTAAGTATTTCATTTCACATTTGCTGCAACCTGTACACAACTCAGGTTGCAACGGCCTATTCTAGATTTATACAGCGTGTACTGGTTGACTGAAAATATGCACCTGGTATTTTGATACGCGTGGCAAAGCACCAGCTCACTCATGTTTGTTGCTTCTTTATTTATTTATTTATTTATTTATTTAGTATTTCTTTCGATCTTTCTTTCTTCCTTCCTTCCCTTCTTTTTTTTCTTTCTTTCTTTCTTCCTTCCTTTCTTTCTCTCTCTCTCTTTCTTTCTTTGTGTTTCAGTGAGAAAACCCGCGGGTGCTGATGCTCGAAACCTAAAATATGAAATCTGCTGAAGGTGTAGCACGGAAATGCAGTACAAGACGGATAAAGAAAGTGTCACCTTGGGCAAAAGAGACTCCGCTCCAAGTTCCGACCCGTACCACTCTGTGTGGGGGCGCCACCTGACAAAGTAGGTCTGGTGTCTAGACGGGGCCGCTACACTGGTCTCGACAAATGATAATAATAATAAGTGGTTTTTTGGGGAAAGGAAATGGCGCAGTATCTGTCTCATATATCGTTGGACACCTGAACCACGCCGTAAGGGAAGGGATAAAGGAGGGAGTGAAAGAAGAAAGGAAGAGAGAGGCGCCGTAGTGGAGGGCTCCGGAATAATTTCGACCACCTGGGGATCTTTAACGTGCACTGACATCGCACAACACACGGGCGCCTTAGCGTTTTTCCTCCATAAAAACGCAGCCGCCGCGGTCGGGTTCGAACCCGGGAACTCCGGATCAGAAGTCGAGCGCCCAAACCACTGAGCCACCGCGGCGGGTATGGTCTCGACACCAGAAGTGCTTTTTCAGGTGGCACGCAGAGTGGCACGGGCCGGAAGTTGTAGGAAGGGTCTCTTACTCATAATAATACATAGCGAATTCTCCGAAGTCTTACTACATCTGGCACTCGTTGTATAGTTGCCGATAACATGCGTTTAAAAATGGAAAAAGGTTTATTATTTGCCTTCTAGCTACTACTATGAGGTCGTAACCACTGATATCAGACTGGTGCAAGAACTCTATGAATGCGGTTAAAATTTTCTTAACTCCTTATGACACAGCTGAAACCCAGTGGAGATTAGTACGCTCTAGCCAATCATACGCTGTATGTGCGTATATTTATACACCGATTAATAGCAATCAGAGCTCGGAAATGCTTTCTGCTCTCCTTTCCATGGTTGGTCGCAGGCATTTTTGTCTTCAATCCGAGCATTACTTGGAATGTAGAACCTTACACGAACACCTCACTACAACTAGCTGACTGTTATTTTCAGAAGTATAGAATTGAGCATTCAGATTTATTCCACAGGCGGGCACAGAACACAACCTTAGCACAGGGAGCAGCTGTATTCCCATTGGAATTCAAGGAGCGTGTGACCAAAGCTGAAGCAGTTAATGAACCTAAGCACGTTTCTTAAGAAAGGATGGTTTCTAAAGGGTTTGAGCAATAAGTGATGACAAAAGAGTCCGCTGATTCATATGCGATTCAAATTTTAATGAAAGGTCAGGATATATTTTACAACATTACACAGCGGAAAACAACTGGTAGATAAACGATGCAAAACATTTTTAACCATCTCCTGAAGTCTACGTTATCTTTTCGTGGAGTCAGGTTGATGCAATGACGCAGTTTGCCTGGGAAAGAAAGTCTGGGCATTCATGAGGAACCATGCATGCACTCCGAAAAAGCAAGTCATCGCATCGTGACGTGGTCAGTGACTGCCACCTTCAAATTTTCTTCCTTTCATGCCTGTCCACGATTACTATCATCGAGCACTTGACTATGCAGATCATAAATAAAATTAGCTATTTACATAAACCTGAAATTATCAAGGATCTAGTTATTTCGATCAATATAAATGAAATGGAAAAGATAAATCGAGTAATAGGCGCCAATACGGTCCTTATCTTATGCCTTGGGTCAGTTGGTTAGACCTTTAACATGAGCTGGGTGTCGGATAGCTTGGATACCTCAACCATCAAAACATTTGCATGAAGATAACAACCCGAAAGGACATCAAGAAAACAACCTGAGCGAATTAGACTGATCGTGAGTTCCCTGTAAAAGCATGTGCGGTTGTGAGCCCTGAGAATAGTTCCCCTTATATGTCAATAATAAGATTAAAGGACTCGCGTTGGTGTTATGGCAACGTCAGCGGCAGGAACTCCCATGTTGCATAACTTCAGACAAGCTCTATATATAGGTACAGCAAACACGTTATTTAGAACGCTACGAGGGGATGTGCCCTGACCTACACTGCACCTTCGGCCACGTACAGTGCACACAGTGCAGCGGGAATACCGTGCAAAGAGGTGAAAAAAGGCGGCAGTACGCACTCGTTTCTACAACGTGCAGTTAGGATCATTATGAAGACCATAATATTGGGCTTAACGTTCCCAGAATAAAGCGCTCTTTCGAAGTTCTTATTTTTTTTTTCAAGCGGGACAAGTAAAAAACATGTGTACGGCTGGCCCCTCTGGTTCCCTGTGCTGCCCTGTCAGTTTCATTGGAGAGCACGTGACTGGCACAGGAGGAAAGGTTTACTGGTCTTCTTCGGCTAACACTGAAGAGGACTTCTTTATATTGGTTACAACTTTACTGCGTTGCGTCTGAAGGACACTGAACAGACAAGAAAATAAACCCGAACAAGAACGCATTCCAGACCATCTGCAAGGTGCACTGAACTGTTGAAGAAAAATAAAAGGCCTAGATGTTTCACTCCTGGTCTGAGAAGCTCGCGAAGTGTACTTAAAATGATGGAGACCAGAAGCGTTGTTCTGATGGGTTCCGTTATTTAGCTACAGCCTTCAGTCGCATTGCGCGAATGAGCAAGACCAATTAACCCCAATTTCCGTGTCATGCTGCTATAGGGGACAGATTTATTTCATCCACGTTGCATTTAATCGCTCGCCGCGGGAAATACTCAGCATAGAAGAAGATAGCAGCGAGCTTGTCGCAATAGCACGTTGCCCCGTTTTAGAACCTTAAGTTCAGCTTTTAGAACACGAGAAAGGTTTACCCATTTGAGTAAGTGTCGATTACTTCTGCGTACGGAATGACAAACAAACCAGGCTATAAACTTTCTGCAAAACTATAAAATCTGCAAAAAAAACATGAAAATACCATGGACCCGTAACGCGGCAGAAAAAAGACAGGCAGGAATTCATTAGAAATCAGTGAATTCAACATCTGGCCATCATTTTCAGTACAGGTGTGTCTATAGACCACACAGTTGCCAAATAAAAATGTCTGAACCCGTATATGTGACCACAAATATCTCACCACCGCAGTGAAGAAAGGAAAATAGTTCAAAAGTGAAGAAGGAAAGAAACAGAAGTCGACTCGAGAAACCTGAAAGCGGAAACACAAGCACGGCGTTTTTTTTGTTGTTGTTTTTTCTAAGAACGCAGTGATGCATACGCTCTAGGCACTCTTTGGTGCTCTGCTAGTTTTGCTCTTTCTTTTTACTTCCTCTCTCAGCATTAAGTTCAGCTCTGTGTTTACATCTAATGCGACAGCCAGAGCCTAGGTTTCTGGAAATACCGACAGCTTCAACCTGCATTTCTGGTAAGACGACATCCTTCAGTACCGACAAAGAAGCGATAGGAGAAAGCAAAACTTTGACAATAACCCTGTATTGTCCAGGCATTGAAAACGTCGAATAAAAGTTGAGAGCATCTAGGATTTCATCACTAACGGTATCTTCATTGCAGGAATACAAAAAAAATTTGGAAGATTTTTAGGAAAAACATGACTGTTTTATATTAAAGTTAGGCTAATTTTGATGATTTCGGAATGTCTAAAGACGATAAAACTACGCGTAGACATGCAGATGCATACAGTAAATCAAGAGCAAAAATTCGAAACTGCTTCATTACCGACCAGTGCAGCAGTACAATCGCAAAAACTTTACCGTTAGGGTTAGCTTTGCATTAGTAAATCAAGTATACTGCGTTCCTAGGAGCTGATATTTTGACCTTGCTTTGATAAATGTGTTCAAAAAGGCCGCTTCTCCAATTCTGTTACCGATTCCAGTTATGCGAGAAGAAAAATAGCCCCACATTTTTTAACTCCGCATTACCGGTGATACAAAGGGCATGCATGGTTAAACAGAATAAATAGTTCACACCGCAGATACTGTTATTAAATAAATGATCGCTTAGTACGGCATGGCACACTGATCGCTGCATGACGCTACCTGCATACCGCTTTGAATGAAGGGAGATTCTTTAGAACAGGCTTTACTGTGGCTTACTCCAGCAGCATTAGATTTCACTGATTTCCCAACGGGTTGTAAACGTCGTTATCACTAGAGTTTATTCGATAAGTCTAAATTTTTATGAAGTTTGTCCTGTAGCCCGTTCATCAAACTCATGAACCTTTTTCTCTGCAACTGTCACTAATAGGCAAATGGACACCACAGGCGACTTGCGGACTGCAGAGCGCGCGCGCTCAGCGTGGTTTGTTTCCGTAGCCCGGCAGGTCTATCATACCGAACTCAAGAAACTTTTACCAAAAGCATTTAGCAACTTTTAAACAAGACAGAAATGACAGCTAACTAGTAATTCCAGCCAGGAAGTGGGTAACTGTCGAGCAACATGTTTAGTTCGCTCTGTCTTACATCATGACAACTGCAACTTCCAGATCTCTATGTTTAGGTGCAACCTAGGGTAGGAGCACTGACCTTCCATTTGAGTATCTTAGCGCAGATTGTTACAACCAATGACTTACACTGAGAGGTTCCTTCATCTGTTTTCATGCCTCGAGTCTGCTAAATTGAGGGACGTATTAGCTGCATAGAAATTGGGCTACGTTCGGAGAGCTGCTTTCCTGCCGTCCTTTCTATCTAAAGTGAAGCAGCCTGCAATATCTAATGAACACTGGCATCTAGAATGGTTATTAAAATAACGGAAAGTATGAGCGCATGTGCAACGGACGAATTAACGACATACATGAGGTAACACTGTGCTAATAGAGCAAATGATAGAAACACCGCTGACTGCTTTCACGGTTCTGACGAGATATTCAACCCAATCATAATGCTCAAACTACTGGATCACACAGTGCAACATCGCAGGTAAGTAGGTCAAGCTTCCCGTTGATAAGATCTAGGGAAATCTGCATAAGCAAGGAGGAAATGGGGGGAAAGTCGGTACTCACCTTCGGTCAAAATCCTTAGCGCGGCGAGAAACGAGACCAGGGGCACCATGGTGGACCAGCTATGGACCATCTTGGGCCGAAGCACCGTCTACGAGCAAAAAGCGTCCGTCATCCCCGGTTGTGGCTGTTCACCGCAGCCCCCCGGAGCACAGAGACACAGTCATCGAGAAGAGTCCAGTCAACCGGCGGACCAGCAAAAACGCGCCGTGCTCAGCGATCATCAACACGCGCCGGCCTTAGGCAGCTATACAGGAAGACCCGGAGGCTCTGCGGGCGCCTGTCGCCACGCGTCCTCCGCTTCCGGCCTGGCCATTGGCCCGTTGCAGAAAGCGCGCACTCTGACGTCACGGAACGCTGGCCGCTCGGGCCAATGGCGGTGCCCGCGTTCCTGGCGCGGCCGGCGGCATTCAAATGTGGGACTTCCGGTGCCAGGTCGCCCGTTCTCCCGGATCTTTCCGGGAAGCTTCGATGGACCGACTGTCCCTGCGGCTACGGTTCAGCGGCTGACGGCTCTTTTCATGCGGCCGGGACGGCTTTGTGAGCAACGCACGCCAATCTACTGTTCGATATATTGTTCCACTGCGCACACCGGGTCGCTGAGTTTTAACTTTTGTGTCGTCCGTTTTTGTATCGCTCTGTCTTTTTTTTTTGTCAATTTGAAAATTTTGGCATCCGTTTCGGCATGGTTGCGTGGCAATTATTCTTTTAGAATCATTGACGGTTCTGGTATACGTGTCAGGTCATTCTTCTGCACAGTAACGCCCAATAGGTATACCTAGCCCGGGGAAGCCGCAATGATTGTTGGCGGACTATACCGTTATGCAGGTGAATAGACATCGTAGCAAGGTCACGTGTTACATATGCCCTTTAATGATGTAAGCTGAACAATAAGTGGGGTCAGTACACGTTTCAATGACCGAGAGCGGTTGCAGGTACTTGCGACTGAGTCGTGCATGTACACATTCTCAGTTATTTTACAGAGACTACAGAGAGTACAGAGAGTTGTACTTAAGGTGTTAAGTACAGTAAGGTGTTAAGTTCATGCGAAGAGTGTTCCCGGTGTTGGAAGACTTCGAAAGAGTCAGGGACAACAAAAGAGAAAGAAATGACTAAGGGACCACGACTCGCAATTTACAGGAAATAGCAGCCATGTACTAAACTATAGCCTTCTCCTCGAAATCAACTTCAAAGTCCTTCATAACGGAGCAGACGTTTCTTACAAGTAGAGGCTGCAAAGAAAGAACGACCTGAACGGTCAACATTGTGCCAAGCTGCCGAAGGGAAATTTTCAAAAAGAAAGCTTCTCAATGAGGACAAACTCAAGCAAGAAAGCATGAAATGTAAGCAGAAAAAGTTCGGCACATACTGAGCAAAGCAGCTAGAAGTTGTGGGGGGGGGGGGGAGGGGGGGGGCAGGCTGACGGAGAGCTTGATGTCACGGCTAGTTAGTGTATGACTGCAGAAATCACTCGCTGCGCAAAGCACCAGGACCGAGCGGAGAAACAAATATAACCTATGCTGCATGCATCTCGCCGGCGCGGGCCGCGCCTCTTTCTTGCAGTGGCAATTTGCGTACTGATCAGATTCGGGAAAAATGATTTACATAAAACAGAGCTGCTCATCTCAGCTGACACCGCAGCGTATGTACATCGTGACTGGCTTCTTTCGAGTGCCCAGATGCGTAGTTGTATTTCGCGAGGGCAAGAACGGTTTTGTTCATGGTTTATGGGGGCTTAATGTCTCAAAGCGACTGAGGCTATGAGGGACGCCGTAGTGAAGGGCTAGGGAAATTTCTACCATCCGGACTTCTTTACCATGCACTGACATCGCACGGTACACGGGCTTCTGGCATTTCGCCTCCATCGAAACGTGACCGCCGCGGCCAGGATCGAACCCTCGTCTTTCGGTTCAGCAGCAGAGCGCCACAAGCACTCAGCCACCGCGGCGGCTTTACGAAGGCAGTGATGTTGGGGCCGGTAACCCATTGGGCTTTACGGCACAGCTTTAGAAGTTATGTTTTTCACAGAAATTTGAGCTGCCGATTCTGCGACATTTCCCCTCTTTAACAGCATAACATCAACAGATATTGCATAAATATATGCATAAGCAGTGCATATGCATAAATATGGTTCGCAAGAGCCGTCGACAAGTGAATCACGTAGGAACGCAACACTTTAGAAGCCACATAAGTGTGGGATGATCTCATAGGAACAGCCTGATCCTATTTATTAATGTTATTATTTGTTAATTTATTTACTTATCCACAACTTCCCGGATTGCATTGCAGTTCGGGGAGGGGGTTAGTTAAATTACATAAATGTGAAAAGAATGGAATACAAAGGAGTGAGCAAAGCGTTCACTCGCCCAAGACATTTAGCCCTCAAAAGGCGCCTCTTCGCAAAGTACTCGGCTAGCCGCTGCGTTTGAGGCTACCTCCTCCCTGCGGCTACTCCTTCGTAAGCTTGACGACACATGACTGAAGCGACGCTCGACTAAATGTCAAAAGTGGCTCTAGAACGCACAACACCCGATTGGAAAACGCAAGCTTTAGGCTTGCTGGTCAGGTGCAGTTATGTTCATACCCCATGCCCAACCATTCCGGACAAAATGATTTCTGAACGAGAACCAGTTTGTGAACGCCATTTTTTCATACATTGCAAGATTTCACTTTAACGATCAATACACCCGCAGATATGCCGACGGCACGCTTGAAATTTTTTTGCTATCAACGCTTTTGCTCTCGTCAAAAGTGTTCCCCATTGGTTTTCTATGACAGTCTTGAATGCTAGACGCAAGGGGTAGAAACATAAGTCTAAAAGAATGATTTTGCTACATATCAGAAGAATGGATCATTGCCTGCAATGCTTTAATAACAGTACCTTACAATATTCAAAATTGTTTTCCAAGAATGTTGGATACGATTGCACAGAAGGACGAGGACAACAGATAGACGGGAAAGAGGCAGCCGGTGTTCATCGTGTCTACGTCCTCCTCGTCCTTTTGGCTGTAGATATGAACATAGCCATACCTGCTACGAATCGAAGGAGCTTTTTGTCAACGACGGAGAGTAATTGGAACACAATTATAAAAACAGTAATTTGTCCAAGCAAAAAAAGCGTGAAATCATTAAACCCGGCTTCCCAATTCGGGCATAAAATATGGCGCGAAGAAGGCGCTACTCGAAGCTGGTTTTTCGCTAAAACTGGGGAGCGATATCACTGGCCAGGAGTGCAGGGCAAGTCGACGTTGACCTTATGACACGCGCAGCATTCACATAAGACTTAAAGGGACTCTAAAGGGGAATACTAAGCCTATACAGATAGATTGGAGTCACGTGACAGCAAATATGCCATTTTTACAGAAAACAAAACTTTTCGGCCGGCAGGCTAGTTCCAGTTTCCGGCCGCGTTTCAGGCATGATTGGTCGAATAGCTCCATCGCAAATGCGTCATAGAAATGACGTGACTGCGCTCATTTTTCGCGGGTGGTTTTTAATGCGGAAAGATTTCGGGGCTTTCATTTACGATTATCTCAACAACGCAGCCACATTTACGCTCAGAAAAAAACGTTGGTATATTTGTAAACAGAAATAAATAAAACGGGAGTGAGCTATCCTCTGTGCATAAAAGGATCTGCACTAGAGGACAGCTTAACCCTTATAAAAATGGTCTATAGAAAGTTTATAGGCTTCTTATAGACTCCGTTGCCTTCCTATATATACTTCTTTTTGTATATTCATAGTCTATAGACTGTCTATCGACAAAAGTCTACTAAATTGTATGGCCATAAATCTATAGATTGTCTGTAGGATTTGTATTGCCTATAGACTGTTCTGTAGGGTTTGTCTATAGAGAGTCTATATGCCCTATAGACAGAAGTCTATGGACAGTCTACAGACTGCCTGAAGAAAGTTTTGTAAGGGTTGCCCCATTTTTACTCCCACATAGGTGTGTTTGTGTTTAGAGTGCAGTGTTCCAGAAGTAGAATCCGTTATGCTTAGTTTAATATTTACCTTCGATATCTCTTTAAGCATCGTAAAAATATCAACGGCACAAAGACGAGTACCGAGTATGAGCGCACGTGGCTTACTGGCCTTACCGTCTGAACGCTTACTGAGTGTGTAACGGCACCACTTCCTTGTTGCGTTATCCCAAGTCGGAATAACTTCAATGGTTGTGACGCACGGTGAAATTCGCACGTATATACTTTCGGCAAGCACTCTTCCTCTCCGCTCCGTCACATGCTTCACACTTTCCCTCAAAGCATGACATAGATGAACGAAGTGGTTACAGCGTTCAGTTCGTCATGATCTCTTCCTTCTTCTCATGGATTGCGTTAATTGACAAATAAGCTTCATATTACACTTCATTTGGCTTTACGGAACAGTCGGCTGCAATCCTTGCAGGCGCGCAATAATAAGAGCTCGAGTAGCAGACGGCGCCTCGCGGCCGACAGCAAGCTGACACCAGCGCTAGTTTTGCTCCATAATTTTTCAGACGCACAGAGCTATGTCGGTCCGCACTGCTGCACAGGTGCTGTATCCTTACACATGCTGCTATATACAGTAGGGTGCCTTCGCGGCAGCGCCACCACGTCGGGCATCGAGACACCCTGGCTTGTACGCGTGTCACTCGCCAGCACAGCAGCGGCAATGGGTATACACGAAACGCAGCTGAAACACGGCTTTGCCGTGATTTTGCCAGGCAGTTTTTTTCCCATAGCTCTGCCAACGACTGATTTCTCCTGCCCTCCAACTTCATATAGGTTCTTATGTTATTTATCCATCTCATACCTTATGTTATCTTGGTGTTTTCCTTGACTGTCCGCTAAAATTTTATCAGCATATAAAGTTACTTCTACCCAAACTTGGCTTCAGAATTCGTAATGTGTGTGCTGATTAACAGCCGCATTTTTTTTTTGCTCTAGGAATACTGTCGACTTCACACTTTTCTTTCATACGGAATCATACCTTACATGCTGTTTAGCAAGCCCATCTGAGGGCGCCAGTATCGCCAATCTATTGCAGTCGTGCTGCTCTCCATGTATTACATAACAGTTGTCTCAAATTGGCGTCAGTAAATACACCCACGGAGAAATAATGTAGTCGTCAACTCTATACCGCGAACTCGACTAGTTGAAAAAACCCAATATACTCTAACCTAAAGTGTTGACTTGCTTTGGAAAGCGGACTGTATTATTCTCAGGCATAACAACTTAAAACTCTCTGCCTTATATTGTGAAAAAATCGCCATTCTCTATCATCATTTAAAACTGCCGTGAACCAATATTTGTTTGCACGTCTAACGTAGTAATCCCCCTAGTGTCTTTTATCCATATTTTCCTGCTCATTTCTATTGTGCTGTTATTACGTGACATCTTAACGCCGGAAATCAAGCTACATGAGGTTAATTTTCTAGTAAAGCAAATATGTTATAGTATATGTTTTATGCCTTTTTTAACCATCTAAAAGTTATATGATGTTTGACTTTCCTTGACGACATTTTGTAAGCCATACTTTTATGCATATTTCTTTCTATTTTCACGTGCCATGTATTTCCTACTAACGTTTAGTTATTCGCTAATAATTATGCTGCGTCAGTACGACGTTTGGACGATGGACTTGCCTGATACAGTCAGCATTAATTATAAATCTGAGTCGTCTGCAGCATCGGCCACAAAAACAAGTAGCTTTCACATGATTATGAAGATAGTTGGCCTTCCGTTTGAAACAGGCGGCCGCCTCAAAAAAATGTGCCCTGGCCGGATGTGGAGAAAAGAAAATAACAAAAACAATATCGAGAGCGGAGCGGAAAACACGCGCACACACTAGCAGCGACGAAAATGAAAAACTATCAGTGAAAAACAGTTGGCTAATGTCGCCCTAGCGTTCGCCCACACCTCAGACAAGCAGCGCTTCGCCGCTGCTTCTGCCGCTTTGTTTGCCGCGCCCGTTGTGCCGCCTCCGTTGGGCGAGGAGAAAACCAGCGCCTACGGGAACGTGGCGCCCTCCTGCGGTGGTGTTGGTAGCTTCTCGCCGCGCACACTGCGCGCTCCCCGCAAGACCTCCCGTGGAAGAGCACAATTTGGTCCGTTGTCGCGACCTGTGTACTGGTGGCGCCATCTGATGCCGATTCAAAGAACTGTTCTGCCACTAAAGCTGCCATGGAAAGGGAGGTTGGGGAGGAACTAGCGGTTCATTTAACGATGCTTTCTCGAAACAGACACATGGACCGACCATTTCGACTCGCCTGTCAACATTTCACTCGCTAAGTGTGCTGCATGACCTGACAGAATAGCTTCGACATCAGCGGAACCTTCCAAGGCAAGATCTTCGACAACAGAAGAACAGCCTGAACTGCGTGTCGTCATACTTCAGCCACATGCCGTTGCTCACCGTCCTGGATGACATGACAAAACACATGCATGAATACATTTCCTCAAAAACCGTTCTTTCTTTATGGCAACGAAGCACGGTTCAGCACACACGGATTCCACCGTTGGGGCAGTTTAGGCATAGCAGCAATTACACCGCTCCTTTGTTATTCTGAGCAATCCCATAAACAACGTGAGCACTGTCCATATAACTCATGTTGAGGTTTCGGCTGCCAGGAAAAAGGGAGATCATTACACGTCTACAAAGCTTACTTGCGACCACAATGAAGCCAGACCAGCGCCTTCCTTGTCAACAACGACAACAGTTAATGGCCCAAATTGCCGGATTTCAGCCGAAGCTCCGGCTAAAATCAGAGCATGTCCTCTTTGGATGTAAATCTCGGCAAAACCGAATGACATGCGCTTGTACCAGACCATGTATGTTCAATTCTCCTCCATTCGCGGCAATATTAGGGAGTTTTTGAATGGGGGACCCTATCGATTAGGGGATAGGGGAATAGCGGGTAGTCAGTGCGCATGCGCGGGACAATGAATGGCACGGTGAGTGGTGAGTGGGCACGAGAGCAGTCCTCGGATCATGGCTCCTAACCATCACCCTTTTCTTCCGACAGTGTAAAAGGTTTTCTCTGTTTACTAAACGGTCAGATGATGGTTATTTCTGCACCCGTGCCCTCGAATTTTTTTTTTTTTTGTGACACTGTGAGCGAATGTTGTTCGATGATATTGTTGCTACTACGCTCAGGGGACATGGAATCCAATCCCGACCCTTGTCATAGTACGCGTTCTCAAACCTTGCTCGATATAGAATCTTTGCCGGATGACCCTACTGCGCAAATGAATGTTTTGTTTGAGCTTTTGAAAGGTGTCCTTGCGCGTTCGCTTCAGAGCTCGAAGTGCAAAATGGAACTGGCCGCCGACGTAAGAAGCATAAAGAACGGTCACAAAACATTTGAAACTAAAATGGAAGATTTTCGAAACCGGCTTGTCGACTTGGAAGAGAGGACCAATCCCATCAGCCAGTTGCTGCTTGAAATAACCACCTTGAAACAATCTGTCACGCAACTAAATAGCTCTTATGACGAGCTCAGATAAGATCATGAACGGCAATTTATCAATATCCCACAAGAGAAAAGTATACAACATTCGTATCTTGCTCCACCTAGAGGACAGGAACGTGAACGCTAACGAAAAGGGTACCGCTTAAGTTAAGGACAACGCAGCGAGCTATGGAAAGAAAAATGATAGGTGTAACGTTAAGATACAGAAAGCGGGCAGAGTCGGTGAGGGACGTGGGTTAATGACATCCTAGTCGAAATCAAGAGGAAGAAATGGCCTTGGGCAGGGCCCGTAATGCGAAGGCAAGATAACCGCTGGTCCTTCAGGGTAACGGAGTGGATTCCAAGAGAAGGCAAGCGTAGCAGGGAGCAGCAGAAGGTTAGGTGGGCGGATGAGATTAAGAGTTTGCGGACATACGGTTGGCGCAGGTAGCAAAGGATAGGGTTAATTGGAGAGACATGGGAGAGGTCTTTTCCCTGCAGTAGTTGTAGCCCGGCTGATGATGATGATGATGATGATAATAATGATGATGATGGCGGTGGTGGTGGTGGTGGTGATGATGATGATGATGATGATGATGATGATGACGACGACGACGACGACGAGCTGCTATTTCGTTTGCACGAATTTGAACATCGGTCGCGTCGCAATAACTTGATTTTTCATGAGCGCCCTGACAATAATATCTGCTCTTGCTTCCATCATTGACAACCTTCCTACGACGCGACTAAACGTGCGCAGCGCTTAAGCACTTTTTCGCCGTTTTATACCCGCCCCATCATCGTGAAATTATAAATTATGAGACTGAAGAAACAACTCTTTTTTCGCGGAAAGAGCTGAAGGAAAATAACATATCTGCTAACAAAGAGTACGCTGTTTCTAGCGGCATGGCTCGTAAAAGACTAACTGAGTTCAGCAAACGTCAACCAGGTTTTCTTTTTTTAAACTACATTACAAAAACTTAAATCTAGACAAGAAAAGCTGCATGTACTGCCCCAACTGCAAGCTGCTAGAACATGTAATTTTTTCTCTGTTAATTAACTTCCTTGAACCAAAATCATTTTTCACCTCGTCTCAACATGGCTTCCATGAATCATATTCATGTGTAACGCAGCTTACATCCTTCCCGAGCAAACTCTAAAACATTACAAACCGTTCATCTCGTGCCGATTGTGTTTTTTTTTTATTTCTCGAAAGTTTTTAAGATTTCGACAAGGTCTCCCACGAGCTCTTTCTTTACAAATTAAAACCGTTAAATAATGACTACAGTCTTCTGAAATGGATTGAATGTTTTCTTACTGATCACTCACAATTTGTTGTAGCTAACGGCCATATATCCCCGCTAACTCATCTGCATCCTGGTTTACCACAAGGATCTGTTCTTGGGCCACTTTTTTTTTTCCTTATCTACACAAATGACATTCCCTCTACTGTGTCTTCTAATATTCACCTTTTTGCTGACTACTGTGTTATTTTCCGCTAACTAATGAACGCTAACGACACTGGTTTATGGCTTATGGAGGTTTAACGTCCCAAAACGACTAAGGCTATGAGGGGCGCCGTTGTGAAAGGCTCCGGAAATTTCGACCCCTGGGGTTCTTCAGCGTGCGCTGACATCGCACAGTACATGGGCCTCTAGAATTTCGCCTCCATCGAAATTTGACCGCCGTGGACGGGATCGAACCCGTGTGTTTCGGGTCAAAGCAGCCGAACGCCGTAACCACTGAGCCACCATGGAGGCTGTAACGACACTACTATTGCAAAGAATGACCTAACTGCTGTAGTAAACTGGAGTAATACTTGGCTCATGGAACTTAATACCAACAAATGCAAAGTCATGCACGAGTCTCGTAAATATTCCGGCCCACGACTCACTACCTAAATAACACTGCTTCAGAATCCGTTTGCGCCTACAAGTACACCGGTGTATATATTACGAATAATTTATCCTGGACCACGTCACATCAAATAAATCATCAATAATGCTAGTCGCTGGCTAGGTCACCTCCGCCATAATTTTTCCAGTGATCCGTCTTCCCTTAAATATCTGCTCTTTAAGACCCTTATACGCCCGAAACTTGAATACGCGTTATCAATATGGGATCCTGCTCATGTCACCCTAATCCATTCTCTTAAACTTGTTGAAAATAATTCCACTCGCTTCATCCTTTCTAATTACAACCGAACAGTCAGCATATCAATCATGAAAAGTAGCCTTGAGCTGCCTTCTTTGGCGTCTCGCCGTAAAATTTCCCGCTTAGCTTTATATCATAAACTATCCCACCATCCCATACTGAACACTGAACTGATTCTTGAAAAGCTCAATCGCTCCCATCGCATTGATCACATTCACAAAGTTGGTCTGGGTCGTTGTAACACAAACTTTTCTCAGTCAGCCATATATTCCGCTTACTTATCTTGAATGGCACTACCTTCTAGCTGAAATAGTATGTATCAATAATAACGAACTGTTTCGAAATGTTTAGCTAACATTGTAGGATTAGGAGAAACCTGTTTATAACGTTTAACTGCATTTCTTGTTCATTGTTGTATATATATTTTAACCACTCCCCTCTGTAATGCCCCTGGCCCTGGGGGTAAATAAATAAATAACACGGGGGGGGGGGGGGGGTATTATTTTTCTGCGCATGCGCGCTGCCGCCATCTATTCATCTGTCCACCCCTAATCGATAGCGCCCGCGTATTATAAAACTGCCCATTGTCTAAGGAAATCTGCGCTCAGTTCAACCACGCCTCCGATAGGGCGAGTGGACTCCATCTTGCGGTCATCGCAGGGACAAGCACTCTCAAAGAAGAGTTTATCAGCATCCTCCAAATTGAGAGGAAGAATGCTCCCTTCCAGAAAAGCAAAGTTTCTCGACAAAGTGTTTGCATAGAGACCCAGAAGTTTAAATGAAAGGTTTATACAAAGAAATCATTCAGCCCTGCCTATCCTTAACGGTGAACCCCTGCATTTTGTTCGTTTAGTCGGGAGCCTCATGCTTTGCCAGCTGTTTAAGAAGCTGCGGGCCATTCAAAGCTGCCATTTTTCTCTTATGCCGTAAAATTCTATCCCCCCCCCTCCCCCCTGCCACCAGCTGCAGCCATTATTGATCGATGTTCATGCCTTAGCCATGCCGATACGGCAAGCATATTATCACCTCACACACACTTAGCGCGTCCTATCTGAAATCAAGAGGATGAAATGGACGCGGACAAGAGAGAGAGGGTTTATTGATAAGAAAGGTTGGCCTGAAAAATAAATATCTGGCCTGCTACTCTGCTCTGGGGGACGGGAAGAGGAGATAAAAGAAGGTCACGATGGGGGACGATGATGATGGGAGGACACGGACACGACGACATGGACACGGACAAGACAGACAATATGGGCAACAGATGACTAGTGGTTTGGTCGGGTAATAAAGCAGACACTCAGGGAAGGAATGCGTACAGTCGGGAGCCAGGTGCGAACACCAGTTTAAGATATGATGCGAAAACCTGCTGGTATGATACTGCCGTGGCTTGCGCACCACAACGCTAACAAGGGATGAAAGAGAGAGGCCTTTGTCTTAAACTGGGCCTAGTTAGGCTAATGATGATGGTGGTGACAATAGATGGTCGTGTATGAGCAATTTATCTCCGCTTTTCTCGTCGCTTCTAAAGAGTCATTTGTGCCGAAGGCCGAGTTCAGGCAAGTCAGGCCTGATTTACTGAACGTCGGAACGTATATTACCCCTCTTGGATCTTTTCACACGAGGGAAATGAGCAGTAAACAGTTAAGCCAGTAGTAGTTATAGTTAAAAGCCTGCATGTATTCAAAGCCAAAGGGGGTGTTTGAGCTGAGGAAGCGACAAGGCACATGGGACGTTCATGGTTTCACGTCGTGATCATACATCAACAGTGACAGGCTTTAAGTATATTTCCTAATGCACTACTCGCACAACTTAACAACACCAGTGCGCTAATTACCTTTCTAGACAGCATTGTTAAGATGGTCCTCGCAATTACAGAGTCGCATCAACCAGGCAGAGAAGTTTATGAAGTTTTTTGATGCATGCAAGAAAGCGATGGTGCGGCTCGACGAATTTAGACTAATTTCTAGTTCCGAAAAGGTGCCGGCAAATAACGAAAACGACTCGTATACTATAGGCACCTATTGCTAAAATAACTGTACCAGCGCTATTATTAGTATCCGGCCCGACGTACCGCCCCTCCCCCCCTCTAATGCCCGCGGCGTCGGTGTGCCTTTTTAGAATCAACGAATAAAATACAGCAATCCTTGTTACCAGAACTCAAACTGTGAAAGTACATTTCTTTCGAGTAGCTGATATATACAAAATCAGAAATGTTTCCCACATGCACAAGTGCGATGCTTCATAAGAGAGCAGCGATTCACGTTTTTTGAGACCGCTTTAGTACTTAGTATTCAGAGGCAGTTTTTGCCCAATTAGAGCAAAGTGGTGGTTCAACGCTACTTTCAAAACGCCCTTCATGCGAAGTTACAATATCTAAGAAATAGTTCGTTGTCTTTTTTTGCAAGACAATGGAAATAGCTACTAATTAGCTATTTTAATTAATTAGCAATGTCAAGGCAGGCCGATTGCCTCCTCTTGCTGCCGACAGGTGGCTGCTCCTGTGCCATAGCGTCGCCGTAAGACCGTAACACGTCACGCCCTGACGTCACGTACAGAGAGAAAGAAGCGGCATCCAGGGCCCCGTTTCCGGTGCGTGGGACTGCTGGTGTAGGATGATGATGGGAAAGGACGCATGAAAGCGTCACTATTCACGCACGTACAAAAGGTTTCCTGCCTCAAGGTTTCTCCGTAGCCGCGAGCTTGTGCTGCCACCTGTTGCAAGCTATGTGAACGTCGCAACCTCCATATTCTTTTCCAGTAGCCGCTTGGTGGCTTGGTGTCACGACACGCGTTTACAAGAAGAGCAATGCACGGAACACAACGTGACTCGCTGTGTTCCGTACGTAGCCCGCCAGAACACTAGTTCGTACAGAGCAGATTTTGAGGTGTCGCAGCAGGCTGGACTTCGTTTTGCTGGCCTGAGTTCTCTGAACGTAGCTTAAGAATTAACGCAGTGCTACTGTGTGTATAGAGATGGCAGGAGCAGCTGCTCCTGAGCTGCCGTGCCGGAACTGGAAAACTGAACAAGAGGTGGCGCTAAATGCCACAGGGGCTTAATTGTTTACATTCTTTTTAGGCTGCCCCACCATACTTTTTGTTAGCTCTACTTGTTAGTGCTCATGACGTCACCAAAGTTTCTGCAAGTGGCTTGCATCGTACCACAAGCAACACTTTCTCCTCGCTGGTAAATAAAGAACTGAATTGAGCTGAATCCCCTTGACATCAGATCTGCCGGGTAGCGTTTGAGAGCCAGCCCGCCACACTTTCGGTGAAAAGCATCAAGATGCGGCATACAAAGAGACAAAGACCAAACATCTGAAAATAGTAAAGGCATAACGTTTGAAAATAGTAGAGACGTATCTTTCCCATTAAAGGTCGCCGGAGGGAATTAAAGTAGGCGTAATATTACGTTGATAAAGAAGTTTGTGCGCTGTTTAGAAGATGAGAGGACCACATAAAGGAAGCTCATTGGGCACTGAACTCCCTTAGACGTCCTGAAGGTCCACTGGACGTCCTGAAGGTCCGCATAACGTCCATGGGAGTTTTTATGCCCATTGCGAAGGACGAAGCAGACACAACG
Source organism: Amblyomma americanum (assembly GCF_052857255.1). Taxonomy (NCBI): domain Eukaryota; kingdom Metazoa; phylum Arthropoda; class Arachnida; order Ixodida; family Ixodidae; genus Amblyomma; species Amblyomma americanum. The sequence continues at coordinate 28,192,049 of NC_135507.1, read as the reverse complement.
AAGCGCGTACCGATTTTCTGTACTTTATTTCCTCCTTTATGTTCTCCTGTTGATTTCTAAGCAACGCACAAACTTCTTCACCAGCAAAGAATCATTTCGTTACGCTTGTTCTCGAGAATTAAAAAGCTGGGAGCTACCCTCGGCTTATTTACTGGCACTGCGCGTTTCACTGTGCGCTCATACCACCTTATTACGGTTTGATCGATGTATTAATACGAACGGATGAAATATATAGGTATTTGGGGTTTAACGACCCAAAGTGGCAAGGGCTATGAGAGACGTGCTCCGGCTTAATTTCGACCACCTGGGTACTTTAACATCCACTGACATCGCGTAGCACGCGGCATACTTGCAGCTCTTGAATGTTCAAACGAGCAAGGATATTATAGCTGATTGCATCGCATTCAGGTAAGCAACAAATAGAAAAGAAGTATTCGGGGAAACTTTTCGGAAACAAGCGCGTTGACAAAGTGAATTCTGATTAATTTGAAATTAGACTTACTGCATTCGTGCAATAAATACCAAAACTTGCACAATTATTAGCATTCACTTTTCAGACTGAGTTACAGGCATTTCGGTGAACCAAGTAGCTCAGAGTTCGGCAATTAAGGCGTGCAACGGAAAGAATGACGAAAAAATGAATAAATGCAAAGACCCGGTACTGTATGGAAAAACCACAGGCGCAGCATAATGTTACGTGTTATCAATGCCAATGTGAACAAGCTAGAAGGCTGGGAAAGGTGGGTATTTGGTTACTTTCATCTGGCTTTCTTCATTTATATGCTCTCTAGTGTCGTTTTAGTGTCCCTTTAAAGTCCCTCTAGTGTACAATTGGACACTAACGTTAACACGCATTCAAGTTGTACTGAGGTATTAGTGATGCAAGATTACAAACAGAGTTTCAACCAGCCAGAAAATAATGTAAGAGCGAAAGGAGCTGTAGCGACGCCCGAGGAGAATTTCGGAACTTGCCACGATTGGCTTATCACTTTCGCCTGCAATGTTATTTCGACGGGGACCGGAAGTGCCATTGAAACAAATAAGCAGCATGGCGAATGCTCTTGAAGTCAGAAAAAGCGAAGGGTTTGAAACCTGCGTGAAGCCGTCGTGCGTAGAAGTATGGTTTGGTTTTTTTTTTTGTCACCCGCCGCGGTGGCTCAGTGGTCAGGACGCTCGATTACTGATCCGGAGTTCCCGGGTTCGAACCCGACCGCGGCGGCTGCGTTTTTATGGAGGAAAAACGCTAAGGCACCCGTGTGCTGTGCGATGTCAGTGCACGTTAAAGATCCCCAGGTGGTCGAAATTATTCCGGAGCCCTCCACTACGGCATCTCTCTCTTCCTTTCTTCTTTCACTCCCTCCTTTATCCCTTCCCTTACGGCGCGGTTCAGGTGTCCAACGATAAATGAGGCAGATACTGCGCCATTTCCTTTCCCCAAAAACCAATAATTTTTTTTTGGGGGGGGGGGGGAAGGAAATGGCGCAGTATCTGTCTCACATATCGGCGGACACCTGAACCGCGCCGTAAGGGAAGGGATAAAGGAGGGAGTGAAAGAAGAAAGCGAGAAAGAGGTACCGTAGTGGAGGGTTCCGGAATAATTTCGACCACCTGGGGATCTTTAACGTGCACTGACATCGCACAGCACACGGGCCTCTATCGAAACGCAGCCGCCGCGGTCGGGTTCGAACCCGGGAACTCCGGATCAGTAGCCGAGCGCCCTAACCACTGAGCCACCGCGGCGGGCAGAAGCGCAATCTAATAATAATAATAATTGGTTTTTAGGAAAGTAAATAGCGCAGTATCTGTGTCATATATCGTTGGACACCTGAACCGCTCCGTAAGGGAAGGGATAAAGGAGGGAGTGACAGAAAGGAAGAATAGGTGCCGTAGTGGAGGGCTCCGGAATAATTTCGACCACCTGGGGATCTTTAACGTGCACTGACATCGCACAGCACACGGGCGCCTTAGCGTTTTTCCTCCATAAAAACGCAGCCGCCGCGGTCGGGTTCGAACCCGGGAACTCCGGATCAGTAGTCGAGCGCCCTAACCACTGAGCCACCACGGCGGTGAACCAAACCATCCTTTGCGAAAAAACCGCGCGACCTTCCCGGCACACTTTCAGCAACGCCACTACAGTCGGATACAACTCAAGAGCGAAGCGTTGAACGCCCCTCAAAGGAGGTCCCCCGGCCAATGGCGTTGACCGACTGCCATGACTTCGAGGTTAATTGCATTTCACCGAAGCACGTGCCAGTCACCTGCGATTTCAAGCCAGTGGATTCACTGTGACGACATGACAAGCGGTCGACGCCATTGGCTGGAGGACCTCTTTGAGAGGTGCTCGAAGCTTCGTTCTTGAGTTGTATCCCACTATAGGATAGTTGTGGCCTCTTTATCATATCTTCGCCTTCCACAGCTCGGAGGTTAGAACGGGGGAAGAACTTGGAAACATTCATGCAGAGACTTTTGCGATTTTTTCAGAAACTCAGTCATGTATTTAAGCAGAAAAACCGCGGGTAACGTTCTGAACAGTCATCTTTCACTCAGCGTTGCTTCTTGTTCAAAATTATTTTTACCTTCACTACAATTTAACATTCGGTAGTGAGTTTATTTGTATTTGTTTCTCGCGGTTTGTTATATTTTTTGGTCGGCAGTAGGAATTGAGCAGAGGCTTACCCATATGTGCTGCTGACTTTGAGTTTATTTACTAAGGTTACTAACCCACATTCAAGGGCCGAATCTACAAGACGGTTAGTTTTGAAACCGGCCCGCGGAGAAGCAAGCATGCAGGTTCCAAAGCGAATCGTCTAGTGGATTCGGTCCGAGCAGTTTTACAGTTCACAACGGCAACAGGAATCTTGTTTTTTTCCTGGCCTTATAAATGTTGCTTTTGTGCAGCTCTTACGCTAATATTTATCTGCCCGCCTATTCTGTGATTGAATCATTTCACGTGCTTGTTTAGTGTATGAGTTGCTACAGTGCACAATCAGAGTAAACATGAATGACATCGGTCTCGCGCATGCCCAACAAAATCATTAATATTTCCTGGCTGAAAGGTCACTAGCTTTCCAATGAAAATTACGGTAAAGGATATGGGAACCAAGAGGCATGCCAAGCCCCCAAGATTTTTTCAACCTTCTCGAAAAATAAACGCCACTAGACAACCTCAATTCGAGTAGCTCAGGCCTTAATTACCTTCAGATAAAATTTATTACCAGTGTGCACACGCGAGCAAAAATAAGAAAGCTAACATACCATAAAATAACATAGCATAAGATTGCAGCCGTGCGATTCGAATGACAACAGGCGTGTGGTCGAAGGGGTACAGTTTCTATCTACACGCTTTCTCTAACTCTGCCTTGCCGCTGTTACCGTTCGTCCTGAAGCATTCGGCGCGGCGAAACACAAGGCTAAGGCATTGCGACGCTCTGTGCCGTTACAAGAGCCCAGTGGTCGAGGAATACCTTCACCTTTGAAATCTGGACACCTTCGAAAGGCGATATCATTTTTATGAAGCATTTTCTCCACGCAGAATATGCAATTGATCCAAATTCATCGAGAATCCTCGCATGATGTGCCTTTTCTCCGCTCAAGAGAACGCAAAGCAGAGAAGACCAGCTATGTCCCTGAAACCTGAAAAAAAGAGGTGAAGGGAGATTGCCGCTGTCCTTGTACTGATATGCGCTAAGGACGAGAGGCCGATCGCAGCTTCGAGTGTGGTAAGCCTAACGCGTATAACAGTAAGTAAAAACCGGTTTGCTGCTGCAGTTTTAAATGCGTTAGCATTAGAACCCCGTTAGCACGAAGTGTCTAGCGTCGGCGATGGCGAGTGAAGCCGCGGGAGGAGGAGGCAAAGTGAAGAGGGGGAAAGGGAAAGAGGGAGACGGAAGGAGAGAGATGGAAAAGGAGAAGGCAGGGGGAAATTGCAGAGAGAACGAGTCGGTGGCAGACGACGGTCTTCCTTTCGTCTTTCACTCCCTCCTTTATCCCTTCCCTTACGGCGCGGTTCAGGTGTCCAACGATATATGAGACAGATACTGCGCCATTTCCTTTCCCCAAAAACCCATTATTATTATGGCAGACGACGGATGACGAGAGGGAAACCGCGGTCAGCAAAGTCGTGGAGGGTGGAGGGAGTGGCGAGGAGGTACGGCGTGTCACACGGTGATTGATGGACTGGGTCAGGCCATCGTCAGGGGAGTACACTAATGCTAACGCGTACCCTGCGGCATGAATCACATTGATAGTGACATTGTTTCGGCAGATAGGTGCCGATCCCTAGAAGCATAGAAAATGTCTTGTCTCTAGCTGATACGTGCTACACAGTAAATCTGCCAAGCTGAAAGAATAAACAAGGCTGCAATAATATGAATATTGGTGGATCCTAGCTAGACTAATGTACCATTACCGTGGGAAAGCAGAATGCTTAGCCCCCAGCAATGTTTAGTTTCATGCAACGCTAAGCGCAGTGCGTTCATGTTCAGTCAGTTTCATACAGTACTTAGTCCACGGCAGTAAAGTGCCAAGCAGTTGACTACAGCGAGTTCTTTCGCACTTGCGCCCACTTTTGGGTGCTTTCGCGTTTGAGCACAAAACAAGATGTTACGGCCTTATGTTAACCGCTGCTTCTGTTGTACTTGAGCCCGCGAGAGAAAAGTTTGCACCATATTGCTGTCGCCGACATACTGACCGACGCGTCCGCTGCCCTCTGTTGCGCGTCGTCGCTTGACGCGGACGGTTTTTAGCAGTAACCCCCCCCCCCCCCCACTTTTTTTCGATGGGTGCAGAACTTCATCTTCAGAGCAGTAAAAGTCGTGCAGCAAATTCCGTATCCAGCGGAACCAGGTTTCATGCTACACATCTGTGCAACGACGCGCTTCAAAGACCGCCGCCGGATACAGCTGTCTGACTATGGTCGGATACAACTCAAGTACGAAGCGGCTTTTCCCGGGAAAAAGACGCCCTTCCAGCCAGTGGCGTCGGCCGATTCTCATGGGCCTCCTGGAATGACAATGCAGGAAGCGGACTACCCCATTCCATTTTCCACTCTCTGCATTGTCACGCTATAGAAGGCTCATGAGAATCGGCCGACGCCATTGGCTGGAAGGGGGTCCTCTGACGGAGAAAAGCCGCTTCGTACTTGAGTTGTATCGAACTATAGGGTGTTTTTACGCCATTCTCTCCGGCTCACATTATCGAGGCGGCTCGGAATCCGCTCATAAAGCGCCGGAAGTAAAACCATCCGCTAAAGAAATATGCAGTTTGACCTCTACACCCCTCTATAATCGCATTTTAGGAGGTCGTTTTGAGGGCTTTTTTGAATTTTTGAAATCATGTTTCAATATTCCTTTAACATAAAGGGGAGTGAGAGGGGAGGGAGGAGCTTGAGTTTGCAGGTACAGAAAGGTGGTGAAGTCGGTATCGGTGCATGATTGAAAACGGCGCAGAAGAAGACGGACCAGGAAACAAGAACCACACAGGACGGACACTAATGGTGAATTCCAATCGCAGGCCCGGAGCGGTCTGTTCGCTCTGTGACAGAGCACCTGAATCCGGCGCAGAGCGCGCGACCTGAAATTGCGATTGGAGTACATTTGCTCTGGCCACAGCATATAAGGCGCCGCTATCGCCGCTGAAAAAGAACGTCACGCAAACTTCCGGTAGGATCCGCCGATTTCGGCGGAGCAGTCCCGACTGCTCCACGGAGCAATCTCGGCTCGGCAACAGCTCCCTGTCTACGATTGGAAGAAGCAATCCGTGCCTCAGATCTGCGTCTGGAATACAGTTGCTCCGAAAAGAGCAGGAAACGTTGATCCAGAAGTGCTCCAACTCTGCGATTGGAAGTCACCATAAACCTCAACTTTCTCCGATTCATCGCCTACCTTGCTGGTTACCACCATGTACGACTTTCTTTAGAATGTGTTCGCGGTCAAAATAAAGTACAACAAACTACAGAGAGATTTTAAGTTTTTAAGGTTGACGCGCTTTATCTCTTCAAACATTGTTAACGACTCCTAAACCAGCAAACTCCTCCCGCCCCGCGTCTTTGCAGATACAGCAGAAAGAACAAAGTGTTCCGCTTTGTGTACACACGAAGTCCAGCCCCGCCCACCAGTTGTCTACGTCAGTGTTGCCAGCCGCAGCTCATTCGAGAGAGCGCTATTAAGCCGCAGTTAATTCTGCCGGGGAGACAAAAGCTCTACAGTGGCTCTCATACGCATACACGAACAGGCAAGGGGCGAGTAGGAAGACGCATCGCGATGGCTATCAGCTCAAAGCGGGAGCGGCCATATTTAGACCCCGAAACGCCCGCCAACGCCACCGCCAGACTTTCACTGTCCAAAAAACTGTGACCTCTCGTTGCGTGCGCGCCCAGTTCGGGGCGACGCACACGGCTGGAGCTCCTCTGCATAAGAATGGAGCGTCCGAGTAGCAGGGTACCGCGTGACAACGGTGCAGGAGCCTTTTCAATTTCGTGACGCGTTGCTCCCCCCCTCCCCCTCCCCCCCCCTTCCTTTTTCTTTCTCGTTTCTGTTTCACTGCCTTGTCTTCCCTGCTAGCCGTTTCTAGTTCCGGTCGCGGAACGTTCTCCCACGCTGCTGCTTGCTGCGCAAACCGCTACTGCATCCCCCCCATAACCCTCTCCATCTTCCCTCGCCACACTTTGTTCACTCCTTCCTCGGCGTCAGTCATACGCGCGGCGTTTCGTTTCCACATGAAAACGACAGCGCCGGTTGTCCGGTTGTCAGCCGGGGCGAAGCCCTGTCCGCTGCCGCTGCTGCACCCCAGGTGGCGGTGCTGCGCAAGTCATGCGGCGCGCGGTCATATCGTGGCGCATGTAATGCTACTCTGCGGCGGTGATGACGGGACAGATGAATGCCCGCGATGTATGCGTTCGACCCCTCAAACCACTGCTTAAAATTTTCAGGTTCACTGCTTTGAGCTTGAGCTATTGTGCCGAGGCAGGGACCTTTTGTAGGGGGGGGGGGGGGGTCATTCTCTACTTTGCATTCACAGATCCCTGAAAATCCTTGTTCCACTCCTGGCGCAGTGGTGCGAAGCCTAAGCGATGCGCCAGTGCCATGCGATGACAGGTGCTGCCACCGGTGTGGCTTGTACGACCCAGGTGGCTCTTTGCGAGCAATCCCGGGCAAGCTGTGTAGACGCCGTACCTCTTTCTCCCTTTCTTCTTTCACTTCCTCCTTCTTCCCTTTACCTTACGGCGCGGTTCGGGTGTCCGCCGAGATGTGAGGCAGCGCGCTCGCTCTCCCTGACTGCTTTCGCGTCTTGAGGAGCTTCCCCCCACAGCTGCTTTTTACAGCTCGACAGCCAGTTCAGATTATTTTTGGTCTTTTATTCGCCGCAGCGTCCAGTCGCATCTGTCTTGAGTGCTATTGGCAGCACCCTCAGCGGCCTTTTCTGCTTATTGCTGTGTAACGCAGCGTGGCGGTCGCCCACTTTTCACCGGCCTTAGCGACGCGTTCGGCCACCTTCTCACATTTTTGTGCAGCTGTATAAAACTGTCATTGGCGACAGAGGCATACACGGCAGTTTCTTCACGCAACGCTGCATTCCGCGGCCACGGCGGCAGGGCCACCTGCCACAGTTGGCAACGTGGACAGAGAGAAATACCCCTCTCCACTTGAAGAGGAGAGGCTGGAAGGTGGCTGACATGAGCAGAACCCAGAGGGTGGCTACCGCGGACAGAGGAGGAGGTTCTGACGCGAGTGGAGTAACGCGCAACCTGAGGGTTGTAGCCACGGGAACAACCGGGCCGGTGGCTATACGATGGAAGGTGGAAGGCCAGTCAGCCACAGCCAATCAGCTTTCGCTGGTTAATCCGCCAAGACGGGAACCTTAGCTCTACAAGGAATGAAAAGGCATAATGCTAACGCATTGTCATCGCATACGATGATAATTAAGCATTCCTGTATTCACACGTTCACACTCTGCCCTCATCATCATCATCATCATCATCATCAGCCTGACTACACCCACTGCAGGGCAAACCCAATTAACCCTGTCCTTTGTCAGCTGCGGTTCACTCTGTATCACATGTAATAACCCGGGAAATATGCATTATTTAACAGAAGCTGCAACCCAAGATGCACAACTTAACAAACCTCCTTAAACGGGCTACAGGTTAAATGAAAAATATTTCGCGGTATGAAGGGTAAAAAAAGTCTTATTACTTTATTTAGATAGAGGCAAAATGCAAGACATTTGTAAAAGGAGAAAAAGTAATATTTGTAATTTGCTAAGATGGAAAATATTTGCACCTGAAGCGCATGAATGGCACTAGAATTGAACCACGTTAAAAAGAATTTGAAGGGGCCCGGCGATTACTTCGTTATAGCTGTAGGTTCGTTATAGTCCATGCTGACCGAGTTTCCAAGGGAAATCATCCTTCCTTCGCTATATCCAATATTTCGTTATAACGAGGTTCGACTGTATAAGCTTCGACACAATCTTCGCTCGCTGTCCTTATTCCATACACTGTATATATAAAAAATTGGAAACTGTTTTCTTTTCCTGTTATTTGCAAGATTTCCGCTACACAGGACGGCTTGGATGCACTTACGCGTCGTGTTTTATTTGATTTTTTTTTGCTTCCAAATAGGTATTACTTACTTTCCTCGTGCTCTTTTCACTGTTTAACCGTTATTATTTTGTACCTCTTCTTTGGCGCTAGCCTGGTGCAACCAATGAGGAAACGGCTTATATTCGTGAGAGGAATATGTTCGTGCCATCCTCATCTAGAGCACATGATGTACGAGCTGTTTTGCGCATGCCATTATTTCGGATACAAGGCAAAGCAGGCAGGCTCGTGCAATCTACGAGTCATGGGCTGAATGCACAAAAGTCCACTTTCCCAAAAGCGGTCTACATCAATCAGACTGTCTGCAGTACCTATGAGTGCGCCAGTGAACAAGAGCCCCGTCTCAAAAAGTACAGAGAAAAAAAATCGGGGGGCCACTTAAGCTCCACCTTTAAAGGCATATGACACGTCATCGGTTCCTCTTACCCAGGCAGACACGGGCACAGATTCCTCTTTTAGAATCACAATCATTATGACAAAGACCTCACGATACACACATAAAGCTCCGCCTTAACCCAGCCGTACGAACGTGCTTGCGTGGCCTATAGGTAGACCGTCTGACCCGCAAACCAACATACTTCCATGTCCTTATGACGCTTGAGTCATGTTGCGAGCTTCCACTCACCCATTTTCTAATGTTTAATAACTTTTCAAATCCGCCAGTCCACGTGCGACGTAGCCACCTTTTCGACCAATGCGAATTTTTGGTTACGTCAACGACAACACCGGCTTTCCTGCATAACGGGACCATTACGCTATCGCGTAATAATCCCTCTGCCTGTTCCCTGTCACTGACGCGAATTCGTGCCTAAATTTGATCAAACCAAAGACAGCCTGCCATGCCAGATCTTGATATTTATTCGACTTTTTAGCACTTTGAAAGCTTTCTCCCTGTCACACTCTCTGGAGCCTCTTCGATATCTGTCGTTCCCTCGTTTAATTTGAGCTGAAAGTCTTTAGATTACGAGACAATAACCTGTTTCAGGTTTCTTCCGCCTAGCGCAAAGCAGCAAATATCGTTTAGGGCCTCCAACCTTTGCCAGCAGCATTTAATCAGCAAGCATCCAGCCGTTCACTTGAATAGAAACCTGAGACCACCAAGAATTGTCCCTTAATTTCTTGAGCCCCTCGATATATGCTCAGTGTCCTGGGCGTATATGTACATATATCTGGGCATATATGTACAGAGATACATGTCCATGTGTTTCTTACTTCATAAAGTTTCTCACCCTCGCCATTTCAATTTACGCTTATTCAAAAGTCTGTAACAGTGGCCATCCCCAACGCCATCGTGATCAGCAGCCGACCAGCTACGTCCATAACAATAGTTCCGGTACCGCAGCGGTGGCCTAGTGGTTTGAGCATTCGCCTCGCATGCAGGAGGTGCGGGGTTCGATCCCCAGTGCCGCCGGGCACCCGCCGGTAATACAATGGTATACGAGCTTTCCCCTGCCTGGTGCTCTACTTCATTAGGGTGAAATGCTTGGGAAATGGGTCTTTGACCCCATGTTGTGCAATGAAACTACCTTGTGCCATGGCGCCCTTTGGTCAAAGCTGCCCTTGCGCCATAAAAACTCATCGTCATCATTATCATACAATAGTTCCGCATACAGTAAAACTCCGCTTACAGTACAGAAAAGCACCTGTAACAGTTAAACTCTAATGCTTTGAATGGTAAAAAAAAAAAGAACCTCCCATCCAGAGAACCGTGAGGCCAGACAGTTCCGTTGCAGTAAACGTAGGGGGCGTGCGTGTCTAGTTCCGGTAGTGAAGTCAGATAACGTTCGGCTGGAATCCCGTACCGAAGGACTACTAACTGGTGCAAAACGAGGCTGGAAAGAGGAACCACAGAGAACAGCTAGGCTGTTCTCTAGCTAGAGAAAGAGGAAGCTTCCGTCCGTCCTCCTCTCCCTCCCTCCGGATAGAAAGGGAGAGACAACCACGCCCGCAGGCATGCACAAAGTGGAAACCGCGCAAGGCTGACGCGTGGGGTCATTTGAATAAGAGCTCGCGACCGACCGCTCTCTCTTTCGCGCTGTTTTGATAGCGCCTGATTATGGAAGGACGCGAGTGACCCATATTGCGTTTCCTCTCTACAGCGCGGCGTACGCGACGGGCAACCAACGCTTGGGCGACAAGTAAAGACGAAAAACGCAAAACGAAACGCCACCCTCTCGCTCTCCGGCCGTCCCGCTGGGATACGCCGACCAGGGACCCCCTCACCGTTCCGAGTGACGGTTGGCAACACTGCTCTGGCATACAGCACAGGGTCTGCCTACTAGGTGTGCGACCTGGTCGAAAGAAAAAAGGCGGCAAATATAAGGAAGGTCCTGTCCTCGCGCTTGTTTCTAAAGCATCCGCACGAAAGGAACGTGCTCGCACGCACAATAGCGATTCCTTTTGAACTGTGGCAAAAAGCAAACGTCCGGTGCCGAAAGGGTTAGCGCTCAAAGGGTAGACCACCGCTTGACCGTTGTGCCAAGACGATGACCTTGAGAAGAGTCGAGGCGCGAGCCATGGACGTCCCGCTAATTGGAACGTGGGTAGATATACGTGACTCGGGCAACGTGCTACATAGTTCAGAGATTGGACGAGCATTCCCTGGTTTGGACTCTGTGGAGTTTGGGGTCCGGACGGTGGGAAGCCTTGCACGTTGGTATTTAGCCTTCGGACGGTCCTCTTCCGGGCGTTCCCGTAGAGTAGCTACTTTATTTTTTTTTTCTGGGGGAAGTGGGGGGGGGGGGGGGGCATGTTAGGTAACGGAAAGCGGATGTCTGCTATAAATATGGCTGCTCCCGAACAAAGGAAAAGTGCCTCTGAATGAGGAGATGTTCATCAACTTTATTTCTTTTTCAAGCTCATGCTTCCTTGTTCAGTCGTAAGTGAATGTCTCATAACTACAAAGATTCTGTTGAAATCATTTTTTCGAAGCATGCTCAGTGGAGGTTTTCCCTCTTCTCCGTAGCCACATAATGTAACCGTCTCGGATTAATAGACTTGAAGAAAAAGTCTGTACTCTTTCTAGAAAAGTCTTCCTTGTCTTTGTCCTTTTGTTTTTTGGCTACAGAATTTCGCCACACTGTACCATGCATCTTGAGAGTATAATGAACAAATAATCAATTGCATATGCACAACATGTAAAGACGTATTACCCTCAGAAATTCGCAATGCATTTGTGCAACTAGGTTTCTCAAATCCATCTCAAACACTCTCTACGCATTCTGTTAAAAACTGTGACTCAGCTTAGTGCAAACTACCACACAAATCCATAAGAAGTCAGATGTCGCGATCACATTTCCAAACCTCGAAACGATGAGTTGACACGCAGTAATTTGAAATCGCCACCTGGTGGCTTAAGTTCCCTCCAAACAATATTTTAAAAGGAATAACGGACCCGGCCTCAGCTCCCAGCTACGCTTCCTCACAATTCACGTAGCGTATACTGCTGTAAACCAACATAAGGAACACCATTTAACATTTGATTGTCTCCAAGTTGCGCGAAAACAGTAGGAGAGCTTCCCATTACCACCCTCCATTTCCTGGTCCCAGTTTATTAGACTTAAGGACGCATCATCATCATCAGCCTGACTGCACCCACTGCAGGGCAAAGGCCTCTCCCATGTCTCTGAAATTAACCCTGTCCTTTGCCAGCTGCTCCCACCCTATTCCTGCGAACTTCCCTAATCTCATCCACCCACCTAACCTTCTGCCGCTCCCTGCTACGCTTGCCTTCTCTTGGAATCCACTCCGTTACCCTTATGGTCCAACGGTTACCTGGCCTTCGCAGTACATGCCCTGCCCAAGCCCATTTCTTCCTCTTGATTTCGACTAGGATCTCATTAACCTGCGTTTGTTCCCTGACCTACTCTGCCCGCTTCCGGTCTCTTAACGTTACACCTATCATTTTTTTTATATTTTCATAGCTCACTGCGTTGTCCTTAACTTGAACTGAACCCTTTTCGTTAGCCTCGACGTTTCTGCCCCGTAGGTGAGTACCGGTAAGATACAGCTGTTTTTTTTTAATTTCATTTTAATTGGTTTTGGGGGGAAAGGAAATGACGCAGTATCTGTCTCATATATCGTTGGACACCTGAACCGCGCCGTAAGGGAAGGGATAAAGGCGGGGGTGAAAGAAGAAAGGAAGAGAGAGGTGCCGTAGTGGAGGGTTCCGGAATAATTTCGACCACCTGGGGATCTTTAACGTGCACTGACATCGCACAGCACACGGGCGCCTTAGCGTTTTTCCTCCATAAAGACGCAGCCGGCGCGGTCGGGTTCGAACCCGGGAACTCCGGATCAGTAGCCGAGCGCCCTAACCACTGAGCCACCGCGGCGGGGCCTACAGCTGTACGCAAAACTGTTGTACGCATAAAGCTAAACAAAAGTTACAGAAACGGTGCCCAGAGGGCGCCAAGTGTCAACCGAGAAAAACTGTGTTTTGTGAACGCACCCGCAGCATTATGCCATTCCTCGCATTTCGTCTTACTGAACTTCCCCAAAAGTTCGCCGCTAACGCCTTCCATATATTCGGCATCGCTGTCTTTAGCGCGAGCTCTAAAAACGAGCTGGGCGCCTCCTCCTCTTACGACGAGCGACTTCAATGCGCAGTCGGGAACAGCGGCGGACGTCCCGCCATTCGCCACTCAACAAAGCGCTGCCCTGCAGGGGGATTCCGACGAACGGTATCGACACGCAAGCGCGCTCCATAACAGATCACGTCCAGGGTCGCGCCGCGCGGACGCTCAGGCAAGCCACGAGCTATGGCGCCTCTCGCGACAGACAGGATGACGTTCTTTATTTTCGAGTCCCGTCCTCGCAGAGTCACGGTATGCCGGCCGGTGTTCGGTTTTGTGAACACGCGTGGCCTACTTTCAAACGCTGGTGCCGCCCGGCCGACTCTCGCATTCCACACTGTGCTGTGTGTGGGTGGGCATTCGTGGTTTCGAGCGAGCGCATCAAGCTGGCACGCTGCACCCAAAAGGGCATCGTCATAGAACGAGACGACGAATCAAATCTTGCGCCCCGCACTGCAAATGGAAGCGTCGCTTTATGGCATATTCCAACCGGCAATCCGAATCACGTTTTATTGCTACGCTAACCGAAAAGCGTGGTTCAGTGGATGATTTGGATTCAAATCCGATTTCTTTTGGCCTGGACGAGTTTTATGCTCCTTCGCGGATTCAGTGCTCTGCTCTAGATTACAGACTGTAATGCGCAATTAGTACACTTACAAGATGAAGGGTTACCTGCTGTGTGCTGCAGACGATTCAAGAGGCCAATTATGTTGCAGTCAAGCGTATTCAAGCGCAGAGCTTTTCGTAAAATGGAGTCTTTATCCGTAGGCGACGGCTTGTCAATTCTGCTTAGGTGCACCATGTGAACGTGCCGTTTGAAACACTTTACAACAAATCCTTAATAAAAAACGGACTGTTCGGAAATGCTTATTGATAGTAAACTAATATATCTTTCTGACCAGATAGAAACCTTAACTCATTACCACTTTCGGCTGACGGTACTGGTTGGTGTTCAGAAACAACTGTATCCATGGTTCTGCAACGACACTCCACTAGTAGCTATCATTCATCCAGCACACACAGTAACAACTGCTCTCCAGTTTCGGACTTAAAATAACCGCTACGTACCTCAGCGACTGAGACGAACTCCACGAAGAATGATGTGCCAAAAGGCAGACTCCGCCTCGGGCGCCCAGAAGCGCTTGGTCCCTCGTGGTTCAGAATCCCGCCTTCGCGCAGAAGCACCTCATGGCATCACTTCACTACGGTTCATAATAAGTGGAGCGCATGCGCCGGCCGCATCATTTACCCCTCTGACAGCGGGAAGCGCTCTCTCCCCCGCCACCTGGACGTGACGTCAGGCGGACGTCACATCCGGATGGGCGATTCTGTCCAGCGGCGGCCGACGCATCGTCCCGCTCGTGTCTGCCGGATCCGCCTCCGTTCTCTGACCGATATATACAATTGTGCCGCGTCGCTGCAACGTGATGACGCGCGCATACCGAAAGCGGCACAATGAAAGAGTACAGAGAATTCGTATGAAAGAAGAGTTGTCAGGAAGCCCGGCGCATATGTGGCCAGTTAATGGTGGTGTCAATGGTAGCCGGCGACAACCAACCCATAGAGACAGTGCCGTGGTCAATGGCGTCTCTTCTCGCCTCGCGTAGAGGAAGCAGACACCTTTGAAAGCAGTGCTGCGAATTGTGATCGTGTGCAGACATGTGTTCTCGTCCCGACTCACAGCACCTTATCGCTCACAGCTCAGTGCGGGTGCTGGTGTACTGCGCGAAACTTAATGGTATTTTTTTCCCGTTGCCTTTTTACTGTACACGGACGTAGTCTTCTGAATGCAGCCCCCACAGCGAGGCCAAGCGGGGAGTGAGGACGCAGTCGAACATTAATGATCGTTCGTGATCTTAATGTAGCAATACAAAAGACCAAGGTCCGCACAGACGTCGGTTTTCTATCGCCCAAAATGCACCTAACGCTTCGGTTCACAGAGCAGTGGTCAGTGGTGATAGGACACTGAGCAGTACAACGACTTCGGAAGCAACGTTAACCGAAACTCTCTCAACGAACGTACGGATATCTGGCACCTGTTGCGCATGCGCAGAAAAGACGGCCTCAGCTCCAGGAGCGGGTGGCCGCAGAACTGGGCTCTGAGTACCTGACAAAAAAAAAAAGCCCTGGTTAAATGCGACAAGGCTTCGCTTTCTTTGCACCTTGTACATTTGATACGCGACGGCGACAGAATGGGCGTGCATAGACAGCTCGATCGATTGGCTTCTTCTCAGTCTAGACTTTTTCCCTAGGGCTTTAGAGAGCGCACGTCGGAGTCCGCAGTAAGGCCAATGATGTTTTCCGAGATAACAATAATAATAATTGGTTTTTGGGGAAAGGAAATGGCGCAGTATCTGTCCCGTATACCGTTGGACACCTGAACCGCGCCGTAAGGGAAGGGATAAAGGAGGGAGTGAAAGAAGAAAGGAAGGAAGAGGTGCTGTAGTGGAGGGCTCCGGAATAATTTCGACCACCTGGGGATCTTTAGCGTGCACTGACATCGCACAGCACACGGGCGCCTTAGCGTTTTGCCTCCATAAAAACGCAGCCGCCGCGATCGGGTTCGAACCCGAAAACTCCGGATCAGTAGTCGAGCGCCCTATCCACTGAGCCACCGCGGCGGGCATTTTCCGAGATCCTCGAGAGCAGCTCTCGCACAAATCACGCCGGGATAAAAGCGAATGTGAAGACCCCACTTGATGACCCGGTAGACAGTTGGAAAACGTGAATTAATATCTGGCTGGCAACCAGATGCCATCCGCCGCATGGCATCCAGCATACGCCAGTCTTATGACGACTTAGACTTGTTCGTAACGAAATGCGTTGCCTGTGGGCGCTTTAAGATGAGCACGTTTTTAATGTAGCGTGATACACATTCGTCTAAGCTCTCTGGCACGTGGTCTACAATGCTTCTGGATTCGAAGAGTACAACGTTTATCTTGCTGCTACGTTCAAGTACCTGATTTTTGGCAACGGCGTTCAGATGGGCCTTTAGGTAGGCCTGGGCTTTCTCGAATAGTTTGGAATAGAAATACTGATTCGACATAATGGCAACGTTGCAGCTTCTAGACTCGCATACCTGATCGGAAAGAGTGCTGAGGACCCCAGTGCAGCTGACATAGACCAAGTTGACTCATTGCTCGAAGTCCGCGTAGCGCTCGTAGTATTCGTAACTTCCGACGTGAGCAAGATGAGTATGTACTTACATTGACACAAGTTCAGAGCCCTATCCTGACAGAGTCGAAAAGTGTCCCGCAGACCAGCAGTTCTCTTGATGGAGACTGGTGTTGACGACAGTGAAGCGCCCATAGAAATGTCACCGACGCCACGCCCCGATTTCGTCTGGGAATCCTTCCATATTAAGCTGGTCCGGAGTGATAATGGTTTCATTGATTCCCGGGACCTTGGTCGTCTCATGTACTCTCGGCGCAAGTGAAATGTGAACAGCGGAGCGCGTGGCCAGAGGTCCAGTTCACGCCGTCTACCTGTCGCCGTCAGAGACAGGCGTGCTCATGCGGTTTGCGATAGTTCTGCTCTGTTTTCTTTGAGGTTTGTTTTCTCACTTTGCCACTGGAGCGCGCCGCATATTCATGCTTTCCACCCTTCGCCAGTTGCGCACCGCGGCTTCGCTGGTGGCAAAGGCTGTGGCCCCCGTGGGTGAAGCGAGCGCTCTTAGCTCTCTGGCCTGTAAGTGTTTCTATTTCGCTTCGTCAGCATTCTGTTATCAGCGTCTGGTTGCGAAGCGAAAAGTGATAAATACTGATTCGGTTGCGGTCGCTGTCCAATAACTTTGCCGTTGCTGAATCACTTGTTTCTGGCATTGCGTAGAACTTTATCGCCGCACAGCCACCAAAATGTGGCGCTCCAGTGGCAAAGCTAGAAAACGAGCGTCGAAGAAAACAGAAGCAAATATATAGCAAACCAGAGTCGCAAGCTTATCTCTCATGAAAACAGGCAGACGCCGTAAAACCAACCTTCGACCACGCGCTCCTTTGTTCGCATTTCATTTAACGCCGGCAGCACTCCTTCGGCTAAGCCAGAACACGCAGAGGTTCATATCGGGGAGATGTCATAATGATGGCAGCGGTCATCGTTTCGACGAAACAGTATATCCTCTCTACACGGAGCGCCGACAGGTTACGCACCGCCTCTCCTTCGGGTCATGTGCAATAACGCCAATCGTGGTTCAGAGGTCATTGCGAAGAACAAGCCCACCACAAACACCTTTGTCGTGCGACAAAACCCACGACACGAGGCTCTGTCGCACGACACAACGCACGACAAGATCGCTTGTCGCACGACACAGAGTTGCGTCGCACGGCTGAAATACGACAGAAAATTCTGTCTCGTTTTGATCGTGAGTGGAGTTCGTGAAGCAGCGGTAACTTAGCGAGAAGTCTACGAGTCGCGGCAGAACACACAGACGAGCTTAGGCTTTCGGCACTGGTGAATCCGGATGTTCTGGTTGTGCAGAGCTTCGCCGCGATCGAGTTCAGGGAGAAGCGTAGCAGTTGCAGACCAACGCCATGGAAGCGGCCAGAAATTCCGGTCAGCTTTTCTGTGGGTACGAGTGGCGAGGAGGTTACGATACCTCACTGAAAGGGTCCTTCTTGGGTACTTCAGCAGCCCCTGCGTTTGGTAACTGTTTACGTGCGACATGGGGACGGGACAGGAAATCTAGCGAATAGCTGTGGCCCATATAGGGGATCACACTGACACAGAAAAAGTGGGACAACTGACTTCTTTTCGTGCTTATATATGCTACGAAAAACAACAGGGATTTTCTTTAATGATGAGGTTCTACACCAGCTCGACGGTGAAGAATTTTAGGGCAATACCAGACACTAGTGATGCTTCGTGTACAGGTACGATGATTAATCGAAAGGAAACCTCAATTCGCACCCAAAATTTGTGAAAAAGAACGAAAACTATGCTACCTGGTTATATGGTAGTAGGAGACTAAATTCTGATGCACTGTAGTGAAAATGCACAGCCTGAAGTTTGATGAAATAGTATTCAACGAAGTTAGAGTTCATTGCTTGCGTCAGGCCAAAACTGCTCACTTGAGAGACTACTTCGAGGACCGGAACTGTTTGTTGATTGTCTTCTAAAATAGCGATTCTCAATCCCAGGACTCTATCCCATGTCCACTGTGCACTGTAACTATGTTTCTTGTCATCACTACAACCGGATTGGACGAATGAAGAGACGAACCAAGAGACAAACTCGAGTCGCTTGAGGCTGCATTTCTGAAACAGGAATTCCTTCCGTAGGCTAGACTCAGACGACGTCAGCCTTGTTATTAACCCTTTATAAGGTGCAAGCTCAGTGCCTGTATTACGTGGGTACAAATAGCAAAAAATCACTCACAATCACAATCGAAATTGAATGACATCACAGTCAAGCCGTTTCGACCAATGGTTTTTTTTTTAGAATAAGGGGATACACGCCTGCGCCAATCACTTCGTAAGAAGACCTCAAGTGCGGTACGTTTGTGTATTTTAAGTATCTTGCACGTTTAAGGCATAAGGTGTGCATTATAGCTGAAAATTGCTTCAGGAAGTATTACTGGGCAATTGGCTGACTGAAAAGGCTATGACCGAACCAATTCAATGATTTTTTTCCTCGCTGAATTGAGCCACGTTGAACTGCACAGCTGCGCGCATGAAAGCACACAGAACACCAAGAAGACCTGGCAATGGATGGAAACATTTTTATTGCGAAGCAATACTACTTTAGGTCGCACTTCAGCCCGTTCCGTGGCGAGGAGGTGGTAGGCACCATTGACCTTTAGCGTGACCTCGCTGCGTGACGTCACACCACGTGACCTAGAGTGACGTCACACCAGCTGTGTAAAAACGGGGCCCCATCTCACGCCGTCGCGAGGCGAGGCGGTAGCCACCAACGCCGGCCTAACTCCCGCTCCTCTCACCAGGGGCGCTACGGTCGGCGTGACGTCACACCAGCTGTGTAAAAACGGGGCCCCATCTCACGCCGTCGCGAGGCGGTAGCCACCAACGCCGGCCTAACTCCCGCTCCTCTCACCAGGGGCGCTACGGTCAGAGTGACGTCACACCAGCTGTATAAAACAGCTCCGCTCCTCTCGCCAAGGCAGTGAGGCAGGTGAGGGAAATGTTTGCCGGCATACACCGATTCGACGGATGACTTCCTCTTAGATGATTCACTGTAAGCCGTAACACTAGCATAACCCAAGACTACCACCAGCCATACTACCAGCTGATCCGAGAATAACACACTATTGCTTCGCAATCACCAGGCTTAACCAAGCTAAGCCACGGCCGTTTTTTCTATATATACAGTGTGTTTCACCCAAGATTTTATACACTTTTTAAAAATAGACTTCTTGAGCTAATTAAAAGAGCGCTTTTTTCGGCATAGCATTGTCAGCTGTGTAGTAAATCAGTGTGCAGCTAAGATGTGCTTGCTAGCGGGCCGCTTAACGAATATTGAATAGTCAACTTTTCAGCTATTACCGTTAGGCTCCATGATTATTGAGAGGTGTCACGGTAGCCCACCATAGGTAATACCATATCAGTTTTTAAGAATTTCGAAAACACGGTTACCCTCGGTACTGTGGCCCAACAAACTTTGGTTATTTCGACGAGGTACGTGTACTGGAGAGGCTGCTTGCCTAGAAGCTTCTCGAAAGCGGCCGCGTTTCGATGGAAGCGAAACGCAAAAGACGCCCGTGTGCTGTGCGATGTCAGTGCACACTAAAGATGCCCAGGTGTTCGAAATTATTCCGGAGTCCTCCACTACGGCACCTCTTTTAGATCGAAAAGCTCTACCCCTCCCATACCGATCCTGAAGGTCATCTGGTTCTTGGATTTGACCTCTAACGGGAGGCGCGCCGCATGTGCAAAATCACGCGTGGCACGTGCATCGATTTTCATCGACGCCATAGCTTCGCGCTGGGCAGTCCCGTCCGCCGCTGCACTGGCTGCTGCTCGGCCGCTCCTCCTCGCCAGCTGTGCCACGTGATGTGTCACGTGTGTGAAGGGCCGCATACGGGAGGCCCCGGCATTGTTGAAAAGAACTAACCAGCGACCAGTGCCCAAGACATTTTCCCTGCCTTCAAATTTATCGACCCAGACATGTCGGCGAAGACGGTGGTGGGGAATGCGGCGGGCGATGCAGAAGACAGATGTGCACAGACAGCCAGGCGGCTAAAGAGGAGAGGCTGCGCACGGTGCCCTAGGCAACCGCAGTCTTCCCTGCGGTTTGCGCCGTGCTGCCCCCCCCCCCCCCCCCCCCCCTCACCGGCGCGCGAAGACGGGTTCGTTTGAGCGTTTGTGTGTACAGGCCGACAGGCGACCTTACTAGCAGCGGACACGACGGGCTGCGTAATGGCTCGAGGTGGCGGAGGAGGTCGGCGGCTGGCACCATACGGCCTGACTGTAGAGAAGCGTCGCCCTCTGAGGGACACCTGATCCTCTTCGACCCATCCCCAACCAGGCCATCGGCCTTCCCGTCGTAACGGCCGCGGATTCCTAGAAGTTTGGCGGGTGCCTTTGGTCGGCTGTGTGAGCAGCGACGACGAAAAACCGTTGGGCGAAGATTACCCAGAGAGAGAGAGAAAGAGAAAGGGAATCTCCGGAGAGACGCGGCGGGGGCAACGGAGACAAAGAGAAGTCGAGCAGAGACGGGCGAGGCGAACGGACGCAAGATATCGCGCTGGTCTATAGTCAGCGAAACCAGACCTCAGCGTCCGCAGCAAAATGACCGCCAGCCGAAACGCCCAAGAGTCATGTGGCCTCGACCCGTCACAGCACCGCCAGCCGAAACGCCCAAGAGTCCTGTGGCCTCGACCCATCACAGCACCGCCAGCCGAAACGTCCAAGAGCCCTGTGGCCTCGACCCGTCACAGCACTGCCAGCCGAGAGATGCCGGGAAGAGAGGCAGACCCCGGGAGAGCCGAAGCAGCCGCGGCCCGCCGACGCGAGACGATTGGAGTGGAGCCCCGATCTGCCGGACCTACAACCAGAGGCTCCTGAAAGCCAGCGGTGAGCGGACCACCAGTTTCGCCTTCAGGCACAGAAGAATAAATATTGTTTTGCCGGTTTACCGCCTTGTTGGCTCATTTCTCCTCGCTTCAGCAGGACCAGTTGATTCTGTGACTGACCCCCGACAGGTCGGAACGTCACACGTAATTCGTTCTTGCGCTAGTATAGTGCCTAGAATATATGGCACTAGGCAGTCACGTCCGCCGCTGGGCTGGCTGCTGCTCGGCCGCTTCTCCTCACTATTTGTGGCACGTGATGTGTCACGTGATTCGATCTTGCGCTAGTATAGTATGTAGAATATACTAGGCACTATAGCGCTAGGCAGTCCCGTCCGCCGCTGCGCTGGCTGCTCGGCCGCTCCTCCTCACTATTTGTGGCACGTGATTCGATCTTGCGCTAGTATGGTATCTAGAATATACTGGGCACTATGGCGCTAGGCAGTCCCGTCCGCCGCTGCACTGGCTGCTGCTCGGCCGCTCCTCCTCACAATTTCTGGCACGTGATTCGATCTTGCGCGCTAGTATAGTATCTAGAATATACTAGGCACTATAGCGCTAGGCAGTCCCGTCCGCCGCTGCGCTGGCTGCTCGGCCGCTCCTCCTCACTATTTGTGGCACGTGATTCGATCTTGCGCTAGTATGGTATCTAGAATATACTAGCACTATAGAGCTAGGCAGTCACGTCCGCCGCAACGCCGACCGCCGGCGCGCGGTACGAGCCGCACGGCGTACTCATTCCCCTACCTCCCCCTAAAGCAGAAGGAGCGGGACCGCATCAACGCGCTCCTCAGGAGCTGCACGAAGGTTGCCCCCCGCCTACTCCCCAGCACCTCTACTACCCGGCTCCTCAACCTCGGCACCCACAACACGTTTGAGGAGCTGACAGAGTTCACCCAAACAGCACAGCGGACTCGCCTGTCGAGTACCGCGGCAGGCCGCATTCTACTCTGTTAGCTAGGCATCGCCCCGATTACCCATCCTACCGAGGGGGTTCCCCTGCCTCCAGACCTACGCTTCCATCTCCTCATCCTTCCAATCCCCTAAGAACATGCACCCCGAGCACGACGGAGAACGCAGGGCAGCCCGGGCAAAAGCCGTGCACAAACGGCCACAGTTCCGAGGTGGTCTACGTGGACGCGGCAGCGTACTCGTCGGGCTCCCGCATGGTTCTCGCTGTCGCTAATTCTCAGTCCCGACTAATCGCATCAGGATAAGCCACCACAGACTCATCGCAAACTGCAGAGGAAGCGGCCATTGCACTCGCTCTCATTTCCACCTCTGCCACCAAAATTCTCTCCGACTCAAAATCAGCCCTATCCAATTTCGGCAAAGGCCTGATATCCGGCACCGCGACTCGGCTCCTACGCTTCTGGAACCCCACCCACCCCGTAACCTTTATCTGGACCCCCGCACACGCAGGCCTCCTGGGTAACGAGGAGGTACACTCCTTCGGCCGAGGTCTCACTTTCCGGGACAGAGTTGGACCTCTTCCACCATCCCAGGAGCGTCTGCTTACGTTCAAAGATATTATTACCTACCACCGAGATATTCGGCGCGTTTACGCACCGCCGGCTACCTCCCTAGCCTTAACCCATGCCTCCCACTGGCGCCGACTCCAGACCCGCACTGCTCCCTACACTATTCTCCTTCATGCCCGCTACACCGATCAATTCCTCTCTTCCTGTAAGCTCTGCGGGAAACCGGGAGACTTTCTTCACGTCCTCCTCACATGTCCTACCTTCCCACACCCTCCACCCCCACCACGGCGGTCATACTGGGAGACTTTCATGGCCAGCTCCGCTGCTGCTGACCAGCGCCGGATAATTACCTACGCCCTGAAGCGAATAGCCTTCCAAGGGCTGTCCTTTGCCCTGTAAGGGCAGCCCCCTAAGTGTTGCCTCGTGGCATGTTAGGGGGTCAGCCAGTCAGCACTGCGTTGATGAACGTTCTGATCTGACGTGCTCCGCAAGAAAGTGCCAGGTGGGACAGTGCGAAAGAACCTGCTGACGTCAAGTGCGTGATCTTACCAGGTATGCAACCGTAATGAAGGACTACCGTAGACAGGAATGCCGCCCCGATGCGCTACATCAGGTTTGGTCACCCAGACCGTCTGAGCTTTCCTGAAAGCCTCCCTGACACAGTCCACGTGCAGCGCACTGGGGATGACGTGCTAATCAGCCCAAAGCTCGACGAAAGCGTTCTCCATGTACAGACGTTGGTCCAAGCTCAAAAGGCCCGCGAGCCCGCCCAGCGTCCTGTAGGGCATCCAGCATGGGAACGGCCCAGCGCTCCGCAGCTGCCGGAAGCCTGGCTGGAGAACATGAAGTTCATGGGCGAAGACGGTGTGCACGAGCGCATGCTGCGGGACGCGTATACTATCGGCGCTTCGGCATGTCGTTCGAAATTGAGCAGTACGGCTTCGCCTCACTGGAAGACTGCCTGGTGCGGATCTAATTGGCGGCAGAGAATGAGAGGCCTGCCACAAGCTATCGTCGCCTTGTTCTCGCAGTACCCGGAGGCACATATGCATGTACGTGAGCGGGGCCGGCCTCAAGAAGCAAACAGCTGGTGCGCTGCTGGCTCAGACTGTTACGCGTTCGACTTCATCCTCCAGCCTGCCGTCTATTCAGCCGCCGTGTTACACCGTGGCTCTGCTGGCCCCGGAGAGCGAGTCGCCTCTGTCCCTTCTGAGGGCGGCCATGAACCACTTCTACGGGCCGGTGTAATTCGGGCCACTGCTCGATGCGGAACCCGGCCGCCCCTGTGCCGCGTTGTGAGCGAAGACTTGGCACCGCTTTCTATCATTCCGCGTCGACGTTGAACTCACTGAAAAGATTATAGCGTATCCTTTAATTTCGAGACGTTCCGGGCAGCAGTCCAAATAGAAAATGTTCGTTCATAATTTTTGTCGCCTGAGTAAAATGCAACTAAAGCAGGGACCAGAAGAATGAATAAAAAAGCCTTGAGTAACCTCATCCCTGTCGCTTCTATAGCATGCCCCAAGCGTACTTCACCGCACAATAATGAATGAAAGGCCGGACACAGGCCCTCTATGTAGGAGCATGAGCCACGCCTGCAGGCCCGGCGAAACAGAGCATTTTTTGGCTCGCCTCGAGCCTGTGCAGTAGTGCTGTTACATCGCAGATCACTTCCAGATGGTGATCATTCAGTCCTTCTCGTTGCGTTTGTCATAAAAATCACCAATTGGTCAAGGAGGTGTGACGTCACAATTACGGCACCAGACAAAGTGACGTCACCAGGTCGCAAGGGTGATGCCGTTACTTCCGGTAAAAGCATCAACAGGTCGTAATGCTATCACGTTTTCAACACACAATCTAATTATACGTTCAAAAATTGTCCACCACAAAAAAGAAACAAATGCATAAAACAATCTGCCCACTCTTCTCGGCAATAAACTCCAGCAAGCCCACGGCCCAGACGCAGCTCAAGACTGAAGCAGAAAGTGGCCCACGAAGGAGGCCTTCCAACCAATGGAATCAACCTGTTGTCGTGATATCTCTTGCCTCTGCCAAGACTGCAAGCAGCAGAAAAGGTGCTACACTAAGACACCATGACAACATATCAACACCATTGTTTGGAATGCCTCCTCCTACAGGCATTTCCAGTTCGCCCTCGATCTGCATAAGACCACAGGACAGTAGCCTAAGAGCATACATCCTAGACCACCACTGTTCGTGTGTCTGCCATTACAGTACTTGTACAGTACTCTAGACCTATGCAGCGGAAAAACCAATGCGAAGAATAGTGGCAAATCTGTGACCCAAAATAGGAGGATGTCTGAAACAAGTATGCTGCGAGCACAATAGGAAGAAATTCTGCTGTTGTCATAGCTAAGGGCACCAGTGTGACTAGCTCCATTTGCTGGGCCATGTTACTGGCCCCGGCAATGCAAGCACTGAAAAACAATGGAGGAGGGCATGTAACAGATTTTATTTATCATTTTCTCAAATACTAGGCAAATGTGCCAGGCACCTGTCGCAAGTTTTATATCTCTGCGCTATCGTGAACCGCCTCTGCAGGCGCACGACAGCGTTATATTATGCCATACACAACATGATATACACGCACACAACAAACACACAAGACTCAAGAAATGGTTGCCAGGCTCTTGATGAGCCTTGCCAACACAATAAAGAAGTTAATCATCTGGCGTGAGATGGGGGGGGGGGGGGGGCTGGGGTAGAAAAAAAAAAACAGGAGCAAACAGGTGAAACAAATAATAGTGGCTCTGTAAGGGAAGACCCCTGTCATCGACTCGTGTGGTTTTGTACTTTCGTTGACATCAACATATGCCGTACGGGGGCAAGAAACAATACAGCGCGGGCTTCACAAGAGTTGTGGTGGCCCCTTTTGCTGCAACTGTTGCTGTGAAAAATGTGAGAGCAGCAGCAGCAGTTAATATGGTTAACCGGAAGTTAACCGATATGGTGCGCCAGTACGTCGGCCCGACACTGACCAAGTGCCGCATCAATAGGTGGGGAGGCGTCAAGCGCAAGCTTGGTCCAGGTTGCGAGCAGCTGTCGTTTTGCCGCAGAGTCAAAACAGAGGCACTGCTATATAAATCTGGGAGGATTGCCTAAATTCCCGTCCTGACGTTAAAGGTCTCGCTACTTCCTGAACTGGCATACGGTAAGAGTCCAAGTTGTGTCTCTCGGGGCGTTCGGCGGAAAAGCGACTGCACTCTTCCAAAGCTAGAACATGAGAAAACAAAGACAAGGGACGTTTTTGTACATGTAAGCTGCTGACTTCGCCACTCATTGAAAATTGGCTTCGTAACCAGAAGTGATCATCGCGAGACACCCTCGGAGCAAGAAACAGCCTCGACGCATACTACAGACCAAGCAGTGTCTAGCGGTGTTGTCCAACAAGTGCCATACCGCTTGCCCTCGCAGTAAACACTAAAGTTGACAAGTGTCGACGAAGTATGCTGCTTCATAACGCTAGCTAGCAGTCAAATGTCGGCAAGTTGCGCCTAAAACAAAAAACACGGGCTTTATAGCACTGGCAGGTAATGCACAATTTAACGGCTGTGACTGATGCAATAAGCATTCACACATGCGCGACGTCGAAGTCAGCCAGCTCAGCAGCACGGTATTCCAACTTGTGAAGGTCACAATTGTTCATGTACAGAGTGTAATGCCTCTTCACAAATGCCAAGTGCGCGGGGAACATACCAAAGAAGCACTCAGTGAGCATTCTTTCACTGCCACCAGTGACACCTTAGCACCAAAGCCAACGCAGTGGTGTGGGTGCTGACAGGACACCCTACACCCCTTTCTAAAGCGAGCGGCGCACCATACATATGCATCATATATGCGCCAGATATGCAGATGGGTTATTCACAGATGAATGCCTATGAGTAAGGAAATGATGTGCTAGCTATCACTGCAGCAGTTGGCAGAAGAAGGTATTCAGTACAGTACGACACGGTAGGCATGTGCAAATATTTGACTATTTTTAACATCCAACGGAATAGTAAAACATTTGGACTGGCATTAAAAATCTGGAGGCATTATCATGAATGAATAAAGCTTCTGGAGCACCCGCTTCTATCTCTACTCTTGTGTTGGCAAAAAAGGCAAACATTTCACATGGATTCAAATGCTCTGTTTGAAAATTTAGCAGTTACGTTTTAAAGCTTATCCACTCGTTTTTTTTCTCATAAAATTTTTATAAAGTAAATGTTTCCGAGAATGCCAACCTATGTGGTGCAACCCTTTATTACACACCAAATGTAGTCTAATTATCAAAGTAAATTATGCAACAAAAAAGTTTTTCACATTAATAAAAACATTATTTGCACATGCCTACACCATGGCGCTAGAAGCAGCACCTTCAATACAGGGTTATGAAGAAAGTGCTTTCAGTACAAAAATTTAACCTTACAAAAGGTTCATGAACCCTTTTTTTTTTTCTTTTTAGAAAAATAATGCTGCAGTGAAGACATTGGGACACTTCCAATATTAGCTTCATTCAACACACGGTGCTATTTCAGCACATCTGTGGCTGCTTCAATGTAAAGAGTGAGGTTTGTTGGGAACTCTGTGAAGCAAAACATATTGCACAAACACGATGAACACTATGGAGAGTTAACCACTCCAAAGAATGAAACGCTATACACAAACTCAGTGCCTGTACAATACCAAAAAAAAAGGGGGGGGGGGGGGGGGGGGAGTTTTTGCACAAGATGTTGTTCTCACAGCTTGTGACATAATTAACTGCGCAGTTTACAGAGAAACAAGCTCAGCAACAATAAACTTAGGCTATGTCCCAGTTTGGCACAAATAAAAAGCTAATCCAGACTCAACGAGCCAGACAACGTGACCATCAGCCTTCACTTGTTCCTCGCCCTAATAACATTATGACAAACATTGATCGAAGCCAAAATGTGTTCACAAAAAGTAGAAACTGGCCAATTTGCGAATTTGTACAAGTGGCTCAAAATCTAAAAAATGTCAGATAACAAGAAACAGAGAGGCAAAGATGCCCCACAATGCAAAAAAAAAAAGTTTTTTTTTACCATTTAGCACATTCTCACACCTGTGTCCGCACACCACCAGAAACCAACTCTGGTTAAGATGAGGATAATGACAATGAACTGACAGACAGCTCTGGTGATAGGCTTTCCTTCCTTCGGCACTAGCCAAGACATTCTTTGTCCCTGAATAGACCACGGTAGCAATGTAAAGCGTTCTGCCTTTTCCGCATCACACAGCTCAAGGCCGCGTTTCCCAGTCGTCACTGTCCTGAGAGGCGAGTTCGTAATGTAAAAAAGCACTCCCGCTCATGACTAGAGTCTCGCGTGTCGGGAACCGCGCCCCGTACAATTCCCCTGAGAGAGTTATAACCAGGCTACTGCAGGGCAGATAATAAAAATAATAGAGGGGAAAAAAACATGGAGAGAGAATGCAACAAGGCAAGTCGCGGGGCAAGTCTCCAGGCCATCAGGTGGTGGCGGCATCGGCGCAACAATAACACCTTCACGCATACAGCAGCAGAGCCCGCAAAAAAGCGCAAGCTGCCGGCAGCACTAAATTAAACAGTGGTGTCCTCCAGTGGGCCTCATATAAGTCACACCGAGCAGTCCACATGGGAGGACGACGACCCTGGTTTGACACCCGGCACGAAACCCACGGTCGCCGGTGTCCTCGAACCAACAGCGTCCACCGTTGTGGGCAGCATAACATATCCATTTGTTGTTGCCCCAGACACCGGCGGAGTCAGCGCACCACTTTCGTCCATGTCCACCTCACTGTCCGCTGGCACAGGACGTCCCCAATCAAAAGCGGCGGTGTGTGTCACGTAGTCCCCAACTGCTCCCCGAGCATCGCCAGGAGACGTGGAGGGCAGAGGAACGTAGCCGTTAGACGTTATCCGCGGCTCACCCGACAGGTCAAGTGGAGATGGCTTCGCAGGCACGACCGTAGCGGCCACATAGCCAGGAGTCGGCTGCTGTCCCACCGTGGTGCGCTTTGGCGAAAGGGAAGCGCCGGCCAGTTCGTCCGCACTAGGCCCGGAGGCACTTGAAAAGGAAAAGTCCTCGAGTGAAGCATTGTTGCTGTTGTCGTCACCCACGATAGCCACGTCATCGGATGAAGAGTCAGCGTCGCGAAAGTGGTCGCGAGGACCAGGTTCCTCCTCGTCGGCGACCGATGTTGCCGGCGGCAGAGGGACCTGATGAACACTAATGACGTCTTGGACGGGAACATAGCCGGATGAGCCCTGGGGCCTGGTCAGTGGCTTGGGTGGCTGGATGCTGAACTTGGAGTAACCCTGTCCCGACTGCGGCTCAGCTGCTGGCTGTGGCTTCATGGCTTGCCCCACGGTGACATAACCACTGGGCGGGGGCTTTGGGAAGAATGGCACCTGTGGCGAGTTCTTCAGGTGGGGTAGGAATCTTGGCTGTTCCAGAGCCAAGCCAACGGTGACGTCTGTGCCGGCAAATGCCGGAGGCACCATACCGCTCGTGCCAGGTTCCCGCCGAAGCGCAAGCTGAGAGTACGGAAGTGCTGGTGGCCCTTCCCGAAGCCGTCTGCTATCGGGAGAAGACCGGCACGCTGTTGTGTATGGGGCGACCGATATTTCCTCGGTGCTCCTCGCCAACCCAAATTTGCTGTATGGTGGAATGGGCTCAATGGGCTCCGGAGCACTTTCGGGACCCTCAAATAATGATGGCTCGCTCGTGGCCAGAGCTTGACTTTGCAGCAGAGGGGCTTGCGTGTCTGGCGAAGTCGCTCCGAGCTTGCTGTACGTCGGTTCCGACAATGCATCTGATGAAGGGATCGTGACAGGAGGCGTGACTTCAGCGTCAAGTCCGGAGTCTTGGCTTTCGCGGACCCGGTCCTCATCGAGCTTGGGAAGGTTGGGTCGACAGCGTGCAAGTGGCGTGTGGCTGCCACCAAGGAGAAGACAGTCGGGTGAGGGCGGTGCGGCCGGGTCGCTTTCGGCACCGGAGTCGCACGAAGAATTCGCACCCGTGCGTGCCGTGCTGGCAGACACAACACTGTCCTGGCCGTTGGTGCTGCCACCGCTGCTGTCACCGCTGGGGTTGCGGCCAAAGGTGTCGGCGCGCCGCGTCTTTTTGTACAGCAACTAGAAATAAACAAAAACAGATGCTTCCTGTAAGCCATGCAAAGCCTTGAAATTCAACTAACAACAATGAGACACAATGATTAACGCACCAGGACGCTATGACCAGATTTGTTTAATCTAGCAACTGTGGAACCCAGTTTGAAAATAATTACGGGCTGATCCTCTCCGATTGATTTTTCTGGAAGCTGAGAATTTCAGGCCATGGCTACAACTCAGGCATGCATCGGCTATTGGTGGAACCCTGCACTAAAGAACTGCAAAGATTTGCTACATGCCCTTTTATTTTTGTTTGTAGTTTGACAAATAGCAAAGTGTGCTCGATATAAAAGAATAAGACCCAAGAAGAATTTTTTGGCTGGTACCTTACTAGCAGAGGAAGACTGAAGACAATTTCATTCGATTTTTGCTCTTTATAAAGTTCAAATGTTGGACATTTTGTAGCTCTGCTGACATCCAGCCAGAAACCACTTATTTATTGCCGAGAAATTTGGAACTGAAGAGCAATGTTTTGTTCCCACCACTCAATGCTGACTTACACGATACAGATGACGACTTCAAGAGAACTATAGAAGTGGCTAGCAGTGTGGTCTAGCCTTTATAAAGATTTGCGAGCTAAGTAGTAGATGTCACCGTAGTTTCCTCGTGAAAATGGTCAGTGGCCATGACAGCTATGTTTTATTTTATTTTTGTTTTGCCTTTTCTAATCTAGAGGGGTTACAAGAATGCCCTGTTTGCAGTGAAAGTAGCTTTTCTGTCTATTGTTGTTCCATGCCATGACCGATAATTCCCCCAGTCAGACCCAAAAATCCCTATTTCAATCGACTTTACCCTGCAAAAGCTTGATAACTAACGCAATCTGGTAAAAAGGAAACAATTCCAGTCGTCAAAATTGACCGAGAGTCTAAAAAATCCCGTTTTCACTCAATTTTACCCACAAAATTTCCTTTAAAAGGGAAATTCCCCATATAAAACATTACCGCCTTTCTCAAGGGAGTACAGCAATCAAACGAGACAGGCAAGTTTCAATATCCTTGCGTGTCCCTTTTAAGCTTGGCAGTAAAATAAGCCATGAATAAAACGAGGCACATGTTGCTTACCTCGTCTGTCGACGAGCTGCTGCCCTGAGAATGCCCCGAGTCGTGGCGCTTCTTAGGACCAGCACTGTCAGCGGCAGAAAAGCAGCCCATGCGGCCGTAGGCAATGTGGGGACTGCGGTTGGTTTCGCTTGCCTTCCCGGCAGAGCCATTCTTGCTGTTCTTGTAGCTGTGCATCTGGTTCTGATGGAAAAAACACATCCCAAACAATGTAGCCTTATGCGAATGTATGTAGGAGTATGCAAAATCCAACACTGAAAACTTCAAGCAAAAATCTAAACGTATGTACTGTCAGCTTTGAAGGAAAAGAATTGGGATGACTGAAACTCAAAAACAAGACCATAAAAATAATGCCTGTTGGGCAAGAAATACAGGTACAGTCATTAACACTTCCGTACACTGGTCTCTATGACATCGAAGTACTGTATTTACTCAATTCTAATGCACCCTCAATTGTAGACGCACCTGTTTTTCATGGTCAGAAAAGAAAAAACTGCAATCCTTTCGATTGTGACGCGCCGCAGATTTTCATCCTTAGATAAAGAAATGAATTTTTCCCTCACTTGGAACAAGCCACCTTCATAGAAACCGCTCTTATGTCACAAAGAAGTAAACGGTGCCACCACCTCTACTGCCTTTCTGGCAGGTGCCTGTTTGCCTCGGAAACGAAAATCCATGTCCTTTCATAAAGTTCGTAATCAAGCACCTGCTGGCCTAGAGCTCCGTCCGTGTTCAGCCGTTGCACCCGCTGCACAGCTATAACTCCGCAGCCACAGGCTGGTGGTCTGCTGGCTGTTGTTGCACAAAGTCAGCAAGCTCTTTTTCTATCTCTGGAATCCAGCCCTTCTCAGGCCCGCTGAAACCCTTCCGAGTCAACTTGCTGACGAATATCCTGTCCCACTGCTTCTGCCAATCATGCACACAAGTTTCAAAAACCTCAAACACAAATAAGGCCACCTGATTCCCACTTGCCTCCGCACAAATGATCAATTTTTTTTACAACCAACGTCATAATGGTCGTAGCCTTGCTGACAGGACACTTCAGGTGCTTGCAAGGCCTACTGGTATCCAGGACTGCGATAGTCTTATGGCTGTGCAAAAAATACCAAGCTGCTATTTCTTGAGGTCAGCGAGTACAGGGTGCTGCTGGCATAGTTTCATTTTTCTCTGGAAAAAATCTATTAGGAATGGCATGCACATTAGAATTGAGTATAAAAATTGAGTACAGCAACACCCTACTGTCGGCATCACAATATGGCGGGCTTGGTATATTTTGCGCATCGATACTGATATTGCCTACGCAACAGTTGTGGGTACCAAAAGGCCTTGCAAGCATCTGAAGTGTCCCGTCAACAAGGCACCGACCTGGACCTAAGCCAACATGGAAATGTCAGTTGTGAAGACCTCAAGTGCATTTGGTGTTCCTGAAAAAATTGACTGGCGGATGTAGCTGGCGAGGAAGAAAGGCCTAATGCAGACAAGAGTTCAAAGCCAGTATGTGCTTAATTACAAATTGTTAATTTTCGATTCAAAGGCGAACAGGTGTCTGCCAGAAATGTGATTGAGACAATGGCGCCATTTGCTTTAACCTGACATTAGAACAGTTGCAACAAAGTTGGTTGTTCCAAGTGAAAAGAATAGTCTCTTTGTCGAAGCATGAAAATTCAGTGCGCATTACAATTGAAGGCACTGCACTTTCTTGTTGACCTTGAAACACATAGAATCGAGTAAATATAGCAAGTGCTGACGCTGACTGTGGACATTTCTCACAACAACAAGATGTGCTGCAAATAACATGAAACAGCGACGAAGCAAAACAAGTGTGCAAAACAAGTGCGTTAGAATCAGACCAATTGTGATATGTTATTTACCCATAGATTATCATTAAAGGGACTATGCAATAAAATAATTGAGTTTACATAAAGCAGACGAGAGTTTGGCATTATTCGATCACTTGTCAGCCCAGCGCAAGTATTTTTGAGCTAGTATCAATAACACCCAAGATATAGACGATCAAAAATTATGCTCCTCCTCTCCCCCCTCAACTCGTACACGCGGGGCACCAGAAAAAAATTAAGAAAACAGGTTCGGGATTGGGCCCCGCCTATGAACACATCATCTGCTGGCGTTCAGTTTGCAAATTCCGGGTGTCGCACCCAGTGGCCCAGCAGCAGCATCGGCAGCGTCTCCGCGGTCTCTCTTCGCCTTTCTGGATTGCGGTGTGCTTCGGATTCTTTTTGCTTGACGTCTGTGACACTGTGGGTGGCCCCGCAACTCTTGACAGGAAGAGGCGGCAGAGGTAAATTGAAACCATATGCGCGAAGGCAGTGACCTGGCTCACGCTTGCCCGAGGGGCTCACGCAGCAGCACAAGCAGACGACTTTCACGGCTACTGGAAGTGTGCCTGTGACATCATGGCTGCCGTGGCTCCAGTGAATGACAGTGTGTGGTGGCCTGCCGACATCACTGAACTAGTGACGTCTATTTTCACGATTTTAGTTGCAAAATTCGTCACTACGAGAACACCAATCAGCCCGCGAATTTCGAAAACACGTTTTAAAAATGCATAATAAATTGCCAGCTCAGTTCCGAAGACACATGCTTAGTGTAAATGCTCCTTAGCATCATTTCTAAGCATTGAAAACATTTACAAGTGACTTTTAATCCATTGCATAGTCCCTTTAAGGTTTTGTTTTTGCAATCCTTTTATTCACTTCTGTACTTTTCATCTCAATGTATTGGTCCTCTGTCTTTAGCATTTTCCGATATTGTTCGCACAGTCGAGCCCGCTTATAACGAACATCGTCGCCGGGCTGGTCATCTTCCAAAGCATCAGGCTCGGCATCGGACACTGTGTCGACGGAGCCGGTCTTGTGGAAGCAGCTCCTCTCTCTCCAGTGGCCGTCACCTCCCCCAAGCCGCTTTCATCATCTCTAGCGCTGAATACAATGGAAATGGGCACGACGTTCTCGTCCGCCATCCCGAATTACAAGCAGGGCGGGGATTTGAACGAAGCCATCGAAACGTCACCACCGCAACAAGAGTGACAAAAGCGCGCGATCAAATCCAATCAAGCTAAAGATACAGATAAAGATCAAAAAGCCAATCAAGCTAAAGATACAGACGCACAGCGCCAGCAGAGAGACCAATGAGGGGCGTCCGTGAGCGTCAGTACAGCCACCTCTTGGCTCCCACGGAAGCCCTGCTTCACGGAGCGGCGTGGCCTCTGCGATCGGCACCGGTGGCGGTGCGGTTAATCGCAGAGGCCACGCACGGATTTGCAAGAGAGTGAGGAGAGGGGAGCGGAGTTGCGAGGAGGGGCGGGAGGGCGATGTTGGAAGGCGCGTCGGCGGGGAAGGGTAGCCTGCTCGAGAGCGCGAAACGGGGCGGGCAGTTGGCCTGTGATGAGTCTCGGGAAAACATACCGCGCACCGGGCACACAAAGGGGTCGGAGACAGATTATCTCATATCGTGGCACTGTGTTTACGCCGTCCGTTCGCTGTAACCGATCAGCAGGGCTTAATGACGTTCGTTATACATGTTATTTTGTGCCATTGAAACAATGTACATTTTGACGGTCGTGCAGGTCTCGTTCGTTATAAGCGAAAGTTTGTCTTAAGTGGGGCCGTTATATGTGGGCTCGACTGTATATATAGCGCTCTTTTTGATCTATGTATTGTTAGTATTTTTTTTCACTGCCCCACACCCTCTGTAACGCAAAAAGCCATGAGGGTGAAATAAATGAAACGAAATTAAATACGTGCCCGCCAAATTCGACAAAGGAAAACAAGAAAAGAAAAACCCTGCTTCCAGCGGTGTGGCGGTTCATCAACTCACCGCGTCTGAAGAGTCCAGTCCGTCGGGAAGCTGAATCTTGATCTCTTTGATAATGTCCACTTTCTTCTTCATCCTGAATCGGGTCAAACATGAACAATGTTAAATCTCAATTCAGACATTCGATTGTCTTGAGATTTCAAAAATCAACGAATGAGAATTGTAAAGAAAGGAAAAAAAAACTGTGGAAACACACACAGAACGTTGCAATCCATGACCTCTGACCCAAACACAAAGACCCATGTGAAAGTATGAACAACATTAGAACCCCCTCCACCTCCACATTTTAGCCACAAATCCTCCAGCCATACTTCCCTAGTTCAACGCCATGGGCACATTCCTTCAATTCCACAGCCTCAGAAATGTTAATGAGGGCTGCATCTACACCTGCAGACAGTGCTAAAAAAACACGTTCCATCGTTACACTGCCAATTTCCACATGAAATATACTCTTAAAAACTTATGTCACGTAGCACCAGGTTCTCACAAAGTACCATGCTGAAAACAGTGAGCCACTACCCTTCAAACTATAGCATAAAACCTTTTTTTTCAAATTTTATTCATTACCCTTTGAAAGAGTTTTTCGATAAGATTTTTTTACAGCACATCTTTCCAGTTAGCTATCTATGCATCCATGACACCCCGTTTCAATTTCTTCCAGATGCCCGCCTTTTACAAAGGGAGGCAGATACATTAGCGCCACTTGGTGGCAAAGAATACAACAAGAGCTGCACCTAGCCGCACAGCCTGCTTCCAGGAAAAGCATCTGCAGCATATACTCAAAAATCATAAACACTGTGCTGTCAAGGGTAGCTCCATACAAGGCCTAACTACATAGCATGCAA
Source organism: Amblyomma americanum (assembly GCF_052857255.1). NCBI lineage: Eukaryota > Metazoa > Arthropoda > Arachnida > Ixodida > Ixodidae > Amblyomma > Amblyomma americanum. Next base: position 28,156,467 of record NC_135507.1, on the reverse strand, counting down.
CGCTGACAAAGCTAGCAAGCCTGTTCACGCGTGCCAAGTTCGCACCAAAAAAGGAGTTCATCATACAACCAAAGAGAACACAAGCATATTTTGTTGCGATAACCGTTAAGTGCCATGACAGGCACCTTCTGGACTTTGCTTTACCTCTTGCCACATTTTCGTCCTGTGAATCATTCAGGCTTCGCAAAGCTAGTTTTACATCTGCAGGTGTCATACGCTGTTGGTAGGAAGGATCACTTCTACTCAATCCACGAGCAAAAAGTAGTTCAAAATCACTGAAAATTGTAGACAGAGGACCTGAACACTGAACGCCTCAAAGCTCTGACTGTGATTTTCAATGCTACAACATTGTTTTATACCGCTCTTTGTTTTCCTCCCAACATTGACCAGAGTTTAAAGAGGAACAAATGATATGAAGGAGGAGAAAATGAAAACTGGTTTTCGGGGAATGGAAATGGCCCAGTATCTGTCTCGAATATCTGCAGGCACCTGATGATGCACTGTAAGGGAAGGGGTAAAGGAGGGAGTGAAAGAAGAAAGGAAGAAAGAGGTGCCTCTGGAATAATTTTGACCACCTGGGGCTCTTTAATGTGCACTGACATCGCACAGCACACGGGCGCCTATGCGTTTCGCCTCCATTTAAACGCTGCCGCCGCGGTCGGGTTCAAACCCGGGAACTCCGCATCAGTAGCCGAGTGCCCTAACCACTGAGCCACCGCGGCGCGGTACGAAGGAGGAGTAATATGGTTTCGCGGATGCACTAGTTCCGCAGCCTCTGGAGCGTTGCCTGCTATGTATGAAACCGAGTATAGTATGATTAGACTGCTGTCCTTCCAGCAACAAGGTACAATCAGAATGAGAGTGGGTCTCCAGGGCATTCGAAGTACTCCCAACATTACCCCGTGATGCTGAAAAATGAGTTCCCCTTCACACAATCTCTGCCTTCATGCAAGTGGCCCCCGAAAATCACTAGATGTTACCCTTGTGGCAATGCAAATTTCTGCAACAACAAAGGTGATGCCAGTCGAAGTGTTTAAAAAAATTCTGAATAGGGCTGGGGGGAGGGTTGGGAGGAGGTAGAGGTGTAATGCAGGCATGCATCAGGCATGATCGCCAAACTATCCAAATAATACTGGAGCTGGTGTGATATCACTGAATTCTGTCCAATCAGTGTGGCGTGTTGCTTCTTTTCTCCCACCCCTTTGTACTCCTTTATGTTACACCGACATCGACGCTATGCAGCCAAGAAATGTGGCTTTAACAGCTATCGCTGCAAAATAAAACGAGGAAGCACAGTGCAGACATAAAGGCAAGCCTCACCATCGTGCCAGCAGGTAGAGGACGAAGACAAGCACAGTAAGGCCCACAGCTCCTCCAACGGCGAATCCGATCACAATACCTATGGCCAGCTCTGAAACAGGGCAAGAGGAGAAACATAAACTTAGCTGCAGCACTGCAAGGAGAATGCAAGATGAGGGTATTCTAGCCAATGCGCACAAAAAGACTGTCAGGAAGTTGAGGAAAGAGTCAGTCAATTTGAGCCAGACAAAGGCCTCACTTTTGGCTGCCCTATGTACAGATTATGAATGGGTCAAGTCATCAGTGCAAGTGACATGTGAACTCGACATTTACGATACACCTATCATGGACAGAGGCCACCCTCTCTGCAATGGACTGTCACTGTAACAAGCAAGTTTCCATGGGAATCGTCCCACAAAGCTTGCCTGTGTAAAGCAATTTTCTCTGCGACAGTTTTCAGTAGCCCAAAGATAAAAGGGTTAAAAATCCCAACGCTCCGTTTCCACAACAAAACAAAACCACGAAAACCCCCAGAAAGTGCACAGGACTGCTTGCAGCCACGCTCACCTGACTCTTTCATGGCACACCGTGCGGGACTGTCCTCCGTCAGCTTCCCTCCAGAAGATGCCCGGACAACGGCCCGGTAGACTGTGTTGGTCTCCAGTCCCTCCAGCTCCACTTCTTCGGCATCGCGGTCTGTCGTGTTATAGACTCTGCAGGTCTTGGGGTCATATCTGCTTGACATGCAACCTGACAGAGGACGGAAAAAAAAAAAAAAAAAAGAGATGGTTCATGCCACGTGAGGTCACGAAAGGCCTGGTCTCATCACGTGCACATCTTAAATTCTCACTGCATTCGATGTACTAAGAACTTACTATTTAAACACAGTTGCTGCATCAGTTCAAAGTCAAATGACGTGCCCGAAATATCAAGCAAATTAACCATGTATGGCAGAACCCTACTGTTATACTTCTGGGTGCTGCAGTTTATCTGGCCGCTACACTGCTGTGGGCCAGCCTTGCTCAAGAATCCCCTGCAATATAAACTCGGCACCGCATTCAATGTACTAACAACTTACTATTAAACAGAGCTGTTGAGTGTGATGTACTCCATCAGGTCAAAGCCAAACGATGTGCCCGAAATATCAACCAAATTAGCCATGTACGGCAGAACCCTGACCGCTACATTGCTGTGGGCCAGAACCTGAATATCATCCCACGCTGCAGTGCTTTAGTACAACATGTGGTTGCGCAGCAACAAAAAAAGCAATGTGCAACAAACGCAAAAGCTTCTCAGCCATCTTTTCTAGGCCCGTACAGCTCACAAAGCGCAGTTTCTGGATGGCACCAGATGAGATTTAGGCAGGCTCGAAGCCCACCCTCCTACCAATCAGAATGATCATGAGTGCACACAACAGAACCACAAAGCCTTGCAAATGCTAGAGAACCACGTTGTCCAAGCTGGGAAAATAAAAGGGAAAGAGAGCTGAGGTTTTTTTTAAAAAACGTGTATTCAGTTCACTGCTACAGTCTTGCTTTTAAATCTATCTGGTTAGTGCATTCCCCAGCTAGTATGTTTAATTTTTCTTTTTTCTTCCCTACTCTTCACTAGCGATAGTATTCTAAAGTTTCCGTCGCACGTACAAAAGAGCAAAGGCCGAAGTCACAAAAGTTTGTACAAGTCTCGCGCACTACCGGGCACCATGTGTGAGCGAAGCTTCAGCACAACTTTCTCTGTAATAGTTAAGGCAGCAAAGGCACTCGTATGCAGAGGTCTCCATTACTAAAATTACCATCAGTAATTAACACCAGCCTTACCAGCAGCATCGTGTAGTGCCATCTTCTGGTACCCTGGCCGCACCATGCACACTTCAATTTGGTAGCTCTGTATGTATGACTTCAATGCACTGCACTCAAGCTGCCAACGCAATGCCAACTCATTGTCAGAGTTCTTTCCCAGCGACACTTGCGTGATTTTCTCGAGCTCTGCAAGAAAAAGAAGGAAAATGTTAGAACACTAAGAAAGAGAACAAACACTACGACGGACACACACGAAAATCTGCGAAATCTGACCTGCTCTATTATTTTTGTTTTCGAGCTGATTAGTGATTAGTGTTGGATTTTCTGCGAATTCAGTGTCCATTTCCTTCTCCCCACATCTAAACTACACTCTTGTTCACCTTGACCTGACCAATCTCCCATAACGTTCACTATAAACAACAGTGTATGCTGAGTGTTTAGTGCCCGTTGGTGGATGTGTGGTGCTGACCTCTTCTATTATTTTACATTACGTAGACAAAAATATCAGTCATTCTTACACTTTGTAATCATATTTCAGCTCCTTTTGTTGCGAATATATAATTCTTCTAATCCCAAATTAACACCTCATGGTGGGCCATAACGTATAAAGGAACAAATAAATAAATTAATGAATAATATCCATTTACTTCCTGAAAACTGACCACACTTCGGCTGTTTATAAATCCCCAAGCATACAAGCCAACTGTATCGAAGTCTGCACCAGACAAAATATTATTAATAATTAAAAAAGTAAAAAATAAAGGTAGATGAAAGTGCACTCACCCTCGGAGAAGGGAATAACGCATGTCGTCCAGTCCATTTCCGACGCCTTGTCGGCGGTCTGTGCCGCCACGGCAAACTGGTACACGTTGCCCGGGTCGAGGTTGAGTGTCAGGGAGGACGCACCGAGCTCCGGCTTCTGCCACTCCAGTGAGTCGTTGCAGCTGTAAGAGCGAGGCAGCATCCGCGGACACCAGAACACCGTGTAGCTGGTCAGCCCCGGGGGCTCTTTTCCTGCACCACCATGCTCTTCCTCCGCCAAGGTTGACGTCGATGAACCCAGAACAGATGGTGGAGCATTGGACGGTGGTCGCCACGACACCTCGTAAGTGCCCGGTCCAAGCGCAAGTACTCTAATGTCTTGCGGCTTGTTGAGCACTGCAATGGTAGAGACCAGGACCACAGTTTCGACATTTTATAATTCATTAATTTGAGAACAAGTTGCAGCTTCAAAAAGCTTTCGCCCTGCAAGACGCCAAACATGTAAGATGCAAATGTCTTGACACTGCACCTAATGAAATGGTGCGCACCCCCTGTTGCTACAGGCTGTTCAACTGTAATGCCTTGTGCCGCAGGTCAGAGTAGTGCGAACTGTCACTGGATGGTCTCGAATTATATTTTTTCTAGGCACAAAAGCTTGTTTTTCTTCATTCAACATTGACAAGGGCCTCTGCATATACTAAGCTACCAGCAAACACAGAAGGCTAGGATAAATCTCAAATGAGGCCAGTCAGATTTTTTTTTTTTACATTCCAGGTAGCATGAGGAAATTGCACAGCGCTGCTCGTACTTACATTCGTCATACTTGTCAACGCGAAGGCTGGAGTGGACTCGGGAGCGGCCAATCTCGTTGAGTGACCACAGCTGGAAATAGTAGCGGGAATTGAGTAACACATTTTCGAACGACACGGTCGGCATGTCGACCGTCTTGTTCTTGCAGTTCTCTTCGAGCATATTCTCCTCCTCGCAGCACGTGACAAAGTACTGGAGCGTGGCTCCACCCCACTTTTTCTCTGGAAGAGCCTGCATTATGCATACAAAGAAGAGAGAAGAAAAAACAATTTGAGCAACAGAAATAAAAAGTGAGTTAAACCAACAACCTTAACCATGCAGTAAAGGAACACTGGGCTTCCTTGCCAAAATAAAAAAAAATCGGCAGAGACACCTCATACCTCTGCTACAAGGGCGTTTTGAATGCCTCCCAACCGAACGACATTCAACTCGATTGCCAAATCTGCGCGGCTAAACGAAGTTTTTCAGTGGCATTCAGTTCAGATCACATTCGAGTCAACAGAGCTCCACAAAGGCATTTGAGATTTTAGAACGCCTTTGAAATGCAAACGCAGCCCACACCGACCTATAGCCGATGCCATCACCACTGCTTCAGCTCTGTGACTGCCTATTTTATATCCCCTGCTCGCTCCTTTCTGCTGCTTGTTTGGCAAATAGCTCGTGCACTCGCTAAGTAAGTGTTTGCAGATAATAGCACACCACTGAAAATTTACCACGTGAGCCTAAAATTTCTCTAGGAGTGCGCAAAGAAGATGATTGCACTCATACTTTTGTTCACATTGTTGCTTACAAACAGCTAGTGCTCGTTTGAGTGATATAAAATGCAATCTGCGCTTTAGTTCTATTAAACAGTCTCTTCTCTTTTGTACTACCATATAAATGCCTGTATGGGCCGCACCCCGTTTTCCAGAAGGAAATATTAGCAAAAAATAATATCCCTGTAAGGGCCGCACCCAAACTTTCCACCGGACCAACGCAGGAATAGCCTTCGAAATGCAGGCGCTGTGGCCTCTGCAATTAGCTCCGGCTGCGAGCAACTGCACGCTTGATTGCGGAGGCGACGCATGTGCACAGGAGCTTCCGGGTGCCGCCCATGGATGGCGCCAGAGGCCGCGGCTCATGATCATCATCAACTTTTTCCTCCGCCGCGAGCTCCCGCTATCCATATCGGCATCAGTATCGCCAGCTCCAGCGTTTTGTGGCTGTCAAAGGCATGAGAGTTGTGGTTCATCGTAGTTGTGGCTTTCTCGTGCTGCCGCCGAACGTTGCAGTTTTAGCACGATGCGCAAGCACCTTAATTGCTACACGGCTAGGAGTTCGCTGTCGAACATGGCAAGCGCGCGGTGGGCAGGAAATTCGACGTGGCTGAGAAGTGCGTCCGACGATGGTGCAACCAAAAGGACGCATTGAGGAACACAAGCTGCCAAAAGCGCGCTTTCCGAGGCAAGCCGTGCAAGTTTCCCGAACTGGAAGGAGAGCTGCTCTGCTAAGCGATGGAAGCGCGGAACTATGGCTACGCGTTGACAGCGGACGTGCTGCGCGACTTTTTGTGGAATGAGCAGCACCGGAGCACAGCAGCAGCTCGGAGTTGGAATACACCGCGAGTGGCGACTGAACGTAGAATAAATGCCGCTGACTTCCTGATTGGTGTGTTTCTACTTAAAAAGTTTTTTTTTTCGCAAATCGCGCGTATGGGCCACACCTTAAAAATTGGCCCTCAAATCTGGAAAAAAAAAAGTGCGGCCCTTAGATGAGTTTATACGGTACTTGTACTCTTGCTTGTTTATGCAGTGCGACAATCAGTCGGAAGCGCCAATGCGATTACCCGCCTGTGAAACACTTGACAGCACGGCTGTTGACATTGCGTAAGACCGGCGCTTCTTGCTAACTGCCCCTGCTTTCTCTGACGTGACCAGTAGTTGATTTTAAATCCAAAGTATGTTTGGAGACCGTTTGCATTAGCTCAAATAGCGTAAATTTTTATCCACAAGCTAGCGATGATGACAACTACTGCTGGGCTTAGCCTAAAGCATTGCTCAGCAGTATGGGTCACACCAGTGCTTCCTGTTCATTATATGCACGTCCTGCAATGTGAGCAATAGTCGATATCAGGTCGTTGTTGTCTAAACTACACTTGATCGCCATTTGCATTCGATAAAACTTGCGAATTTGTCCTCTACAACCACCAAAATCGCACACCGAACACTGTGGACTCGCTAGGCCTAGTTAGCCTGCCTAGCTATCCTCCAACTTGACTAGCTCATGTAAGCTATATGCAATGAAAACCCCCCGGAATATGACCACCCGGAATGCTGTAACGCTGTATGACAAATGGTTGCGTTACAATTTTGGTATGAATGTTGTCGAGAAAGCTGACGCCACATTAATGTCAGCCAGTGGGCAGTATACAATGACGAACGACATGTTGCCAGAAATGGCAGTGCTCGGCTTGCTGTGTGCATAATACGCCCACTTGCGTCGCCCTATTGTTCTTGCTATTGCTGCTCGCAGCAAAAATTTTACATAGCATATTGCATAAGTGTACAAGAACTTGCTTTACATGGAACTAAATTGCACATTTGGAATCAGCACATAAAAATACATGTTACTTGAGGATTTTGCCACTGTGACTTCATTAATAAAAATTTCGGTCTAAATGCTCTGATTCATACAACGCAGGCTGGGAATAGATAAATGCAGCCAAGTTTCTTAGTGTCCAAAGTGCACAATGCACCAGTTAGCTTTAAGCAATGCCCCTCACAGTGCTTAAGAATTCAAGTTCTTCATCAAAGTTGCATTCTATAAACTTATAAATGATGGTGGGCGTACACATACATAGGAAGCCTAGATATACTTCACAGACCTGTTGAGAAAATATTTTCATTATGGATGCTTACAACAAAACAGACCCATAAGGAGGCGCTGCAGAGCTATAGACTTTGCATTTTTTTTTTATCATTTTCTCTCTGTCTTTTACGACAGGCTATGCATCAACAAAATGAAAGGAAGTAAGCAAAGATACGATGCTCACCTCAAAGTTGAGCACGATGGTCCGCATGTACTTGTAGTTCTGCACCTTGAACCCACTCCTTGATATCCTCGGAGGAGCTTCAGGCACGTCTTTCAGTGTTGTCTGTGCCAGCTCGACTTCGTTTGTCCACAGCTCTTCGAGCTTGGCTTTGGACGCCCGTCCTCGGAGACGGAAGGTGTATGTGGTGTGCGGGTGCAGGCCTTGCACCATGTACGAGGTCTTATTGAACACTTCCACCACCTAGAAAGGAGAAAGAGAGAAGACACTGCAATTCTTGTATGTTGAGAGCGTACCATTTAGTGCGTAATTTCTGAGCATTCATAAAGGAGAACATAAAATGGGTTTATTACATGCTTGCAAATATGCACAATTTCCATTTTGCTCTAATGCCCCTGTCACTTGGTCGTTTCGAACGCCCCTGATCTGATAATCATCATCATCATCATCAGCCTGACTACACCCACTGCAGGTCAAAGGCCTCTCCCACGTCTCTCCCATTAACCCTGTCCTTTGCCAGCTGCGCCCGTCCTATGCCTACGCCACCAGTTTTGCATGGACAAGCAACGACCATTGTTCTGTCACCAGTCAACCAGCAGACAACCCCCCACCACGAGAGGCAAAAGCCACCCAGACAGGAAATGCTAGCATGAAAACAACAGGCAGGAGAAACTTCCTGTTTAGTGTTTCAGATCCTTCAGATTGCCCATAACAGCCATTCATTGCACTGTATTTCTGTGTCACAATCCATGAACTAAAAAATCTGGTCCTTGGTGTATTTGCCAAGAGAAGTAAAAGCTTCAATAACTCATTACCTCACCTCACTGAATCGATCATAAATAGCTCATTGATCTTCCTATTTACACATCTGCTCGCTCACGGCAAAACGTTCAGATACATTCTCACTCACTGTATATATGGCAGAATTGGCGCGTTGACAAACCTGAATTTATCATTAAAGGAAGGAAGAGGAGAAACTGAGGTGAGGAACAATCACTGAGCAAAAATAGGACGCACCTCCCATGTCGACTCGAACTGCGACCGGTAATGGATCACGTAATTGACGAGCAGCTTCGGATTCTCCTTCTGCTCCGTGCTGGCGTTCCAGCTAAGCGTGATGCTTCGCTTGGACACAGCACTACACTTGAAGTCAGCTGGGTCTGAGATCTTTACTGTACGGGCAAGGAAGGAGAAAAAAAAAAATGTTTCAACACTCTGAGCGGCAACACTACGTGTGAGCAATGCATTAGAGCAAAGCTTAAAGCTTCAAAAACCGAAATTTTTTTAGTATTTCTTCACGATAAACCTAAATTTCCCCAGCATACAAGCACAGTGAGGCACATGTCTTGATTTATAGGGTCAGCCTACAGATGGGGACAAGCAGAAAAAAAAAAAAACCTCGTATTCCGGTAAGTCTTGCACCGTCATGGGAAAAACAAGTGCGGAACTGGTGGTTTCATCGGGAATCTGCACTGTTGATTTAGCAGAGAAAGTGAGGCTAGAGCCAACCTGCTGTGTTCAAAGTTTGTTGTTCCGCTAGGAGACAGCATACGCTCTACTTGTCGCAGTTAATGTTACTGCTTTTGCTTTCGCCGTTATAACAACTTTGTGTACTTCCTCACTCTCTCAAAGCATCAGAACCACAAGAGAGACATGCTTCTTTGCCCGGCACAACCATGATGGTGCTGAGAGCTGCTGCCAACAGCACCGCCATGGCTGGCTCCTAGCTTTCGACGAAGACTGCCGAGTCTATCAAACTCCGCTGAGTAGTTACAGAAAAGATATGCAAAAAAATTGTGCTGATTAGTCACAAAAATGCATTAAAAAAAAGCGAGTACTTAACACGATGCACGCAAAATTTAACAAGTGTACGCAAATGGATATGAAAAAGTTATGATCCCAGATGGATGACACATCGGCATTACAAGGGGTCTTTGCTGCGCTGTGCAACAATTTCAAAAATTAGAAAAAACAAACAAACAAACATTTCACTCCTTGTTATGGTAGCTACTCTCCCTTACCAATTTCTAGGTGCTCGATATTGAAGGCGAAATTCGTCGTGCCGAGAGCATTCATCCCTTTCAGGACGAAGTGAAACTCGGAGGTTTCCTTGCGAAACGGTTGATCGGAAGAGAGGGTCCATGAACACGAAGAAATATTCCCTGTGTGTGACGCCAGCGGGCACTGCCGGTAGAAACCTGGGTGCGCCCTGCGCAAGAACGTTAACTGTTTTGCGCTTGCTTTGTACAAGCATCAAGTCGACAATGCCCACTCAGCACTTCAGCCCTTCCTTCAGTGGCTTGAAGTGCCGAAGAGAAGAGATTAGTTACGCATTATGATTGTGGTCAGCTACGCATCAAAAGAATAAAAGCACCACATTTACTACTTTTACTATTACTATTGATCACAGTGCACACAGCCTTAAAGAATGATGGAATGGTAAAGGTATGCCTGAATGTGGTTTAAATAATTTATTACAGCATTGTTTTACGTATTGTGAACAAAAACGTAGCATATGGATAGGACGAAGAAGGGCGAAGACAGGGAGGTTGCTACTCCGTCCTGTCTTCGCCCTTCTTCGTCCCCTCCATATGCTACGTTTTTGTTTATAATATGTCTGACCAACTGGCTCCTCAGTATACATTGTTTTACATCCAGAGTTCCAGTTCCAGCGGACTGTGATGAAGTAGCAAATGCATCACTGCTTTGATGATGCATGCAACTCCTGGCACTTCTGTGTATGCACTGGCCTTAATAATCACAGCCCATGAAATTCAGAACTGAAATGCTAGGTGTAAAACAGTGCTGTACCAAATTATTTCAAGCACAGTGAGACATATCTTAATTAACACCTTGTGCATTGGTTTTAGGAAACAGAGGAGAGCCCTAGTAAGCACAGTCGACTCAAGCATACCAGTGAAACCATGCGGCCTACTGGAAACACGGAAATTAAAGAAACTGAATAAAAGCATCACATATTCAGGTGCCCTCTGTCCTCAATACTGGCACGGTCACTTTCCCGGAAGTACGAGAATAATGCAAGTTGTACCTTTTACCTATCGACGCCTGGTTGATGCTGTTCAGCAAGCTACTTCTTTAGTCTAAAGCTAACTTGACACCAAAACAAACGCACGAGCAAAAGCTGTACTGTTATCCCCAATCATTACATATTGACTGGTTGAGAAACGAGCTTTAAAAGCAGTGTTGAGCTCTCGACAACATGTCACACGAGTGCACAATTGCCACAACCACTCACTTTGTGAACGCAAACATCTCGCCCAGTCTGTAGTCTGTCTTGACGCTGTTTGGCGTTGGCTCCCAGTAGCATGTAACGTTTGTGAAGTAGTAACTGATGCACTTGAAGTTTTTTACAGGAAGAGGCAGGTCTGCAAAAAAGAAGGCCTCCACAGTGAGTACAATTCAGAAACGAACACAACATACACATGGTCTGCATTTGCGAGAACTGCCGGACGAGCATTCACACAACGCAAACAAGTCCCATTCCACTGACAGAGAAACACGAAGCGCAAAACTGTCATGCATTTTTGTAGTGACAACAACACAGATGGATTATAACAGCTTCCAGTGGCCAGAAAGACAACTGCCTATAGGCTGTTATAATGCATCCGTATTATGTATGTGTGCACATATATCCGCATCCGCACATATATGTGCATTTCTTACAGCCATTTGTAAGCTCTGCTCTGCCTGAGAGGCATTTGATTAAAGCCTTTAGGCGCACCGCATTTCAAAGTGTGCCTGGCCAACAGCTTACCTGCCACGGTCATTTCCTTACTTAACTAATACTGCACGAGTAGAAACAATCAAATATACACTGAAAATTTTTGTACCTGTTTACAGCACATTCCTTCTTTCCAGTACCCACTTACACTCTGGAAAGCCTGTCTGGCTCAGAGGACAAAATAAATGTGCAATCGACTACTGATGGCCTGAACTTTAAAAGAACGATAATTTTGTGTTAAAAATGCAGAATTCAAACTAAAGCATCAAGTTTGAATATGCAAGTTGAAATGAACAAAAGTCTACTGAGTGTGAATGAATCAATGAAGTAATAAACTATCTTGAATCTTTCCCTCCTCAAGGAAGCTAATCGTCGTCCATGCAACCAGAAGAGCCAAAATTAGGGAAATTGGGGACAAGCTGCACAGTACCCCGCTGATAGAGGCACTCTGTAAGCACGCTGCCATCTCACCTCCGACGGTGACCTGTGTGGCGCAGACGTGAAAAACCTTGGAGGTGCCCAAGTTGGTGTTCATGCGGATGTTGCAGTTGTAGGTGCCCGTGTCCGAGTACTCTGAGCGCTCTTTGCGCAGTGCCACCCACATGTCACCAGACGTCAACAGCTCGCTGGGAACCTGGGTGTCGTTGAACTTGATCTCCAGGTGACTCTCGTTAACTGAATATGTGTTGCTCTTGATGTTGAACTTTGGAGTCAGCAGGGTGCAGTTGAGGACCAGGGGATCCCCTACTTTCAAGCTGAAGTCCTTGGGCATGTCTGTGTGCGGTGAGGGAAGGAGAAAAGATAGAAGCATTGAGGCTGTTGTGCAATATCTTTCAGAGCATGTACAATATATTTGCACCACAGCGGTGGCCTACTGCTCTGAGCATCTTCCTAGTGTGTGCGAGAAGTGCGGGGTTTGAACCCCAGTTCCGCTCTGTACCCACCAGTTTTAGTACGGGCAACGGTTTTCCTCTGGTCTGGTGCTCGGCTTCTATGGCTGAAAATGCTTTGGAAAATCAGGTCTCCGGCCCCTACCTCTACGTTAGCCACGATGCTTTTTTGGCCAAGCTCACCCTGTACCATTAAGAATGGAATCATCATTTTTCCGCTGTTAGGTGGCCCTGGCATGCCTGTTACAGCCTGCACAATGGACTACCAGGAATGCCATTGGCAACAGCCCTTCAAAGCATCTCAAGTGCGAGCGAAATATACAATATCAGTGGACAGACAATACACAACAGTTGTGCTGTGCTCTGGTGCAGCAATTCTGCACTCCGTGAACCCTAAAACGATGGCAAGACGGGCGAGTTGGTGATACATACTTAAGCGAAAATAGTGTATAAGACGAGGACAAGGTCCTGTTGTTTTCTTTCCTTGTCCTCATCTTTCGCACTATTTTCGCTTAAGAACCCTAAAAGTTTCCCTCACAGTGTTTACTTTTCAACATTTCACTTTACATCGAGGCTTTCTAATGACTTAGAGGCTTTCTTACATTATGGCGGCATTGGGCCTTTTTTGATTACTTTCTAATGTTCTGATGTGATTAAAATGAGCGAGGTCTTAGTATCTACCCCTAAAAAACATGTACTCGCATAGCGCACATGGTCTTACCTCCGGAAATGGGTGAGAACACCGACTTGCAGAGAGATGGGAGGGCTCCCGGGAGCACATACAGCAGAAGCAGAAGCAGAAGCCTGGCCACAGTAGCCAGGTGCCTCCAGCTCATTCCATCCATGGCAGAAAGGTAACTCCACCCTTTGGCTCGAAACAATTGTGGGCGCTACACCAGGGCTGCACCGATCACGCACCCGGTGTCCCCACCGGTGTTGTGCTGCCCCTTTCAGTCAGCAAGCACGGCTCTTTGGCGAGGACCTACAGAAAGACAAAAGAGAAACAGGCAATCAATGATCAGCATTATTGTGAACACTGCTCGTTAGTCTTGTCTTGTTTATTTAGTTAAGAAAAGGCAAGAACTGATCGCTAGCCGAGCATGTCGCCACTGGCAAATTAATCTTCTGCCAATGAGAACAACACAAGCAAGACGTCACACACTGGCGGCATAATACACGGTCAAGGCCAATAGAATAAGGAACTATAATCTTGCCGTTGTCCAATATGCAACCACAGCAACATTCTTGAGTGGAACACAAGTGCACTTGGATATATGTACCACAAAACAGATTGAGCTACCACAAGGAACTGCTTCGAACAGAAATGCTTCACGGACAATCAAAACTCCTCATTAAGACAATGCAATTAAAAGAAAGACAACAGGAACTAATATGCACTACTGCTGGTGAAAGAAAGAAAAAAGTAAAGCTTCATCTCTGATGCCTTTGGACCAACCATAACACCTGCTTCTTATCCTCACATCGGCTGTGCATGAAACCTATCGGGTCCAAAGACACAGGACTCGCCTAGCGCAAGAAAAAAAAAACTGCCAGCTGATTCTGAAGTTTGAAACCGCGCGCCTCACACCCAAGCTGTTCACCCGAGCACCAGCTGCTCGCGAGCTGCCACCACCACAGGTGGACCGGGCCCTCACGGAAGCCAAGGTCGACTAACAGGACCTGCCAATCTGCCCCCACCGAAGACGAGTCGAACCACATGGCACGGAATGCAAGCACAGCCAGTGGCGGCGGCATCGCCCGCCACATCCTCTGCGCGAGCCATCCGGCGCGCGCAAGTATCCTCCGCGCCCCGCCAAGGGGAAGGCCGTGGCCTTGCAAATCCTACGAGAGCGTGGAACGCCCCTCTCCCCTCGGAAACCAGTTCCACCCGTCCGAACCGCCAGGAGCCATGGGTGCGAAAACGAACACAACCAACACAGAGCTTCCCTTGCCCAGTGAGCCAAAGCCATTACGCTTTTCTCTCTCTCTCTCTCCCCCCCCCCCCCCCCCGCCCCGCTCGATCTTTCCAACCGCACCCCCTCCCGACCGAGACGCCCCTGGTCACATCCTGGGCTTGCCTCACCCCCAGCGTGTGTGATTGCGCGCAATCAGATACAGCGGTGCGCACGCCGCGTAATGATCACCGGCTCGCGCTGCTGTTCCCCTCCAATCTTATCCCCCGTGCAGCCAACCCGGAAAACATGACCCCTGCTCGACATTAACCGTGCCCAGTCGTCCACCTCCTCCTGCACATCGTCTTCTTTGCGTCTCGAAGGTACAGACGCAGCAGCAGCTGCCTCGAGTGGGGCAGGTTTAAGGGGCGGGCGGGCACGGGACGCGAACGGGTTGGCCCGAACTCTTCGCAGTCACAACAAGGCGCCTGGCGAATGGAAACACGGAACTACGGGAGGTTGCTTCGTCAAAGCATTAAAAGGCTGTGCCGTAAATCTCGGTAAATATCCCCGTCCATATGCACTGACCTCCATATGCACTTACCAGTTAAATGCGGCTGAAAAGGACTTGAAGCATGCTACGATGCCTGCTCACACAAGCAAGTCACGTGGAAAGCTTTTCCTGATCAAGGTTATACCCGATAATGCTTCGACACGTTACGTCTTAAAATTTGATTGAATTTAAGCTGCCCGATCCATGCTGCTTACTCCTATCTGCCAAAGCATTCACGCCATCATGCGCCATTTGTAGTAATTTGCACTTCCAGCACAACAGAACAGTTTCACAATACGGAGATTTAGTATAGAGGAGGGGGGGGGGGGGGTGGAGCTATCGATTACGGAAATAGAGGAATAGCGGTTCGCAATTGCGCATGCGCAGAGCATTAACCCAATCGATAGGGTCCCCCTACTCTAAAAACTCCCCAATAAGAGACCACCATCTCAAGCCTCGTTTACATGAACCCGAAAGCCAGGGTCGAGTCAGGGGATCGAGCTGAGCAAGGTCAGCTCGACTCAAACGACTGCGTGTTCACATGAACTCGGTTTTGAGCGAGTCGAGACCGGCTCAACTGCAGCGACACCAAGCGTCGCGCAGCGCAGCTTGAGAGGGCAGTGGCAGCCCCCAAGACTGCGGCACGGCACCGCTGTCTCGGAGGCAGGACGGCGCAAGCGAAGAACAGGCTCGCATTCACCATCTCCCCTCCCACTAACCCGACTCTTCGACTCGATCCCGTTTACATGCTATCTGCCGGTGGGGTCGAGCGAGTCGACCCACCCCTTGCAGCAGAACTGACTGGACGCGCGCCCTCGACTCTGCGGTGTTTACATGAACCCGCTAACCGTTTTTCAACTCGACTCCTCAACTCAACGCCATCATGTAAACGCCGCTTCAGTGACGAATGCTCCCCAATGCTGAGGAACCCTTCAACTCGGCATTCATGCCCAATGAGTACAGCCCTCCAGCAAGGGACGGACGTTCACCCTGTTGACAACGATGCCGTTTGGAAGCCAGTGCCAAAGGCCGCGATCAGGGGGGGGGGGGGGGGGGGGGGTATTCAGCGACGAGGGAAGCGCCCCCGCTGGCGCGCCTGCCTTGATGAGCTCAAAATAAGTCGAGCCCCTCGCGCGCATAGCCGAAGCAGTAGCAATGGCTCACTCACGCGGGAGCTGCCGCGTCAAGTGGCTGTCCGGATTGTTTAAAAAGTAAACAGTCCATTCTGCCCCGCCCGCGACACGAGAGGGCTTCTAACAATACAGGGACGTTTTGTAGAGTGTGACATCCAATGACCTGCCCGTCTTCTCGAAATAGTTCTGACCTAGCCCTGCTATGCAAACTGCTTCGCCGCACAGCGCGTGCTTCCTTCGGGACCCTCTGCCAAGCGCGCCGCCACACTAGCCACTATGTCCGGAAACAACTCAAGTCAGCAGCGGAGCTCCGCCGCAGACTGTGGACCGCTTCAAAATTCCTCCTCCACGACAAGAAAGCCGTCCGTTCTTAAAGGAATATAGACACCAAACCTTTGGTTGCGTGTTTCTTCTTTCAAATGATGCGTTAGACATCAGTATATACAGATCCCGCCATGGTACTCGCGTATACGACCGTTAAATAATTTATCAGTGAATTTCTTCTAGATGCCGTTTAGGTTCCGGTTCCATCAACCGAACGATGGCTGTGACGTGCAGGTGGCGTTTACGTTAGGTGTTGTGGTGAATTACAACTGCTTATTAGCGAATATGTTTTTTTTACTGCCCCACGTGACCTATACACCAGCTACACGTCATAGCCATCGTCCGGTTGAAACCGAAACTCAACAGCATGAGAGAAGAAATTCTATTATAGATTATTTAGTGGTCACAGGCGAATACCACACGGCGAACCATATATTCTAACGTCTAACGCATCAGTGGAAAGGAGAAAACGTATAACTAAAATAAGGTGTCTATGGTCCTTAAAGCTTTTTCGCGTTGTCTAAAAGACACGCTAATCAAAAGACGAAATTGCAAGCTCAAAGTTTGCGATGTCTATGGGTGGTTTGATGTAGCGAAAGGATAAAAAGCTGATTTCGCTTACTGGTGCGACTGGTCAGCGGAGCAATGCGGGACGGCGGAGACCATGGCCTATTGTTACCAAGTGCAGATGTTTTTCTTTTAAAGCTGTATCGTACCACAAAAACTAAGCAAGAAGCTCGGACTTGCACGATATTTCCTTCCTCGACTCTGCGCCGGAATCATGAAATGAGATATACAGGCATGTGCAAGTTCGCTACCACTGTCTAGTACTTAGCAGCAGTGCTTACTCGCAAAAAAGCAAGCGTATACACAAAAATAAAAACGAATTAGCATAATTGGCACAAAGGTCATAGCAAAAAAACAGGAGAAGCAAATGTACGCCACTTTTTTTAGCAACGTGTGCAGTTTCTAATATTGCTAATTTAAAACCTTGAAAACACCTACACCAGACCGCAAAAGGTCGTTTCGTACAAGTGCAAGCGGCGATGAAGAAACTGGGGGTGGGGACACCACAAACAGAACACTCCCAGCTACGACGACCACCCCGTACTTCCGAAAACACGCCAAGCGCGCTTTTCTGAATTGCAAATGGATCAGGAATGCAGCCGCCGCCGGGGGGGGGGGGGGGGGGGGGGTTGTGCGCGGCGCGCAACACGTGTGCTCCTCGCTCCTCACGTGATGGAAAGTGAGGCCACCACACAAGTCGGAGGGAAGGTGTCGCCGGTTGCGCAAGATAGCGATGTAAATTCTTCACTCCCAGCATGGGTGAACACACACACACACACACACACACACACACACACACACACACACACACACACACACACACACACACACACACACACACACACACACACACACACACACACACACACACACACACACACACACACACACACACACTTCAGGAGAGCGAAAGAAGTCTCACTTCGCGCCTGTCGCCTCCTCGCACCAATACGTGGTTTAAAAATGCAGCCAAAAATGATTACAGATGTCTAGACGCAATGGCGACAGAACCGCACTTTTTTTTTGTTATTGGGACGTACTGGCAAGCTTTTTCTGCAAGCTGGCAACACAAGCAGATCGCTGGGGTGACTAGCGTTAATGTAATGCTCTACAGCGTGCACGCCATACTGCTCAAACATTATAACGTTAACTGACTGCGAGGAAAGGAGAGGCGCAATAACTGTCTCACTGCCGGTGTACACCTCAACTGCGCCGTGAGGAAACTGATTAATTCCGGTCGTCAGGTGCAGAGCACCCTCTCGCATTCGTGTACGTTGCAGGAGTGACAAGAAGCGACAAAGTTGACGCGTTAAAAGGAAAAGTGCCCACCAGGCAGCAGCAGGGAGATGACGAAAGAACTAACGTTCACCTTACTCCGCTGCTGGCGGGGGGGTGCACTCGATGACGGGCCAGCAAACGACCTAAAAAGCCGAGTTCACACCCCGACAATCGTGCTTCGCATGACATTGGTGTTCCGCTAAAACAAGCCCGCAGCAACCACTACTGCCCAGCATCCCAGAGACCCCCCTACCCAGCAAGCACGCCAGCGCGCGGCATCTGCGTTCGCTCCAGCGAGGCTGATAGATGCAAACCTCCGGCAAGAAGAGGGAAGCCAAAAATACACAAAGGATGTGCGGAGGAGCAGCACAAGGACCGTACACTGAGGGGGGGAGGGAAAGGGAAATAGGTCCGCAGAAGAAGGGTGGCGCGAGGGCTACCACGACGTGAGTCGTGCTCGAGGCGGAGGCACTGAATTCCGCCCGGCAAAAAAGCACAACACATACACTCTTCCTCCCTCCATCCCGCTCGGGAGGAGGGCCCTAGCGCCGAGAGAAACAAGCCTTAGTGGAGCGGGAAAGGGCCTTGTGAAGTGCGCCGCCGTCCCCTTATCGGCGTCGCCATCCATCACCGCGGGGGTTCGGCCGTCGGTCCGGAAACGACGCCGAGGCTGGCCGCCACCTCGGCGACGAGGCCCGGTGGCGGCCCCTGGCGGACCAGAGAGCGAGCGAGCGGACTCCTCTGCATCCCCCCCAACGACGACGAATTCGGTGCAGGCCCAATTCATAGATACAAAGCAAACACGACTCGAAAAAGATAAAGGCGGAGAGAAGGTTTAAGGGTGAAAGGCTGATGCGGAACCTCCATGTTTTTTTCCGACGGAACTCTTCGGCATGCGACGGACGACGCCCTGAAGCACGTTTGCTGAAGTTGCATCAAAATCGGGCACGACACGCGAGAATCGAGACTCAACATGTTTGCTGAAGCTGCATCAAAATCGGGCAGGACACGCGAGAATCGAGACTGAACGCTACACGACATCAGCAGCAGCAGCAGCAGCCCGGCTACGTCCACTGAAGGTAAGGGCCTCTGCCATGTCTTTCCAATTAACCGTGTATTTTTGGCAGCTGCGGTCACCGTATCCCCTCAAACTTGTTTACCTCGTTAGGCCTGATGCTTGGGCGAGTTGGTATACCATTTTCAAGAACAGCGCGAATTAGACAAGGACTGAAGGAAGACACACACACGGGCAGGCTCATCCGACCACCTAACTTTCTGCCGCCCCCTGCTATACGATATCCAGAGATTAATTATTCTGTCCTCACGAGAGTCCTAGTACAACAGCGTTACGTGAAATATGTGAAAATTCTGACTGCCAACACCGTTCTTTAAATGTTTTTCCGCTAAATTTTCATCAGGTACATTAAATACTAAGACAAACTGGCGTTTGGCTCGGCTGCCAGAGATGCACTACTATTGTTACTACCACTCTCCTCTCAAACGCCGCATTGAATGCCACGAAAGCCAGAACAGGCGGATGAGGCGACCACGCTCGACTTCCTGGAAAGAACGGAAATATCGCCCGAAGTTCGCACGGCGCAGTGGTGGCAGGGTCGCGCAGGCACTGCACGCAACTGTCCAGAAGACGAAACCACCCGGGGGCTCTCCACTTGGGGCAGCGGACGCCTCGGCAGTTCATTTCCCGTCGCCCGACGCGCCGGCAGAGGCACCCCAGGCGCACCCTACCGCGACGCCGACACCCTCGGGTGCAGAAAAAAAAAAGGCGGGGGTGGGGGAAGGAAAAGAGGCGACGATGGAAAGACGTGCTGCCGGCTGCGGACGTGATGCGATACGAGAGGTGAGCGATGCGGCCGTCACTTGTACGCACAGCACAGCGGGAACGCACGCGCTTCAAGAGGAGGTTCGGGCCACCGAGAGAAAGCTCGGCAGTCGAAATGGCGTAACTGGAGCTCTTCTGCCATGCCCAATGCGAACGAAGCTCACCACGACCCCGTTGCAAAAAACAGCACTCTCGTAAGTGTGAAGTTCGGTAGCTTACAGATTGTCGCGCCATCTGTAAGCAGTCATGAGAAGCGCGGTGTACGCAAGTGCTGACTCGTCAAGCTTTGACCGGATCTGAAGCATTGCTCTAAACGGCCCCGGACAAGCACGCTGGAGTGCCGGAAACGCAATGCGCGCTCGACAGGCAGCGAACGATCGGGGACGGCAAGAAGGCAGAACGGCCACGATGACTAACTCACGTATACGATCTTCGAGGCGGGAACTCCGGGATCCACACAAGCAACCGCACACTGAAGGACACACACACGGCCGGCTTCACAAGACGGCGACTCAAGAGTCTCAAGCGGCAGCAGCACCTCGCAAGGCTCCCGTCGTATGGGAGCAGCACAGTGATCCCCTCGAAGCGGCAGGGCAGCGGCAGGCAGGTCAGGGTCCACCCATCGCCTCCGAAGAGTGAGGAGCCCAGAGTACGGTCGCGGCCTGACCCGAGGGACCCTTTATAAGATGCGAGATTCCGCCGAGGAAGGACCCCTCGCGGGCCACGGCTCGGGGGAAGGAAAGAGAGGGGGGGGGGCGTATAATAGGGAGGGGGGGGGGGGAGGCGACTGAGCGAGCGCGCATCCTACAGGACCGACGCAAGAAGGGGAAGACCGCCAGCAGCGAAGGGATTCCGCCAAGAGGAAACCGACACGGCTCGCCACGTGACCAGTGGCGGCCGTTCCCAATCAGGAGGAGGCGGTAAACACACGAGCCCCTGGAGCCGGCCGGAGAGGACGTGATCACCGACGCTTAACGCACCAGTCAGCGGTACCGCTGCTTCCGGCGCTAAGCGATGCAACCGCGACGCCGGAAGAAATGGCAACAGTGCTCCAAGACCGCGAACATCCGCGGGCCTCTGGGAAGAGAGAGAACCCGAGAGAGAGAGTGGAAAAGGGGAGAGGCAACCGACGTTCACGCAAAGACCCGGCGTGTGAACACATCTATAGTAGTGCTCGCTCTCTGCTATGCTGGGTTATTCTTCCAGAAGCACGGTGCGCGGCCACTGGCCCGCGTTGAAAAGCAACGATAGAGTAAGGGGGTTCGAGTCTCGCTCTTTCCACCAAGCCGCGGGGGTCGGCGAGCCAAACCAGCGAGCCGATGATACGAGAGCGAACGAACGCGCGAGAGTGATCGGCGCTGAAGACGTGCCCCTGAGCTGCGCAGCACGGTTTCCAAAGCTTAATTTCTCAACACATTTCGTTCCTTTTCCCCCCAAACAAAGAACGGCCGGCCGGCTCTCCCACTCACCCGACCGCCGCGCACGCTTTGGCGGCGATTCTCGGAAGCTCCGGACGTCATCGACTCGAGAGACGCAATCAGCCGCGCTGCAGCAGCCACGGCCAGGCTGAAGAAGGAATGCCCTTTGTGCGTGCTGGGCGCGCGTGTATACCTAAGACCGCGAAACCACAACAAACTGAGCACAGCAGGGAAAGATGACGTGGGCGGAGAGGAGGAGACAGCCCCAACGCGATAAACACCAGGCGTGGGGGACCAGCGCGCGGAGAAAAGTTTATTATGGCTAGGCGTTCCTCAGACCATTTCGGCGGGCACCCCTGGTTGCGCTTCCAGAAGCGAGGCCCACACGGCCGGGGTCTCGGAACGGAGCCTCCCGCGCTGAGGCTCGCTCGACGAAGACAAGGAGCCCGGGGCTGGAACCACCGTGAAGGAAGGAAGGGCCTGACAGCGTTTAGAGCGCTGCAGCTTCGCGGCCCCCAGCGGATTTTCGTCAGGGTCCCACCAACGGGAAGCGAGTCCTGACGCCGCGAAAAAACAACGGGCAGCCACGGCGAAGGGAGGGCACAGCAGCTTGGTGCCATTTGTGGAAAGCCCGCGTCGCTCAACGCGCCAAAGTCTTCAAAGCCCAAATATCCCGGTGGGCGGAGTCGGAGAGATGAAAAAAAAAGGGGGGGGGGGGCGGGGTAGGGGGGTTAGAACAACATACACTGCGCGGATATGCCGCGGCTCAGGATCTTGGGGAGCCTTACGTAGAAGAGGAAGGACAAGAGGACCAAAGCAGATGCCAGCCAGACCGCCAGCGGAGGATGATCCGGCGGCCTCGCTAACGTAAACGGGACGTTGCTTCCAAGCAAAACGCGCAGAGCGGTGTTTGGTTAAACAACCGTTCTTTTTTTCGACGGTTTCTTTTTTTTTTCACCTCCGTACCACTCTCCTCGCAAAACCGTCTTCGGCCTGATGCTACAAACAGTGAGCTCCATCCAGCTATAGGGACGCGCTTGTGTATGTTGTTCAGCGGTGCGACCTCCACCACCACCGATGAGCGCCCTTCCTTTCTTCGAAGGCGCTCGTGCGGGGAAAAAAAAAGGGCGGGGGGGGGGGGGGGATACGAAACTGAAGTGACGTTCATGCGCAAGTTCCACGAAGAGCGGTTGTTTTACGTTTAATGAACGAAGGCTCTTCTTCGGGGAGCGGACTAAACACTTTCCAGCCCGCCAGCCAAAAAACAACACAAAAAAGCAAAGTGGTCGTAAGTTCTGTAACAGACCGCCGCCAAAAGCAGACAACACTTCCTAGAAGCCGGACAATGCGAAACTGTACAAACAACGCGAAACCGGGCCGAGGTTAACACAATTAAACAACCACTCAAGAGCGGAGAACTGGCAGCTGTATGCCCCGGTTAGGGTAGAGGTTGAAGAAGGCCAGCTGTTTTCAGATAACCGCCTCCGTGTCTGACCTCCGGTCACCGAAGGCAAGAAGACGCTACAGATGTTCACATATATGCTGAAGATTCG